>NC_079189.1:492569309-493769309 GCF_029499605.1 Hyla sarda | reverse complement strand
TATTTTTTCTATAAAATTATTTTTTTGGTATATCATTTGTGTTTACTTTATTGCATTCATGGGGCAAGGTTGTGTAGGTTGGTTATACTGTATTAGACGTTTCTTTGCCTTTCTCTTATCTACATATGAGTATTGGTGGTCTGACTTATGTAGGTTTTGTGTTATTTTCGGGGTGCTGACCAACAATTATGGTGGCTGTTGTTTTACAGATGCTTGTCAGAAATAATAGGGGCACTATGCCAATTATTGTTAAGAGGGTGCCCTGGTGGTCACTGCTATTAGGCTAAGTTTCCACTTGGTTTTTTTCCTGGCACCTTTTCAGCCAAAGTCAGAAGTGGATCCGTAAGGGAGGAGAAGTATAAGTTCTTCCTTTATATGTCCTATTCCTTTTGAATACACTTCTGGCTTTGGCTCAAAAACTGCAGTGGCAGTTTTCCAAAAACTGCCAGAAAAAAAAACAAGTGGAAACTTAGCCTTAGGCTACTGCCCAGAATAGTGGGGGCAATGTCATATTTCAAAAAGGGCTTAAAGAAGTTTTCTGGCCTAAAACCATTGATGGCCTATCCACAAGATTTGGTAATAGTTGATCAGCACCCACGCCAAGCAGCTGATTGGTACAGCCGCTGTGCTGGAAAAAAAAGGGAGCAGGAAGCCTCAGCTCTGTATACTGCAGCAGTGGCTCTGGGTAATTGCAGACAGCTTCCATTCACTTTAAAGGGATACTCCAGTGGGAATTTTTTTTTTTAATCAATAGGTGTCAGAAAGTTAAACAGATTTGTAAATTACTTCTATTTAAAATCTAAATCCTTCTTGTACTTATCAGCTGCTGTTTTCTCCACAGGAAGTTATTTTCTTTTTAAATGTATTTTCTGTCTGACCACAGTGCTCTCAGCTGACACCTCTGTCCGTGTCAGGAACTGTCCAGAGCAGGAGAGGTTTGCTATGGGGATTTGCTCCTGCTCTGGACAGTTGCTCAAATGGACAGAGGTGTCAGCAGAGAGCACTGTGGTCATAATGAAAATAAATTCAAAAATAAAATAACTTGCTGTGGATCATACAGCAGCTCATAAGAATTGGAAGGATTAAGATGTTTAAATAGAAGTAATTTACAAATCTTTTTAACTTTCTGTACCCCTTTAATGGTATATTAGTAATCATCATGTACAATATAATAGTGCAATGGTCATATGCAGGAGTGTAAGATCAGATAGAATGAAATCTAAAATATTTTTTCAAATTTTGCTCAGATTATGTTGCAGATATTACAAATAAAGGCTTTGAAACTATGGTACACTTATAGTGCAATTTATTCAGATGACTGAAAATACACATTGCAATGGGGCAATAATGCTACTGTAGTGTAATGGGCCTCAGTAGTAATAGTGCTAATTAACCCCTTAAATGGGTACTCCAGTGAAAAACATTTTTTTTTATCAACTGGTGCCAGAAAATGTAACAGATTTGTAAATTACTTCTATTTAAAAATCTTAATCCTTCCAGTACTTATCAGCTGCTGTATGCTACACAGGAAGTTCTTTTCTTTTGTCTTTTCCTTTCTGTCTGACTCACAGTGCTTTTGCTATGGGGATTTATTTCCTGTTCTGGACAGTTCCTGACATGGACAGAGATATCAGCAGAGAGCACTGTGGTCAGACGGAAAGACAATTCTAATAGAAAAGATTTTCCTGTGGAGCATACAGCAGCTCCTCTCCACTCTTGGTTGGTGATGGACTTGGCTGAGGTATTCCAGCTGGCATATTTAGGAAAAGTATTCCGTTGACACAGGTTGTCACTGGACCAGGAGTAAGGCTATGTGTTGCCCAGTTTACTTTACAATGTAATTGAGTTCCTTTTCCTTCTCTGTTACCCCTTTCTTCTGCATGAAGCACTGTATCCCTACAGCGAAACATGCTAACAGACAATAGTGACTGTACTGGGCACCACTTGTGCTCCTCTCCGACCAAGGTCAGGACCCCACTCCATTACATTACACTCTCCACTGAGGGAAGTACTCCTCTTATCCCCAGAAAAGGAGCAGGAGAGAAGGATGTTGATTCCCTGAAGGTGGCCACATGGCCGTACTGTAGGCTTTTAAAATGTTCTGGAAAAACAAAGCACCCTAACACCACAGCAATTAACCCCCTGTTCTCTGCAGCCATATTAGTATATCCATAGAAGAAAACACTGTAATACAAACAATGTGAAAACATGGAAGTATAGACCCTTTGACAGTTCAGCAAATCTTCCAGGATCATGCCACACGAGTCTACCTTAGTGTAGCCGTTGGTATAATCTGCAGTGAGCCACCACATTATTGTTATGTTTTGCACTGTTTGTTACTTTCTTATAATGTGCTCTGTGATAGCTGTATGTACTCCAGTGTCAGCCTACAGCCAGACATCTCATGCCATTTAATAAACTCAACTTTTCTTGCATTTCCTTTGCTTTCCTCCTCAAGTGACTGCACCAAGTCATATCAAAGTGGTTTATCAAAAGCTGCTCCCATGTAATGATGAATGACCCTTCCTGCTGACAGCTTTCAGGAGGCTCAGGAAACCACATCAATGCTACCAAATCAAACATATATCCCAAGGGGAGATTGTTGTCCTTGTGATAAGATACAAAAATAATGCCATTAGAATCGTCTGCATCTGTATAATTGATCTTCTTCCATCCAGTAAGCCAGATATGAAGATATTTGTATTAGAATTGATTTACTAAAAAGCCTGAAACATCTGTATAAGCAGCAATAATCTAATTTACATAAAGCACATGGTGGTCAAACTTACTAAAGGTCTACTAAAATATGCCTAACCGTGCCTTACCATAAGTCTGTTTACCTAGCTCAGGTGTCCTAAAAATGCTCCTGCCAGTTTCGAAATTTGAGAGAAGCGTATAATGGTAGAGGAGGGAAATAACACCTTTGTCCATTTATTAAAGGGGTACTCCACTCCCCAGAGTTCAGAACATTTAGTTCCTAACGCTTGGTGCAGGCTTCGGGGGTCGCCATGCTTCCCTTGTGACGTCATAACCCGCCCCCTCAATGCAAGTCTATGGGAGGGGGCATGACGCCCGCTACGCCCCCTCCGATAGACTTGCATTGAGGGGGCGGGGTGCAATTTCATGTAGGGGGGATGGCGACCCCCAGAGCCCACACTCAGCGTTCGGAACTAAATGTTCCAAACACTGGGGAGTGGAATACCCCTTTAAGTAACAGCTTCAGAATTGATATGAAATAAGTGTATCGTATTTTGTAATGTCATCTGTCTAATAAACTGCATGGAGATGAAGCACCTTGTAGTGAATTTGGAGACCTATCTTTTCTCCTCAGATGTATTTCTCTTCTGTGCATCTTTTAGTAACCTTTACAGTAAATAATGTTCCTTGGCTGGAGCAGGGGAAATAACAAGCAGACGCTCATTGAAGACTACATGCTGGGCTTAATATTAGCAGCAAAAGAATATTGGGTCTAACAGCAGTGCCCCTGAACACAGTTATGGGATGAGGCGCCAATAATTGCTAAACCACCAGCTGAACCAGTTATATTTTTAGTAAATTTTATTTGATAAAAACGGCACTATGGATGATAGTGACTCTGCTACCAACAGTGTCGATGTGATGTGCCAGTAAAACTCCTTATAGGGTGCTGTTAAATAGGTCACCTTAATGTCGGTGCTTATCGTCAGTCTGTCAAGCAGGTTTATGAAATCTATCACCACTTGTAATAACAATGTACATTTATTAGCATTTATCCAGTACTCAATACCTATGTAATTCCAAATGCCCAAAGGGTAGGGGTGGAGTATTTCCTGTTGTGCTATTTGTCTATTAAGGTAGAAATATTCTGAAATATCTATTGTACTGTGTATATACAGCAAGTAGAGCAGCACACAGGAGTCCAGAAGTAAAGGGTGCACGCTGTGGTCGGGCCTGAGCCCCAAGGTCCCTCTAGATACAGCAATGTCAAACACAGGCAGCACTCCAGATTAAGGTGCAAAATAGAAGTGGCTTTATTCACACCAAATAGTGCAAGGCGACGTTTCGACCACCTCTCGTGGGCTGCATCAGGCAATGTGGTACAACAAGTGAGAGCTTTAAATATGATATAATACATGACATAATTTCCTGGGTGTATACAAATTACATCATATCCTTATGGGTGTGTACCAATGTACAACGTTAATAAACAAAAAAAACATGTGAGGTAGGATTACAGTGCTGGTACTCATATAACACTCAATCGGGAGCCCATATCCACTGTAAATGCAAAGTGACAAATAAAAACAAATGTATATTTACAAGCAGTGTATCATAGTGCAAGTGCATCACAAAATAATGCATCGTATTCAAACTCCTGTGTGATACCTCTGTTGGATCAGGAGAGGGAGACTCCAAGTATAAAAAGTCTCTTCAGGTGCTCTGATCACTCACATTTCAAACAAGCAAAGAAAGAAAGAAAATCCCTGATTCTCCGGTATCCAGAGACTTCCGGCGGAAGTCATGTCACCGCGTCATGCCCGCGCATGCGCCTAAGTGATCTACAGAACTCCGGTCCATCTTTGGTGAGGGCAGCCAGTAGTGTTGGTCAATTCTAGGTGAGCATGCGCACTGCAGATTCTCACAGTGCGGTCGCCATTTTAACTGCTGGATCCATTTGCTGGCAAAGAGGAATACAGTAATGCAGTAGAAATGTATATCCGTTCCCAGCGGGCTGCAGGCACGGGATCTCCCCATCACTCTCCACTTACTGGAGCTCAGATCAGGGGTATCCATCTCCAAGTCAAATGAACCTCCAGCCGGAGGACAAGTGGTCCAGGGTAGGTGCCGCCCCTAATATGGAGGGATAGTACAATAGCGTAAACCAGTAGCCAGTGGACTTAGCAGCATGGATGACCTAGAGGCGTATCTCACATGAAGGACACTGAAGTATAAGAAACAGAGAAACTGGTAAAAATAAATATAAAACATAAAATAAAAAGTAAAAAATGTAGATGCAGGTGAGTGATCCTCCCGGATTAAAGTAATTGTCTGGAGGTAATCCCAACTCCCAACACCAACCTAAAAGAAAACAAAAGAGAGAGAGAGAGAAAAAATGTATGTACCCTTTTTTTTTACTTATGCTTTTTACTCTGGTGACACTTACACATGTTTTTTTTTCTCTCTCTTTTGTTTTCTTTTAGGTTGGTGTTGGGAGTTGGGATTACCTCCAGACAATTACTTTAATCCGGGAGGATCACTCACCTGCATCTACATTTTTTACTTTTTATTTTATGTTTTATATTTATTTTTAATTTTACCAGTTTCTCTGTTTCTTATACTCCAGTGTGCTTCATGTGAGATACGCCTCTAGGTCATCCATGCTGCTAAGTCCACTGGATACTGATTTCTTACGCTATTGTACTATCCCTCCATATCAGGGGCGGCACCCTGGACCACTTGTCCTCCGGCTGGAGGTTCATTTGACCTGGAGATGGATACCCGTGATCTGAGCTCCAGTAAATGGAGAATGATGGGGAGATCCCGTGCCTGCAGCCGGCTGGGAACGGATATACATTTCTACTGCATTACTGTATTCCTCTTTGCCAGCAAATGGATCCAGCAGTTAAAATGGCGACCGCACTGTGAGAATCTGCAGTGTGCATGCGCACCTAGAATTGACCAACACTACTGGCTGCCCTCACCAAAGATGGACCGGAGTTCTGTAGATCACCTAGGCGCATGCGCGGGTATGACGCGGTGACATGACTTCCGCCGGAAGTCTCTGGATACCGGAGAATCAGGGATTTTCTTTCTTTCTTTGCTTGTTTGAAACGTGAGTGATCAGAGCACCTGAAGAGATTTTTGATACTTGGAGTCTCCCTCTCCTGATCCAACAGAGGTATCACACAGGAGTTTGAAGACGATGTATGATTTTGTGATGCACTTGCACTATGATACACTGCTTGTAAATATACATTTGTTTTTATTTGTCACTTTGCATTTACAGTGGATATGGGCTCCCGATTGAGTGTTATATGAGTACCAGCACTGTAATCCTACCGCACATGTTTTTTTTTATTTACGTTGTACATTGGTACACACCCATAAGGATGTGATGTAATTTGTATACACCCAGGAAATGATGTAATGTATTATATCATATTTAAAGCTCTCACTTGTTGTACCACATTGCCTGATGCAGCCCAGGTGGTCGAAACATCGCCTTGCACTATTTGGTGTGAATAAAGCCACTTCTATTTTGCACCTTAATCTGGAGTGCTGCCTGTGTTTGTCATTATTGTAGTGAGTAGGGATGTCCCGATACCGATACTGGTATCGGTATCGGGGCCGATACTAGCCATTTGCATGGTATCGGGGACTCGTTTAATGTCCCCGATACCATGCCCGATACCTGGTGCCACTCTGCTGCCCCGTTCTTCCATCCTCCCGTCCGCATCATAGTGTTCCATGGAGGAGAATGTGACACACATGTCACTCCGCCTCCTCCCCTGCGCCCAGCGCAACGCTACACAGGAAGCAGAGTGTATGTCACATGCTCCTCCATAGGACGCCATGATGCCGACCGGAGGGCGGGAGAACGGGGCAGCAGAGCAGCAGCACCAGCACCCAACCCGAGGAGGTGAGCTGCCTGCAAGGAGGGGGCTCCTACTAATGTCTAAACGGGGGGGCCCTGCTGCTGTCTAAAAGGGGGGGGCCCTGCTTCTGTCTAAATGGGGGGCCCTGCTGCTGTCTAAATGGGGGGGGGGCTGCTGCTGTCTAAATGGGGAGGTCTGCTGCTGTCTAAACAGGGGGGGGGCTGCTACTGTCTAAATGGGGGGGCCCTGCTGCTGTCTGAACGGGGGCCCTTATGCTGTCTAAAGGGGGGCCCTGCTGCTGTCTAAAGGGGGGCCCTGCTGCTGTCTAAAGGGGGGCCCTGATGCTGCCTAAAGGGGGGCCCTGCTGCTGTCTATAGGGGGGGCCTGTTGCTGTCTAAAGGGGGGCCCTGCTGCTGTCTAAAGGGGGGGCCTGTTGCTGTCTAAAGGGGGGCTGCTGCTGTCTAAACAGGGGGGGCTGCTGCTGTCTAAACGGGGGGGCCCTGCTGCTGTCTAAAGGGGGGCCCTGCTGCTGTCTAAAGGGGGGCCCTGCTGCTGTCTAAAGGGTGGGGGGGGGGGCTGCTGCTGTCTAAAGGGGGGCCCTGCTGTCTAAAGGGGGGGCTGCTGCTGTTTAAATGGGGGCCGACTGTCTAAAGGGGGGAAATGGTCTACAGGGGGCTGCTGTCTACAAGTGGGGCTGCTGTCTACAGGGGGGCTGCTACTAATGACTGCCGGGGGGCTGCTGCTAATGTCTGCAAGCGGATACTACCTACTATTAAAAGCAATCTTACAGCAGAGTCTCCTGCACTCATTTGAATTGATAGGTAGATAGTGCAGGTGACCCGGTTTCTACCGCTGCTTACCATGTGGTCATCGGTCTCACCGCCAATGCAAATTCCCTGTTCTGTCCAATAGAGAAGAGAAAAATCTTGGCTCATACTACAGCAGCCACCTCCATTGTACACAAGGACTTACATATCATAACGCAAACAGCGCCAGAAACCGCGTCACCCTGCTTAAAATATAAGTACTCGCACTTGGTATCGGCGAGTACTAGAATTAAAGTATCGGTACTCGTACTCGGTCTTAAAAAAATGGTATCGGGACATCCCTAGTAGTGAGTCCCAAAGATATTCTCCTCTCTATAGATTTCTAGTTGCAATGAGGTAAGGTATTAACGCATGTAAACTGCTACTTACTGTTAAACATTGAAAGTCCCGGATTGTATATACATATTTGCTATGTGCTTTCATAAATATACAGTATTGGTAAAGTGGCATGGTAATGAAGTATAGCATCCCTGCTATTTATTGTAGCAATAAATCACTAATTATTCATACTCATGCCTCTACAAGATGGAAGTGTGATGTTTCTCATGCACATAGAAATAACATCCAATTTCATATTACCAGCTAGAGTGAGAATGAGATTAACCCAGTCCTGACATGCAAAGCAGGAGCCTACAATTACATGCATGATGGTGCATAGTGGAATAGCAGCCTGACAGGAGTTTTAGTGGTACTCCCCCGGTGGGGGTTAATGTTAGGGTCATTGTTAGGCTTTTCAGTTTCTGGCTGTTTCAGAAGGATTGGACTACAGGCAGTGCATAGTTCATAGCTTAGGAAGGGGGGTGTAGTAGAGGGGAGGAGTTATAACAGGAATGAAAGGGAAGGAGACGTCAGATAGTGGGAGAAGTATTGTGAAGAGGTCCCTCCTACCCTCCCTTATTGATATTGGTGGCGTCTTGGGTTTACTGGCAGGTAAAAGGCTCCTTGGAGGTATTCGTTTCAAGCCTATTCAGTGTATGGTGACTAAATGGAGAAGTGTTGCTAGCGGTTTATGTTTACAGCTGGAATGGGCCTCCTAGTGATGGCTCAGGACCCCAGGAGTTTTTTTGGGAACATGCACTAAGTTACTTGGGCGCCCTTGGGTCAGGTGAAGGTGGCCAAAGGTTAGAGATTATTAGTGCATAAGGCATTGGTATAGGTGGAGCGGGGAGGTGGGGGAGACCAGGCAGGTCCAATATTAACTGCTTATGTATATACTTACATATACAGACACACCTGCCTAGGGGGCCAGGCACACACTGCAGTGAAAATGCGCCCCAACACACATGTTTAATTAAATGGCACTGTCAGATCCAATCACTTTATATGAAGAAGATGGCTAGAAGGGTGGAGGTTTAAACTAGGGACTGGGGGGGGGAGGGAACCTACAACATAGAGGGGGAAGATAGTGTAGATAGAGAGGGATGACTTATTATTGTACCTGGGGGTGGAGCGGAGGAAGGGGTTAGAATAGTTAATAGGGATAGGCTTCATAGGATGAAAAAACATACACCATTGAATTGCATGTTGACTAATGCCAGAAGTCTGTCCAATAAAACAGAGGAACTGGAGTGGTTGAAGTCTGAGAAAAATTATGGCATAGGGGGTATAACAGAGACTTGGTTGGACGATAGCTGTGACTGGGCAGTCAACATACAGGGTTATAGTATATTCAGGAAGGACAAAACGGACAAAACGGAAAGGGGGAGGAGTTTGTCAGTATGTGAAATCGAGTCTGGAGGCCGCACTGCGGGTGGTTATATGGGAGGGATACGATAATGTGGAGTCATTATGGGTAGAAATATATGAAGATGAAAAAAAAAATCTCTGGTATGGGTTTGCTATAAGCCACCAAACATAAGGGAAGAGGTAGAAGATCAATTACTGAGGCAAATAAACAAGGCAACAAATCAAAATGATGTGATAATAATGGGGGACTTTAACTATCCTGATATAAACTGGGAGACTGAGACCTGTGAATCTCATAAAGGAAACATGTTTCTGACTATAACTAAAGACAATTATCTTTCCCAAATGGTGCAGGGACCGACCAGAAGGGGGCGCCCTACTAGACTTAATATTAACCAACAGACCTGACAGACTAATGTGCAAGTAGAAGGACACCTAGGAAATAGTGACCATAATATAATGCATTATAACTTGTTCTTCAATATTTAATTTCTTGAGGGGCCAAAAAATAAAAATAAAACTTTAGGAAGGCAAAGTTTGATGAACTCAGAGAAGCCCTTAACAATTTAAATTGGGATAATGTCCTGAAAAACAAGAATACTGACACTAAATGGAGTCTTTTAAAAATATCTTAAATTCTCACTGTAAGATGTATATACCTTATAGGAATAAAAGGGTCAGAAATAAAAGAAAACCAATATGGATGAATAATAATGTTAATGGGACAATAAATGACAAAAATAAAGCATTTAAACTACTAAAACAGGACAGCAGTGAAGAAGCATTAAAAAGCTATAGAGAAAAATTGAAAATATGTAAAAAAAAAATGATAAAAGCCGCAAAAATAGAGACAGAAAGACTTATTGCCAAAGAGAGTAAAACTAACCCCAAATGTTCTTTAACTATATCAGTGGCGTTGCGACCAGTGTGCGGGGGGTGCGGCCCGTACCGGGTGACACCAACCTAATGGGGTGACACCAAGACGCTCCGCAGCACCCGCCCCCCTCCCCAGTTACACCGGCACCCCCCATCTGTGCCCAACCGGCCTTCCATCCGTCAGCCCCCCTGCCCTCACCTGTGCTGTGTGTGCGGTGCGCCCGTCCGTCAGCACCCCCCCCATTCACCTGCACTGTGTGTGCGGTGCGCCCGTCCGTCAGCAACCCCCCCGCCCCCTTTCACCCCTGCACTGTGCGCCCGTCTGTCATCACACCCCCCCTCACCTTCACCAGCACTGTGCCCGGCCTCTGCTCTCACGTCTGCGCCGGCCTGACGTCACACCACATGGCCGCGCAGGAGGACGTCAGTTACGTCACTCGCAGGGCACCCAGTGAGAAGGGGCGCTGCGCTGGATGGGTGAGTATGTTTGTGTCTGTCTCTTTGTCTGTCTCTATCTATGTTTGTGACTGTGTGTGTGACTGTGTGTGTGTATGTGACTGTGTGACTTTGTGTGTGTGACTGTGTGTATGTGACTGTGTGTGTGTGTATGTGTGTGACTTTGTGACTCTGTGTGTGTGTGAATGTGTGTGTTTGTGTAACTCTCTGAGTGTGTGTGACTGTGTGACTCTGTGTGTGTGTTTGTGCGACTGTGTGTTTGTGTGACTGTGTGACTGTGTGTGTGTGACTCTGTGCGTGTGTGTGTGACTCTGTGTGTGTCTGTCTGTGAGTGTGTGTCTCTCTGACTGTGTGTGTGTTTGTGTGTGTGTGTGTGTGGGGGGGGGGGGGGGGGGGAGAGGGTTGAGCCAGCGATCTAATGTGAGGAGACTTTGCTTTGACCCATTGTGGGAAACCTGCAAGGGCACCTGCGGCCTAATGTGGGGAAACTACTACCAAATGTGCGGAGTCTATGCTACCTAATGTGGGGAATATGTGCTACCGAATGTGGGGAATCTATGCTACCTAATGTGGGGAAACTGCTACCTAATGTGGGGAATCTGTGCTACCTAATGTGGGGAAATTGCTACCTAATGTGGGGAATCTGTGCTACCTAATGCGGGGAAATTGCTACCTAATGTGGGGTAACTAGTACCTACCTAATGTGGGGGAACTGGTACCAAATGTGGGGAATCTATGCTGCCTAATGTGGGGAAACTGCTACCTACCTAATGTGGGGGAACTGCTGCCTACCTAATGCTCCCCCCCTGGCAGTAGCACCCTCATTATCCACCAGCAACACAACCCTCCCACCCACCAGCAGTAGCACCTCCATCAGCAGATCCTGATGGTGGATGATGGTGATGCTCCTGCGCTAGGAGGATGATCCTGCCGATGGATGATGGGGGTGATATTGCCAGGGGGGATGGCCAGTAGAACCCTCGTCATCCTCCAGCAACACCCCCACAGTAGTAGAGGGGTGTTACTGCGGTTGTGGTATTATATTCAGAGGGTGCACTGTATGGCAACGTTATATTCAGAGGGCGCAGTTTGTGGTAGTATTATTAGAGATGAGCGAACTTACAGTAAATTCGATTCATCACGAACTTCTCGGCTCGGCAGTTGATGACTTATCCTGCGTAAATTAGTTCAGCCTTCAGGTGCTCCGGTGAGCTGGAAAAGGTGGATACATACCTAGGAAAGAGTCTCCTAGGACTGTATCCACCTTTTCCAGCCCACCGGAACACCTGAAAGCTGAACTAATTTATGCAGAAAAAGACATAAACTGCCGAGCCGAGAAGTTTGTGACGAGTTGAATTTACTGTAGTTCACTCATCTCTAAGTATTATATTCAGAGGGCGCAGTAGGGGGTAGTATATTCAGAGGGTACAGTATGTGGTAGTATTATATTCAGTGAGTACAGTGTGTGGCGGTATTATATTCAGTGGGTACAGTGTGTGGCAGTATTATATTCAGGGGTACAGTATGTGGCAGATTTATATTCAGAGTGTACAGTATGTGTTGGTATTATATTCAGAATGTACAGTGTGTGGTAGTATTATATTCAGTGGGTATGGTGTATGAAAGGTTTATAATAAAAGAGTATAGTGTATAGTAGTATTATATTTAGAGGATACAGTGTCTGGCAGGTTTATAATAAGAATTGTTTTCATATAGAGGATGAGAATGCGCTGACATAGTGAGGAGACGTCTGGGCGTCACATTCTGCAGAAGAGAGAAGTTTTAGCTGGAACAAGTCCTGGCGGTATGTACCATCTGAATTAGATAAGGGAAGACTATAGAGAAGACGCCACCTGTAATCACTGATATCATTGTGTATTCTCCTCACTAAAGAGAAGACATCACCTGTAGTCACTGATATCTTTGTGTATTCTCCTCACTATAGAGAAGACGTCACCTGTAATCACTGATATCATTGTATATTCTCCTCACTATAGAGGAGATGTCACCTGTAGTCACTGATATTATTGTGTATTCTCCTCACTATAGAGAAGACGTCACCTGTAGTCACTGATATCATTGTATATTCTCCTCACTATAGAGAAGATGTCACCTGTAGTCACTGATATTATTGTGTATTCTCCTCACTATAGAGAAGACGTCACCTGTAGTCACTGATATCATTGTATATTCTCCTCACTATAGAGAAGATGTCACCTGTAGTCACTGTTATCATTGTGTATTCTCCTCACTATAGAGAAGACATCACCTGTAGTCACTGATATCTTTGTGTATTCTCCTCACTATAGAGAAGACGTCACCTGTAGTCACTGATGTCATTGTGTATTCTCCTCACTATAGAGAAGATGTCACCTGTAGTCACTGATAGCATTGTATATTCTCCTCACTAAAGAGAAGATGTCACCTGTAGTCACTGATATCATTGTGAATTCTCCTCACTATAGAGAAGATGTCACCTGTAGTCACTGATATCATTGTATATTCTCCTCACTATAGAGAAGATGTCACCTGTAGTCACTGATATCATTGTGTATTCTCCTCACTATAGAGAAGACGTCACCTGTAGTCACTGATATCTTTGTGTATTCTCCTCACTATAGAGAAGACATCACCTGTAGTCACTGATATCATTGTGTATTCTCCTCACTACAGAGAAGATGTCACCTGTAGTCACTGATAGCATTGTATATTCTCCTCACTAAAGAGAAGATGTCACCTGTAGTCACTGATATCATTGTGTATTCTCCTCACTATAGAGAAGACGTCACCTGTAGTCACTGATATCATTGTGTATTCTCCTCACTATAGAGAAGACGTCACCTGTAGTCACTGATATCATTGTATATTCTCCTCACTATAGAGAAGATGTCACCTGTAGTCACTAATATCATTGTGTATTCTCCTCACTATAGAGAAGACGTCACCTGTAGTCACTGATATCTTTGTGTATTCTCCTCACTATAGAGAAGACATCACCTGTAGTCACTGATATCATTGTGTATTCTCCTCACTACAGAGAAGATGTCACCTGTAGTCACTGATAGCATTGTATATTCTCCTCACTAAAGAGAAGATGTCACCTGTAGTCACTGATATCATTGTGTATTCTCCTCACTATAGAGAAGATGTCACCTGCAGTCACTGATATCATTGTATATTCTCCTCACTATAGAGAAGATGTCACCTGTAGTCACTGATGTCATTGTGTATTCTCCTCACTATAGAGAAGACGTCACCTGTAGTCACTGATATCTTTGTGTATTCTCCTCACTATAGAGAAGACGTCACCTGTAGTCACTGATATCATTGTGTATTCTCCTCACTATAGAGAAGACGTCACCTGTAGTCACTGATATCATTGTATATTCTCCTCACTATAGAGAAGATGTCATCTGTAGTCACTGATATCATTGTGTATTCTCCTCACTATAGAGAAGACGTCACCTGTAGTCACTGATATCTTTGTGTATTCTCCTCACTATAGAGAACACGTCACCTGTAGTCACTGATGTCATTGTACATTCTCCTCTCTATAGAGAAGACGTCACCTGTAGTCACTGATGTCAATGTACATTCTCCTCTCTATGTGCTATCAGAGCTGTAGTCACTTGTCAGTTCTACAGTTATGGTTAGTGAAACTACAACTCCCAGCATAACCTCATCACTGCTCAAAGGGGTACTCTACTGGAAAACATTTTTGTTAATCATCTGGTGCTACAAAGTTAAACAGATTTGTAAATTACTTCTATTTAAAAATCTTAATCCTTCCAGTACTTATTAGCTGCTGTATAAGCTATTCACAAGAAGTTATTTTCTTTTTTAATTTCTTTTCTGTCTGACCACAGTGCTCTGTGCTGACACCTCTGTCCATGTCAAGAACTGTCCATAGTAAGAGCAAATCCCCATAGCAAACCTATCCTGCTCTGGACAGTTCCTGACATGGACAGAGGTGTCAGCAAATAGCACTGTGGTCAGACTGGAAAGAACTACACAACTTCCTGTGGAGCATACACCAGCTTATAAGTACTGTAAGCATTAAGATTTTAAATAGAAGTAATTTAAAAATCTGTTTAACTTTCTGGCACCAGTTGATATAAAAGTAAATGTTTTCCAGTGGAGTACCCCTTTAAGTAATTCTGGGAGCTGTATATTTAAATGGTGAAAATGTCTTTAACACTTTCCCATTCTGTGGCAACTGGTATATCTGATTATTATACTGGAATTTCTCACAATGCGCTACAACAGTGGTGTCTGCCACAACAGGCTAAAAACTTACTTGGGGGAGGTATGGGGGTGACGACATTTTCTACCGCACCGGGTGACACCAACCCTAGCAACGCCACTGAACTATATAAATATCAAAAAGGTTAAAAATGAAAGTGTGGGCCCTTTAAAAAATGATGAGGAAGAAATGATAATCTGGGATCAGGAAATAGAAAATATATTAAACAAATTCTTCTCCACTGTATTCACCGAGGAAAATGAAATGCTAGGTGAAATACAGCGAGATAAGGTAAACTCCCCAGTACAGGTCACCTGTCTAACCCAGAAAGAAGTACAGTGCCGCCTACAAAAAATCAGAATAGACAAATCACCAGGTCCAGATAGCGTTCACCCCCGTGTTCTAAAGGAATTAAGTAATGTAATAGACAGACCCCTATTTTTAATATTTAGGGACTCTATAGTAACATGGACTGTTCCCCAGGACTGGCGCATGGCAATGTGGTGCCAATATTTAAAAAGGGGTCAAAAGGTGACCCTGGGAATTAAAGGCCTGTTCGTTTAACCTCCGTTGTGTGTAAATTATTTGAGGGTTTCCTAAGCGATGCTATTTTGGAGTATCTTGATAAAAATAAATGTATCCATATTAGCATGGCTTTATGAGGGATTGGTCCTATCAAACTAACCTGATCAGCTTTTATGAGGAGGTGAGCTCCAGACTGGACCTGGAGCAATAGCTGGATATCGTATATCTAGATTTTTCCAAAGCATTTGATACGGTGCCACATAAAAGGTTGGTGCATAAAATGAGAAGGATTAGGCTGGCGGAGAATGTGTGTAAGTGAGTAAGTAACTGGCTCAGTGATGGGAAACAGGGTGGTTATTAATGGTACTTATTCTGATTGGGTGACCGTTACAAGTGACCTTATAGAGGGGTTGAATAGTAAAGTAGCAATCTTTGTAGTTGATACTAAACTCTGTAAAGCGGTAAACACTATAGAAGACAGTGCATTGTTACAAATGGATCTGAATAGGTTGGAGGTTTGGCAGAGGAGGTTCAACACTGATAAATGTAAGGTTATGCATATGGGGAGGAAAAATCTGGGCTGGGATTACGTATTAAAAGGGAGCACACTTGGGACAACTGACATGGAAAACTACTTGGGAGTTTTAGTTTTAGTTAACAGTAAATTTAGCTGTAGTGACCAGTGTCGGGCAGCTGCTGCCAAGGCAAATAAAATCATGGGGTGCATCAATAGGGGCATAGATGCACACATCAAGGAAAAAATTCTATCGCTGTACAAATCACTAGTCAGACTACACATAGAATGCTGTGTACAGTACTGGGCACCAGTGTACAAGAAAGATATATAATGTAGCTGGAGAGAGTTCAAAGACGGGCAACCAGGGTAATACGGGGAATGGGAGGATTACAGTACACAGAAAGATTATCAGAATTAGGGCTATTTAGTTTAAAAAAAAAGACTTAGGGGAGACCTAATAACTTTTATAAATATATCAGGGGACCTTACAGAGATCTCTCCCATGATCTATTGATACCCAGGACTGTATCTATAACAAAGGGGCATCCTTTACATTTAGAGGAAAGAAGGTTTCTACACCAGCACAGATGGGGGTTCTTTATTGTAAGAGCAGTGAGACTGTGAAATTCTGTGCCTGAGGAGATGGTCATGGTGAACTCTATAAAATAATTTAAAAGGGGTCTGGATGAGAATAATAACATTACAGGTTATGGATTCTAGATCTATAGGGACAAAAGGTTGATCTAGGGATCAATTCTGATTGCCTTTTTTTGAGTTGGGAAGGAATTTTTACCTCTAGTATGAGGGTTTTTTGCCTTCCTCTGGATCAACTCAGTAGGGGCTCATTAGGGTTATAGGTTGAAATTGATTGACTCTGGTATTTTTTCAACCTAAAGAACTATGTTACTATGTTATATGTTGTTAATGATGATAATTAAATATCTTTTGTAATATGGTTGTTTAAAATGTTTTGAATATTTAATAAAGAAAACGGATCATGAAAATCCCACCAGTAGGGATCCCCATACTTACTGGGACACTAACTAGTCTTGCAGCAGCATCAGGCTTGTCCATGAGTCATAGACAAGAGATGACTCGTGGAGAAGGCTGCATGAGCAGACATACCAATCACCCTCACCACCACAAGGAGGAGGGGGCGTGGCCCCTGAGAGGATTTCTAATACTGTGAGCTAATGAATAGTGTTGCTCACGAATATTCGCAAATCAAATTTTATTCACGAATATCGCATATTCGCGAATATTCACGAATATAGCACTATATATTTGCAATTACGAATATTCATTTTTTTTTTTCTTCTTTCAAAGTGCACATCACCGTGATCATCCCACTCTGCTTCCAGCTTGTGTGGTGTAAAGAAGGCTCTAATACTACTGAGTGAGACTGGCGTACGAATTTTCGCATATGCAAAAATTAGCATATGTGAATTTTTGCTTATGCTAATTTTCGGATATGCTAATTTTCGCATCTGCGAATTTTCGTTTATGCACATTTTCACATATGCGAAAATCAACGCGAATATTACGAATATGCGAATTTAGCGAATATATGACGAATATTCGTCCATATATTCGCGAAATATCGTGAATTTGAATATGGCCTATGCCGCTCAACACTACGAATGAAAAGAGATATTTTTATAATAAATATAGGTGATAGAGGCATAAAAATTAGATGTATATGTTCTGGATTAGGTACTGAGTAACATAATATATTGTTTTTTTCTTGTGGGATCTGATGGGTGCGCTTCAACTTCTCCAGGACGCAGGGCGTATGCATACGCCCTGAATCCTGAGTCCTTGAAGGGGTACTCCACCCCAGGACATCTTATCCCATATCCGGTCCTGAGACCCCCCCCCCCCCCCATGTCGGCGATCCTTTGGATAGGGGATAAGATGTCTTAGCGCCGGAGTACCCCTTTAATGCTTAAAGTGACAGTGGTCAGATTTTCAAAAAAGGGCTGCGTCCTTAAGTAGTGTTGCTCGCGAATTTTTTTCGCGAATTCGCGAATATTCGCGAATATAGCACTTGATATTCGTAATTACGAAATATTCTTTTTTTTTTTTTCATAGTACACATCATAGTGATCATCCGTCTCTGCTTCCAGCTTGTGTAGTGTAAAGAAGGCTCTAATACTACTGTGTGAGACTGGCGTACAAAATTTTCGCATATGCAAATTTTCGTTTATGCAGATTTTTGCATATGCAAATTTTCACATATGTGAATTTTCGTATATGTGAAAATATAACGCAAATATTACGAATATGCGAATGTAGCGAATATATGACGAATATTCGTCCACATATTCGCGAAATATCGCAAATTCGAATATGGCCTATGCCGCTCAACAATATCCTTAAGGTGAAAATGAGCTGCATCCTTAAGGGGTTAATTGATGAAGGCATTGGCACCAAACTGAACTTTGCCCCAGATACGATATAGATTGGTTTGACAATGGCATCGATGAGTGCTGTGGGCATTTCATTCTGTGATTATTATGAATTAACTGTTTATCTGTTTCACTTCTGCACTGAAATTATTGGAATGTATGACCCATACTGTCCAATGAAGTGCTGTACGCCAATACAATGCAATGTAATATACAATAAAATCTGTGGATCTTTGTGGGAACTGTAAATTATTAAAACAATAACATGTGTGATGGCCCTGTACAGAAGGTGCTCTTCTGTACTTCTGTACCCCTGCCAGTCTTATTGAGCAGACTCAGTCAATGTCCCCTGGCCCCACACTCCTCAGAACTCTCTCTACCATATTCAGTTTTGTATGGGTTAACCCCTTCAGGGCCAAGCCCATTTTGGCCTTAAGGACCAGAGAGTTTTTTGCACATCTGACCACTGTCACTTTAAACATTAATAACTCTGGAATGCTTTTACTTATCATTCTGATTCCGAGATTCTTTTTTCGCGACATATTCTACTTTAACATAGTGGTAAAATGTTGTGGTAACTTGCATCCTTTCTTGGTGAAAAATCCGTAAATTTGATGAAAAATTTGAACATTTAGCATTTTTCGAACTTTGAAGCTTTCTGCTTGTAAGGAAAATGGATATTGCGAATACATTTTTTTTTGATTCACATATACAATATGTCTACTTTATGTTTGCATCATAAAATTGACGTGTTTTTACTTTTGGAAGACACCAGAGGGCTTCAAAGTTCAGCAGCAATTTTCCAATTTTTCACAAAATTTTCAAACTCCATATTTTTCAGGGACCAGTTCAGTTTTGAAGTGGATTTGAAGGGTCCTCATATTAGAAATACCCCCTAAATGACCACATTATAAAAACTACACCCCCCCAAAGTATTCAAAATGACATTCAGTCAGTGTTTTAACCCTTTAGGTGTTTCACAGGAATAGCAGCAAAGTGAAGGAGAAAATTCTAAATCTTCATTTTTTACACTCACATGTTCTTGTAGACCCAATTTTTGAATTTTTGCAAGTGGTAAAAGGAAAAATTTTTATTTGTATTTGTAGCCCAATTTCTCTCGAGTAAGCACATACCTCATATGTCTATGTAAATTGTTCGGCGGGCGAAGTAGAGGGCTCAGAAGTGAAGGAGCGACAAGGGGATTTTGGAGAGTACGTTTTTCTGAAATGGTTTTTGGGGCGCATGTTGCATTTAGGAAGCCCCTATGGTGCCAGAACAGCAAAGAAAAAAACACATGGCATACCATTTTGGAAACTAGACCCCCTCGGGGAATGTAACATGGGATAAAGTGAGCCTTAATACCCCACAGGTGTTTCATGACTTTTGCAAATATAAAAAAAAAATGTTTTACCTAAAATGCTCGTTTTCCCAAAAATGTGACTTTTTTTTAAAAAGGGTAATAGCAGAAAATACCCCTCAAAATCTGAAGCCCAATTTCTCCCGATTCAGAAAACACCCCATATGGGGGTGAAAAGTGCTCTGCTGGTGCACTACAGGTCTCAGAAGAGGAGTAGTCACATTTGGCTTTTTGGAAGCAAATTTTGCTCTGGGGGCATGCCGCATTTAGGAAGCCCGTATGGTGCCAGGACAGCAAAAAAAAAAACCCCACATGGCATACCATTTTGGAAACTAGACCCCTCGGGGAACATAACAAGGGGTTAAGTGAACCTTTATACCCCACAAGTGTTTCACGACTTTTGCATATGTAATAAAAAATAAAAAATTTTTTACCTAAAATGCTTGTTTTCCCCAAAATTTTACATTTTTAAAAAGGGTAAAAGCAGAAAATACCCCCCAAAATTTGTAACCCAATTTATCCCGAGTGCGGCGATACCCCATATGTGACCCTAAACTGTTGCCTTGAAATACGACAGGGCTCCAAAGTGAGAGCGCCATGC
The DNA here is from genome assembly GCF_029499605.1 of Hyla sarda. Classification (NCBI taxonomy): domain Eukaryota; kingdom Metazoa; phylum Chordata; class Amphibia; order Anura; family Hylidae; genus Hyla; species Hyla sarda. The sequence goes on along the minus strand of NC_079189.1, from coordinate 493,749,238 downwards.
GCATTTGAGGCCTAAATTAGGGTCTTGCATAGGGGGGGACATAGGGGAATTCTATGCCAGTGATTCCCAAACAGGGTGCCCCCAGCTGTTGTAAAACTCCCAGCATGCCTGGACAGTCAACGGCTGTCCAACAATACTGGGAGTTGTTGTTTTGCAACAGCTGGAGGCTCCATTTTGGAAACAGTGGCGTACCAGACGCTTTCATTTTTATTGGGAGAGGAGGGGGGCTGTGTAGGGGTATGTGTATATGTATTGTTTTTTACTTTTTATTTTATTTTGTGTTAGTGTAGTGTAGTGTTTTTAGGGTACAGTCGCACGGGCAGGGGTTCACAGTAGTTTCTCGCTGTCAGTTTGAGCTGCGGCAGAAAATTTGCCGCAGCTCAAACTTGCAGCTGGATACTTACTGTAAACCTCCGCCCATGTGAGTGTACCCTGTACGTTCACATTGGGGGGGGGGGGAGGGGGGGGGGAAGGTACACTTTTCCATAGAAAAAATGTGCCTCCAGCTGTTGCAAAACCATAAGTCCCAGCATGCCCATAAGGGAATGCTGGGAGTTGTGGTTATCTGCCTCCTGCTGTTGCATAACTACAGCTCCCAGCATGCCCTTTTTGCATGCTGGAAGCTGTTGCTAAGCAACAGCAGGAGGCTGTCACTCACCTCCTGCTGCTGCTCCGGGACACAGGTCAGTCCCTCGCCGCTCCTGGGGCCCCGATCCCAACATTGACGCCGGGGATCGGGGTCCCCAGCTCCCGGGGTCCACGTCCCGCACCCGCTCATGTCCTCCGGAAGAGGGGCGGAGCGGGTTGCGGGAGTGACACCCGCAGCAGGCGCCCTGATTGGTCGGCCGGTAAACAGGCCGACGAATCAGGGCAATCATAAGGTGGCACCAGTGCCACCTCACCCCTGCAGGCTAAGGCTGTTCGGGGCCATCAGAGGCGGCCCCGATCAGCCAGTAATTCTGGATCACCGGGTCACTGGAGACACGATTGACACGGAATCGCCGCAGATTGCTGGACTGAATTTTCCAGAGATCTGCGGCCATCGCCGACATGGGGGGGCATAATGACCCCCATGGGCGATATGCCGGGATGCCTGCTGAACGATTTCAGCAGGCGTCCGGCTCCGGTCCCCAACCGGCTAGCGGTGGGGACCGGAATTCCCACGGGCGTATGGATACGCCCTCGGTCCTTAAGGACTCGGAATGCAGGGCGTATCCATTTTTCTTAGGTCTTTATAAGTCAACTGGTGCCAGAAAGTTACACAGATTTGTGAATGACTTCTATTAAAAAATATTTATCATTCCAATAGTTCTTTGCAGCTGTATGCTACAGAGGAAATTCGGTTCTTTTTGAATTTCTTCTTGTCTTGTCCACAGGGCTCTCTGCTGACACCTGATGCTCGTATCAGGAACTGTTCAGAGCAGCATAGGTTTGCTATGGGGATTTTCTCTAATCTGGACAGCTCCTGATACGGACATCAGGTGTCAGCAGAGAGCACTGTGGACAAGACAAAAAAAGAAATTAAAAAGAACAGAATTTCCTCTGTAGCATACAGCTGCTAAAAAGTACAGGAAGGGTAAATATTTTTTAATAGAAGTGATTTACAAATCTGTTTAACTTTCTGGCACCATTTTATTTAAAAAAAAAGTTTTCCACCGGAGTACCCCTTTAATGCAATGTTATGTAATGTATTATATTATTCTGTCTTTAAAACACTGTTGCTAAGGGCTATGTTACCAAGGAAGGTGTAAGGTGAACTTATCGGGAGAATGGGTTTCCTCCAAATTGCTCCCTTATATACCGGGGAGGAGATGGAGTTCTAGTCAGTGCATGCTGAGGTACAGCTTGTGTGAGAACTTAAGAAGTTTGCCTGGTGTTCCTGAGGGAGGACCAAGGCCTAGTTACGCAGCCCCGCATCTACTGCAAGTTAACCCCTGCAGTAAAAAAAGTTGTTCCGTAACCTTGCATCAGAATGATTATTTGCCCTGCGCCTGGCCCAGCAATCATCTGCTATACCTCGGGTGGTGAATTAGGTAAACCTCACCCTGGCGTCACAAACACAAAGGGTTAATACCATCTGCCCTTCCATACCAGTCACCACAAATGCAGAAACCAGTGTTAAAGCACAACTGTCATGAAGAATATGCTTGTGAAGCTGCTCACACCGTGCACTAGGGCTTCACAAGCATATTCTAGACATACCTTTAGAGGTCCGTTAGGCTGCTTTATACTTACAGAATGCAGCTTTATTATCCAAGTCTGGCTGACAGGCGGAGAGGCAGAGCCCGAGGTCCGCTCTGATCTCGGCCACACCATCTATTTTTGCCTACATCGTGCAGTTGATTGACAGACAGGGCTTGCCTGCTTTCAGTGGTCCCTCTGTAGCTCTGCTGCGCACGAGCCCTGCCTCTCAATCAACTGTGCGATGTAGGCAAAAATAGGCGGTGCGGCCTGGAGCAGAGTGGACCCCTGGCTCCGCCTCCCCGACGGTCATCCTGACTCCAGGCTGGAAAATAAGCTGCATTAGGTAAGTATAAAGCAGCCTAATGGACCTCTAAAAGTATGCCTAGAATATGCTTGTGAAGCCCTGGTGCACTGTGTGTGCAGCTTCACAAGCATATTATTTGTGACAGTTGCGATTTAATAAACAGAAGAGTAATATAATGCTCCTGGGCCCCGTTGTTAGGTGTGACTCTTATCTTTTTACATGGTAGAACTTTGCTGCGCTTAGAGCAAATAAGGTTCAAGTTCAAATTTAGGTTTATAGATAGATTGTCAAGAACACTTAGCCTAAATACAATAACCATATTATGTATTTTGACTATTTTGTGCTTATTATTATGGCTTCTGACTATTTAAAAGGGTATTCCAGGATTTTTTTTATTTGACAGTGCTACAGGGGCTGTAAAATTAGTGTAGTTCATAATGTAGTGTCTGTACCTGTGTCTTACAATTCTTCTGTGCATTTTGCTCCAATGTTTATTTTTACAGCTTAACAGTATGCAAAATGTAGGTTTTCCCAGGTTGCAGTGCGGCCTGAGACATTACATCACTAATCCGGTTCAGTTTAGAGAGCGCTTGTCTTTGCTTCAATGGGTGGAGCGACCACTGGGTGGGAGAAAGATTGTTCTACAGTGAATTGTAGTTTTGCAACAGGGGGGGGGGGGGGCACCCTGGTTAGAAAACACTGGTCAATTGCATGGAAGGGAACTCAGGTGTGTTTCAATGGGTGGGGTGGCTTATGTTTGGCAAGGAGAAAAGTGACCTCACACTTACAAACAAAGAAGTAAGCGACTTGTAGTTTGCGGAAATAAACTCAAACAGGAAATAACCAATTTCCAAAAGGCTAGCCACAGTCTTATGGTAATCTCACAATATAGCCATTTAGCCCCAAGACAAGTGCCTTCCTAAGCAAGATCACCTTATAATGGATAACCCCTTTAAAGAAAAAGCTTGTGCGCATATAACCTAAAGAGTGAATAGCTGTGTATTTAATAGTTTTCTGGTTAATTTCAATTGTAAGAAATGTAACATTTCCTGTTCATTATAGACAAAAAGCTAATTTAATCCAAATAATATTGTTACAACATTATTAGAAAATACTGAAAAATACTTTTTATATGGGCCTTAAAACGCAAAATAAATTGTGACAATTTTCTGTAAGTAATTGAAAACCAGGCAAGCGGTGTTACTCGGTTCTTATTTGGAGGCATAGATACTGTGACTTCTATTAACCACATGATGACATATGTTAATATTAGAAAACTTTTGTTTTTGTTTCATTAAAGGGGTACTCCGATGGAAAACAAAGGTTTTCAAACCAACTGGTGCCAGAAACTTAAACAGATTTGTAAATCAATTCTATTAAGAAATCTTAATCCTTCCAGTACTTATCAGCTGCTGTATGTATGGAGGAAGTTGTGTAGTTCTTTCCAGTCTGACCACAGTGCTCTCTGCTGATACCTCTTTGTCAGGAACTGTCCAGGGCAGAAGCACATCCCCATAGCAAACCTATCCTGCTCTGGACAGTCCCTGACACAGACAGAGGTGGCAGCAGAGAGCACTGTGGTCAGACAGAAAAAAACAATACAACTTCCCCTGTATTATACAACAGCTGATAAGTACTAGAAGGATTACGATTTTTAAATAGAAGTAATTTATAAATCTGGCACCAGTTGATTGAAAACATTTTTATTCGTCCAGCGTACCCCTTTAACATAGATTTGTTTCAAACAGGAAGCAGAGGGTTGTGCCCCTAATTTTAGGGCTGTTCACTCCTCTTCTCCAAAGGTTAGGTTAATGATTGAGATAATGATTCTGTGCATTTACTGCTCGGGGTATATGAGAACCTACAATTTTCTATGCCTTTTCAGAGAAAAAAATCATTGCTTCTGAATGTTCTGCTGAGTGGTTTACTTCTAGATAAGTCACGTTGAACTTTGTATAAGACCTGATGTACAAGCTGCTGCGGGTCATTAATAAAGCCTATATGACGGTATAAATAATTATAGTCAGGACGGTATGCATAATGCATAAGTCTTACGTTTTACTGCTCAAAAGTGATTAATGACTTTATTGTGACATAGATTATAACATGTCACACCAGAAACAGCAGGGCATATAGTAGGTTAAAGACAATGTTGCCCTTTATAAAATTGAATTTGGAGTATTTGAACACAATAGCTACAGGGGTAGTTTGATGTACTTTATTTAGTTTATTGTCAGAAGTGCAAAATTATATGTAGAAACAGATACAACTCCTTGCAGAACAGTAACGTTGTGACTACACCTCAGAATTACCAACAACTTTATATAATTACGGCTTTTACTCTTTAAACCCACACAACAATCCACTATATTAGTGGTCTCCACAGTGGCAAGTCATTCTATAGTCCAGGCCTCGGATGTCATAGTTGGGTAGATCAAATGAATTCACTGCTCAGCTAGGGATTTAAAGGGGTATTCCACCCCCTAGACATCTTATCCCCTAACCAACGGATCTCTGTGCAGCACCCGGCATTCATTTAGAATGCTGGGTGCAGGCGGCAGGGTCGTGACATCACCCTTCGTGATGTCACGCTACGCCCCTCAAAGCAAGTCTATGGGAGGGGGCGTGGTGGCCATCACGCCACCTCCCATAGACTTGCATTGAGGGGGCGTGGCCGTGACAACAACGACCCTGCCACCCGCTCCAAGCAGAGAGCCTCTTTAATATGTTTTACACCAATGATTCATATTTTTGTATATTATGGGTGGAGTTTACTAAGATCGGTGTTTCGTTTCATTTCGTTTTATGTCATTTACCAATGTAAACTATAGTAAATGTTCTGGATGTGGAAGCCCTGCCTATTTTAAGTGAAGCCCACCCAGTTGCCCTTAATGACAAGAGTGGCTTAAAGGGGTACTCTGGTGAAAAGTAAAATAAATAAATAAATAAATCAGCTGCTCTATACTAATCTTTATTCTTCCAGTACTCATCAGCTGTTTTATACTAGAGAGTAGTGTTGCTCACGAATATTCGCAATTCGAATATTATTCGCGAATATCGCATATTCGCGAATTCGCGAATTTCGCGAATATAGCGCTATATATTCGTAATTACGAATATTCGTTTATTTTTTTTTTATTTTTTTTTTCACAGTACACATCACAGTGATCACCCCTCTCTGCTTCCAGCTTGTGTGGTGTAAAGAAGGCTGTAATACTACTGTGTGAGACTGGCGTGCGCGAAAATTCGCATATACGAAAATTAGCATATGCGAATCTTCGCATATGCGAAAGTTCACATATGCGAATTTTCGCGTGTGCTAATTTTGAATATATTCTAATATTCACATATGTTAATTTTCGCATATGCGAAAATAAAGCGAGAATATAATGAATATGCGAATATTCGCGAATATATGACGAATATTCGTCCATATATTCGCGAATATTCGCGAATTCGAATATGGCCTATGCCGCTCAACACTACTAGAGAGGAAGTAGCATTGTTCGTTTCAGTCTGACCACAGCAAATCCCCATAGCAATCCTCTTCTGCTCTGGACAGTTGCTGGCACGAACAGAGGTGTCAGCAGAGAGCACTGTGGTCAGACTGGAAATAACTATACAACTTCCTCCATACATATAGCAGCTGATAAGTACTGGAAGGATTAAGATTTTTATAAAGTAAGTAATACAGTAATTTATAAATCTGTATAACTTTTTGGCACCAGCTGATTTGAAAGCATTTTATTTCCCCTCCGGCGTACCCCTTTAAATCACATTGCACAAATAACTATTGCACAAAAATCGCAACTTTTTTTTCACACCAGACAGATATAACACAATTAACAATCCCTTCCCCCTTCTGGACAAAAGTATAGAAAAACTGAAATGTCACATTTGTATATGCTTGGTGAAGGTTTCATTCTAAGCCCATGAACCATAAAACAGCGTTGAACCATGAAACAGTTTGTTTCCCCTATTTTTTTGTTTGCTTTCATGTTGTTAATAATGTTATTCAGTTGCTGGTTGGTATTTTATGTAAAGCGAGACAAATATCTGTTTCATTCCCATTAAAGAATCTTAGCTGTTAAAATATACCTGTCACCAAATAAACTTTTCTAAACTAACTCAGACTATGTTTCTTAAAGGGGTATTCCAGGAAAAAACTTTTTTTTTTATAAATCAACTGGATCCAGAAAGTTAAACAGATTTGTAAATTACTTCTATTAAAAAATCTTAATCCTTTCAGTACTTATGAGCTTCTGAAATTTAGGTTGTTCTTTTCTGTCTTAGTAATCTCTGATGACACGTGTCTCGGGAAACACCCAGTTTAGAAGAGGTTAGCTATGGGAATTTGCTTCTAAACTGGGTGTTTCCCGAGACACGTGTCATCAGAGATTACTTAGACAGAAAAGAACAACCTAAACTTCAGAAGCTCATAAGTACTGAAAGGATTAAGATTTTTTAATAGAAGTAATTTACAAATCTGTTTAACTTTCTGGATCCAGTTGATATATAAAAAAAAGTTTTTTCCTGGAATACCCCTTTAACTACTCCTAACACCCCTCCCACCCTTTAAAAGCTCTGTATCTTACCATTCTTCTTGCTCACATCAGCAGGAGAAAGTGGGCGTTTCACAGCAGGCATGACATTACTTACGCCCTCACATGGTTGCAGCGCTGTGATAAATAGAAGACCTGAAGCTCTGTGCAACTTTTAGCGAGGCTTTGCATCTTTCAGTGACACCCTTTTAGACATACTTAGTTTTGTGGCACACACCTCACCATACCGCCAATTGCACTTATCATATTATGTGTTCCATGCTCCCTTGGGGGGAAGGGCCAAACAGTAAGGGAGCTCCCCAGTGTCACAATTAGTAGACTACACATACAACATCTTAGTATCTGTATCAGCATTACAAATGTTTCTGCTACCCCCTGTGTCATTTCATCACCCCCTTTATCACCCTTGTAACGTTTCATCACACCGCCTTCATCACCCCCTGTGCCATTTCATTCCCCCCTTCATCAACCTCTGTACCATTTTATTCCCCCTTAATCACCCTGTGCCATTTCATCACCCCTTAATCATTCCCTGTGCCATTTCATTACCCCTGAGCTATTTCATCATCACCCCCACATCATACTCTGTGCCACTACATCATCCTTATTCAATAACCTCTGTGCCATTTCATTCCCCCCTTCATCACCCCCTGTGCCATTTCCTTTACTCTTTTATCACCCCCTATGCCACTTCATTACCCCCCATTTATCACCCCCTGTGCCATTTCACTACCCCTTCTTTATCACTCCCTGTGCCATTTCATCACCCCTCCTTTATCACCCCCTGTGCCACTTCATCATTCCTCTTGATCAACCTTATCTAATCATCACGCACTTGGCCTCCCCACGTCTGACTATATAGCAGGCCCTGGTGCAAATTTGGCATCTCCCGATGGCATCTGACAAGTGATGCCCTCCTCTTGCCTGACATCAGGGGCATCATCAGAAGCCCTTGGCAGCCCCCTCAGTGACACACTTGGAGACAATGGCCGACACACTAATGTGTTGTGACACCCAGCTTGGAAAGCAAGGGGATAGGGGATAACAAACTGAGGTCCAACCACTGAGCTCAGTAATGTTTAAATGTCCAAAAGAGAATAAATGGAGTGCTGCCAGTACATGTGCGTTGTGCATCATTTATTCTGGGGGTGATTTTGTCCCCATTTAGGCATCAATGGAGATTCCAGCAGTTGGACCCCCATGGATCAGCTTGTTATTTTCTATCCTGTGCACAGGGGATATTTTCATCAAATGGCAGTACCCCTTTAAAGTCTGAGCTGTAATAGAGCTTCACAATGTGTAGTTCTGGCAAAGGAAAAAGCAACACTGACATTTTGCATGGGTGTATTTCTTAGCATGAAGTCTTTTTTTTTTTTTTTTTGTGGCTTATGTTATAAAAACCAAAAGTTCATAATATTATAACACAACTTTATCAGACGTGGAGAATGCTAATAAAATACCATTGTCTCTCCCTAACTACATTTTATTTTACTTGAAAGGCACAGTCTGCGTTAGCTGCCTATGCTATGCTACTCACATAAACTTAGAATTCCGAAGCTCTCATGTCTCGCCAAAGCTTTACGAAATAATTCAAAATTCAATCCCTTACAGAAGTTAATTAGGTTTAAATGAGTGTTGACTGGATCTATCTGAGCAGCAAAGCAACATATAAAGCATTAGAAACACTCTGGCTTTACAATAGGTCATTATTAAAGAAAGCAACTTACTGTGCTACTCTATCTAATACTACCTTCTGTAGAAATAGCTGCAGCTGGACAGATAGAAACTTTCTACGTGATATATAATAAAAGCATATGTGCTTTCAGAAAGGAATGGAAGCTATCATTTAGGCTTAACCACAAAAGTGGGGGTCCGGAGAGGTAAAGTCTGTATAACTGCTGTACACTGCTTTTAACCTCAAATCATTTCACAAAATGCAAATCACTCGCAAACCTGGTAAATCCATTTTACAATCTCTACAGCTGTATTAAGTAGAAAAATAAGTTACCGTATTTTTTGCCGTATAAGACGCACTTTTTCTTCCCCAAAACTGGGGGGGGGGGGGGGGAAGTTGGTGCGTCTTATACGGCGAATACCTGCGGCCATCAGCGCTGCTAATACAGGACATCACTGATCGCGGTGATGCCCTGTATTAACCCTTCAGACGCAGCGATCAAAGCTGACCGCTGCATCTGAAGCGGAAATAACACTAACCCGGCTGTTCAGTCGGGCTGTTCGGGACCGCAGCGGTGAAATCGCGGCATCCCGAACAGCATACAGGACACCGGGAGGGACCTTACCTGCCTCCTTGGTGTCTGCTCCGTGCCGGGATCCCCTGCATTGCCGGAGTTCTCCTTTGACGTCATCACATCGTCGTGCACGCCGTCCCGTCATTCAATAGGAGCGGTGCATGTAGAGAGCGTGGATGCCGGGGAAGAAGATGTCTGGAGCGCCGGGGACACCACGGGATCGGGTGATAGCGATGGAGCAACATCCAGGGCAGCGGGGACGGCTCCGGAGTGGCGGGGACACGTGAGTACTACCTCCTATACCAGTGGTCTTCAACCTGCGGACCTCCAGATGTTGCAAAACTACAACTCCCAGCATGCCCGGACAGCCAACGGCTGTCCGGGCATGCTGGGAGTTGTAGTTTTGCAACATCTGGAGGTCCGCAGGTTGAAGATCACTGTTGGGTTCAGAATCTTTTTTTTTTCTAGATTTTGGACCATTAAAATAGGGTGCGTCTTATATGCCGGTGCGTCCTATAGGGCGAAAAAATACGGTATATGTTCCACACATTAAAAAAAAAGTTTGAACCAAAGTCTAATAGTGCAGGAATTTGGATAATGAAAAAAAATTGTACTATTGAATTCGATGATACGAGAATTTGTAACATTTTTCTCTTTTTCTCTCCTCTCAAGGTCTACAAAGTACTTTAGTTGGCATGCCATCAGACGTGGGCATACTGGTTACTGATTCCAATTTTTATGATAGAGGGGTATTTCAGATTATTTTTTTTCTTCTTCAGCCATTGAGCCCATGATGCCAAGTTTTACTTTGGTGGTGCGGTAGTGCTGAAGAAAAGCATGAAAAACGGGTTAGTACGTTAATACTGCTGTCCCCTGGGGAGAGCCTTCAGCTGTTGCTAACCTACAATTACCATCATTCCCAGACAGCCAAAGGCTGGCCGGGTAGTGATGGGCATTGTAGGCTAGCAACAGCGAGCCTCCAGCAAATTGTAGTTTAGCTTGAGGCTCACTGTTGCTAAACGACAACCCCATAATTCCCGGACAGCCTTGGACCGCCTTGAAATTATTAGGGTTGTATTTTTGCAACAGTGGAGGCTTACTGTTGCTAAACTACAATGCCCATCATTCCCAGACAACATTGTAATGCTAAAAACGCATTATCTCAACAGAGCCATACTTACAGCACCTTGTTCCAGGCTGTGAGCTTCGTCCTGTGTAGGTCTGCCTCTAGTGACGTCATTACTAGAGACAGAGCTACACAAGAAGAGGCTCGGGCAAGCATCAAGGGGGTATGTAGACCTCCATCCACTGTATACATTATACTGTCATCCATATGGATGGCTATATAGATCATCCATATGGATGGCCAATCAGTTAACTAGGGCTGTGCTAATTAAATCCTTCCTTGCTGGGCTGAACTTAAAGGGGTATTCCAGGGGGGAAAAATTATATCAACTGGCTCCAGGCTCCAAGGGTAAAACACTACATATACACCCCCTTACACTGTCCCCCCCAATAAAAATGTAAAACGTCTTGTACGGCAATGTTTCCAAAACGGAGCCTCCAGCTGTTGCAAAACAACAACTCCCAGCATTTCTGGACAGCCACTGACTGTCCAGGCATGCTGGGAGTTTAGCAACAGCTGGAGGCACCCTGTTTGGGAATCACTGGTGTACAATACCCCTATGTCCACCCCTATGCAATCCCTAATTTAGTCCCCAAATGCGCATGGCGCTCTCTCACTTCGGAGCCCTGTCGTATTTCAAGGAAACAGTTTAGGGCCACATATGGGGTATTTCCGTACTCGGGAGAAATTGCACTACAAATTTTGGGGGTCTTTTTTTCCTTTTACCGCTTGTGAAAAGGAAAAGTTGGGGGCTACACCAGCCTGTTAGTGTAAAAAAATAAAAAATTTTACACAAACATGCTGGTGTTGCCCCATACTTTTTATTTTCACAAGCTGTAAAAGAAAAAAAAAAAGAAAAATCTGTAACGCAATTTCTCCTGAGTACGGAAATACCCCATATGTAAGCATAAAATGCTCTGCGGACGCACAACAAGGCTCAGGAATGAGAGCGCACCAAGTACATTTAAGGCCTAAATTGGTGATTTGCACAGGGGTGGCTGATTTTACAGCGGTTCTGACAAACGCAAAAAAATTAAATACCCACATGTGACCCCATTTTGGAAACTACACCCTTCAGGGAACGTGACAAGGGGTATAGTGAGCCTTAACACCCCACAGGTGTTTGACGAATTTTCATTAAAGTTGGATGGGAAAATGAAAAAAAATATTTTTCACTAAAATGCTGGTGTTACCCTAAATTTTTCATTTTCACAAGGGAAAATAGGAAATAAGCCCCCCAAATTCGTAACCCCATATCTTCTGAGTAAGGACATACCCCATATGAGAATTTGAAGTGCTCTGCGGGCGAACTACAATGCTCAGAAGAGAAGGAGCGCCATTGGGATTTTGAAGAGAAAATTTGTCCGAAATTGAAGGCCACATGTGTTTACAAAGCCCCCATAGTGCCAGAACAATGGACCCCCGGCATATGTGACCCCATTTTGGAAACTACACCCCTCATGTAATGTAATAAGGGATACAGTGAGAATTTACGCGCCACAGGTGTCTGACAGATTTTTGGTACAGTGGTCCGTAAAAATGAAAAATTTAATTTTTCATTTGTACAGCCCACTGTTTCAAAGATCTGTCAAATGCCAGTGGGGTGTAAATACTCACTGCACCCCTTATTAAATTCTGTGAGGGGTGTAGTTTACAAAATGGGGTCAAATATGGGGGGGTCCACTGTTCTGGCCCCACGGGGGGCTTTGTAAATGCACATGGCCCCTGACTACCATTCCAAACGAATTCTCTTTCCAAAAGCTCAATGGTGCTCCTCCTCTTCTGAGCATTGTAGTTCGCCAACAGAGCATTTTACATCCTATCATGGGGTATTTCCATACTCAGAAGAAATGGGGTTACAAATTTTGGGGGTCATTTTCTCCTATTACCCTGTGTAAAAATGTAAAATTTAGGGGAAAATCTGCATTTTAGTAAAAAAAAAATTTTTATTTACACATCCAACTTTAACGAAAAGTCGTCAAACACCGGTGGGGTGTTAAGGCTCAGCGGACCCCTTGTTACGTTCCTTGAGGGGTGTAGTTTCCAAAATAGTATGCCATGTGGGTATTTTTTGCTGTTCTGGCACCACAGAGGCTTCCTAAATGCGACATGCCCCCAAAAAACCATTTCAGCAAAAGTTGTTCAAAAAGCCAAATATGACTCCTTCTCTTCTGAGCATTGTAGTTCGCCCGAAAAGCATTTTACGCCCTAACATGGGGTATTTCCATACTCAGAAGAGATGGGGTTACAAATTTGGGGGGGCATTTTCTCCCATTACCCTTTGTAAAAATGGTAAATTTGGGGGAAAATCTGCACTTTAGTGTGAACATTTTTTTTTTCCATTTACACATCCGATTTTAATGAAGAGTTGTCAAACACCTGTGGGGTGTTAAGGCTAACTGGACCCCTTGTTACATGCCTTGAGGGGTGTAGTTTCCAAAATGGTATGCCATGTGGGGTTTTCTGCTGTTCTGGCACCATGGGGGCTTTCTAAATGTGACATGCCCCCCAAAAACGATTTCTGAAAAATTCACTCTCCAAAATCCCATTGTCGCTCCTTCCCTTCTGAGCCCTCTACTGCGCCCGCCGAAAACTTGACATACACATATGAGGTATTTCCTTACTCGAGAGAAATTGGGTTAGAAATTTTGGGGGCTTTTTCTCCTATTACCACTTGTAAAAATTCAAAAACTGGGTCTACAAGCACATGCGAGTGTAAAAAATGAAGATTTTGAATTTTCTCCTTCACTTTGCTGCTATTCCTGTGAAACACCTAAAGGGTTAACACACTTACTGAATGTCATTTTGAATACTTTTAGGGATGCAGTTTTTATAATTTGGTCATTTGTGGGGTATTTCTAATATGAAGGCCCTTCAAATCCACTTCAAAACTGAACTGGTCCCTGAAAAATTCCGATTTTGAAAATGTTGTGAAAAATTTGAAAATTGCTGCTGAACTTTGAAGCCCTCTGATGTCTTCCAAAAGCAAAAACATGTAAACTTTATGATGCAGTCATAAAGTAGACATATTGGGGGAGATTTATCAAACAATTTAGACTGGTTTTTCCTGTCTAAATTTGTCGCACAGAAAGTCGCAGTCTAAATATGTGCGATTTTTCTGCGACTTTTGCTGTAGAGGATTTTTAGAACATGATGCATGCAAGTCTATTTTAGACGGAAATGCATTGGAAAATGCATTGGTGCTGAATTTATCAAGTGCGACTTTTGTGCGACAAGTCGCATCTGCCCAAAATACGCTGAAATGTCAGACCATGTTGGAGCAGTTTAACCCCTTAAGGACTCAGCCCATTTTGGCCTTAAGGACTCAGACAATTTAATTTTTACGTTTTCATTTTTTCCTCCTCGCCTTCTAAAAATCATAACTCTTTTATATTTTCATCCACAGACTAGTATGAGGGCTTGTTTTTTGCGCGACCAGTTGTCCTTTGTAATGACATCACTCATTATATCATAAAATGTATGGCGCAACCAAAAAACACTATTTTTGTGGGGAAATTAAAACGAAAAATGCAATTTTGCTAATTTTGGAAGGTTTCGTTTTCACGCCGTACAATTTATGGTAAAAATGACGTGTTTTATTTATTCTGAGGGTCAATACGATTAAAATGATACCCATTATTACATACTTTTATATTATTGTTGCGCTTAAAAAAAATCACAAACTTTTTAACCAAATTAGTACGTTTATAATCCCTTTATTTTGATGACCTATAACTTTTTTATTTTTCCGTATAAGCGACGGTATGGGGGCTCATTTTTTGCGCCATGATCTGTACTTTTTTTTGATACCACATTTGCATATGAAAAACTTTTAATAAATTTTTTATAATTTTTTTTTTAATAAAATGTATTAGAAAAGTAGGAATTTTGGACTTTTTTTTTTTCGTTCACGCCGTTTACCGTACGGGATTATTAACATTTTATTTTAATAGTTCGGACATTTACGCACGCGGAAATACCAAATATGTCTATTAAAAAAATGTTTACGCTTTTTGGGGGTAAAATAGGAAAAAAACGGACGTTTTACTTTTTTATTGGGGGAGGGGATTTTTCACTTTTTTTTTACTTTTACATTTTTTTACATTTTTTTTTTTACACTTGAATAGTCCCCATAGGGGACTATTCATAGCAATACCATGATTGCTAATACTGATCTGTTCTATGTATAGGACATAGAACAGATCAGTGTTTTCGGTCATCTTCTGCTCTGGTCTGCTCGATCACAGACCAGAGCAGGAGACGCCTGGAGCCGGACGGAGGAAGGAGAGGGGACCTCCGTGCGGCGTTATGAATGATCGGATCACCGCAGCAGCGCTGCGGGCGATCCGATCATTCATTCAAATCGTGCACTGCCGCAGATGCCGGGATCAGCAGCTGGGATCAGCCGCGCATGACACGGGCATCGCGCCGATGCCCGCGGTTATGCTTAGGACGTAAATGTACGTCCTGGTGCGTTAAGTACCACCGCACCAGGACGTACATTTACGTCCTGCGTCCTTAAGGGGTTAAGCTGTAGACCCTGAAGTCTGAGTACAGAATTTATCAAGGGCTGTGAGACCTTCGATAAATTAGGAGCACAATAGATAGGAGACTACCACATGCGCTGGTCTATAAGCATACCCAAAATAGACTAGATTAGTAAATGTCCCCCATTGTATATGTGAATCAATGTATAATTTATTTGGAATATCCATTTTCCTTATAAGCAGAGAGCTTCAAAGTTAAAAAAAATGCAACTATTAAAATTTTTTCATCAAATTTTGGAATTTTTCACCAAGAAATGATACAAGTATTGACAAAATTTTACCACCAACATAAAGTAGAATATGTCACGAAAAAACTATCTCGGAATCAGAATGAAAGGTAAAAGCATCCCAGAGTTATTAATGCTTGAAGTGACAGTGGTCAGATGTTCAAAAAATGGCCAGATCCTTAAGGGGTTAAGCAAAGAATGAAGATGCGAGTAGAAGCCTTAACAGAGGAATGGCTGTGGATATAGTATTTTTGGATTTTGCAAAAGCGTTTGATACTACCCTCCATAGATGTCTTTTAGGTAAGTTAAAGGGGTACTCTTGCCCTAATACATCTTATCCCATACCTAAAGGATAATATGTATGATTGTGGGGGTCCTGCAACTGGGGACCCCCACAATCTGTCATTGGGCACCCACTCTTCGCAGTGCTGGAGGGTCTGAGTGTGTAGCGTGACGACCACAGGACTGGAGTATTGTGATGTCATGACTCCGCCCCCGTGTGACATCACGCCTCGCCCCCTCAATGCAAGTCTATGGGATGGGGCATGATGGCCGTCCCATAGACTTGCATTGAGGGGACGAGGCGTGACGTCACATGGGCGCGGAGTCGTGACGTCACGATACACACCCGCGATCAAACATCTTATCCCCAATCCTTTGGATAGGGTATAAGGTGTATTAGGACCGGAGTACCCCTTTAGGGTTTTTGGGTTTTGAGTGTTTAGTATGTAACTGGATTGAAAACTGGCTTAAGGATCGTACCCAGAGAGTGGTGGTCAATGATTCGTACTCTGATTAATCCCTGGTTATTAGTGGTGTACCCTAAGGTTCAGTACTAGACCCGCTCTTGTTTAATTTATTTATTAATGAGATAGAGGATGGGATTAACAGCTCTGTCTCTATCTATCTAGATGACACCATGCTTTGTAGCATGGTACAGTCTATAGAGGAGGTAAATAAGTTACAAAATGACTTGGATAGACTAAGTGTCCAAGCATCCACTTGGCAAATGAGGTTCAATGTGAATAAATGTAAAAACTGGGAGAGTCACTGGTAGAGAAGGATCTGGGTGTACTTGTAGATCACAGACTACAGAATAGCATGCAATGTCAGGCAGCTGCTTCTAAGGCCGGCAGGATATTGTCATGTATCAAAAAAGGCAAGGACTCAAGGGACAGGGACATAATACTACCCATCTATAAAGCATTGGTACGGCCTCACCTGTTCAGTTTTGGTCACCAGTCCATTAAAAAGACGTTGTGGAGCTGGAAAGGGTGCAGAGACGCGAGATTAAACTAATATGGGGCATGGAATATCTTAGCTATGAGGAAATATTAAAAGAATTACATTTGTTGATTTATGAGAAGAGAAGTTTAAGGATATGATCAATGTATATGTCACGATGCCGGCTGGCAGGTAGTGGATCCTCTGTGCCAGAGAGGGATTGGCGTGGACCGTGCTAGTGGATCGGTTCTAAGTCACTACTGGTTTTCACCAGAGCCCGCCGCAAAGCGGGATGGTCTTGCTGCGGCGGTAGTGACCAGGTCGTATCCACTAGCAACGGCTCAACCTCTCTGGCTGCTGAAGATAGGCGCGGTACAAGGGAGTAGACAGAAGCAAGGTCGGACGTAGCAGAAGGTCGGGGCAGGCAGCAAGGATCGTAGTCAGGGGCAACGGCAGGAGGTCTGGAACACAGGCTAGGAACACACAAGGAAACGCTTTCACTGGCACGATGGCAACAAGATCCGGCAAGGAAGTGCAGGGGAAGTGAGGTGATATAGGGAAGTGCACAGGTGAAAACACTAATTGGAACCACTGCGCCAATCAGCGGCGCAGTGGCCCTTTAAATCGCAAAGACCCGGCGTGCGCGCGCCCTAGGGAGCGGGGCCGCGCGCGCCGGGACAGGACTGACGGAGAGCGAGTCAGGTACGGGAGCCGGGGTGGGCATCGCGAGCGGGCGCTACCCGCATCGCGAATCGCATCCCGGCTGGAGGCGGTATCGCAGCGCCCCGGGTCAGTGGATCTGACCGGAGCGCTGCAGTGAGGAGAGTGTAGCGAGCGCTCCGGGGAGGAGTGGGGACCCGGAGCGCTCGGCGTAACAGTACCCCCCCTTGGGTCTCCCCCTCTTCTTAGAGCCTGAGAACCTGAGGAGCAGACTTTTGTCTAGGATATTGTCCTCAGGTTCCCAGGATCTCTCTTCTGGACCACAACCCTCCCAATCCACTAAAAAAAAGGTTTTCCCTCTGACCTTTTTGGATGCCAGAATCTCTTTGACAGAGAAGATGTCCGAGGAGCCGGAAACAGGAGTGGGAGGAACAGATTTGGGAGAGAAACGGTTAATGATAAGTGGTTTAAGAAGAGAAACGTGAAAGGCATTAGGAATACGAAGAGAAGGAGGAAGAAGAAGTTTGTAAGAGACAGGATTAATCTGGCACAAAATTTTGAAAGGACCAAGATAGCGTGGTCCCAACTTATAGCTAGGGACACGGAAGCGGACATATTTAGCGGAGAGCCATACCTTGTCTCCAGGGGAAAAAATGGGGGGAGCTCTTCTTTTCTTATCCGCGAACTTCTTCATGCGTGATGAAGCCTGTAAGAGAGAATTTTGGGTCTCTCTCCATATGATGGAAAGATCACGAGAAATTTCATCCACAGCGGGCAGACCAGAGGGCAAGGGGGTAGGGAGGGGGGGAAGAGGGTGACGGCCGTACACCACGAAAAATGGGGATTTGGAGGAAGATTCAGAGACTCTGAAGTTATACGAGAATTCGGCCCATGGTAGAAGATCTGCCCAGTCATCCTGGCGGGAGGAAACAAAATGTCGTAAATAATCACCCAAGACCTGGTTAATTCTTTCTACTTGTCCATTGGATTGAGGATGATATGCAGAAGAAAAATTTAATTTAATCTTGAGTTGTTTACAGAGAGCCCTCCAGAATTTAGACACGAATTGGACGCCTCTATCCGAGACGATCTGCGTGGGCAACCCGTGAAGACGAAAAATGTGTACAAAAAATTGTTTAGCCAACTGAGGCGCTGAAGGAAGACCAGGAAGAGGGATGAAATGTGCCATTTTGGAGAATCGATCAACGACCACCCAAATAACAGTGTTGCCACGGGAAGGGGGTAAGTCAGTAATAAAATCCATACCAATCAGAGACCAAGGCTGTTCGGGGACAGGCAGAGGATGAAGAAAACCAGCGTGCTTCTGGCGAGGAGTCTTATCCCGGGCACAGATAGTGCAGGCTCGCACAAAGTCCACAACATCCGTCTCCAGAGTCGGCCACCAATAGAAGCGAGAGATGAGTTGCACAGATTTCTTGATGCCCGCATGACCTGCGAGATGGGAGGAGTGACCCCATTTGAGGATTCCGAGGCGTTGGCGTGGAGAAACAAAGGTCTTTCCTGGAGGAGTTTGCCTGATGGAGGCTGGAGAAGTGGAAATCAGGCAGTCAGGAGGAATGATGTGTTGCGGAGAGAGTTCAACTTCAGAAGCATCCGAGGAACGAGAGAGAGCATCGGCCCTAATGTTCTTATCGGCAGGCCGGAAGTGAATTTCAAAATTAAATCGGGCAAAGAACAGAGACCACCTGGCCTGGCGAGGATTCAGCCGTTGGGCAGACTGGAGGTAGGAGAGGTTCTTGTGATCGGTGTAAATAATAACTGGAAATCTTGATCCCTCCAGCAGATGCCTCCATTCCTCAAGTGCTAATTTAATGGCTAGAAGCTCTCGATCCCCGATGGAGTAGTTCCTCTCCGCCGGAGAGAAGGTCCTGGAAAAAAAACCACAAGTAACAGCATGCCCGGAAGAATTTTTTTGTAGAAGGACAGCTCCAGCTCCCACAGAGGAGGCATCAACCTCCAATAGGAAGGGTTTAGATGGGTCAGGTCTGGAGAGCACGGGAGCCGAAGAAAAGGCAGACTTGAGCCGTTTAAAGGCGTCTTCCGCTTGAGGAGGCCAAGACTTGGGATCGGCATTTTTTTTGGTTAAAGCCACAATAGGAGCCACAATGGTAGAAAAATGTGGAATAAATTGCCTGTAATAATTGGCGAACCCCAAAAAACGTTGGATAGCACGGAGTCCGGAGGGGCGTGGCCAATCTAAGACGGCAGAGAGTTTGTCTGGATCCATTTGTAGTCCCTGGCCAGAGACCAAGTATCCTAGGAAAGGAAGAGATTGGCATTCAAACAGACATTTCTCTATTTTGGCATAGAGTTGATTGTCACGAAGTCTCTGAAGAACCATACGGACATGCTGGCGGTGTTCTTCTAGATTGGCAGAAAAAATCAGGATATCGTCCAGATATACAACAACACAGGAGTATAAGAGATCACGAAAAATTTCATTAACAAAGTCTTGGAAGACGGCAGGGGCGTTGCACAGGCCAAAGGGCATGACCAGATACTCAAAGTGTCCATCTCTGGTGTTAAATGCCGTTTTCCATTCATCCCCCTCTCTGATGCGGATGAGATTATAAGCACCTCTTAAGTCCAGTTTGGTAAAGATTTTGGCACCTTGGAGGCGATCAAAGAGTTCAGAGATGAGGGGTAGGGGGTAGCGGTTCTTAACCGTGATTTTATTAAGACCGCGGTAGTCAATGCAAGGACGTAGAGAGCCATCTTTTTTGGACACAAAGAAAAATCCGGCTCCGGCAGGAGAGGAGGATTTACGGATAAAGCCCTTTTTTAAATTTTCCTGGACGTATTCAGACATGGCAAGAGTCTCTGGGGCGGACAAAGGATAAATTCTGCCCCGGGGTGGAGTAGTGCCCGGGAGGAGGTCGATAGGACAATCATAAGGCCTGTGAGGAGGTAGAGTCTCAGCTTGTTTTTTGCAAAAAACATCCGCAAAGTCCATATAGGCCTTAGGGAGACCGGTTACAGGAGGAACCACAGAGTCACGGCAAGGGTTACTGGGAACCGGTTTTAGGCAGTCCTTGGAACAAGAGGGCCCCCAACTCTTGATCTCCCCAGTGGACCAATCCAGGGTTGGGGAATGAAGTTGAAGCCAGGGAAGTCCAAGGAGAATTTCAGAAGTGCAATTGGGGAGGACCAAAAGTTCAATCCTCTCGTGATGAGGTCCGATGCACATTAGAAGGGGCTCCGTGCGGAAACGTATGGTACAGTCCAATCTTTCATTGTTTACACAATTGATGTAGAGGGGTCTGGCGAGACTGGTCACCGGGATGTTGAACCTGTTGACGAGAGAGGCCAAAATAAAATTTCCTGCAGATCCGGAGTCCAAGAAGGCCACAGCAGAGAAGGAGAAGGCAGAGGCAGACATCCGCACAGGCACAGTAAGACGTGGAGAAGCAGAGTAGACATCAAGGACTGTCTCAGCTTTGTGCGGAGTCAGCGTACGTCTTTCCAGGCGGGGAGGACGGATAGGACAATCCTTCAGGAAGTGTTCGGTACTAGCACAGTACAGGCAGAGATTCTCCATGCGGCGTCGTGTCCTCTCTTGAGGTGTCAGGCGAGACCGGTCGACCTGCATAGCCTCCACGGCGGGAGGCACAGGAACAGATTGCAGGGGACCAGAGGAGAGAGGAGCCGGGGAGAAGAAACGCCTCGTGCGAACAGAGTCCATATCCTGGCGGAGCTCCTGACGCCTTTCGGAAAAACGCATGTCAATGCGAGTGGCTAGGTGAATGAGTTCATGTAGATTAGCAGGGATTTCTCGTGCGGCCAGAACATCTTTAATGTTGCTGGATAGGCCTTTTTTAAAGGTCGCGCAGAGGGCCTCATTATTCCAGGATAATTCTGAAGCAAGAGTACGGAATTGTACGGCATACTCGCCAACGGAAGAATTACCCTGGACCAGGTTCAACAGGGCAGTCTCAGCAGAAGAGGCTCGGGCAGGTTCCTCAAAGACACTTCGAATTTCCGAGAAGAAGGAGTGTACAGAGGCAGTGACGGGGTCATTGCGGTCCCAGAGCGGTGTGGCCCAAGACAGGGCTTTTCCAGACAGAAGGCTGACTACGAAAGCCACCTTAGACCTTTCAGTGGGAAACTGGTCCGACATCATCTCCAAGTGCAGGGAACATTGGGAAAGAAAGCCACGGCAAAACTTAGAGTCCCCATCAAATTTATCCGGCAAGGATAGTCGTAGACCAGAAGCGGCCACTCGCTGCGGAGGAGGTGCAGGAGCTGGCGGAGGAGATGATTGCTGAAGCTGTGGTAGTAACTGCTGTAGCATAACGGTCAGTTGAGACAGCTGTTGGCCTTGTTGCGCTATCTGTTGTGACTGCTGGGCGACCACCGTGGTGAGGTCAGCGACAACTGGCAGAGGAACTTCAGCGGGATCCATGGCCGGATCTACTGTCACGATGCCGGCTGGCAGGTAGTGGATCCTCTGTGCCAGAGAGGGATTGGCGTGGACCGTGCTAGTGGATCGGTTCTAAGTCACTACTGGTTTTCACCAGAGCCCGCCGCAAAGCGGGATGGTCTTGCTGCGGCGGTAGTGACCAGGTCGTATCCACTAGCAACGGCTCAACCTCTCTGGCTGCTGAAGATAGGCGCGGTACAAGGGAGTAGACAGAAGCAAGGTCGGACGTAGCAGAAGGTCGGGGCAGGCAGCAAGGATCGTAGTCAGGGGCAACGGCAGGAGGTCTGGAACACAGGCTAGGAACACACAAGGAAACGCTTTCACTGGCACGATGGCAACAAGATCCGGCAAGGAAGTGCAGGGGAAGTGAGGTGATATAGGGAAGTGCACAGGTGAAAACACTAATTGGAACCACTGCGCCAATCAGCGGCGCAGTGGCCCTTTAAATCGCAAAGACCCGGCGCGCGCGCGCCCTAGGGAGCGGGGCCGCGCGCGCCGGGACAGGACTGACGGAGAGCGAGTCAGGTACGGGAGCCGGGGTGCGCATCGCGAGCGGGCGCTACCCGCATCGCGAATCGCATCCCGGCTGGAGGCGGTATCGCAGCGCCCCGGGTCAGTGGATCTGACCGGAGCGCTGCAGTGAGGAGAGTGTAGCGAGCGCTCCGGGGAGGAGCGGGGACCCGGAGCGCTCGGCGTAACAGTATATAGGTATATAAATGGCCCATACAAAAAATATGGGGAAAAACTGTTCCAGGTTAAACCCCCTCAAAGGAAAAGGGGCACTCCCTCCATCTGGGCGACATGCCTTCTTTGTCATAAGAACTGTGAACTTATGGAACAGGCAACCTCAGGAACTGGTCACAGCAGGAACAGTTGAAAGATTTAAAACATGGTTAGATAAATTCCTGAAACAAAATAATTTTAATGCTTATGCAGAAATATAAAGTCACATCCCTTCACCTTCATCCCATCATACCCCTTCCCTTCAACTCCTTGGTTGGACTTAAAGGAGTACTCTGGTGCACAGTATTCCTGCTCCGTCCTGCGAAGGCTGCAAAAAAAAATGAAAATAAACCATCTCTCACCTTCCTGGGTTCCCGCGGAGCGCCACTACAGCTGATCGGTCCTCCGGTCCATCTTCTTCATACTTCCGTGTGAATGAAGCGTCACATGGCGCTCAGCCTACCTCCGGACGCCGCAATGTTCTGCCTCGGCCCATAATAGGCTGAGCGCCATGTGACGCTTCGTTCACACGGAAGTATGAAGAAGATGGACCGGAGGACCGATCAGCTGTAGTGGCGCCCCGCGGGAACCCAGGAAGGTGAGTGATGGTTTATTTTCATTTTTTTTGCAGCCCGGGCAGGACAGAGCAGGAATACTCTGCACCAGAGTACTCCTTTAATGGATGTATGTCTTTTTTCAACCATGCTAACTATATATATATATATAATGCATCCTACTTTGTAATTGTAGCTTACCCCCAAAGAAGTTCAATTTTTGGTCATGTGAAAGAGAAGGTGACTTTATCTGAGTGCCTGTAACCACAGTCTAACAACATACTGTACTCTCTTTTAATAAGCAATAGCATTTGTAGAATCTCGGGATGTAATGAATGGGTTCAGCTGTCACAGTTCCTCTGTTATTCATTTTTAAAATGTCAGCAATTCCTTTTCCATAAGTTAACTTTTATGCTGTCTCAAAAATGTAATAAAATTGCCAGCAATTCATCAGTACTCTGCTTCTGAGATTTATGTTGAACCTAGGACAATACAGTGGGATGTAGGGTTGCACTTGGCAGGGAGCCCAGATAAGTGGTTGTCTGCGTAGCCGAGTTAATATGAGTCTCCTCCATTGCCTGACTTGGAATCCTTCAGGAATATTCTGGGATACATCTGCAGTTTATGCGCATTAGGTTACCTCAGGATAGAATCAGGAGGACATGTGCACTGGAAATGGGGCTGTAAGCATAACAAATGCTAAGCTATCCATTGAATTATAAGAGCCGTAAAGAAGGGCTTTCAGTGGAGAACTGTCTTTTGAGTTGTAATTTTATAGGGTCTCTCTCTGCCTGGTGATATGTTGCTGGAATAGTTGTATGGCCACCTCCTCATCTTTAGCATCAGTAAAAAGTTAAGTGATGCCAAATCTCACTTCCCTTAGGGAAAAGTGATCTAATGTACATGACACAGATGTGGACCTGACTGTCATCTCAGTGAATTATTTTAGGTTGAGACAAAACAGTGTGTTTTTGCAGGAGAAGATAATGCAGAGTATCCAGGGGCATCTATTGTTAATTATTCAGCAATTAAAGTTATTTATCATCTTCATTTACAACCCCAAACAATATAGTTTACAGCGAGATAGTTTGTGTCATGGAAAAGTTCTTAAACCCCTTAAGGACCAAGCCCATTTTCACCTTAAGGACCAGAGAGTTTTTTGCACATCTGACCACTGTCACTTTAAGCATTAATAATTCTGGGATGCTTTTACTTATGAATTTGATTACGAGAATGTTTTTTCGTGACATATTCTACTTTAACATAGCGGTAAAATTTTGTCGATACTTGCATAATTTCTTGGTGAAAAATTCCAAAATTTCATGAAAAATTAGAAAATTTAGAATTTTTCTAACTTTGAAACTCTCTGCTTGTAAGAAAAATAGATATTCCAAATAAATTATATATTGATTCACTTATACAATATGTCTACTTTATGTTGGCATCATAAAGTTGACATGTTTTTACTTTTTGAAGATATCAGAGGGCTTCAAAGTTCCGCAGCAATTTTCCAATCTTTCACAAAATTTTCAAAATCTGAATTTTTCACGGACCAGTTCAGTTTTGAAGTGGATTTGAAGGGCCTACATATTAGAAATACCCTATAAATGACCCATTATAAAAACTGCACCCCTCAAAGTATTAAAAATGACATTCAGTAAGCGTGTTAACCCTTTAGGTGTTTCACAGGAATAGCAGCAAATTGAAGGAAAAAATTCATGCAAGTGTATTTTTTACACTCGCATGTTCTTGTAGACCCCGTTTTTGAATTTTTACAAGGGGTAAAAGGAGAGAAATCCCCCCAAAATTTGTAACCAAATTTCTCTAGAGTAAGGAAATACCTTATATGTGGATGTACAGTGTTCGGCGGGCGCAGTAGAGGGCTCATAAGGGAAGGAACGACAATTGGAATTTGGAGAGTGAGTTTTTCTGAAAGAGTTTTTGGGGGGCATGTCACATTTAGGAAGCCCCTATGGTGCCAGAACAGCAAAAATAAAAACCCACATGGCATAATATTTTGGAAACTAAGGAACGTAACAAGGGGTACAGTGGGCCCTAACACCCCACAGGTATTTGACGACTTTTCGTTGGATGTGTAAATAACATTTTTTTCACTAAAATGCTGGTTTTCCCCCAAATTTTACATTTTTACAAGGGGTAAAAGGAGAAAATGCCCCCAAAATGTGTAACTCCATCTCTTTTGAGTATGGAAATACCTCATGTGTGGACGTCAAATGCTCTGCGGGCGAACTACAATGCTCAGAAGTGAAGGAGCCACATTTGGCTTTTGGAAAGCAAATTTAGCTGAAATGGTTTTTGGGGGGGCATGTCGCATTTAGGAAGCCCCTATGGTGCCAGAACAGCAAAAAGACCCTCACATGGCATACTATTTTGGAAACTACACCCCTCAAGGAACGTGACAAGGGGTACAGTTAGCCTTAATACCCCACAAGTGTTTGGCAACTTTTCGTTAAAATCGGATGTGTAAATGAAAATGTATTTTTTCACTGAAATGCAGTTTTTTTCCCCTCAAACTTACCATTTTTACAAGAGGTAATAGGAGAAAATGCCCCCAAAAATTTGTAACCCCATTTCTTCTTAGTATGGAAATACCCAATATGTGGATGTAAAGTGCTCTGCGGGTGAACTATAATGCTCAGAAGAGAAGGAGCGCCATTGGGCTTTTGGAGAGAGAATTTGTTTGGAATGGAGGTCGGGGGTCATGTGCATTTACAAAGCCCCCCGTGCTATGAGAACAATGGACCCCTCCACATGTGACCCTATTTTGGAAACTACACCCCTCATGGAACGTAATAAGGGGTGCAGTGAGCATTTACACCCAACTGGCCTTTGTTAGATCTTTGGAACAGTGGGCTGTGTAAATGAAAAATTACATTTTTCATTTTTTTGGACAACTGTTCAAAAAATCTGTCAGACACCTGTGGGGCATAAATGCTCACTGTACCCCTTATTACATTCCTTTAGGGGTGTAGTTTCCAAAATGGGGTCACATGTAGGGGGGGGGGTCATTGTTCTGGCACCATGGGGGCTTTGTAAACACACATGGCCTTTAACTCGAGACACATTATCTCTCCAAAAGACCAATGGCGCTCCTTTTCTTCTGAGCCCTGTAGTTCGCCCGCAGAGCACTTTACATCCAGATATAAGTTCTTACTCAGAAGAAATGGGGTTACAAATTTTGGGGGGCTATTTTCCTATTACCCCTTGTGAAAATGAAAAATTTGGGAAAACCCCAGCATTTTAATTAAAAAAAAAAAATTTTCATTTTGAAGTCAAACCTGTGGAGTGTTTAAGCTCACTATACCCCTTGTTACGTTCAGTGAGGGGTGTAGTTTCCAAAATTGGGTCACATGTGGGTGTTTTTTTGTGTTTATGTCAGAACCGCTGTAACGATCAGCCACCCCTGTGCAAATCACCTCAAATGTACATAGTGCTCTCTCACTCCTGAGCCTTGTTGTGCGCTCGCAGAGCATTTTACATTCACATATGGGGTATTTCTGTACTCTCTACAAATTTTGGGGGTATTTTCTTCCTTTTACCTCTTGTCAAAAGGAAAATTACATGCTGGAGTAGACCCCAACTTCACCTTTTCATAAGGGGTAAAAGGAGAAAAAGACCCCCAAAATTTGCTAGGCAATTTTTCCTGAGTACAGAAATACCCCATATGTGGCCCTAAACTGTTGCCTTGAAATACGACAGGGCTCCAAAGTGAGAGAGTCCATTTCACATTTGAGGACTAAATAAGGGATTTGCATAGGGACGGACCTGGATGCAAGAATTACACTTACCTCTGATACCAAAAATATCCTATGGCAGTGTTTCCCAAACAGGGTGCCTCCAGCTGTTGCAAAACTTCCAGCATGCCTGGAAAGTCAATCGCTGTCCGGCAATACTGGTAGTTGTCTTGCAACAGCTGGAGGCTCCGTTTCATATGATTTTTTTTTATTTGGGGGGGGGGGGGTTACTGTGTAGGGGGATGTGTATATGTAGTGTTTTACTCTTTATTTTGTGTAGGTGTAGTGTAGTGTTTTTAGGGTACACTCACACGGCGGTGGTCTACAGTTTCCTGCTGGGAGTTTGAGCTGCGGCAGAAAATTTGCTGCATTTCAAACTTGTAGCAAGTAACTCGCTGTAGACCCCCGCCCATGTGAATGTACCCTGTACATTCACATGGGCGGGCAAACCTTCAAAACTACCACTACCAGCATGGCCTTTGGCTGTCCGTGCATGCTGGGGGTTGAAGTTATGCAACAGCTGGAGGCACACTGGTTGCAAAACACAGAGTTTGTTACTTAACTCAGTGTTTCGCAACCAGTGTGCCTCCAGCTGTTGCAAAACTACAACTCCCAGCATGTACGGTCTATCAGCGCATGCTGGGAGTTGAAGTTTGCCACAGCTAAAGGCACACTGGTTGCGAAACACTGAGTTAGGTAACAAACTTCGCAACCAGTGTGCCTTCAGCCGTTGCAAAAACTACAACTCTCAGCATGCAGTGACAACTGAAGGGCATGATGGGACCTGTAGTTATGCAACAGCTGGAGATATACTACTGCCATTCCCAGCATGCCCTTTGGCTATCCGTACATGCTGGGGGTTGTAGTTATGGAACAGCTGGAAGCACACTGGTTGCAAAACACAGTGTTTGTTACTTAACTCAGTGTTTCCCAACCAGTGTGCCTCCAGCTGTAGTTTTGCAACATCTGGAGGGTCACAGTTTGGAGACCACTGCGCAGACTGTCCAGGCATGGTGGGAAATGTAGTTCTGCAACTTCTGAAGGGCCAGATGTTACAGAACTACAACTCCCAGCATGCCTGGACTGTCTGGACATGCTGGGAGTTGTAGTTTTGTAACATCTGGAAGGGCTACAGTTTGGACACCACTGCACAGTGGTCTCCAAAATAGGGCCCTCCAGATGTTGCAAAACTACAACTCCCAGCACGAAAGTGTAGGTTGACAACTCCTGGAAGGCAGCAGTGAAGATCACTTACCGCTGATCTTTATTGCTGCCTTCCCTGGTCCCGCCGCCGATCCTGCCGCTGGTCACGCCGCGATCACCGGTCCCGGCAGCTGCTGGTCCCGGCACCTACCCCCCGCTCTGTCCCGACATCCAGGGGTGGGCAGAGTGGGGATTTCAACTTTAAACTCCCGCCCGCCTCCTGCCATTGGTCAGTTAGTCATAACTCCGATCATCCCTATTTTCCGTGCTATTGGGTCACCAGAGACGCAATTAGCCCGGAACCCCGCAAGTCCTTGTCATTAGTCAGTCACTAACTGACTGACTAATGACAATGATTAGCAGCAGGGGACCATTCTGAATAGTCCCCAGCTGCATAGTGTCAGAACAGCTGCGATGACATTTCTATCACCATGCCAACGGACATGGTGATAGAAAATGTATTGGATGTTTATGAACGTCCATTTGCGTTAAGTGACAGGAAAAATGGACGTTCATAAACTTCCATTTGCAGGAAGGGGTTAAGGACCTCCAAGTTATCCAGATCCTTGTGTAACATAAAACTGTTTTCCTTTCATTATATTACATGCGGCGAAATCACTGCATCCCAAGCAGCTGTAGGACAGCAGGAGGGTCCCCTACCTGCCTCCTTGCTGTCCGATCGCTGAATGGCTGCCCAGTGCCTGAGATCCAGGCATGAGCAGTCAAGCGGCAGAATCATTGATCAATGGTTTCCTATGAGAAACCATTGATCAATGTAAAAGATCAGTGTGCGCAGTGTTATAGCCCCCTATGGGAGCTATAACATTGCAAAAAAAAAGTGAAAAAAAAAAAAAAAGTTAATAAAGATCATTTAACCCCTTCCCTAATAAAATTTTGAATCACCCCCCTATTCCCATAAAAAAAGTGTAAATAAAAATAAACATATGTGATATCGCCACGTGCGGAAATGTCCGAATTATAACAATATATTGTTAATTAAACCGCTCAGTCAATGGCGTATGTGCAAAAAAATTCCAAACTCCAAAATAGCATACTTTTGGTCACTTTTTATATCATTAAAGAATGAATAAAAAACGATCAAAAAGTCCGATCAATAAAAAAAT
This sequence comes from Hyla sarda, assembly GCF_029499605.1. Classification (NCBI taxonomy): domain Eukaryota; kingdom Metazoa; phylum Chordata; class Amphibia; order Anura; family Hylidae; genus Hyla; species Hyla sarda. The sequence goes on along the minus strand of NC_079189.1, from coordinate 493,720,355 downwards.
GGTACCACTAAAAACTTCAGATCACGGCGCAAAAAATGACCCCTCATACCGCCCCATACATGGAAAAATAAAAAAGGTATAGGGGTCAGAAGATGACAATTTTAAACATATACGTTTTCCTTTATGTAGTTATGATTTTTTCCAGAAGTAATACAAAATCAAACCTATATAAGTAGGGTATCATTTTAATCGTATGGACCTACAGAATAAAGATAAGGTGTCATTTTTACCTAAAAATGCACTGCGTAGAAACAGAAGCCCCCAAAAATTATCAAATGGCGTTTTTTCTTCAATTTTGTCGCACAATGATTTTTTCCCCCCCGTTTTGCCCCAGATTTTTGGGTAAAATTACAAAGTAGAATTGGTGGTGCAAAAAAATAAGCCATCATATGGATTTTTAGGTAAAAAATTGAAAGGGTTATGATTTTTAAAAGGTAAGGAGGAAAAAACGAAAGTGCAAAAACGGAAATTTTTGTGTAAGGAAATTTAAACAAAAATCATAATTTAACAATTTTTTTTTTGGGGGGGGGGTTGTTTTCACTCTGTACAATTTACAGTAAACATTTTATGTTTTCTTTATTCTCTGAGTCAATACTGTTAAAATGATACCCATGGTTACATACATTTCCATTACTGTCCTGCTTTTAAAAAATCTAAAACTTTTTTTTACAAAATCAGTAAGTAAAAAATTGCCCTATTTGACCACCTCTAACTTTTTTATTTTTCTGTATTCAAGGATGTGTGAGGGCTTATTTTTTGCGCCATGATCTGTAGTTTGTTTTAGTACCATGTTTGCGCATATGTGACTTTTTGATCACTTTTTATTAATTTTTTTAGCAGTTTGATGTGGCAAAAAAGCTGAAATTTGGGACTTTTTTTTTTTTTTACGTTTTTGACGTTCGCCGTAGGGGATCATTAACATTAGATTTTTATAGTTCAGACATTTACGAAGATACCAAATATATTTATTATTTATAGTTTTTTACGCTTTTGTGTATTAATATGGGGAAAAGGGGTGATTTGAATCTTTATTGTGGAGGGCTTTTTCAAGTTTTTTTAAAACTTTTTTTACATTTATTTTACACTTTTATAGACCCCATAGGAGACGATTAACAGCAATCATTAGATTGCTAATACTGTTCATTGCTATGCATAGGGCATAGCACTGATCAGTATTATTAGCAATCTTCTGCTTTGGTCTGCTGGAAGGAGATCGGTGCAGAAGACCCCGGGAGATGGACCGAGACAGGTGAGGGGACCTCTGTCCACCATCTTGGCTGATCTGATCCATGCGGCAGTGCCGCGGGCGATCAGATCAGCCATTTTTAGTGCCGCACTGCCGCAGATGCCATGATCTGTATTGATCACAGCATCTGAGGTGTTAATGGCAGACATCAGCACGATCGCTGATGTCTGCCATTACCGGCGGGTCCACAGCTGCTGACAGCAGCTCCTTTGGTCGCTTCACAGACTCGCTGTAAATGTACAGCGCAGTGCGCTAAGTAACGCTGTGCAGCTCCGTACATTGGCGGATGTCCTTAAGGGGTTAAGTATAGTTGGTGGAGCATGCATATGTCCATCCTAAACTGTTAATATATAGATAGAATGTAGGAATCAGTACTCACCAGGACATACAGTATAAAATCTTTGATACTTTATTAGAAAATCTTTAGAAATCTAACAAATATCATCAGTGGACGGCAGAACAGAGGTAAAAAAAGTTGATAACGGCAGCTACTTTGTGCATTGTCATGTGCTGATGAAGTGTGTGACTACGCGCAGCTTAGTTTAGAGGTCTTAATGGTGCAGCTCTTTTGAGCACAATATTGGTGAATCGTTGTTTCTGGCACAGCCTATTCAACATTCCGGTAGAGTTTAATTCTGATATCAGCTAACATCCAAATGGAAATGTGGAGGTGCACCATTCTGTTGTCTCTTCCCAAGTCTTTGGCCTAGACCTTTTCCATTAAATAAACATGTAGTGGTTTTGAATTGCTTCATCCAATGCAAACTGTAATTTCTATGCAGAGCACAGTTACCAAATGTATTCTGAAAGTTTCCCTGTACTGTCACAGATACTACTAAGAAACAAACCTTGTTCTTGCAAATGCCAACATACAAAAGCTTCTTTTTATATGTTACACTATGTAGGCTAGGCACTGATTGAATAGGGACCTTATCTATAATGTGAAAAATTACTTTATTTATTTGCAATAAAATATCATAAACTTACACATGTAATTGGCCGTCACCACTGTAATTCTTAGCATGAATGTGCCCTTATTAGAGTAGAAATAAATTGGCTCGTAGGGAACCTTGCAGCTCGGCCGTTGATTCCTTTAGTCTGCATAAATTAGTTCAGCTTTCCAAGGGCTCTGGTTGCCTTGAAAAGTCCAAGATAACAGTCTTAGGTCTCCTAGAACTGTATGCACCTTTTCCAGGCAACTGGAGAACTTGGAAAGCTGAACTAATTTATACAGACTAAAGTAATCAACGGCCGAGCCACAACGTTCGCTACGAGCCAGTTTACTGTAAGTCCTCATATTGCTCTAATATTGAAAATTCATCAGTGTGCTGCAAAAACTACACAAACCATCAGTTCCTGCATTTGTATTCTGCGTGAGCTGCAGGGAGGAGCTTCCCTGAGCTGAGCAGGTCACATGGTTAGAAAAGCAGTTAATATAGATGAGGGAGATGCGTGCTCCTCAGCCCATCAGGGACAATCCCAAACTGCACACTAAAGCCTTCTCCACTCTCTGAGCTGAGGAGAAGGGAGTGTAATGTTAAAAAGTGATGTTACGGGCGCAAAATAGCTGCGGAACACAGCAAACTGGTGCCTGTCATGTGTGCTAAGAATAACTGGACCTCCTGCCTGTAGGAAAAACTGAGAGGAAAAGTGTACTTGCTCAACAAGGATTACACTTGTACATTGCAAAGTTATATAACATGTGCAGCTATAGTAAAGTAATTTCATTTTAATTTAGTTCTCCTTTAAGCCAGTATTCACACTTGAGTCTGTTGCAAAATTTTACCCACATTAGCTCAACTTCATCAGTTTTCAGCCAATAACTCAAGCCTGTTGGCTGAACTTCATCACAGGTAAGCCAATATTCCCACTTGCAATCACATTAGCTAAACCTTATCACATTTAGGTCAGTGTTCACACTCAGGCCCATTATGCAAACTTCATCACATTTGAGCTACTATTCACACAACAGCTTGTTGCTAAAATGTGATCACATTAGCTAAACTTCATCACATTTAGGCCAGTGTTCACTCTCAGGCCTGTTTCTGACATACAATTATGCAACATATCACACTGCAATGACTAATCCCTATCCATAAAAAGAAGAGTGTTACTGGCTTCACAATGTTCCACTAAATACTGCATAAAAGGGCATATTCATAACAGATACCATAGTAAGCACATTTCATATTTGTCTCTTGAAAATGAAAACTGTACTGTGATTGGTTGCTATGTGCAATTAAGCCAGTTTTACTTTTATCAATCACTGGCTATGTACATACATATCTACTTATTTTTATTTTACATGATTATGGGGCAGCCTGAACTATTGCTTTAAAGGAGTACTCTGCCCCTAGACATCTTATCCCCTATCCAAAGGATAGGGGATAAGATGTCTGACCGCGGGGGTCCCACTGCTGGGGACTCCTGCGATCTCAGCTGCGGCACCCCAGACATCCGGTGAACAAAGCAAACTTGGCTCTATGCTGGATGACTGGTGATGCAGGGCAGAGGCTCCTGATGTCACAGTGACGCCCCGCTCGTGACATCATGGCCATACCCCCTCAATGCAAGTCGAAGGGAGTGGGCGTGAAGGCTGCCACGCCCCCTCCCATAGACTTGCATTAAGGGGGCATGGTCATGATGTCACAAGCCTCTGGTGCTAAACCTGATGCTCTAAACGAATGCCGGGTGCAGCAGGGAGATCGTGGGGGTCCCCATCAGCGGTATTCCCGCGATCAGACATCCTATCCCCACATTATGGGTGTCAAGTTCGTGCATTCCTAGATGAACAGTTTCCTGGAAAGTGGATTGGTCATCGTGGGCCAGTTGAATGGCCCCCATGGTCTCCCGATCTGACCCCCTTAGACATTTATCTTTGGGGGTCATCTGAAGGCAATTGTCTATGCTGTGAAGATACAAGATGTGCAGCACCTGAAACTACGGATACTGGAAGCCTGTACTAGCATTTCTCCTGCGGTGTTGCTATCAGTGTGTGAAGAGTGGGAGAAGAGGGTTGCATTGACAATCCAACACAATGGGCAGCACATTGAACACATTTTATAAGTGCTCAGAAACTTGTAAATAACTCATTAAAGAATAAAGTTAAGTTAAAACCAAGCAAATCATTGTTTTTCTTGTGAAATTCCCAATAAGTTTGAGGTGTCACATGACCCTCTTCCTATTGAAAAAACAAAAGTTGGATTCAAAATGGCCGACTTCAAAATGGCCGCCATGGTCACCACCCATCTTGAAAAGTTTCCCCCCTCACATATACTAATGTGCCACAAACAGGAAGTTAATATCACCAACCATTCCCATTTTATTAAGGTGTATCCATATAAATGGCCCACCATGTATTTTTAAGCGTACTGTAGCACATTTTTATGCATACCACATACCTACATCTAAGTAGTGTACTATTTTGTACCTTTTAATCTGTCAAGGGTCTATATACTGTGAAAGGACAGCCAATAGTACACACCTGTTGCTGTTCTAGACAAATACTGTTTTAAGCGAACTGAAGCGTATTGTACTCCCCTCATATACGCAATAAGTATGTCAGGCAGAGTAGTGAAATTTCAATTACTAAATCTATGATATCAATTTCAAAATCTTAAATTTAAATCATAGATTTCAATGGTCTCGTCATGCTGCTGCCAACTCCAGGCTGTGCCATTCAGACACTATATGGTCTCCTCATGCTTGAGCCAACTCCAGGCTGTGTCATTCAGCCATTATATGGTTTACTGATGCTGTTGGGCATGGGCCTGGGAATACATTTTTTTTGTTATAGTAGCACTGCTACCCAAAATCTTCAGTTTAAATTTCAAACTTTGTCTTTTTATCTTAGGGATTGTGAAGCCCTGGGGTCTCTTCATGCTTCAGCCAACTCCAGGCTGTGCCATTCAGACGCTCTATGATCTCCTCCTACTGATGCCACCTCCAGGCTCTGTCATTGTGCTGACATATGACATTGGACTCCTTGTTTGATTAGGTCCTTTGTACCCACATACCGGGGCCCAGGACACTAAAACTTGGGAGTTAAAAGTTCCATTTCAAAATCCTCAATTTAAATTTAAAAATCTTAGATTTCTATTTAAAATTCTTGTATTTCAATGGTCTCCTCATGCTTCAGCCACCTTCAGGCTGTACCATTCAGACACTACATGGTCTCCTAATGCTTTCCCCACCTCCAGGCTGTGTCATTCAGCCAATATATCATTTTCTGATGCTACTGGGACTGGGATATTAACTCCAAATATGTTCTGGTAGCACTATCTAACATAAATGCTTCATTGAGATTTCAAGCTTGATCTTTCAATGTAATGGGTTATGAAACCCTCTTGGGTACTACTGATGACTGCTCCTGACTGCTCCTGTGTCTTTCAGGAATTACTTGGCTTACTGATGCTTCTGGACTAGAGCCTCAAATTTTGGGATGTTTAGCACTAGCTAAATACATGCTTAATAGAAATGTCAACATTGATCTTTCAATGTAAGGGTTATGAAACCTTCTGGTATACTGCTGATGTCTGCTCCTGACTGTGTGTTTCAGGAACTACTTGGCTTATTGATGCTTCTGGGCTTGGGCCTTAAATTTTTGGATGTTTAGCACAAGCTAAATACATGCTTAATAGAAATGTCAACATTGATCTTTCAATGTATGGGTTATGAAACCTTCTGGTGTACTGCTGATGTCTGCTCCTGACTGTGTGTTTCAGGAACTACTTGGCTTATTGATGCTTCTGAGCTTGGGCCTTACATTTTTGGATGTTTAGCACAAGCTAAATACATGCTTAATAGAAATTTCAACATTGATCTTTCAATGTAAGGGGTTATGAAACCCTCGTGTGTACTGCTGATGCCTGCTCCTGACTACTCCGGTGTCTTTCAGGAATTACTTGGCTTACTGATGCTTCTGGGCTTGGGCCTTAAATTTTTGGATGGTAGCACTAGCTAACATGCATCTTCAATAGAGATTTCAACATTCATAATTTAATGTTAGGGGTTGTGAATCCCTCTTGTGTGCTCATGCTGCCGCCTGCTCCTGTATGTGTCATATAGCAACTACATGGTTTAGTGATGCTGCTGAGCCTAGGACATTACCTATATATGTTTATGGTAGCACTAGGTACCATACATCTTCAATTGAAATTTCAAAATTCATATTTTATTATAAGAGATTGTGAGGCCCTATTGTCCCCTCGTCTGCTGCCAACTCCAGGCTGTGCCATTCAGACACTATATGGTTTCCTCATGCTTCAGCCAACTCCAGGCTGTGCCATTCAGACAATATATGGTTTAATGATGCTGCTGGGACTGGGTCTGGGAATAAACATTTTGTTATGGTAGTACTAGCTACCCAAAATCTTCGGTTTAAATTTCAGAACTCATCTTGTAATCTTAGGGATTGTGAAGGCCTAGTGTCTACTCATGCTGCTGCCAACTCCTGGCTGTGCCATTCAGACACTCTATGGTTTCCTCATGCTGCCAATACCTCCACGCTGTGTCATTCAGCCACTATTTGGTCTCCTCATGCTTCAGCCTCATCAAAGCTGTGTCATCCAGCCACTATATGCTCTCCTCATGCTGCCACCACCTTCACACTGTGTCATTCAGCCACTATATGGTCTCCATATGCTGCCAACACCTCCACACTGTGTCATTAAGCCACTATATGGTCTCCTCATGCTGCCAACACCTGCACGCTGTGTCATTCAGCCACTATATGGTCACCTCATGCTGCCAACACCTCCACGCTGTGTCATTCAGCCACTATATGGTCTCCTCATGCTGCCAACACCTCCAGGCTTTGTCATTCAGCCACTATATGGTCACCTCATGCTGCCAACACCTCCATGCTGTGTCATTCAGCCACTATATGGTCTCCTCATGCTGCCAACACCTCCACGCTGTGTCATTTAGCCGCTATATGGTCTCCTCATGCTGCCAACACCTCCAGGCTTTGTCATTCAGCCACTATATGGTCCCCTCATGCTTCAGCCTCATCCAAGCTGTGTCATCCAGCCACTATATGGTCTCCTCATGCTGCCACCACCTCCACGCTGTGTCATTCAGCCACTATATGGTCTCCTTATGCTGCCAACACCTCCACACTGTGTCATTAAGCCACTATATGGTCTCCTCATGCTGCCAACACCTCCACACTGTGTCATTCAGCCACTATATGGTCTCCTCATGCTGCCAACACCTCCACGCTGTGTCATTTAGCCACTATATGGTCACTTCATGCTGCCAACACCTCGCAGTGTCATTCAGCCACTATATGGTCTCCTCATGCTTCAGCCTCATCCAAGCTGTGTCATCCAGCCACTAAATGGTCTCCTCATGCTGCCACCACCTCCACGTTGTGTCATTCAGCCACTATATGGTCTCCTTATGCTGCCAACACCTCCACACTGTGTCATTCCGCTACTATATGGTCACCTCATGCTGCCAACACCTCCACGCTGTGTCATTCAGCCCCAATATGGTCACCTCATGCTGCCAACACCTCCACGCTGTTTCATTCAGCCACTATATGGTCTCCTCATGGTTCAGCCTCATCCAAGCTGTGTCATTCAGCCACTATATGATGTCATCATGCTGCCAACACCTCCACGCTGTGTCATTAAGCCACTATATGGTCTCCTCATACTGATGCCACCTCCAGGCTCTGTCATTGTGCCACTCTGCGGCAGTGATTCTAAAAGCGATGTCTGCATGTTATTCTAAATAACAGTATTATTTCACTACCCCAGCACACTCCATATGTGTGTTAGAAAACAGCAAAGTGTTCTACACCCCTATTGAGGCTTTCTGTACGCCAGAAATAAATTTTAATATAGATTAGTCACAAATAAATTTGGATCAAAACAAATTTGTTCGAAAAATTTGGTGAATCGGCCGAATCAAATTTTTCAAAAGTTCGCTCATCTCTAATTATAAAGTTGCATTCGACATGTTTAACTTGACACATTTTGGGGTGTGTCAAATGAAAGCAATAGTAGCGAATGTAAAACAATGCAGCAACAATGAAATTATGCCAGATCCATTCTGTAAAAATGGATCAGGCATTATTTCCATCTGTTATGTGATGATAAAACCCAGAAGTTGTGATGTGGAATAAATCTAGCTGGCCAATGATCTGTGTCAAATGGAGGAAATTTCATTAACAAGCATCTTCAGTTTGCCACAGCCGCAAGCAGAAAATCACAAAAGGAAGCAGTCTGCATAGCGCAAATCTCTTCAGCGTATAAATCCATATGAGAAGGAAAGGAAACCAATCCAGAATTACGCAATGATGTTGAGTTTTAGGTTTGTGATGACCTTTTATGCTAAGTGTAAAGATATTATAATTGGCTTAATATTAGTGACAGCAGTAGTTTACAGGAAGCCTATTTGTACCCTTACCATTCCCATTTGTGTTAAAGGGGTATTCCGCCCCTAGATATCTTATCCTCTATCCAAAGGATAGGGGATAAGGTGTCTGATCGCGGGTGTCCAGCCACTGGGGGCACCCTTGATTTCGGCTGCGGCACCCGAGAGTTCCGGTGCACGGAGTAAAATTTGCTCCATGCCGGATGACCGGTGATGCAAGGCGGAGGCTCGTGATGCCACGCCCCTCCCATAGACTTGAATTGAGGAGGCGTGATGTCACAAGCCTCCACAGCTGCACCCAAGGCTCTAAATGAACATCAGGTGCAGCAGGGAGGCAGGCATCTTATCCCCTATCCTTTGGATAGGGGATAAGATGTCTAGGGGTGGAGTACCCCTTTAAGGCACATTTTACACAATTGAAAAAATGTATGTGATTGGAAAAAAGTTGCAATACAAGTTGCAATTTGAGTCATAGCTGATAGAACGCACTTTTTGGGTAGATTTAAAGGAAATTTTTACCACAATAATTCAAAATATATATAACATATGGATTTGGATGGAGATTTGCTTTAGATTTCACCCTTTATTTTTTTATATTTCTAGACAATATCTTTTTACCTACAGTATCTCCCATAAGTGAGTAAACCCCTCACATTTTTGTGAATATTTTATTATATCTTTTCATGTGGCAACAATGAAGAAATAACACCCTGCTACAATGTAAAGTAGTGAGTGCAGTAGTGAGCGCACAGCCTGTATAACAGTGTGTAATGTTATGTACCCCCCTCCCCCCCAAAAAAAATTATTGAAGTCCAGAGCATTCACAACATGCTAATTCTTTTGCACGTCTTTTCTATTTACAATTCAATAAAAGGTGCAACATGTAACAAGCAATACAAAGTCTTAAAAGAATGATTAAATATACATTATTTTCCATCTAAGTTGCTTTTCCATTTATTTTTCTGTCAGTAAAGTGTCAATCTGTATTTAAGATAAGAAATCATTTGACACAGGCCAGTTGCCAGAGTTATGTTGCCTGACAGCAACCTTATGCAGTTATCATGTTGTGGGCCCATAGAAACCAGTATATCTCAAATTTCACTTTAATTCTCAATAGGCACAGATTTGTGATCAGAAAAGAGGTCACAGATCAGAGGGGAATGAGATTTGGAATAGGGAGCCCAGGAGCCACACAACAGGGAGCTAAGAAAACCGTGAATGAGTTATATTGACTATTCCAGATGCCATTTTTTTTGACTGTATAGACTGACACAGTTCAACCAATGACATTTTCCTTATCTTAGGGAAAAAAAATCCTTCCAGACTTCAAATAGGGAAATCAGAATAATTCCCTCCAGAAATTGTGTACATTATTGGCCCTGATTTACTAACAGTGGGGTGTAGTTTTCTTTGTGGGTTTTAATTCCCTACAAGTATTTTTCCACAGTATTTATTAATGTTGACTAGAGATGATTTCTGAAAAATTCGATTCGGCCGATTCGATGAATTTTCTGAAAATATTTGGTTCGGACCGAATTTATTCGCGGTGAATCGCTATTAAAATGGCTATTTCTGGCCTACAGAGAGGCTCAATAGGGGTGTAGAACACTTTGCCTTGTCTGGGGTAGTGAAATAATACTGTTTTTCAGTATGACCTGCAGATTACAGGCATTGCTATTAGAATCACTGCCGCAGAGCGTCTGGATGTGGCAGATTTTTTATGTAATTTTTTGATTACCCATTCTGGTGAGCATTGAGCTGGCAGTCCTCCGCCATGAGAGATACCGCCTGTCCCAGCCCCTGCCCCTCAGTGCCCCTCTGACTGTGAAAGTGCAAATGTTTCATTTAATCAGTTATGGTTCATTGTTATCGCTCCAAGCTGTTTCATTGGATTCTTGTGATAATTCCGTAATATGACATTGACGACCATGACCATAGGGCATCAGTCTTGAAAAGATGACATCAATTTTTTAAAATTTAAATTTAAGATTTATATTAGATTCCCAAGTTTAATGTCCTGGTGTCTACTTTGAACTAATACTGTATGACCACAAAACCCAATCTAACAAGGAGTCACATGGCAGAACAATGACAGAGCCTAGAGGTGGAAGCAGGATGAGGAGATCATAATTTGGCAGAATGACACAGCCTGGAATTGGCGGCAGCAAGAGGAGACAATAGGGCATCACAATCCCTAAGATTAAAAGTTGACTTTTCAAATTTAAATTGAAGATTTATGGTAGCTAGTGCTACCATAAAAATCTTTAGGTAATGTCACAGGCCCAGCAGCATGAGTAAAGCATATAGTGGTTGAATGACATAGCGTGAAGGTGGCGACAGCATGAGGAGACCATATAGTGGCTGAATGGCACAGCTTGGAGCTGGCGGCAGCATGAGGAGAACATATGGTGGCGGAATGATACAGCCTTGAGGTGGCAGCATCAGGAGTCCTGAAAGTGACCCGGTGATAGAGTGGTGCAGTGGGTGGCAATACCAACACCCGGTGACGAAGGTGGGTGAAAAAATGTCTGATTCGGAGGAATGTTTGTAACTGCAGAGCAGTGCCTTAAATCTATTTGGCACTATCCTGTCCAAGTTGCTGTTGTGGCTGTGCAGGAACCACATTCACCCAGTGGGCTGTAAAGGACATGTATTGTCCCTGACCATGGTTACAGCACCTCACCTCACCTCACTTTGGTACACTTTGGTAGAGTGGGGTGGTGGGTGTTAATACCAATACCCGGTGACGAAGGTGGGTGAGAGAAGGAGAATTTGGCATCAGGCGAGTGGCAGGATCAGAATAGTAGCTGAAGCAGGTAGGCAGAAGAAAATTGTCTTTTTTGTGTTGATGTGCGCAAGTAAGTATTGAGGATATGCTTTATGTAAAACTTAACTTTTAACATTATTCTTAGGATAAAATATATGGACCCAACATTTTTTTGAAATCTAACAAAAGGAAAGATGTGCAAAAAACACCATGTGCCACATACACCACCAAGTATTGATGCAATGCAAATACCTCTAAAAGGTTGAAGGGAGCAACATATGGTCCATTGTAACCTCTGTCTTAGGGGACAGGCGTCGAGGTCGACTTATCTTGAGTAAGGGGGTTTGTGGTGTCCCAGTACCGTATCCTATCCGGTACCTGCGTATGTGAGTCCCTAGGATGTCAGGGTCCCCATTGTCTAGTTCACCCCTAGTCACCTCTCATCTAGATAGTTATTGAGCTAATGGTTTATTTAGGATTTATGGTAGCTAGTGCTACCATAAAAATCTTTAGGTAATGTCACAGGCCCAGCAGCATGAGTAAAGCATATAGTGGTTGAATGACATAGCGTGAAGGTGGCGACAGCATGAGGAGACCATATAGTGGCTGAATGGCACAGCTTGGAGCTGGCGGCAGCATGAGGAGAACATATGGTGGCGGAATGATACAGCCTTGAGGTGGCAGCATCAGGAGTCCTGAAAGTGACCCGGTGATAGAGTGGTGCAGTGGGTGGCAATACCAACACCCGGTGACGAAGGTGGGTGAAAAAATGTCTGATTCGGAGGAATGTTTGTAACTGCAGAGCAGTGCCTTAAATCTGTTTGGCACTATCCTGTCCAAGTTGCTGTTGTGGCTGTGCAGGAACCACATTCACCCAGTGGGCTGTAAAGGACATGTATTGTCCCTGACCATGGTTACAGCACCTCACCTCACCTCACTTTGGTACACTTTGGTAGAGTGGGGTGGTGGGTGTTAATACCAATACCCGGTGACGAAGGTGGGTGAGAGAAGGAGAATTTGGCATCAGGCGAGTGGCAGGATCAGAATAGTAGCTGAGGCAGGTAGGCAGAAGAAAATTGTCTTTTTTGTGTTGATGTGCGCAAGTAAGTATTGAGGATATGCTTTATGTAAAACTTAACTTTTAACATTATTCTTAGGATAAAATATATGGACCCAACATTTTTTTGAAATCTAACAAAAGGAAAGATGTGCAAAAAACACCATGTGCCACATACACCACCAAGTATTGATGCGATGCAAATACCTCTAAAAGGTTGAAGGGAGCAACATATGGTCCATTGTAACCTCTGTCTTAGGGGACAGGTGTAGAGGTCGACTTATCTTGAGTAAGGGGGTTTGTGGTGTCCCAGTACCGTATCCTATCCGGTACCTGCGTATGTGAGTCCCTAGGACGTCAGGGTCCCCATTGTCTAGTTCACCCCTAGTCACCTCTCATCTAGATAGTTATTGAGCTAATGGTTTATTTAGAATGCATGTAAATATGATTGTATAGATGTCTATAAATAGTTAGTTACCTGTATACAGCGTAGCAGGACCTGTGGGTCACATAGTCAGGAAAACTCTATGGTTTTTGCTTTAGGACCTTTCAAGCCTTTCAGTAAAGGTTGTTCAAGTTCAAGTACCTTGTGGACCTTCAGTCATTTTGTATATGCACCTATTGTCACTGGGACGGGCGGCGATAGGCCGGAGAATTTCCTCAGCATACTAGTCCTCAGCCTGGTGTCATTAACTATAGGGTTAACATTAACACCTCATTTACCAAAACAACACCCCAACTACCATACACCCCCCAAGGGCTACCACACTTTGTATAGGGGATATGATGTCCTCTGGCGGAGTACCCCTTTAAAATCCTTAGTAAATATGTTGGAATTTTTGAAAATGTCCGGGACACACCCGTTCTTCAGCATCAAATGCCCATTTTTTGCGGCGGCCACCCCGGGTTTTCAGCATTAAATGGAGAGCTGGTTGGGTTTTTACTTTTTTTGGCGCAAATTCTGGTGCACACACAATTTGTGGGGCAGTGAGCCAAATTCTGGTGCACAATTGGACAAAACAGGTCAGGTTTACAATAGTAAATCAGGGCCATTGTGTACATATACAATACGTTGTGATATTATATCCTTTATGAAACGCATCTTGTCCCAATCTAAACTCAATGAATAAATCACAAAATTCTTTGGATGAGATTTTGATATTCTCCGTCTGTAGCAGATTCCCCCTTCTTATAGTTACAGCTGTAAGTATTGTTAGACAGTGACAAGAATGGTGGTCAGGCATTACTATATTTAACCAAAGAACCTGTCATATGTAGACAATAGGTTTTAGGAAGCACATACCGGTATTGTCAGGATACGGGGACCCCAGCCCCAGTTGTATTCCAGAAGAATGGAGCCTTAAAAATTGAACTTTGAGACAAGTGTCAGTTTGCTTTGTCAAGTAGCTGGTAGTAAGCCACTTGTATGGTGAGGGCCAGTTAAAAGTGTTAAGTTAGAGCCAGACAAGCAGGTTTTGCTATGTTTGTGCCTACATAATAAGGTTATAGTTGGATTTTGGACAACAAACTGCATGAAACGCCATGTATTTGAACTCCGTCACTGTCCCAGACTGCTGTATACTACCAATATTGCCCTTGTCTACTGAGATAAACTCCCAGAGTCTAAATAGATAGCTAAGCAGCAATGGTGGGTTCCGAGGGCACAGACGCCCACCTAAAGTACTTTTATAACCTGTATTACAGGGGTACTCCGCTCTAAACATCTTATCCCCTATCAGCACCGGTCCGCGCCCATGAGATGATATGGAGTGAGCTGACTTCCTATCTGGAACATGGAAGCTTTCAGCTTCCGCATTTGGATATCACGCCATGCCCCCTCCATTCATGTCTATGTATTAGCAGTCACGCCTTCTCCCATAGAGGTGAATGGAGGGGGCGTGGTGGCCGGCATCGTCAGTCATCGGGCTTGGATAGGGGAAAAGATGTTTACAGCAGAGTACCCCTTTAAGGTTGTTAAAGTAAGCCTTATTTAACATATTCTACAGCCTTTGTGAATACAATAAACTAGTGTTGTTTTTAGTATTGTATTCTATAATATACTTTGTCCACATTATGACAGCTGCTGTACAGGGCCCTGGAAATTCTCATTACTTCACAAATAATTATTTTATTGAATTTAATTGCTTTCGATTGTGTTCATTACAAATTCACAGAAAATGCATTTTTTTTATCTCTTAATTGATGTAATGCACTAGTTAATGCTTTTCTAAGAGTCAATTTATTTGCATTTCAATATTCACTTCACTTGAAGATGAATTTCTAAATATATATCTGTACATCCAGTGACCTACATATTTGGAAAGGTAGGACAAGATGTTTCTGTGCACAGTTTAAAGTCATTTATTGCAGATAATCAGATAATCTTTGTACACTGTACACTAGAGCTCAGATTTTAAGAAATATACATTACTTATTTCAGAGCCACAAACAGACCTGTTAGAAAATGGGATAATGGGCACCTGGGAGTCCTTTCCTTGCTACTTCAATATCTCTTCACAAAATAGAATCTGATGTAGATATTCGTATCTAATCCAAAACAGGATCTCATAAAGTTTAAGAATTTGTACACCTAGTTTGTATTTTACACATTATGCAGAAAATGCGTTCCCATCTTAGCAGAATTACTTTTGATATAGCTTGAGTAATCAGATGTAAGTATACTATATGGACAAACGTCTCAAGCTTCGTGGGTGCGAGCTGCGAAGGTTGTGATGTCACGCCCCCTCAATGCAAGTCTCTGGGAGGGGGCATGGCTTCCACCAAATTTTCCAAACACTGGGGCAGCGGAGTACCCCTTTAATTCAGTCCCATTGCCACGGATGTATAAAATTCAGCCCCTACCAATGCAGTCTGCAATTACAAACATTTGTGAAAGAATGGGTTGTATTAAAGAGCTCCCGGAATCCCAGTCTGGCCCTATTAGGAGCCACCACTGCTTCAAGTCAGATCATAAAATGTCTTCCCTCCTCGATGCTTATCACGATCAGTTACAGAGCAGGGTCACCAAGGGCTGAGGCACCTAGGGGCACATTTAAGTTGAGTAGCAGGGACAATTATCAAGGTCTCTGTGCCTGTTAACATGTAGCCTGAGAATCTGCGTTCACCACATCTTTTAGGCAACTTTTCACCGACACACATGCTATTTGCGTCATCTGTTCCGGAGGGCATGTTAAGTGGACAAAGTGGGAAACTTTTAACTAACAAATATTTTGGTGTCAGATTTAAAGACTGGATAACCCCTATGTGCTGTGTTTATGCTAATTATTCTGCCATTTTATCACAATTTTCCAAAATTGCAGTAACCACTGCACATTTTTTGCCATGACAAGCACAATATTTACTGTGGAGCAATTAGTGCCCAATTTTGCTTTTTTTTGCCCATTACTCTCTCTTTGTATCATGCCCACCAGGTGCCCAGTTTTATGCACCTAATAGCAACATACAATGAGCTGAAATGTATTACAAGGCCCATCACTCATAGTAAATTTTGGGCAGTTGATAAACACTCAAAACTGCACAGAATACATCTATATGTCAGATCAAAACACTGCAGATGATCCATTTCCCTCATAGGGCACCAGTGCTATGCTACAGTCACTAAAACGGAACTACAAAAATATAGGCAAGAAAGAAGAAAAAAAAGACTGTAAAGCAGCTTTATGTTTGCTACTCCTTAGAGATGAGTTCCCCAAAAGGGCAGGCATAGGTCCTGCCGATTAATTACTCACCTTGTGCATATCGTTCTTATGGGATACATGCTATGTCAGGTGCGGCCCAGAGGATCCCAGGAATCTAGAAAAGGTCTCCTGTGGGAAACATAGGTAAGTACGACAGAAAATGACCCTTATGATATGGCGCTTCAATCCCTAATGAAGATGTCAGAGTTCGGGGATTATAATTACACAAACCTTTTACTCCATGCACAAGCTCAAAATATGTTTTTTATAAAAACCTGTTTTTATAATGTAATATGTGATGTTTTGATCATATGTTCCTTTTTCATTTTCTCTTGGCATATTCAGCTGGCATCATGTCTGGTATTTTAACAGGAGAATATTGATAACAATATCCAGATGTCAGATATAAAATGTGATGTTTCCCCTATCACCCTTTTCTGTATTCATCTTACATTTCTGTACCCTCATTTGTTATTTATGGCAGCACTGCTGTTTACTTTTGTAGCTTATATTTTGGTTACTAAATTATGGGAAATCTATAATATGTCAACTGTCTATTCCACAGAATATATATGGTATCCATTCCTTATTTAACTTGCATCTGAACTTGTACTATTAGATCTCAGTAAAGGGAAATTAACTAAAAATGTCCTAGTGCCCAACATTTTGTAGGCTCTATTCACATCTGCATTGTGGACTAGACTATAAAAGTCTAGACTATAATCTAAAATGGTATCACTCACTATAAATTAATCCATGCAAATTATTTTATTTATTAAGTTTATCATGACCTTCCTCTGGCAGATAGTTCCATAGTCTCACTGCTCTTACAGTAAAGAACTCCCATCTGTGCTGTTGTTGAAACCTTTTTCCTCTAGACATAGAGGATGCCTCCACAGATAGAGTACTGGGTATAAATAGGTAATGGGAGAGATCTCTGTCTGGCCCTCTGATAGATTTATACATAGTTATAAGGTTGCCCCTAAGCTTCATTTTGCTAAACTAAATTTTCTAAACTAAACTTTCATGGGAATCTACTGTATGCCCCTTTTGATGAACCCCAAGATTTTATTTGCCTTTGCATTTTGATCATAAGAATATTGCTGTATGCTCTGCTATTCTTTACTGAATCAGACAGAACTGCCCATAAAGGTGCTAAAAAGAGACTCAAAGAACACAGGTTAAGGCACTGATGTGTCCTTCCTAACTTTACAGGTGTGTACCTCCTTACCTTACATATGTATGCTTCCTTACCTTGCAGATGTCATCTTTCTTTACCTTACAGATGTTCCCCTCCTTACCTTACAGATGTGTCCTTCCTTACCTTAAAGATCTGTCCTTCCTTACCTTAGATGTATCCTTCCTTACCATACAGATGTATCCTTCCTTACAGAGGTTCCCCTCCTTACCTTACAGATGTGTCCCTCCTTACCTTACAGATGTGTCCCTCCTTACCTTACAGATGTATCCTTCTTTACCTTACAGATGTGTCCTTCCTTACCTTACAGATGTTTCCCTCCTTACCTTACAGATGTATCCTTCTTTACCTTACAAATGTATCCCTCCTTGCCTTACAGATGTATCCTTCTTTACCTTACAGATGTGTCCCTCCTTACCTTACAGATGTTTCCCTCCTTACCTTACAGACGTATCCTTCTTTACCTTACAGATGTGTCCTTCCTTACCTTACAGATGGTTCCCTCCATACCTTACAGATGTATCCTTCCTTACCTTACAGATGTGTCCTTCCTTACCTTACAGATGTATCCTTCCTTACCTTACTGATGTATCCTTCCTTACCTTACAGATGTATCCTTCCTTACCTTACTGATGTGTCCTTCCTTACCTTACAGATGTGTCCCTCATTACCTTACAGATGTATCCCACCTTAACTTACAGATGTATCCCTCCTTACCTTACAGATGTGTGCCTCCTTACCTTACAGATGTGTCCCTCCTTATCTTACAAATGTATCCCTCCTTACCTTACAGATGTATCCCTCCTTACCTTACAGATGTGTCCTTCCTTACCTTACAGATGTGTCCTTCCTTACCTTACTGATGTGTCCTTCTTACCTTACAGATGTGTCCTTCCTTACCTTACAGATGTGTCCCTCCTTACCTTACAGATGTTCCCCTCCTTACCTTACAGATGTGTCCTTCCTTACCTTACAGATGTGTCCCTCCTTACCTTACAGATGTTCCACTCCTTACCTTACAGATGTGTCCCTCCTTACCTTACAGATGTGTACCTCCTTACCTTACTGATGTGTCCCTCCTTACCTTACAGATGTGTCCCTCCTTACCTTACAGATGTGTCCCTCCTTACCTTACAAATGTGTCACTCCTTACCTTACAAATGTGTCCCTCCTTACCTTACAGATGTGTCCTTCCTTACCTTACAGATGTTCCCCTCCTTAACTTATAGATGTGTCCCTCCTTAACTTATAGATGTGTCCCTCCTTACCTTACAGATGTATCCTTCCTTACCTTACAGATGTGTCCTTCCTTACTTTACAGATGTATCCTTCCTTAGCTTACAGATGTTCCCCTCCTTACCTTACAGATGTTCCCCTCCTTACCTTACAGATGTATCCTTCCTTACCTTATAGATGTGTCCCTCCTTACCTTACAGATGTGTCCTTCCTTACCTTACTGATGCATCCTTCCTTACCTTACAAATGTGTCCTTCCTTACCTTACAGATGTGTCCTTCATTACCTTACAAATGTGCCCCTCCTTACCTTAGAGATGTTCCCTTCCTTACTTTACAGATTTGTCCTTCCTTACCTTACAGATGTGTCCTTTACCTCACAAATGTGTCCTACTTTACCTTACAGATGTGTCCCTCCTTACCTTACAGATGTTATCTTTCCTTACCTTGCTGATGTGTCCTTCTTTACCTTACAGATTTGTCCCTCCTTACCTTACAGATGTGTCCTTCCTTACTTTACAGATATATCCTTCCTAACCTTACGGACGTGTCTTTTCTTACCTTACAGATGTGTCCCTCCTTAATTTACAGATGTGTCTTTCTTTACCTTACAGATGTGTCCCTCCTTACCTTACAGATGTGTCTTTCTTTACCTTTTTTCCTTCTTTAGAGATGTTCCCCTCCTTACCTTACAGATGTGTCCTTCCTTACCTTACAGATGTGTTCCTCCTTAATTTACAGATGTGTCTTTCTTTACCTTACAGATGTGTCCCTGCTTACCTTATAGATGTGTCCCTCCTTACCTTACAGATATGTCCCTCCTTACCTTACAGATGTATCCCTCCTTACCACACAGATGTGTCCTACTTTACCTTACAGATGTGTCCCTCCTTACCTTACAGATGTTATCTTTCCTTACCTTACAGATATGTACTTCCTTACCTTACAGATGTGTCCTTCCTTACCTTACAGTACAATGTGTCGTAAGTCCCCATAGTCAGAGTTCCTTCATCCTGATAGGATTCTCTTAATGGGATAACCGCATATCCCTTCTTTAATTTAATGTGTATATTGTATATATTTTATTTTATAAAGGTTACTTCCAGGACCTTAGGTCATGTGATCCACAGTAAATGTGTTATGCTAAGGTTAAGGACCTTCCAGGTTACGTGATTGTGCCACCTGATGTACCACAATCCTTTGTAATAGGATTGACAGGTTTGGGGATCCAATAAGCTTTGAGCCTGCTCCCTTGCCATATAAGGATGCTTTTTCCAATCATCTCTCTCTTGGGTTCCGGACTAACAGAGAGAACACAGCTCCATGCATACCTACAAGACAAATCTAGGCCTGAAGCCTATATCTTCAGCATCTTGCTAACTGTGAGTTTATCCAACTCTCTCCTAAAATCCTACGTGACTACTGGACCTAAATCAAACCCCTAAATTCAGTGGAACAGCGTAAAACAAGCCTCAAAGCTTATTCCCTACAAGGTCCCAACCAACCTGTGAGGAGCCTAAGTACTCTGGTCCTCTGTATAGACTGTTTGCTAATTTCATCCTGCATAAAATCTGCAGTAAAGTTATTTCCAGTTTACTACAATTCTGGTTGTGGACAATTTTTTATTCCTCCCTATCGTTCCTGGTACGGGTGGCGGTAGGATATATATATATGTATATGAGGATGAACCCGCACCCTGGCGTCACGACAGTTAAGGGTTAATGCTACACCCTTTCATCACTGCACAGCTACACCCTATTCACCCTACACCCCCCAAGCTACCACATAGCTTTTTGGTGTCACGAACAGGATACGGGTGTGTGCCTACAGCTGTTGCCACCAGTTGAAGAGTACTCCCCCATAAAGAACTGTGTTTAATGTACTGTGAGAAGACTTCGCATGCTGCAAATAGATGTGCGCACACAAGTGAACGGGACTGTGCTTATGTTACTGTGTGTAAAAAGTGTGCACGAAAAGTGAGGGGGGAGGCAAAGAATACAGCGGAGTTACAGTCCCCACCAGAAGGGGTTAAAGCCAGTGCAGCGCCTTCCCGCGTGTGCGATCCTGCAGCAACGCCCACCGAGGTCACCGGAGCCATGGCGGCCATTTTGGTGGAGCATCAGACAGAAGCCCTGCCAAGAGGTGCAGTAGCGAAAAAACGCAAAGTGCGGTGGCAACTTAAAGTTCTTCAAGAGCCAATACACTATAAAGCTCTCAGGTGCCAGATCACTACGCTTAGGAACTGTATCAACGCACTCAAATTCCTGGTCATCACACTCGAGTTCCAGCTCAACACACTCCGGTTCCAGACAACCGCTCTCAAGTTCCAGATCAGGGCACAGTTGCTCCATTTAAAGGGGCCGCATCTCCAAACTTCATTTAAAGGGCCAAAACTTTAGGTCAAGATGTGAGCACCTACAGCATCATTGCCACGTGCAGCACCCTCTACACCACCTAACCAGCAAGATGGTGGTGATCCTGCGACTCCACCTGGAGGGTCACCACAACAAGGAAGAAGGGAGCTGCCTGCTTCACCTCCAGTTTAATCTTTCAACTTGGGGGCTCCTGTAGCTGCACCTGTCTTCCTGGGGAATCCAGTCCTCCCTAACTACAATGGGGATCCTTTCACGCTGAGGGACTTCAAGGAGAAGATACAGAGTCTCTTTGTTTTTTTACTCTTTTTTTCCCCCTAATCAGCAGGTGCAGTTACTCACGGGACAGCTACAGGGGCCTGCTTTGGAGGAGGTCCGTACCTTGCCAGCGGCCAACAAGGCTACAGTGGAACTGATTTTTGAGGGGTTCCATCAAGAGTCTCACTCCCCCTTTGAAGTACGTCTAAGGCTATATGAGCGACATCAGAAGCCAGGTGAGACCCTTCGCGCATAAGCTGTGGCATTACGCCCGAGCATGGTAACAAGGTCCTGATGGACAGATTCATAGATGGGGCACATAATAAATGGGATAAGGCCCAACTTAGGATGCTGGCGGTGCAAAATCCTGAAATGCCCTTTCCAACCTTCAAAAGGTTATCTATCAAGGTTATTGAGTCAGGGCCCGAAGCAGAGGAAGTTAGTGCCCCTTCTGCAGAGCCACTGGGAGCCTCGGCCCAACCATTATCCCCTTCACAGCCTGTTGGTGCATCTGCCCCTGCTAGTCCATGGTCTGCCTGCTGACCTAGAGAATGTAAGACAGGACATTGATCAGCTGACCAAAGCCTTTAAGGAAATGGTGGGGCAGGTCTAGTTCATCCAGACCTGAGACACTTCCACCTAAAAAACCTGCCCCCCCCCCGTCCTGTCAATCCATCTAATGCCCCTCCTGTAAGACCACCTGGGACTCAGCGGCCTGCCTGTAGCTACTGTAATAAAACTGGACACTGGAAGAGTCAATGCTGGGCTTTAAACAGGCATCCCCTGGGGTCAAGGACCACACCCCAAGAGTAACTACCGAAGGTCCAGAATCAACCAGCACCAACACCTGCACCCCAGACGTCTTCAGCAGCAGCTGTTAACTTTATGGTCAATGTAAATCCCTCCGTATCTCAGTCCAGGCTCACCAACGTTGCCTGAGATACAACCATCAACCCTGTCAGAGGGTCCTCCTCTCGTCCTGAGCCTAACATGGGCAAGAGTTCAATCAGGAGAGGGTGGGGTGTCAGGAGGGGTATCAAGTGAAGCTGCACTAATTTCTTTTGTCTAGTTTTTTTTTGTTTTCCACAGACTGTTGCAACATGTTTAAGGAGGTGCCTGGCAGGACTATGCCATGAAAGTTCCAGTTCTGCAATGTAACCGCTAAGCTTGTGCCTGGCCTATGGCCAAGAGACTCCTGGTCCTTAGGAGATTCGTAAATGTGTGCCCGGCTAAGTGGTAGTAGCCATGTTTAGTGGACTCCTAGCACAGGTGAACTGCTGATCCTTGTGAGTCTGTTTACATGTGTATATATATCTCTACAAAGTAATATATTGTTTCCTTGTGTAGCTATTTTGCATTGCTATCAGGTGAATGCACCTGTTAATTTTTGTATTCCTCAATAAATGTATGATAAAAGGTAAACCAATGTAAATGGTTCTTGTGCAGGGATTTTAAACTCTGTACCCCTGTACACCATATTTTAAGGGTGTTATAGTGGCAGTATATAGGTGGCTATCCCGCCTCCACTGGGAGTATCACTCATGTCACCCCTCGCTGACACCTTACAGGGAAATCTACCTCTCAGATACCAAGACTGACTTCCTAATAGTTTCATGTACACATAGTACATCTCATAATTCCTCTAGTGTACTTACCTCATACTCATTTCAGTACACAAAACAAATATCTCACACTTCAAGAAACTCAACACAAAAGCTTTAGGGACTGTAATGTGTCCTTACTCAGTTCCATACCACTGTTTGTGCACTAACTTGTTTCTCTGTTCTTTTCTCCGTGTTCAGGATGCTCTTCCTGGCCAGAAGGCGCTCCTGTAAGCTTAAGTGTAAAATACATATTCAGTAAGGTAACCTATGTCAAAGTTATCTAGAAAGAGTTCTAGGGATAAGAGCGTGTAGCCATAGACCCTAGTAGCCCGGAATTGGTCAGACAGCCTCAGGCAAGCCAGTACATCACCAGTGTACGTAACAGGTAACTAATGTGGTATAAAATAAAATGTAAAGTGAGATTTCTAATGGCTTAGTATGTAGTAACTCTCAGCTTAGCATACATACTTCTAGCAGTTTAGTCAAGTCAAAGGAAAAAATAAAAAGTAAATAAATACTAGGATGTATTTCATGCATAATAATGTCATCCTGTTCGTGAATTCATGGACAATACAATCCTGTTCGTGAGTTTACTAATACCTCATGTTTGTACAATGAAATCATGTAGTAAAATCTTGTTAGTATAAAAATATGAAAAAAAAATATATAATAATATTTTATTTAGAGCTTGCAAGGACATTTCTCATAAGCAAGGACTCTTTTGCTGCGTTATTACAGCCTGACTAAAAGGACATTTCTAGTTATACCCAGGAACTCTCAGTACTTCGTCTCAGGGGACAGTCATCGAGGTCAACTTATCTCAAGTAAGGGGGTATGTGGTGTCCCGGTACTGGACATGGTCCTGTACCTTGTGTCGTAAGTCCCCATAGCCAGAGTTCCTTCGTCCTGATAGGAGTCTCTTAATGGGATAACCCCTAGTCGCCTCTTCCTTCTTTAATTTAATATGTATATTGTATTTATTTTCTTTTATAAAGGTTACTTCCAGGACCTTAGGTCATGTGATCTAAAGTAAATGTGTTATGCTGTAACCCTCCTTACCTTACAGATGTATCCTTCTTTACGTTACAGAGGTGTCCTTCCTTACGTTACAACTGTATCCTTTTTTACCTTACAAATGTCTGTAAGGTGAGGAGGGCTACATCTGTAAGATAAGGAAGTTTTGAGTCCTCTGCAATAGATACCGTATATGCCGGCGTATAAGACGACTGGGCGTACAAGATGACCCCAACTTTTACAGTAAAATATAGAGCTTGGGATATACTTGCCATATAAGACTACCCCTCCTACAGCGATGTACATACAACTTCCAGCCATATAGAGTGTATGGCTGGAGGCTGTATGTCTGTATACTGCCCCCCACAGTGTTCCGGTCACCGCTCCTCTGGCCCGGGGTCACAATCTACTGCTATGGCCTATGGACCATAGCAGCAGTCCCGGGACCAGAGGAGCGGTGATCGGAACACTGTAGATGACGCGCCGCCGGTCACTCACCAGGCCCCGGCCGGCACTCGTCCTCCTGCGCCTCTACGGTTGTACGCAAGGGACGTCTCTGACGTCCCATGTGTTCAACCATAGAGAGGTGGAGAAGCGCAGAAGGACCGGAGGAAGACCGCAGGAGGACCGGAGGAGGACGCCCGGCGGCCGGGGAATGGTTAGTGGCCTGCGGACATCCTTATGTCCCGAAAAGATTTTTCGGGACACAGGGATGTCCGGCATAGGAATACTTATGATTATCTGCCCGGGCCGGCTCCTGTGTGCGGCTGCAGGTGGGGGCCGTCCAGAGCATGTAAAAACGAATTTATCTATACTAAAAACCAGGGTGCCTCCAGCTGTTGCGAAACTACAACTACCAGCATGCCCGGACAGCCTTTGCCGGTCCGGGCATGCTGGAAGTTGTAGTTTCACAACAGCTAGAGGCACCCTGGTTTTTAAGTATACAGTTATTAGTTTGTACATGCTCTGACCGGCCCCCGCCTGCAGCCGCACACAGGAGCCGGCCCGGGCAGATAATCATAAGTCTTCCTATGCCGGACCTCAATACCCGACGTATAAGACGACCCCCGACTTTTCAGAAGAAAATTCGGGGTTAAAAAGTCGTCTTATACGCCGGGATATATGGTAATTTTAAGTCAACAGGATCCATCAGTCACCCACAATATCTGTTATATGAGGCATCTCACAGAATGTTATTGGTTCTGTTGTAAATAAAAGCTGCAATGTCAGTGTGAACAAGTCTTTTTGAGCATTTTAATAGTGGACGTACATTTTTAAATAAGTATAAAGAATAACATCAAGAAGATTAAAACAGATTTTTTTAAGCACATGTAAATCCATGTGTGATTCTTAAATGAAATGGAATGTGCAGCAAGTGTTCATCACTGACTCTAATATGTGACTACTTCAGGGAATGTGCACATTTGCTGCTGCTATAGATGTTAATGCGAGTCAGCGCACGCTAGCAATGAGCACCAGCCTAAATACATCCTTGAAAAACATTTTTTATATTGTTACTTTGAACAATGCAGGGTTTGGACGGAGCAGATGTAGAATACCTGAAATGCCTGCTTGGATTAGCCCTTGAAAAAAATTCCTGCCACAATTGCTTAAGGATGGGACATTTCTGGGACAGATCACATTAGCAAAACATTGAAAATAGTTTTAGAGCAAGAGTCTGCGTACGATATTTACCTAAAAGCTGTCAGGCTATTAAAAGCTGTGGATATTGAAGATGCAAATGTTCACGCAAAACTATGCAAAGTCTCATGGAGTACAAAAAAGTATGAGATGAAAAAAGAAATAAATAAAAGCCTTCCGGCAGCCCGGTTATACAAATATTCCTGAAATCATAGTTTCCTTTGCAAATATAAATGCAACATCAAGACTGGGCCTAGGCCACTAAAATCCTCCTGTTGTCTTAAATACAAACAGTGATGCAAAATGCAGTTTACATAAAAGAAGATACAGTTTACATATTGTGTAAGAAGTTATTTTTACAGGCGTATTTCATGTATGACTTAGAACAGTGTTCCTCAACCAGTGTGCCTCCAGCTATTGAAAAACTCCCAGTATGCTCAAACTTTTTATATGTTGTACATTTTGGCAAAACATTAGTGTTTCAAAAAATTGCCCTGGGCCCCCTAATAACCCTAAAGCTCCTGCTCTCCCTTTATAGCCGAGCCTTAAATGCACGGCACTGAGCGTGAAGTGACCTGCTGCAGCGCTGTATATTTACAAAATGCTGTGTCCTTAAAGGGAACCAATCAGCACATTTTAGCATATATAATGCTTGGCAATGTGTTATATATGCTAAATTCATTATCCTCACCATCTCTGTGGGATGTTTGTGCCCCCAGGGATGGTGAAGATATAAAGTCCCCCGGCGCCGCCTGGCAAGTAGTCCCCTGGGCGTGGACTTTATAACTTAATATCTTCACCATCCCTGGGGGCACAAACGTCCCCCGGAATGGTGAGAATAATGATTTTAGCATATATAACGCATTGCCAAGCATTATATTTACTAAAATATGCTGATTGGGTCCCTTTAAGGGATAAAGCGGCCATTCAGGCTGTATTGGGCTGGCTAGGATAGTGGTTTGGATGAAGTGTCAGCTGTCTTCTCAAGTACAACACACTAGAGGAGGAAAGGCAGGGGTTCCTGGATGGGGCTCGTGTGTGCCCTGCCCCTCCTCCTCTCCACTCATTTAATGTGGGAAGCAGGGCCGGACTAGGACCAAAAATAGGCTCAAGCATATTAGACTATGCAGTCTATGTCTTTTGGATGGGGTCCCAGCAGTCGGACCCCCACCAAAATAAAATGGGCTGCATAGTCTAAAATCCCCTTGGTTTAAGTGGCTTTCCAGCTGTTGCAAAGGTACAACTCCCATTCCAATAGTTTGACCAATAACCCCTGCAAATCTTGTAAGTGACTACAGCAATGATGGGAAACAGACTAAACAATGATTTGACTCACAGAAGACGTCTTCTCATCTTTCCTTTTCTTTTCTTCTTCATCTGTTCAAGAAGCCAGGACTGTTTCCTGCCGAGTCTGATGTCAGGAAATTTGTGGGTCCTCACTTTGTCAGCAGATCCTCTTACTCTCTATGACAACAATAATCATTATAACCCTTCCATACACTGTACCCCTTAATATAACCCTGCCACACACTGCACCCTCAAATATAACCCTAACAAACATTGCTCCCCTAAATTTAACCCTGCTACCACAAAATGTGCCCCCTAAATATACCTGGCCGGACATCATGACCCTGAAAATGACCTCTAAGTCCTCCCAGACCTATCTTTCCTCTCCTTAAGACCGCTAAGGGCTTGTCGTACAGCAGACATTTAGTCAGCAGAATGTCCACTTGCAGCAGGCGCCGCCAAAGTATCAGCATTAGGACCACAGGATGTGCACCATCTCTTAGACAGCAGCGCAGAGTAAAACTTGCTAATTATTTGGGCAGATTTCCGTCGGCAGAATTCCGCTGCAGTGACTCCACAGTATGAAAACAATAGGACTCCACAGGCAAGCGGATTTCCACAGAATAATTCTGCCAGCAGAATGTCCGCAGTGTTTACAAGCGCTATGTCTCCCATACTCCTTAGTCCTCCTCCAGGCCTATTTGTTTTCAGACCCCCTGTCCTCCTCCATGCTCCTTTTCGAACCCCCCCACCTCCCGCCCTCCTTCATGTTCCTTTTCTATCCCCCTCCCCTGTCCTCCTCCATATTCCTTTTACAACCCCCCTGTCCTTCTCCATATTCGTTTTACAACCACCCCTGTCCACCTCCATGTTCCTTTTACAACCCCCCCTCTGTCCTCCTCCATATTCCTTTTACAACCCCCCCCTCTGTCCTCCTCCATGTTGCTTTTAGAACCCCCCTCCCCTTTCTCTGTCCCCCTCCCCTTTCTCTGTCCCCCTCCATGTTCCTTTTACAGTCCCCTCCCCTGTCCTTCTCCATATTCCTTTAACAACCCCCTCCATGTTTCTTTTACAACCCCCCTTCCTCCTCCTTTTCTAGCCAGCAAACGCTCCCCCCGCCATCCCCCCATTGCAGCTAATCTCACCTCTGACCCTCCCTCATTGTCTTCAGCTCCCGTTCATCTCCTCACCTCACCGTCCACCTCCTCACCTTGCAGCTAGGCGGCGGTGGAATGTCCTCCTCCTGTGCAGCCGGGGCAGGGGCCGTGACGTCAGGAGCGTGCTTCCATCATCTGCTGCTCTTAAAGTGGCATTGTCCCTGCCCCGGCTGACTTTACTTAGGGCCAGGGGACAGATTGAGAGAAGTGGGGAGCAGAGGTGCCAGGGCCGCTTTTTTTTTTTTTTTAACAAAACAGGGAAAGGCAGGGGTGGACAGTCAGGGCATTATGAGGGTAGGCTTGCTTGGACACATCCCTTCCTGAGCAGTGGATGTCATAATAAGTGAGAAGCAGAACAGAGGGATGTGTGAGCAAAATACAGAAGCTAAACATATGAAAAGACATTTAAAGCATCTACATAGCCTAGTGAGTAACATATATAAGTAAAAATATAAGGTGAAAATTTAAATAAATTCTCCTGGACATAAAAACAAAAAATGGTTTGATTTTTAAAAGGTTAAAGGGATTGTAATGGATTATAAAAACAAGGTTGCTTTCTGCCCAAAAAAACCCAACCCTTGCCCACAGGTTATGTGTTGTGTTGAAGCTCAGCTCCCTAGAAATGTTTGGGATTGTGCTACAATAGCTCAAACAACAGGTGGATAGGTGAGGTGTTGTTTCCTGATAAAGAGAAGGGTAGATAAAAAGATGTAGGAGAT
Source organism: Hyla sarda (assembly GCF_029499605.1). Lineage (NCBI taxonomy): Eukaryota > Metazoa > Chordata > Amphibia > Anura > Hylidae > Hyla > Hyla sarda. The sequence continues at coordinate 493,691,720 of NC_079189.1, read as the reverse complement.
TGCAGCACCTCGTGTCCCTGTAGCTAGTTATATGGAGTGATATCCTCTGTTAGGAGTGCTGTCACCTGTGGTGACGTTTAGGTCAAATCTTGTTAGGTGGTCACGAGCAGGCCAGCAGTGGTGTAGACGGGAACCTTGGCAGAGGTCCATTTCAAGTATAACAGAAGAAATGTAGCAAAAACAGTGCAGCGGCGCTTCCACCCAAGGAGGTCAGGATGCAAGGAATTTTCGTTTCAATCGTTCTTTTATTGAAAACGCAATTCGCGTTTCTGGAGGGTAATCTCTCTATTTCAATTTCAAGGTGAGAGGTTGTATACATCTGGAGTGAATACACGGGTTTAAATAGTGGAAAAAGGGCACCAAGGAAAGCATCAGGGGTAGGGTTGTGATGTCATAAATTAGCATATTAATTAGTGCGATCAAGGGTAGGTAGAAATGTAGTGGGTCAGTTGGGAACAAACAGGGCGACATACATAAAAGATATAAAAACATCAGGTATATTTGATATACATAATAAAAGTTCTAGTGAAAGGATTTCAAAATATGTGTCAAAATGGCAGCGGGCAGGGGCTGGTGGCCAGTCCCCTTCTTTCTGGTGGGGACGTCAGTGGTAAGGATGGCGGCGCTGTCCAATTTTGAAGTGGTCACGTGATAGAAGGTGGCCAATCACGGGACTGGAGGAGACTTCATTAATTTAATTGGTCGCTCAGAGCCAGATAGTGTAGCGGCGGCCAATCACAAAGGTGGCGTATAGTTCGGTTGTTAGATGCGCTATACGGCGCTGTCAGATGTGACACAATCACGTGACTAGGGGTGACCAATCACAAGGATGGAGAGGGCTTCATTCTCTCCATAGGTTATTCAGAGCTGGGTGGTGGCCTATCAGAGGAGCGGCGTATTATTCCATAGGTGTATCCACTGTATTGTATGGTACAGTGGCATGGTAAGGCAAATTTGAAGGGATGGAGAAGAACAGCCAATTGCATAGTGTGCCAGCCGGATGCCGGCCAATCGGAATGAAGCCGTGTAGAATCCATGAGGACCTGTGGTCCCAAATGCTGGGAATCAGATTTTCGGAGGACGAGAATACTGCGTAGTGGCATGCGGATTCAAAAGTCTGTAGGAGCTCGTAGTTCCTAAAATGTGAAGATTAAAACAAGGGATATGTTTGGGGATGGTTTCTACTTCTTGTTCTTTATTTTCTACACAGATTTAGGTGCCATCAGTTTTTTTTTTTAAGTGAGACAGTCTTTTTGAGTGAATTATTTGTCTTTGTTCTTGCTTTGTGTGATTAGAGACCGTGGATACCCCTTAGCTTTAAAACGTTATTCTAGGATGGTGCTTTGGTTTTGGTAATAAATGTTGTCGGTACAGTTACGTCTTATACGTTTGTATTGTCCAAATGGAATGTTGTTTGTCCATTTTTTGTAATGGCCACTGCTTTAGTCCAGGTAGCTATTTCCATAGACAGCTTTGAAGTAATTATTGCTTTTTATGTGGTGGTCAGCAGTATGGAAACAATGACATCAAGGTACTTGATGCAGGTGTCGGAATGATTAGAGGTAAAATTGGTGTTCCAGGAGTTGGAATTGAGCAAATTGATGAAGGTGTCCAGTTCTTCCCTGTTGCTGTCCCAGATGATGAAAATGTCATCGATGTACATTTTATACAGTATGCAGTGTTTAAACAGTTCATAAAGACCTTTCCAACCCTCCGGGCAGACCCATAATTGTGGGAATTAGCTCTTTGACCTCCAAATTATCACAATACTTGATATTCTCCTCCAACAATACGTCAGCATTCTTCTTTCATATACACGGAACACGACGGACTTCATTCAATCCATCATCGGGATTGAATGGAAAGATTATTACAGCCTCCTTACCATGGACATCACATCTCTATATACCATCATTGATCACTATCTCGGCATCGCTGCAGTATCTCATTTTTTAGAAAAAGATCCCCCATGCTCCCACTTCAACAACAGTTTATCCTGGACAGCATTCTATCTATACTATAACATAACGTCTTCCAGATCAATGGAAACATCTTCAAGCAATGCTGTGGGACCGCGATGGGAAACCGCTTAGCACCCAGCTTAGATAATCTATTCATGGGTCCCTTCGAGGACACCATCATATACCAACATGAACTGTTTAAACACTGCATACTGTATTTAAGGTACATCGATGACATTTTCATCATCTGGGACAGTACCAGGGAAGAACTGGACATCAATTCATCAATTCGCTCAATTCCAACTCCTGGAACATCAATTTTACCTCCAATCATTCCGACACCTGCATTGAGTACCTTGATGTCATTGTTTCCATACTGCTGGTTCCATCAAAACCAAGACCTACTTCAAAGCTGTCGATGGAAATAGCTGCCTGGACTGAAAAATAAAGGACGCCCCTCAAGTCTGTAATTGAACTGGTTGTAAATGCTGCATGAACATATCCAACAGGTGCAAGACTTTCACATCCAACATCAAGAGTTTTATTAACTGCAGCACCACATACACAATATATCTTCTCCACTACCAATGTGGACTTCAATACTTTGGGCGAACCCTACAGCCACTAAACTGCCAAATCAACAAACACTGATCCAATGTCTCTAAAGTCTACCAACTTTACATCGTGTCACAACATGGAGCAGTGAAACATAACTGCAACTTCGTAAACTTTACCATCACACCCATAGAACATATCTCCAGTAGTGATATGCGAAAATTTGCACTCCAGTCTCACACAGTAGTATTAGAGCCTTCTTTACACCACACAAGCTGGAAGCAGAGAGGGGGGATCACTGTGATGTGTACCGTGAAAAAAATAAAATAAAAAAAATGAATATTTGTAATTACGAATATATTGTGCTATATTCGAGAATATTCGTGAATTCGCAAATATGCGATATTTGCGAATAAAATTTGTATTGCGAATATTCGAGAGCAACACTAATCTCCAGCGACACCAGCCAGTGCTACGCAGCCTTTTGAAGGAGAGAAAACTTTTTGATTTTGACTTTGAAAACCCTGGATCCCAAGGGATTAAATGAATATATTCAAAAAGGTTACCTGAATTCTGTCAGCCTCCCAGGGGTTCCATGTCAATCATGCATCCCTCCTCCCCACCAGGCTCCTTTCCCCTTATGACCACTTGCTCTCCAGATCTTTCCCTTGTTTTAATCTTCACATTTTAGGAACTACGAGCTCCTACAGACTTTTGGAACAGCCTGCAGCTAGGCAGTACTCCGGTCCTCTGAAAATCTGATCACCAGCATTTGAGACCACAGCTCCTCATGGATTCTACACGGCTTAATTTCCGATTGGCCGGCATCCAGCCTGCACACTATGCGATTGGCTGTTCTTCTTCTCTATCCTTTCAAATTCTCCTTACCCAGCCACTGTACCATACAATACAGTGGATACACCTACGGAATAAAACACAGCTCCTCTGATTGGCCACCACCCAGCTCTGAATAACCTATGGAGTGAATGAAGTCCTCTCCATCCCTGCGATTGGTGGCCCCTAGTCACGTGATTATGTCACCATCTGACAGCATCGTATAGCGCATCTAACCACAGAACTATACGCCACATCTGTAATTTGCTGCCGCTACACTATCTGGCTCCAACTAACCAATGAAATGAATGAAGTTTCCTCCAAACCTGTGATTGGCCGCCTCCTATCACGTGACCGCTTCAAAATCGGACAGCGCCACCATCCTTACCACTGACGTTACCACCATAAAGAAGGGGATTGGCTGAATGCCGCTGCCATTTTGGCACGTATTTTGAAATCCCATCACTAGAACTTTTATTATGTATATCACATTTGCCTGATGTTTTTATATCTTTTATGTGTGTCGCCCTGTTTGTTCCCAACTGGCCCACTATATTTCTACCTACCCGGACCCTTGATCCTACTAATTAATATGCTAATTGATGACGTCACAACCCTACCCCTGATGCTTACCTTGGCGCCCTTTTTTTCCACTATTTTAACCCGTGTATTCACTCGAGATGTATACAACCTCTCACCTTGCAACTGAAAAAGAGAGATTATCGTTCAGAAACGCGTCTTGCCATCTCATGTGAGATTTTTTATTTTGTTTTATTTTCTGTATTTTTACCAACTTTTCAATACAAGAACTATTGAAATGAAAATTCCTTGCATCCTGACCTCCTTGGGTGGAAGCAACACTGCAGTGTTTTAGCTACATTTCTTCTGTTTCCTGATAAAAGCAGCTATGATTTTCTAATCTTGAATAACCACTTCAAATGTATCACTTGACTATGTTACAATCAGTATCAGACAACTACCAGATGGCAATGAAAGAGATCAGGAGAAAATTTTGGAGATTGTCCAGGATTAGAAAAAATATGTCTGCTTTCTTCAAAAAACTGCTAAATTCCTGTGCAATGGCTATGTCTGGTTTTGCAGCTCAGCTCACTGAAGTGAATGGAATGGACCTTCTAAACCACACAACCTGTTAAGGCTGAACTGACATTACGATTTATGCCTCTGAGGTATGGATATATCTTCAGAAACTCTAAATCAGCTGCCGACATATCTGTGCTCAGATCAACATTGGCCTTATTCAATTCAATGACCCAAACATAGTCATAAGTCGGGGTCTAATGTATTTTTCAGTCCAAGCCAAAACTCAAATACACTCCTGAATGTAGTCGTTAGGTGACCATGCTTAGGTCATTAAAATTGGTCCTATGCATGTCAGAGCACAGTTACACTGGCAGCCAATTTTGAGTTTCTGCTAACATATCTCCCCTAGATATAAACACAAGTGATGGCCCGCTCAGCCAATCACCAAACTGAGGCGAGACATTACTGCGGCTGGGCTGATTGGCTGAGTGAGCCGTCACTTGCGCTTATCTCTGAAGGTGGGGTCTGGAGCGCACCGAGGATGGCTAAGTAGGGCAAGCATTATACAGGCGATTGCAGGTGTCCCAGCAGTTGGACTGTTACACAAGGTGTGACTACATTGCTCATTTTGTCTGCCTGTATTAGAAATTGCACGTAGGTTCCTAATTTTTTTGTGTATCTTTCATTACAAAAAGAGTTTACATCTGAATTGTGCTAACAAAATCTTAATAAACTGAATCAAGAAACATAGCTTCATTATAAATGCATGCATTTGCAATCTGCAATAAACTGGTTCTGCCATATCATTATAAACATATGCAATTACAATCCACAATCCAAAATATTGTAATTAAATAAGTGAACTATAAACAAATGCATTTACAATCTGCAGCAAAATAACTCAATTACTGCATTACAAATGAAGCATTTACTGTCTAGAATAAAACAGCTCAGTTGCTCTATTTCAACAATGCATGTGTTCAGATTGGAGATAAAACTGATGGGATAAGCATATTACACATACAAGTGTAACAGTTAAAGTCTACACTAAAGTACACAAATGCAGGAATCTTAGGTAGTGTAACTTGCTTTAAAATATGGTTTAGCATAGACGTTACTCCTTATCTAATTACCAAACAATAGAAGTCACAAATATGTAACACACAGGAAATAGCATAGGGTCTATAGCAAAATTAATCCTTCTCTATTAATTGTATTCCCATGTTCCAGCCACTACATATGGCCACCATCTAATCCAATCAACATTCCTTCTGGGAATATGATACAGTCTTCACAGTACTGGAAAAGGGGCACACTGACTTAATAACATGACAGAGGAAAAAAGTGACGATCAATCTCCTCCAAGGAATCCTAGCCGGGCAGGTGCTCTGGGAAATGCAACCGGTGTGCCATAGTCCGGAGCAGTGCGGTGACTACTTGCCGGGCGGCCAGGAGACTTTCTCACTTAAATCTTCACCATCCCTGGGGGCACATCTCCCGGGTATGGTGAGGATAACTGTTTTAGTATATATAACACATTGCTAAGCGTTATGTATGCTAAAATATGCTGATTGGTTCCCTTTAAAGGTGACTATTTTAATCCTAAATTGCAAATTCTTAAAGTGTACCTGTCGTCAACAAAAACTTTTTATATAACGTAGATAAGACCATATTATGTATATTTGTAATATACATTGATTAAAAAATGTGTATATTTTAGGCAAAAAAAATGCTGTCCCTGCAGTTATTGCCTGTGTGTCTCTGTGAGGAGTCCAAATACAGGAAGTGAGGGCAGGACAAACGGGGATCTGTGCAGGCTTCAGGCTTGTCAATCATCCTATGAGAGCTCATAGCATGTCACAGAGCCTCACTGCACACAGCCCTGCTTATACTCAATGTACAGAGCCCTGCTTGCCACCCTTACTTCCTGTATTTGGACTTCTCATAGAGATACAAAAGCAATAGCTGCAGGGACAAAAATATAACTATTTTTTAACCAATGTACATTACAAATATACATATAATGGTATTATCTACATCATATTAAAAGTTTTTGTTGACAACTGGTACACTTTAATGAAATAATAAGATATTTAGGACTACTGGACACACTGTACTATATGTGACCCTATTACAGATGCTCAGATTTTCTACAATAATATCATTTTGTTGGATTCATTAAACAATTCACCATTATTTTGGTTGTGACTGTTGGATGATAATGATGATACAAGCCTATTTGTATATAAAAGACATGGAAAAAGACATAATTCTGCCAAATACTTTTGTGAATTCTAAAGGAATGTTATAACTACAAAAGGGAAGTTGAAACACTATATAAATAGTGCACACCCAAACACAAAATTAATATGTACAAAAATAAAAACTTTATTGACAAAATGACAAAAGAATGACAAAAATAAAAATATATAAATGCAAACACTTGGAAAAGTTTAGACTGAGCTTCACCCAAAAACATACAAGAGGGGACAGACAAGCACACCCTCACGTTAGCACATGTCATGGAATAAAGTAGATAAATGTCTCACAGTCACTGTCCAAAGGGACTTTAGGATGTTTATATACTATATTCGACTATCATGCACTATTTTCTTAGTCTCCCCCTCTTCTTGGAACCGAGGAATCTGTAGATGAGTTTCTTGTCTAGGATATTGTCCTCTGGCTCCCAAGACCTCTCTTCGGGGCCACAATTCTCCCAGTCAACAAGAATTTTTTTTTTTTTACCTCTGACAACCTTTGAAGTGAGGATTTCTTTAACCGAGAAGACGTCAGAGGAGCCTCAGACAGGAGCAGGAACGGTGACCTTGGGGGAAAAGCGGTTAAGAATGAGAGGCTTGAGAAGGGAAACATGAAAGGAGTTAGGAATACGAAGAGAAGGAGGAAGATGGAGCTTGTAAGAGACAGGGTTGATTTGACTTTTGACCCTAAATTACCTGAGGTAACGTGGACCCAGCTTGTAGCTAGGGACACGAAACCGAATATATTTGGCAGAGAGCCACACTTTGTCACCAGGGGTAAAGACAGGAGGAATTCTTCTTTTTGAGTCTCCTTCCAAATAGAGGAAAAGTCCCGGGTCAAATCATCTACGGCAGGAACTCCAGATGAAGTGGGAATGGGGAGGGGGGGGGAAGCGGGTGACGGCCGTAAACCACAAAGAACGGAGACTTGGTGGATGATTCAGAGTTTTTGAAATTGTACGAGAATTCAGCCCAGGGTAATAGGTCAACCCAATCATCTTGGCGGGAGGAGACAAAATGTCGCAGGTAGTCACCAAGGATCTGGTTTACTCTCTCCACTTGTCCATTAGATTGCGGGTGGTAGGCGGAGGAAAAATTCAATTTAATCTTCAATTGGGTGCAGAGTGCTCTCCAAAATTTCGAGATGAATTGAACGCCTCAATCGGAGACGATATGCGTAGGCAGTCCGTGGAAACGAAAAATGTGCAAAAAAAATTGCTTCGCCAATTGTGGCGCAGAAGGGAGGCCAGGAAGCGGAACAAAATGGGCCATTTTGGAGAATCGATCAACGACCACCCAAATGACAGTGTTGCCATGGGATACAGGAAGGTCAGTGACGAAGTCCATCGCTATGTGTGACCTAGGCTGTTCGGGTACCGGCAGAGGAAGAAGAAGACCCGCAGGCCTCTGGCGAGGAGTTTTATCACGTGCACAGACAGTACAGGAGCATACAAAGTCACATCTTTTTCAGGGGAAGGCAACCAATAGTGTCTGGCAATCAACTGAATGGATTTCTTGATTCCAGCGTGACCCGCCATGGGGGAGGAGTGACCCAATTTGAGAGTCCGGAGGTGAAGACGTGGGGGGACAAAGGTTTTTCCTGGAGGAACTGGCCCCAGAGAAGCAGGACCAGCAGAGATCAGACACTCAGGGGGAATGATGTGTTGGGGAGAGGTTTCTGCCTCTGTGGCATCAGTGGAACGTGATAGGGCATCCGCCCTGACATTCTTGTCCGCAGGACGAAAATGTATCTGGAAATTGAAGCGGGCGAAGAACAATGACCACCTGGCCTGGCGAGGATTTAAGCGCTGGGCGGACTGTAGGTATGACAGATTTTTGTGGTCAGTGTAGATGGTGATCGGGTGGAGGGATCCTTCCAGGAGATGCCTCCACTCCTCAAGTGCCATTTTAATGGCCAGCAATTCTGGGGTAACCAATAGCGTAGTTTTTAGAAATTGTCTTAGAGACAAAAACGCAAGTGACGTTTTTTCCTTTAGTGTTTTTTTGAAGAAGAACCACCCCGGCTCCTACTGAAGAGGCGTCTACCTCAAGGAAGAATGGTTTCAGAGAATCAGGCCTAGTCAAGATTGGTGCGGAGGCGAATGCGGCCTTAAGGACGAGTAAAAGCTTCTTCCACTTGGGGAGGCCAGGATCTCGGATTCACAGATTCGGATACTGGGGATACTGGGGAATCGGTTCTAAGCAGTTACTGGTGTTCACCAGAGCCCGCCGCAAAGCAGGATGGACTTGCTGCGGCAGTAACTACCAGGTCATGTTCCCCAGTAGCGACTCGACCTCTCTGGCAGCTGAGACTGGCGCGGTACACAAGGACTAGACAGAGGCGAGGTCAGACGTAGCAGAAGGTCAGGGCAGGCAGCGAGGTTCGTAGTCAGGGGCAACAGCAGAAGGTCTGGGTACACAGGCTTGGAAAACACTATAACACTTTCTCAGGGCACAAGGCAACAAGATCCGGCAAGGAGAGGAAGGGGAAGTGGGTTTTTATATGTTAGGGAGCGGGGCCGCGCACGCCGGGAGGAAGCAGACGGGGGCGAGAGGAGAGTGACATGGGGCGCGATCCGAGGGCGGGCACGAGCCGTGCCTCGGATCACGTCCCCTCCGGGGACCAGGGAGCAGCGCTCGCGGTCAGCAATGCCGACCGGAGCCCTGCAGACAGAAGCACGCCGTGAGCGCTTCGGGGAGGCAGCGGGACCCGGAGCGATCGGTGTGACAGTTTCTTTGGTAGTTGTAAATTATTCTTTTGGAAACACATAGCACCCTATGGTGTACATATAGTAGAGTTGAGCCCATCTGCTTGCTTTTTGTATATTCTAAATAAATATTATCTTTCTAGCCAGTATTATTATATGGTATTTACAGAAATCAATTAACCCATAGAGGACATAGGATGTACATATACGCCCAGTGCCTGCTACAGGACTTTAAAGCGACAGTAGGAGGACAGGAGCTAAACTCGCTTCTAAGCCAGTGAGAAATATCTGCTATTAGTAGCCAAGACTCACAACTAATGCACATTGATGTCCGGCATTAACCCTTTAGATCCTGCATTCAAAGTTGATTGCAGGATCTAAAAGTGGTAAAACACCAGTTGCAATCCTTTGGGGGGGCTCCGCAGTCCCATTTACCTGTCATCGCACCATACCTCACATGCCTCTGTGGTACCCACTCTTCATTTTAGGCAGACTGGAGAAGTAGAGCAAAAATGACACTGACCAATGGGGACAAAAAAAATTGTGGAAAAAATAAAATTAAATGAATAAGGAATATGAAATAAAAGCTGAAATTCCCCCTTTTCCCATATTTCAAATAAAATTATGTTCACAAAAATAAATATAAACATATTTGGTATCACTGTATTTGGAAATGTCCAAAATGTAATGTCAATAAAACTGCTTGTTGAATGGTATGAACATAAAAATTGCAGATTTTTGAACACGTCATATACCAGAAAAAATATGAACAAAAAACTCAAAATGTCCCATTTAAACAAAAATTTACAAATCACAGCTCATAAAATTAGCCTTCATACACCCCTCTATCCCAAAAAATAAAAGTGTCATAGGAGTTAGAAAAGAACAATTTTAAGCACACTAATTTTCTTACAAAAAGTTTATGAAAGTAGTAAAATAGAACAAAACCTATGTAAACTATGTATCATTGTCATTGTATGGATCTACAGAATAAATTAAATGTGTCATTTTAACCATAAAGTGCATTGAAAGAAAAAAAGTTGCAGTTTTTTTTTTCATTTTCACCCCACAAACAGATTTTGCGCTTCACCCCGTATTTTGTGGAAAATGAGTGAAGTCATTACAAAGTAAATTTGGTTTCACATAAATCAGGCACTAATATGGCACTGTACATGGAAAATTAAAAGAGTTATGGCTATTAAAAGGTGAGCAGAAAAATGAAAAGGCAAAAATGACAAATTGCTGTGTCCTTAAAGCGTACCTGCCATAGTGCAAAAAAAAAAAAAGTGATATGTTACTCAGGACCCAATCCTGATCATGTGCATATAATTTTTATGTGTCTCGGACCTATATATCCAGAGATATAAGCATTTATCTGCTGGTGAGTTACTTTTTCATTGTGCAGGCTGGAGGGGGCGTGTCAGTCTGTCTCCCTCACAGGAGCAAGTTTGGGCAGTCAGCCAATCAGTACTCTCTACTCTGTAACCCTTTCCTCTCTGGTTTTATTGTGTCATGTGTCAGAGGAAGATGCTTGGAGCTTGCCTGCAGTAATCAGAAGACATTATGGTGAATTCATAACAGAATAAAATGTATAAATATAAGAATAGATCTTTATATAATTAGTGCAAGGATTTTTTAGATAAAAGTACAGCATTTTTATGAATACATGTTCTATCTGTTTTATCTTCTCCTAGTAAAGCTGGATGCTAATCAGCATAGCTGTCACTATGTGTGTCATTCATCTTTCACAGACTCCTGAATTTCTGATCAACTTCTTTGTCATTCAGGAGTCCAAGAAAGCTTTGACTATTTCAGCATGCTGGGAGATGTAGTTTAGTAAAAACTGAAGCTGCAATGTTTGTACATAACTGTGTTAGAGCAGTGTTGCCTCCAGCTGTTGTAAAACTACAGCTCCCAGCATGTCCACACATCCTTTATCTGTAGTTTTGCATACACAATAGAAATCTACTATACTGGATACCGGTATGCTTTACGGATGGTATCCAGTATGCTGTAAAATCTAGACTAGTCTGTCTGGCTAGAAGACGGGCGACCCCTAGTGGTGGCTATTTTGATCTTGAATTTCAGGTGAAAAATTTAAAAAATTTTAACAGGTGTATATTGTGAAATGTTATATTATAACGAGTCCTGCAATATATGAAAAGTTTTTAACAATGACAGTGCCTCTTTAAGGGGTCAATGAGAACATCACTTTATTTGGAATATTTTGATTAAAGCTAAATATTTAAACTAGCATCCGCCCCAATTTTTCAATAAAGTTTATGCAAGTCTGACCATTCATAGAAAGGTCAACTAAATAGTAATAAAACAAACAGTAAGATCCCTATATCTTGGGGGTAGCAAGAAAATTAAAACTGCATAGCAATCAGGGCTCCTGTGGCAAAAAAAGAAAAGAAAATTATAAAAATAATAATTGTTGATCACAGATCAATCATTTTATATTGATCACAGATCATCTTTAAGCACCATGTGCTCTAGATTATATTTAGCCCTATGTGCTCTAGAAAATATATTGTCTAAAAGTAAATAACTTATGCAAAACATATCTATATTATGTAATATGTAGACCTTTAAAATATATATTTTCCTATTTAACTACAGTGGTTCCTCAAGTTACAATATTAATTGGTTCCAGGATGATCATTGTATGTTAAAATCATTGTATGTTGAGACCTTAAAGGGGTATTCCAGGATTTTGTTTATTTGACTATCCTACAGGGGCTGTAAACTCAGTGTAGTTCATATTATAGTGTCAGTACATGTGTGTGATGATGGTCTCGCAACTCTTCTGTGCTTTTCGCCCCAATATTTATTTTTAACAGCATACAAAATTTCTCAGGTCTCGGATTTCCCAGGTTGCAGTGTGTCGAGACATGACATCACTAGTCAGGTGTGCAAAGGGAGCCTGTCTTGCTTCAATGAGTGGAGTTACCGCTGGGTGGTAGAGAGGTCATTCTGCAACAGCTGGAGGCGCCCTGGTTAGAAAACACTGATCTTTTAAATGGAAGGCAGGTCATTTGTGCTTTAATGGGTGGGGTGGATGATGTGTGGGAGGGAAGAAAGTGACCTCAAACAAAGAGCTATGGGATGTGTAGTTTAGAGAACAAAATCCAACAGGAAATGCCCAGTTCACAAAACATAACCACATCGTTATGGTAATCTTACAACATAGCCATTTAGCCCCATGATAAGCACAGATCCCTCCTAAGCATGTCCATTACTGTCTGACAGGTATGTACTAAAATAAACCTATGGTGAATGACCCCTTTTAACTCTATGGAAACCAGGTAACTGGTTCTTAAGCCCCCAAAATGTCATCCAAAAAAAGTAAAAAGTGAGGATTTGAGAAAAATTGGTTTATAACTAATACGGACAAAGCAAGTCCTTACATTAAAGAGGTAAGATGTATTAGGGCCAGAGTACCCCTTTAGGGTAAGAAAGAACTGATGGAAGCTGTAAATCACTGTCTATGTAAAAGACAGGAGCTTCTTGAGGATCCTGTACAGTATACACAGTGTCCCAAAAAGTAAAATGGCCGCCCTTATCTGGTGTCCAAAGGAGCAGCTAACCTTGTCACAGGTACCGAGTAGTGCAAAACATGTAGTACCTCCCTGTTCTGTAGGGAGGCGCTACCAGTCAGGTAGTCAATTCTTTCAGCCATTGAATGTTTTACAGATCTAGACTGTCTATATCTGGTATGTTGAGTCTGGTTTCAAGTTACAACGGTCCAGGAAAGATCATTGTTTGTAGAAAGTATTGTTTACTGAGGACATTGTGAGTTGGGAGACCTCTGTGCATGAATATTCTTAATAATATGGAAGAACAACTAATATGGCCTTGTAAGTGGAAATTTAAAAGACAAAGGGCCTCATTTGCTAAGCCAAACCCAACGGTTTTTATTAGGTTTTGTGGACTAAATCTAGGTGCACGCCTGTGCAACACTTTTTGCTACATGTTTGGACACAAAATCACTCGGAGAGTTTGAGAAAACCCTACAAAGGGGCATGGCTTATAAAAATGGGCATAACCCGACATTTAAAAAAAACAATAACTCGGAAAAAATTCACTCGGATATATGTAGGGATGAGCAAATCGAATTTGATGAATCCGAATTTGTTATATCGAATATCGGCACAATTGGATCGTGCGAATTACTTAATTAAACTCTATTTAGTGCGGTCCAGGCTCCGGAGTATCTAAAATGGCGGATTCACATGTGAGGACATGGGGCAAGGAATCCCTGGAAGGCGGGAACAAGTTAGTAGGTTGGCTGACCCTGAATCACATGCAGTAGGCAGCCTATCAGCAGCCAGTCACCCCTGTGATGTCACAGCCCTAAATAATTGGCAGCCATATTGCGGCCAATCACTTCAGCCTTTCATTGCAGAGAGAGGGGGACAGATGGCATTGTGTGTTGGCCAGAAAAGCTTTTTCTCCAGCAGTGATTCACCTCCTAGTCACATCAGCGTTCTGTTGCACAGAGGGACAGAGGCCATGTCCAAGAGACAACAGTATGTGCCCACTCATCCAATGACGAAGAAGCTGAATGTGCTCCTGTCCAAGTTGCTTGTGCTGCAGTCCTTCCCTTTTCAAGTGGTGGACTCTGCACCTTTCAGAGAACTGATGGCTTGTGCCGAGCCGAGGTGGAGAGTCCCAAACCATCATTTCTTTGCGAAGAAGGCAGTACCAGCCCTGGCCAATTTTATGGAACAGAAGGTGGGCCAGTCTTTGAGCCTGTCGGTGTGTATCAAAGTGCACGGCAGCGCTGATGTGTGGAGCTATAACTACAGTCAGGGACAATACATGTATTTTACAGCGCACTGGGTGAATGTGGTTCCTGCACAGCCACAACAGCAACAGGTCATGCTGCTTCCGCCTCCATGCTCTCAGGCCGTTGATCCTGTGACAGTGTGCAGCTCCGCCTCCTTATCCTGCACCGCGCCCTCAGCCTCCACTGCACGGACAATTCTCAATGCCCCTCCAGCATACCATGTGTGCAGGGCATGGCGGTGTTATGCTGTGCTTCACATGGTTTGCCTTGGCGAACGGAGTCACACAGGGTAAGAACTGCTAAAAGTCATTCAAAAAGAAATCGAATCATGGCTTACTCCATGAAAACTGGAAATGGGAACCATGATGACCGACAACGGGAAGAACATCTTGTCTACACTGTGACAAGGAAGCCTGAGCCATGCACCCTGCATGGCACACATGTTCAATCTGGTTGTCAAGCAGTTCCTGAAGTGTTCCCCCATCTGCAAGACATCCTAACAATGGGAAGGAAACTTTGCTGCCCTTCAGCCACTCCTACACCGCAAAGCACACCTTCCTTAAGCTGTAGCATCAGAACGGCATCCCTCAACATAGTCTGATTTGCAACGTTTCCACACATTGGAATTCCACCCTCCATATGTTTGACCGACTATACGAACAGAGAAAAGCCATCTCTGATTTTATGATGATCCAAGCGGATAGAAGGACTCCCCTGTGTAACTTCAATGTCAACCAGTGGCAGCTCATAAGTGACACCTGCCGTTTTCTCAAGCCCTTTGAGGAAGCCACATTCTTAGTCAGTCACCAGGATTACGGGATGAATGACGTCATCCACTGCTTCATCTACTACAACACGTTTTGGAAACAATGGCTGGTCAGGGCACTGGAGACATGGCGCCTGCCTACATCTCATGGCTACATGAGCCCTGTGGGGGCTGAACTGGAGGAGCAGGGGAGGGCAACAGTGGAGCACAGTTTAGGTTTCACGTGATGGACAGTGTTTCTAGTCATTAGACAGGAGAGGAGGAGCAGGAGCAGCTACAGGGTTATGAGGAAGGAGAGAAAGAGGCACACCGTGACACACTGTGGCAGTATGCAGTGGAGATGCAGGCAGGGAATCCCTCCGAGTCACTTGCACAAATGGCACAATGCATTCTCACTTGCTTGCGTAGTGACCGCCGTATTGTCACCATTCGGCAGCAGGATGAGTTCTGGCTCTCCATCTTATTGCCCATATATACAAAAATCCCCCATAGGGTACCCAGGGTATTTAATTCACAAATTCCAATTCCCTTCAGGGTCCGAGACCCATCCGGGACTAAGACCCCCAACTAGGGTCACCCTTTTAAAACTTCACTTTTATTTATTATATTAAAATTAAACCAAATTATAGTGCAAAAATAATACAAAAAGAAATGTGTTTTAAAAGCCCAATATATAGGATTGGATTGGTCCAATAATTGTTCCACTAATTTAATTTTCACTCAGGCTTCTATTTTAGGGACTCTTTATTCCATTTTTCTGGGTCCTAAGACTCCAATTTTAACGGTCCACATCACATATAGCTTCCTGTATTTTATCTACCAATTTCTAATATTGCTAGTTAAAAATTAGTTACTCCCTAGCATCCCCCCGACGTTTCGCTGGAGAGACCCAGCTTTATTAAGGTATAGGACACAGATAACATTTCTCTTCACATATGTAGGTTGATACTGTGTATATGCTCATAGTATTATAACTGTTTCATACGGTCATGGGCATTCATACAGGACATATGATCATAGTGTCATGTGGGTTATTGGCTGGTAGCATTGATGTTGTTCATATGCATGTTACATTCATGTGGGATTTACGCTCATAGCGTTATTCTGCTGATATGCTTACAAGTATTATACTGTTTTCGTTCATTACTTTCATCCAGTACATACGTTCATAGTGTGCTGCTTATTTTCTGGTACGTTTCATTTCAAGCGATTTGCATTTATGCTGCACATACGCTTATAGCTTATACTGTTATATGCTTATACCAGTTACACGGTTCATACGATCATTGCCTCCATGCAGTACATATGCTCATAGTGTTGTGCTGTTATTTGCTTGTGGCAGTTATTTGGTCACGTGCTCATTTCATTCATGCCGGTCACACGCTCATAGTTTTATACTGTTTATCTGCGGTTAGCATTCATATTGTGCATACGTTCATTGCATTCATATCATACATATGCTGTCTATGCTGTGAAGATACGAGATGAACAGCACCTGAAACTACAGATACTGGAAGCCTATGCTAGCGTTTCTCCTGCGGTGTTGCTATCAATGTGTGAAGAGTGGGAGAAGAGGGTTGCATTGACAATCCAACACAATGGGCAGCACATTGAACACATTTTATAAGTGGTCAGAAACTTGTAAGTAACTCATGAAAGAATAAAGTTACGTTAAAACCAAGCACATCATTGTTTTTCTTGTGAAATTCCTAATAAGATTGATGTGTCACATGACCCTCTTCCTATTGAAAAAACAAAAATTGGATTCAAAATGGCCAACTTCAAAATGGCCACCATGGTCACCACCCATCTTGAAAAGTTTCCCCACTTCACATATACTAATGTGCCACAAACAGGAAGTGAATATCACCAACCATTCCCATTTTATTAAGGTATATCCATATAAATGGCCCACCCTGTAGAAGGATAAAGATTTTTAAATAGAAGTAATTTACAAATCTGTTGAACTTTCTGGCACCAGTTGATTTTATAAAAAAAAATAAAAATTCCAGTGGAGTACCCCTTTAAGTTTTACGTAATGCATATCCTCAATACTTACTTGTGCATACTAACACTTTTACAAAAAGACTGTTTTCTTCTGCCTACCTGCCTCAGCTACTATTCTGATCCTGCCACCCGCCTGATGCCACACATCTGATGCCAAGTTTTCCTTTTTTTCACCCACCTTTGCCACCTGGTACTGGTTTTGCCACCCACCACACCACTCTGTCACTGGGTCACTTTCAGGACTCCTGATGCTGCTGCTGTCACCTCCAGGCTGTCTCATTCTGCCACCATATGTTCTCCTTATGCTAATGCCAGCTCCAAGCTGTCTCATACTGCTACTATACTTTCTCTTCATGCTGCCGCCACCTCCATGCTGTGTCATTCAGCCACTATATGGTCTCTTCATGCTACCGCAAACTCCAGGCTGTGTTATTAAGCCACTATATGCTGCCACCAGCTCCAGGCTGTGTCATTGAGCCACTATATGTTCTCCTCATGCTGTCACCACCTCCAAGCTCTGTCATTCAGTCACTATATGGTCTCCTCATGCTGCCTCCACCTCACGCTGCCTCCATCTCCAGCCAACTCCAGGCTGTGTCATTCAGCCACTATATGTTCTACTCATGCTGCCGCTGCCGCCATCTCCATGCTGTGTCAATCAGCCACTATATGGTCTCCTCATGCTGCCGCCACCTCTACGCTGTGTCATTCAGCCACTATATGGTCTCCTTATGCTTCCGCCAACTCCAGGCTGTGTCATTCAGCCACTATATGGTCTCCTCATGCTGCCGCCAACTCCAATCTGTGTCTTTCAGCCACTATATAATCTCCTGAGGCTACCACCACCTCCACGCTGTGTCATTAAGCCACTATATGTTCTCCTCATTGTTACGCCGAGCGCTCCGGGTCCCCGCTCCTCCCCGGAGCGCTCGCAACATCCTCGCTACGGCAGCGCCCCGGTCAGATCCACTGACCGGGTGCGCTGCGATACCGCCTCCAGCCGGGATGCGATTCGCGATGCGGGTGGCGCCCGCTCGCGATGCGCACCCCGGCTTCCGTATCTGACTCGCTCTCCCTCGGTCCTGTCCCGGCGCGCGCGGCCCCGCTCCCTAGGGCGCGCGCGCCGGATCTCTGCGATTTAAAGGGCCACTGCGCCACTGATTGGCGCAGTGGTTCTAATTAGTGTCTTCACCTGTGCACTCCCTATGTATACCTCACTTCCCCTGCACTCCCTCGCCGGATCTTGTTGCCCTTGTGCCTAGTGAAAGCGTTCCCTTGTGTGTTCCTAGCCTGTGTTCCAGACCTCCTGCCGTTGCCCCTGACTACGATCCTTGCTGCCTGCCCCGACCTTCTGCTACGTCCGACCTTGCCTTTGTCTACTCCCTTGTACCGCGCCTATCTTCAGCAGTCAGAGAGGTTGAGCCGTTGCTAGTGGATACGACCTGGTTACTACCGCCGCAGCAAGACCATCCTGCTTTGCGGCGGGCTCTGGTGAACACCAGTAGTAACTTAGAACCGGTCCACTAGCACGGTCCACGCCAATCCCTCTCTGGCACAGAGGATCCACCTCCTGCCAGCCGGCATCGTGACACTCATGCTGTCGCCACCTCCCCACTGTGTCATTCAGCCACTATATGGTCTCCTCATGCTGCCACAAACTCCAGGCTGTCATTCAGCCACTATATGCTGCCGCCAACTTGAGGCAGTGTCATTCAGCCACCATATGGTCTCCTCATGCTGCCATACGTCGTTCCCTTCCACCTTTTAGAGGTCTTTGCATCACATCAATACTTGATGGTGTAGGTGGCACATGGGTTTTTTTTGTACACCTTTCCTTTTGTTCGATTTTAAATAAAATTTGGGGTCCATATATTTTATCCTAAGCACATAATTAAAAGTTAATTTTTACGTAATGCGTATCCTCAATGCTTACTTGTGTATACTAACACTTTTACAAAAGGACTGTTTTCTTCTGCCTTCCTGCCTCAGCTACTATTCTGATCCTGCCACCCTCCTGATGCCACACATCTGATGCCAAGTTCCCCTTTTTACACCTACCTTCGTCATCGGGTACTGGTATTGCCACCCACCGGACCACTCTGTTACCGGGTCACTTTCAGGAATCCTGATGATGCTGCTGCCACCTCCAAGCCGTCTCATTCTGCCACCATATGTTCTCCTCATGCTGATGCCAGCTCCAAGCTGTCTTATACTGCCACCATATGTTCTCCTCATGCTGCCGCCACCTCCACGCTGTGTCATTCAGACACTATATGGTCTCCTCATGCTGCCGCCACTTTCACACTGTGTCATTCAGCCACTATATGCTGCCGCCAACTCCAGGCTGTGTCATTCAGCCACTATGTGGTCTTCTCATGCTGCTGCCAACTCCAGGCTGTGTCATTAAGCCACTATATGGTCTCCTCATGCTGTCGCACACTCCAGGCTGTGTCATTCAGCCACAATAGGCTGCCGCCATTTCCAGGCTATGTCATTCAGCCACTATATGTTCTCCTCATGCTGCCGCCTACACCACGCTGTCATTCAGCCACTATATGGTCTCCTCATGCTGCCACCACCTCCATGTTGTTTCATTCAGCCACTATATGGTTTCCTCATACTTCCGCCACCTCCACGCTGTGTCCTTCAGCAACTACATGGTCTCCCCATGCTGCCACCACCTCCACGCTGTGTCATTCAGCCACTATATGGTCTCTTCATACTGATGCTATCTCCAAGCTCTGTCATTGTGCCATTCTGCGACAGTGATTCTAATAGTGACACCTCTGATCTGCATGTCATACTGTATAACAGTATTATTTTACTAACCCAGCACACACCCTATGCGTGTTACAGCAAGGCAAAGTGTTCTACACCCCTATTGAGGCTCCCTGTAGGGCAGAAATAGTTGTTTTTAATAGCAATTTGCTGCAAATAAATTGGGACCGCACTGAATTTTTTCAGAAAATTCAGCAAATTGGCCAAATAAAATTTTTCAAAAATTCACTCATCTCTAGATTTATGGACACATATTTAATTTTTATACCCTAAATGTGTGAAAATGTTACTGTTTACTATGATGTTTGCATGGATACATGATAGTACTTTCTAACTTTATCTGTGATTTATACAATATTTATTGCACAACCTTATTTGTAGGATTGCTAACATTGCACTTTCAGCCCTTTCTTCCATCTGGTCTGTAGAATATTGTTGCTATGGCTCGCAGCCTCGGTGTAAAAATGCATGCTCAAATGGTATTCCCAAATTGTGTAAAAAAAAAAGTGTGTTATTTCTTAAATAAAATCGCCATAATTCACAGGGTAGATTTTGCACCCAACTCAATTTCTCTTCCAAATGCTTTGGAAATTACATGCTTTTGCATGGCTGGTTGTTGGGGTGGTGTCTCTTGCCTCATATTTTCACAAACCTGAAGAGCCACTGTTGTTTATTCCCACATTTTTGTACCTTCCAGTGTGGACAAAAAAAAACACCTTGTGTGTCAAAAAATTAAAAAATTAAAAAAAAGGACACCGAGCGACATCTTAGTAGATAACATTCAGAAAAAAGAATAGGACAAAAAAAAAAAACCCTGACAGACAAAAACCCTACACTCTTAGTAAGTCAGGGCCAAAGACCCCATGATCAATGATAGGTGGGGGCTCAGTTACAGAGTTTGAATTGGAGCACAAGTCTTTTACAGAGCATGTCTTCTTATAGGATACAACGACATGCAAGAGAGTTTATATTGCTTTTCCTAGCACAAGATTAGGATGTCATATAGTATTAGCAGAAAGGATTAACAAAAATTGGAAGCTTGACTAAAAGTTTTTGTGCTATGTTGCATTACTTTTTTTGCTGACAGCAAAGTTCTCTTTAGCAAATGAAATAATGTAATCCTCACATGTTTTATTAGTATGCAGAACCTGTTAATCAGACGGCTTCTATTTCATTTGCTTATGTTTGCTGTGTTGGTTTACAACATCTCGGTGCTAGAAGTACTTCAGGGCACAAGCATCAGAGCATGATTAAAGAAAAAGCAGGTCTGCATTATAAACCAAGGAGGGAAGAAATGAGTTGCCATATAGTAGTAGAATATGTGCATCAAAGCAATGAAAAAATAATAGCTGTTGTAATTTTTCATTCTTTAGTCCATTTAGTGAAATATCAGATGGAATGGCATAACAAAGGTGCTATGTCTTTGTAAGTGCCCAAACATCAAAGATATATATCTATTTATGGTCCAATGTAAAAATGAACTGAATATCATAATTTTTTCACCATTTGTCCAGCTTCTTTAATTCTCCAGGATTAGCTGTTCTCGGCATGGAAATTATGATACGTGGTGGCACCTACCTTGCATTAGATCTTAAAATGAGGTCCAAGACAGGTGACATCACTTCTCTATTACATCAGTATTAGCAGGGATTGTGCTGATGGTTGCTTCGATAGAGACCCAACAAGGGGACCAGCACAGACGTAGAGAAGGAACATGGAGACATTTGAAGAAAGTGTATTGATATATTACAATGACATTAAATAACTAATATGCTGTAATAATTATAAACAATTTTCCATTAGCTAATACACAGGTTTACTGTACATTCAAAAAAACATATTGTTGGTGGCATAGTCTGCCCCCCTAGGTATTTCTCATTGTATTGCCCCAGCCAACTTGTGCAGATTTTCACCCCTTGCCTTCATAGGTCCTCATAAGTGCTAAGTCACTACATTTTATTATGATTTTCTTCTAACTGCTCTGGTCTCAAACACTTTTGAATGTACACATCGTCTAACAATCTGTGCAGCAGAAGCAAAGTCTCGGACTTACGAGAGATCACGCGATCTCATTCCAAGTTCAGTATAAGACTACCAGCTCTTTAAAGAGGTACTCCTCCCCCAGACATCTTATCCCCTATCCAATGAGGCAGGACCCCCAGGATCTCGGCTGTGGCATCCCAGATATCTGGTGCACGAAGTGAACTTCGCTCTGTGGCTGATGACTGGCAGTGTGGGGCGGAGGCTTGTGATGTCACGATCATGCCCCGCTTTTGGCATCATGGCCATGCCCCCTCAATCCAAGTGTATGGGAGGGGGCATGATGGGCATACCACCCTATCCCATAGACTTGGATTGAGGGGGGTGACTATGACATCACGAGCGGGGCACGGCCGTGGCGTAAGGAGCCTCCGGCGCTGCACCTGATGCTCTAAACGAATACCGGATGCAGCAGGGAGATCACAAGGGGTCCCGCAATCAGACATTTATCCACTATCCAAAAGATGTCTAGGGGTGGAGCACCCCTTTAAGGCTCAATCCATTTAGACTTGTACTCCGCTGAGTTCAATGATGTCTTCAGAGAGGTCAATATGTGCTTTAAAGAGTGAAGTATTGCCCTTTTTATCAACAGGGGGAAACCAGTGTCACCAGCTTCAGACAGAGCATCCTGATACCGGAGCTGATACCAGGTCCACAAAGGAGCAAAAAAGGTTGAGCTAATTTTTTTAAATTACTTTATAAGTAAAGTTTTCCACTGGGCAACCCGTTTAATATGCAATTCCATACAAAGGAGGACATAAAGCCTTGAGAGAAAAGATATCTGTGGTGGGTTCCAGGATCTGCCAGTCAATCAGAGCTTACTAATAGAGATGAGCGAATTTTTGAAAAATTCTATTCTGCCAAATTTTCCCAAAAATTTGGTTCTGACCGATTAAAAACGGCTATTTCTGGCCTACAGAGAGCCTCAATAGGGGTGTAGAACACTTTGCCTTGCTGTAACATGCATAGGATGTGTGCTGGGTTAGTGAAATAATACTGTTATTCAGTATGACATGCAGATTAGGGGAGTCGATATTAGAATCACTGTCGCAGAGCGGCACAATGACAGAGCCTGGAGCTGGCATCAGTATGAGGAGACCATTTAGTGGCTGAATGACAGAGCGTGGATGTGGCCGTAGCATGGGGAGACTATATAGTGGCTGAATGACACAGCGTGGAGGCGGCAGCAGCATGAGGAGACCATAGGGCCTCACAATTGAAAAGATTATAGATATTTTTCAAGATTTAAATTGAAGATTTCAAATAGATGAAGCTAAAAAGTTTTATTTAATGTGCCAGCAGTATGAGGAGAACCCATGGTGGTACAGTGACACAGCCTGGAGGTGGTAAAAGCACAAGGAGACCATATAGTGGCTGAATGACACAGCCTGTAGTTGGCAGCAGTATGATGAGACCAAATAATGGCTGAATGACACAGCCTGGAGTTGGCGGCAGCATGAGGAGAACATATAGTGGCTGAATGACACAGCCTGCAGGTGGCTGGAGATTTTAACAGGAACAAAATGGTACACCACTTAGATGTACGTATGTGGTATGCACTTATAAGGGGAGAACAATGCGCTCCAGAATGCTTAAAACAGTATTTGTCTACAACACCAGCAGGTGTGTACTTTTGGCTGGCCTTTCACAGTATCTAGGCCCTTAAGACTTTAACAGGAACAAAATGGTACACCACTTAGATGTACGTATGTGATATGCACTTATGAGGGGAGGAAAATGCGCTCCAGTACGCTTAAAATAGTATTTGTCTACAACACCAGCAGGTGTGTACTTTTGGCTGGCCTTTCACAGTATCTAGGCCCTTAAAATTTTTAACAGGAACAAAATGGTACACCACTTAGATGTACGCACAGGTTACACTTAATAGAGGACAATATGCTTTTAGTGCTCTGCTCACCCTAACTGGCTGGCTACTATTAGCTTTTCAGTTGTTGTGCACACAAGTGCTGCAGCACACAGTCGCTGTGTACTACACCCAAAATTGCACTCTCTCTCTCAATCTCTCTCCCTTCCCTATCAGTGCTTCTAGGCTGGATTTGGGCTTGAGGTGAATTGCTGCTGTAAAAAATCTTTTCTGTGCAACACACTGCTCTCTGTCCCTCTCTGCAGTAGAACACTGATATGACTGGGAGGTGAATCACTGCTGTAAAAATAATTTTCTGTGCTACACACACTGCTCTCTGTCCCTCTCTCTCTCTGCAATAGAACGCTGATGTGAATGGGAGGTGAATCGTTGCTGTAAAAATACTTTTCTGTGCTACACACACTGCTGTCTGTCCCTCTCTCTCTCTCTGTAATAGAACATTGATGTGACTGACCGCAAGATGGCTGCCGATTCTATAGGGCTGTAACATCACAGGGTTGGCTGGCTGCTGATAGGCTGCATGTGATTCAGGGTCATCCCGCCTTCCCACCTTGCCTTCCCGCCTTCCCAGTATTCCGTGCCCCATTTCCTCATATGTGGATCTGCCATTTTAGATGCCTGGCCACTAGAGCCTGGACCACATTACATGGAGTTTAATTAAGCGATTCATGCAATAGAATCGCGGCGATATTCACGTTCGTTACAAATTGAATTTTCCCTGAAATTCTTAATGAATTTGGATTTGTCACATTCAATTCGCTCATCCCTACTTACTAACTTGGAATCAAAATATTCAAAGAGTGGCATAATGTGGTATCTTCAGCAACTGTATGATTTTGTTTGCCAGAAGTGCTGTAAGAATGGCATGGAATTCAGCATTGGGGAAGTAAGTACAGGCAGAGATTATGTAAATTACATAGTGAAAGTATACAATTTAGTGACCTTGATGTGTGCGTGATAAGTGTACAGTATGAGTGCCACATGTGCATTGTGTTAAAAATGTATGAATGTTTTTTTTTTTATTAAAGAGGTTTTCCGGTCAAAGAAAACTTTGCTTACTGCCCACTATACATTATAACAAAAAAGATTGCATTCTTTTCTCCCTCACTCCTCCCCCCCCCAAATTTCAGTTCTCACTGCATTCCAGCAGATACATATGTAGTGTCCCTTGTGCCCCTGATGAGGTTCTGTATTAGCGCCCCAATCCTAAGCAACTGCCATGTAGGCAGCTATGTAGGTAGCCAGGTAAACATAGAAACATAGAATGTGTCAGCAGATAAGAACCATTTGGCCCATCTAGTCTGCCCAATAATCTGAATACTATGAATAGTCCCTGGCCCTATCTTATATAAAGGATAGCCTTATGCTTATCCCATGCATGTTTAAACTCCTTCACTGTATTTGCAGCGACCACTTCTGCAGGAAGGCTATTCCATGCATCCACTACTCTCTCAGTAAAGTAATACTTCCTGATATTACTTTTATACCTTTGCCCCTCTAATTTAGAACTATGTCCTCTTGTAGTAGTTTTTCTTCTTTTAAATTTGCTCTCCTCCTTTACCGTATTGATTCCCTTTATGTATTTAAAAGTCTCTATCATATCACCTCTATCTCTTCCTTCTTCCAAGCTATACATGTTAAGGTCCTTTAATATTTCCTGGTAAGTTTTATCCTGCAATCCACGTACTAGTTAAGTAGCTCTTCTCTGAACTCTTTCTAGAGTATTTATATCCTTTTGGAGATACGGCCTCCAGTACTGCGCACAATACTCCAAGTGAGGTCTCACCAGTGTTCTGTAGGTAGGTAGAAAGGTAGCTAGGTAGGTAGGTAGGTAGGTAGGCAGCTAGCTAGCTAGCCGCTAGCTAGGTAGGTAGGTAGCCAGTTAGGTACATAGCTAGCAGCTAACTAGGTAGGTACACAGGCAGGCAGCTATGTAGGTAGCCAGGTAACTAGTTAGGTAGGTAAGTAAGTAGGTAGGTAGGTAGGTAGTTAGGTAGCCAGTAAGGTAAGTAGGTAGCTACAGTGGGGATCAAAAGTTTGGGCACCCCAGGAAAAAATTTGTGTTAATGTGCATAAAGAAGCCAAGGAAATATGGAAAAATCTCCAAAAGGCATCAAATTACATATTAGACATTCTTATAATATGTCAGCAAAAGTTAGATTTTATTTCCATCATTTACACTTTCAAAATAACAGAAAACAAAAAAATGGCATCTGCAAAAGTTTGGGCACCCTGCAGAATTTATAGCATGCACTGCCCCCTTTGGAAAGCTGAGACCTGCCAGTGTCATGGATTGTTCTCAATCATCATCTGGGAAGACCAAGTGATGTCAATCTCAAAGGTTTTAAATGCCCAGACTCATCTGACCTTGCCCCAACAATCAGCACCATGGGTTCTTCTAAGCAGTTGTCTAGAAATCTGAAACTGAAAATAGTTGACGCTCACAAAGCTGGAGAAAGCTATAAGTAGATAGCAAAACGTTTTCAGATGTGTCACGATGCCGGCTGGCAGGTAGTGGATCCTCTGTGCCAGAGAGGGATAGGCGTGGACCGTGCTAGAGGATCGGTTCTAAGTCACTACTGGTTTTCACCAGAGCCCGCCGCAAAGCGGGATGGTCTTGCTGCGGCGGTAGTGACCAGGTCGTATCCCCTAGCAACGGCTCAACCTCTCTGGCTGCTGAAGATAGGCGCGGTACAAGGGAGTAGACAGAAGCAAGGTCGGACGTAGCAGAAGGTCGGGGCAGGCAGCAAGGATCGTAGTCAGGGGCAACGGCAGGAGGTCTGGAACACAGGCTAGGAACACACAAGGAAACGCTTTCACTGGCACTAAGGCAACAAGATCCGGCGAGGGAGTGAAGGGGAAGTGAGGTGATATAGGGAAGTGCACAGGTGTAAACACTAATTGGAACCACTGCGCCAATCAGCGGCGCAGTGGCCCTTTAAATCGCAAAGACCCGGCGCGCGCGCGCCCTAGGGAGCGGGGCCGCGCGCGCCGGGACAGAACTGACGGAGAGCGAGTCAGGTACGGGAGCCGGGGTGCGCATCGCGAGCGGGCGCTACCTGCATCGCGAATCGCATCCCGGCCAGAGGCGGTATCGCAGCGCCCCGGGTCCGTGGAACCGACCGGAGCGCTGCAGTGAGAGGAGTGTAGCGAGCGCTCCGGGGAGGAGCGGGGACCCGGAGCGCTCGGCGTAACAGTACCCCCCCCCCTTGGGTCTCCCCCTCTTCTTGGAGCCTGAGAACCTGAGGACCAGACTTTTGTCCAGGATATTGTCCTCAGGTTCCCAGGACCTCTCTTCTGGACCACAACCCTCCCAATCCACTAAAAAGAAGGTTTTCCCTCTGACCTTTTTAGATGCTAAAATTTCTTTGACGGAGAAGATGTCCGAGGAGCCGGAGACAGGAGTGGGGGGAACAGATTTGGGAGAGAAACGGTTAATGGTAAGTGGTTTAAGAAGAGAAACATGAAAGGCATTAGGAATACGAAGAGAAGGAGGAAGAAGAAGTTTGTAAGAGACAGGATTAATCTGGCGCAAAATCTTGAAAGGACCAAGATAGCGTGGTCCCAACTTATAGCTAGGGACACGGAAGCGGACATATTTGGCGGAGAGCCATACCTTGTCTCCAGGGGAAAAAATGGGAGGAGCTCTTCTTTTCTTATCCGCGAATCTCTTCATGCGTGAAGAAGCCTGTAAGAGAGAATTTTGGGTCTCTCTCCATATGATGGAGAGATCACGAGAAATTTCATCCACAGCGGGCAGACCAGAGGGCAAGGGGGTAGGGAGGGGGGGAAGAGGGTGACGGCCGTACACCACGAAAAACGGGGATTTGGAGGAAGATTCAGAGATTCTGAAATTATACGAGAATTCGGCCCAAGGTAGAAGATCTGCCCAGTCATCCTGGCGGGAGGAAACAAAATGTCGTAAATAGTCACCCAAGATCTGGTTAATTCTTTCTACTTGTCCATTGGATTGAGGATGGTATGCAGAAGAAAAATTTAATTTAATCTTGAGTTGTTTACAGAGAGCCCTCCAGAATTTAGACACAAATTGGACGCCTCTATCCGAGACGATCTGCGTAGGCAACCCGTGAAGACGAAAAATGTGTACAAAAAATTGTTTAGCCAACTGAGGCGCTGAAGGAAGACCAGGAAGAGGGATGAAATGGGCCATTTTGGAGAATCGATCAACGACCACCCAAATAACAGTGTTGCCATGGGATGGGGGTAAGTCAGTAATAAAATCCATACCAATCAGAGACCAAGGTTGTTCGGGAACAGGCAGAGGAAGAAGAAAACCAGCGGGCTTCTGGCGAGGAGTCTTATCCCGGGCACAGATAGTGCAGGCTCGCACAAAGTCCACCACATCAGTCTCTAGAGTCGGCCACCAATAGAAGCGAGAGATGAGTTGCACCGATTTCTTGATGCCCGCATGACCTGCGAGATGGGAGGAGTGACCCCATTTGAGGATTCCGAGGCGTTGGCGTGGAGAAACAAAGGTCTTTCCTGGTGGAGTTTGCCTGATGGAGGCTGGAGAAGTGGAAATCAGGCAGTCAGGAGGAATGATGTGTTGAGGAGAGAGTTCAATTTCAGAAGCATCTGAGGAACGAGAGAGAGCATCGGCCCTAATGTTCTTATCAGCAGGCCGAAAGTGAATTTCAAAATTAAATCGGGCAAAGAACAGAGACCACCTGGCCTGACGAGGATTCAGCCGTTGGGCAGACTCGAGGTATGAGAGGTTCTTGTGATCGGTGTAAATAATAACTGGAAATCTTGATCCCTCCAGCAGATGCCTCCATTCCTCAAGTGCTAATTTAATGGCTAGAAGCTCTCGATCCCCGATGGAGTAGTTCCTCTCCGCCGGAGAGAAGGTCCTAGAAAAAAACCCACAAGTAACAGCATGCCCGGAAGAGTTTTTTTGTAGAAGGACAGCTCCAGCTCCCACTGAGGAGGCATCAACCTCCAATAGGAAGGGTTTAGATGGGTCAGGTCTGGAGAGCACGGGAGCCGAAGAGAAGGCGGACTTGAGTCGTTTAAAGGCGTCTTCCGCTTGAGGAGGCCAAGACTTGGGATCGGCATTTTTTTTGGTTAAAGCCACAATAGGAGCCACAATGGTAGAAAAATGTGGAATAAATTGCCTGTAATAATTGGCGAACCCCAAAAAACGTTGGATGGCACGGAGTCCGGAGGGGCGTGGCCAATCTAAGACGGCAGAGAGTTTATCTGGATCCATTTGTAGTCCCTGGCCAGAGACCAAGTATCCTAGAAAAGGAAGAGATTGGCATTCAAACAGACATTTCTCAATTTTAGCATAGAGTTGATTGTCACGAAGTCTCTGAAGAACCATACGGACATGCTGGCGGTGTTCTTCTAGATTGGCCGAAAAAATTAGGATATCATCAAGATATACAACAACACAGGAGTATAACAGATCACGAAAAATTTCATTAACAAAGTCTTGGAAGACAGCAGGGGCGTTGCACAGGCCAAAGGGCATGACCAGATACTCAAAGTGTCCATCTCTGGTGTTAAATGCTGTTTTCCACTCATCCCCCTCTCTGATGCGGATGAGGTTATAGGCGCCTCTTAAGTCCAATTTAGTAAAGATGTGGGCACCTTGGAGGCGATCAAAGAGTTCAGAGATGAGGGGTAAGGGGTAGCGGTTCTTAACCGTGATTTTATTAAGTCCGCGGTAGTCAATGCAAGGACGTAGAGAGCCATCTTTTTTGGACACAAAGAAAAATCCGGCTCCGGCAGGAGAGGAGGATTTACGGATAAAGCCCTTTTTTAGATTCTCCTGGACGTATTCAGACATGGCAAGAGTCTCTGGGGCAGAGAGAGGATAAATTCTGCCCCGGGGTGGAGTAGTGCCCGGGAGGAGGTCGATAGGACAATCATAAGGCCTGTGAGGAGGTAGAGTCTCCGCTTGTTTTTTGCAGAAAACATCCGCGAAGTCCATATAGGCCTTAGGGAGACCGGTTACTGGAGGAAGCACAGAGTTACGGCAAGGGTTACTGGGAACCGGTTTTAGACAGTCCTTGGAACAAGAGGGCCCCCAACTCTTGATCTCCCCAGTGGACCAATCCAGGGTTGGGGAATGAAGTTGAAGCCAGGGAAGTCCAAGGAGAATTTCCGAGGTGCAATTGGGGAGGACCAAAAGTTCAATCCTCTCGTGATGAGATCCGATGCTCATTAGAAGGGGCTCCGTGCGGAAACGTATGGAACAGTCCAATCTTTCATTGTTTATACAATTGATGTAAAGGGGTCTGGTGAGACTGGTCACTGGGATGTTGAACCTGTTGACGAGAGAGGCCAAAATAAAATTTCCTGCAGATCCAGAGTCTAAGAAGGCCACAGAAGAGAAGGAGAAGGCAGAGGCAGACATCCGCACAGGCACAGTAAGACGTGGAGAAGCAGAGTGGACATCAAGGATTGTCTCACCTTTGTGCGGAGTCAGGGTACGTCTTTCCAGGCGGGGAGGGCGGATAGGACAATCCCTCAGGAAGTGTTCGGTACTAGCACAGTACAGGCAGAGGTTCTCCATGCGGCGTCGTGTCCTCTCTTGAGATGTCAGGCGAGACCGGTCGACCTGCATAGCCTCCACGGCGGGAGGCACAGGAACAGATTGCAGGGAACCAGAGGAGAGAGGAGCCGAGGAGAAGAAACGCCTCGTGCGAACAGAGTCCATATCTTGGCGGAGCTCCTGACGCCTTTCGGAAAAACGCATGTCAATGCGAGTGGCTAGGTGAATAAGTTCATGAAGATTAGCAGGCATTTCTCGTGCGGCCAGAACATCTTTAATGTTGCTGGATAGGCCTTTTTTAAAGGTCGCGCAGAGGGCCTCATTGTTCCAGGATAATTCAGAAGCAAGAGTACGGAATTGTACGGCATACTCGCCAACGGAAGAATTACCCTGGACCAGGTTCAACAGGGCAGTCTCAGCAGAAGAGGCTCGGGCAGGTTCCTCAAAGACACTTCGAATTTCCGAGAAGAAGGAGTGTACAGAGGCAGTGACGGGGTCATTGCGGTCCCAGAGCGGTGTGGCCCAAGCCAGGGCTTTTCCAGACAGCAGGCTGACTACGAAAGCCACCTTAGACCTTTCAGTGGGGAACTGGTCCGACATCATCTCCAAGTGTAATGAACATTGGGAAAGGAAGCCACGGCAAAGCTTAGAGTCCCCATCAAATTTATCCGGCAAGGATAGTCGTAGTCCAGAAGCGGCCACTCGCTGCGGAGGAGGTACAGGAGCTGGCGGAGGAGATGGTTGCTGGAGCTGTGGTAGTAACTGTTGTAGCATAACAGTCAGTTGAGACAGCTGTTGGCCTTGTTGCGCAATCTGTTGTGACTGCTGGGCGACCACCGTGGTGAGGTCAGCGACAACTGGCAGAGGAACTTCAGCGGGATCCATGGCCGGATCTACTGTCACGATGCCGGCTGGCAGGTAGTGGATCCTCTGTGCCAGAGAGGGATAGGCGTGGACCGTGCTAGAGGATCGGTTCTAAGTCACTACTGGTTTTCACCAGAGCCCGCCGCAAAGCGGGATGGTCTTGCTGCGGCGGTAGTGACCAGGTCGTATCCCCTAGCAACGGCTCAACCTCTCTGGCTGCTGAAGATAGGCGCGGTACAAGGGAGTAGACAGAAGCAAGGTCGGACGTAGCAGAAGGTCGGGGCAGGCAGCAAGGATCGTAGTCAGGGGCAACGGCAGGAGGTCTGGAACACAGGCTAGGAACACACAAGGAAACGCTTTCACTGGCACTAAGGCAACAAGATCCGGCGAGGGAGTGAAGGGGAAGTGAGGTGATATAGGGAAGTGCACAGGTGTAAACACTAATTGGAACCACTGCGCCAATCAGCGGCGCAGTGGCCCTTTAAATCGCAAAGACCCGGCGCGCGCGCGCCCTAGGGAGCGGGGCCGCGCGCGCCGGGACAGAACTGACGGAGAGCGAGTCAGGTACGGGAGCCGGGGTGCGCATCGCGAGCGGGCGCTACCTGCATCGCGAATCGCATCCCGGCCAGAGGCGGTATCGCAGCGCCCCGGGTCCGTGGAACCGACCGGAGCGCTGCAGTGAGAGGAGTGTAGCGAGCGCTCCGGGGAGGAGCGGGGACCCGGAGCGCTCGGCGTAACAAGATGCCAGTATCCTCTGTTCGGAATGTAATTAAGAAATGGCAGTCATCATGAACAGTGGAAGTTAAAGCAAGATATGGAAAACCAAGAAAAATATCAGA
The DNA here is from genome assembly GCF_029499605.1 of Hyla sarda. Lineage (NCBI taxonomy): Eukaryota > Metazoa > Chordata > Amphibia > Anura > Hylidae > Hyla > Hyla sarda. The sequence continues at coordinate 493,659,872 of NC_079189.1, read as the reverse complement.
AAGAACAGCTTGCAGGATTGTGAGACAAACAATTCAAAGCCCACATTTGACTGCACAATCCCTCCAGAAAGATCTGGCAGACACTGGAATTGTGATACACTATTCCACTATAAAGAGATACTTGTACAAATATGGTCTTCATGGAAGAGTCATCAGAAGAAAACCTCTTCTACGTCCTCACCACAAAAATGAGTGTTTGAACTTTGCAAATGAACATATAGACAAGCCTGAGGCATTTTGGAAACATGTTCTGTGGACCGAAGAGGTTAAAATTGAACCTTTTGGCCGGAATGAGAAAAGGTACGTTTGGAGAAGAAGGGGAACAGAATTTAATGAAAAGAACCTCTGTCCAACTGTTAAGCATGGGGGTTGATCAATCATGCTTTGGGGCATGTATTGCAGCCAGTGGCACAGGGAACATCTCACGAGTAGAAGGAAAAATGGATTCAATAAAATTTCAGCAAATTTTGGATGCTAACTTGATGCCATCTGTGAAAAAGCTGATCAGCCAATCACAGAGCTGAGTGGTGGATTGGGACATCATCAGAAGCTGACAGAATGGGAGATGAGAAGATGTGAGAGAAGGAGGAGCAGGGAACAAGAGAAATAAGTATGCAATATTTTATTGTTTTGATACATGGGGAGGCAGGCAAAGGTTTCCATTTGTTTATATATATATATATATATATGTGTGTGTGTGTATATGTATATATCAAAGGGCTTTGGATATCGGTGTCTGTCACTAATAACAATAAATAGTTTTGAACCTTTTGTTGATTATTGTTAAGAATAATCTGCAGAATATGGAGAATTATGTGCACTGATGTGGATAATAAGTCACATCTGTATGAGTGAATACTAATAAATATTCTATATTATTCTATTCATCTAGCTTGTTTTGTTCGCTTTTGCCTTTTTCAGCATAATATAAATATTGGTTAATTTTTAACCTTCAATTCCTTTTATTATTTTATTATACAAATGGCATTAACTGTCAGGCTTGATATTTTCTAAGAAACAGAAGTTTACTTTGCTTATGGGTTGTTTAATGTGATATTACTTGAAAATAATTTTAATATATGCATAGTAAAAATAACAAACAATAATCCTTTCGGAAAAATTATTTCTAGAATTGTTGTGTTCAATGTGTGATAAATTGATTAGCAGCAAAGGTAAATAATTAATTCTATCTCCCCTTACTCCGTCGCCTTGGGATCTATAACTGAAAGGGCCCCTCTAGATCCCCTTACAGAAATAGGTTGATGTCAAAAGTCCTGCTTTATATCTTTAGAGACCCAGGAGCGTCTTAGTTGCCGTTGAGACATAGAAGGTCCATTAGGTCTGGAACCTATAGACTGCCTGCCTCTCCCCCTAGAAGTCTGTTGAGGAAGGGATTCCCCTTTCTTGTCAGGAAGGTCCTCCATTATCTTGTCCAGCTCACAGCTGAACAATTGGCTTAGTTTGTAGGGTAACTCTGTATTAAGAGTATTTGAAAGCATTTTTCACCTTCCAAGGTTTTTGCCAAGGGTTTCCTAGCGGCTGCAGATAGGGCTATAAATTTAGACCAAATATTAAGTTGCTGTGGGGCAGCATTAGGTAGAAATTTTATGAATTGGAACAGTATGCCATATTTAGGGATAACAGCCCTTTGTGTGGGGTATAACAAAATAAACCTTTAATCACCTCCAGCGCTCCAGTGATGCCTCTGGTGTCCTGCTCCAGCCCCCTCCCCAGCAATCCTCTTTCTGAACTTCAGCATGACTGTTAGGCCCAGGAAGCCTCCCAGTGTGTCAAACTGGTGCTCAGTTTTGCTGACCAAGGAGGGATGTTGCTGTGGCCAGCGATTCGCTGAGGGGCAGTGTGACACACAGGGCCCGGATGCTTTCTTGGCCCATCATGCTGAAGTTCAAGAAAGCAATTGCTGCAGGGAAAAGAGCAGGACACCAGAGGCATTGTGGGAGAGCTGGAGGGGAGTAAAGGTTTCTTTTTTTTATACCCCACCCCTCAGCCACTGAGTAACCCCTTTAAATAAAAGACAATGTTTTTGCATTATTAGTCTTCTGTAAATTAATGCCAAAATCTCACAATTTCAAGAACATTTTAGAGCACAACTGTATATAGCTCAGGGTACTTTACATGTCTGCTTTTGTTATCTTGAACTTATTTTGATTAATATTGATTGACCTGACCTTGAGGTTATTCTGCAAATTAGATAGAGGCTAATATTTATCAATCAGCCTGAAACCCTAATTGTATGTTTTTTTTCCCATGGCAACCAATCAAAGCTCAGCTTTCACTTTACAAGAGCTTGTTAAGATATGAAAGTTGAGCTGTGATTGGTTGTTATGGGAAAAAACAGACAATTAGGGTTTCAGACTGATTGATAAATCAGGGCTAATGTCTGCAAGATACAGAGAATTGTGTACAAAGACCTGGATAATAAGTCATGGTTTTATGAGTAAATTGTTATAAATATTCTTTTCGCTGTATTTCTATTCATCTAGCCTGTTTCCCTTTGCCTTTTTAGCAAATTTTCTTATTGGTTAATTTATATCCTTAAATTCCTTTTATCATGTCATTATATAAATGCCATTAGCTATCATGCTTAATAAAGACACTGAATTTTACCCTGCTTATAGGTTGCTTAATATATATTAGTTGAATAGAACTTAGAAATATAGTGAAAAGAATCTGTGCAAACAATAATCCTTTTAGAAAAAAAATTTGATGTGTTCTATGTGATCAGATAACTCTACAGCAGAGGTTGTTGTGGGATACACATAAGGCCTATCTGCGAGCCTGCCTTAAAGAGAATCTTTGATCAGTATAACTCTCACAAACCTATTGGTATAGGATTGTAGTGCTGGTAATGCTGATGACAATGGTGTTTACCATTTGCTGATTCGTTACTTTGGGGCTCTGTCATTCTTGGTTTTCTGATTATGCAAATTAAATAGCTTGGTGCACTCCAGGCGTTCCAAAGCCTTGAGTGCACCATGTCTTCCTCCACTGTGTTCACCCCCCTCCATTGGTTGGTGCTTTTCGTCAGACCAGACCTACAGAAATGCTATATGCCTTTCCTCCATTTTCTCTGAGATCCAGAGTTCTTCTACACATCATCATCAACAAATCTACCCTGATTCTGATTACTCCATGGTGGCCAATGCAATCAGGGTTCCCTCAACTTCTGGGGATGATATCCGACATTCCGATAATTCTTCCATCATACCCCCAGATTCTCCTCGATCCGTCAGGGAATCCACACCCGTTGATCCAATCGAACCAACTAACCCTGATCGCTTGGAAAATTTCGGGTCATTTATCAACTTATCTTATCTGACTTATCTTATCTGAAGCCTGGACTCCAGGTACCAAAACAGCTTATAGATCAGCCTGGGGACTTTGGGTTCGTTGGTGCTCACAACAGGACTTTTTTTGATTCACATATACAATATGTCTACTTTATGTTTGCATCATAACATTGACGTGTTCAAAATTCAGCAGCAATTTTCCAATTTTTCACAAAATTTGAAGGGTCTTCATATTAGAAATACCCCACAAATTACCCCATTATAAAGACTGCACCCCCAAAGTATTCAAAATGACATTTAGTAAGTGTTTTAACCCTTTAGGTGTTTCACAGGAATAGCAGCAAAGTGAAGGAGAAAATTCACAATCTTCATTTTTTACACTCGCATGTTCTTGTAAACCCAATTTTTGAATTTTTATAAGGGGTAAAAGGAGAAAATGTATACTTATATTTGTAGCCCAATTTCTCTCGAGTAAGCTCATACCTCATATGTCTATGAAAATTGTTCGGCGGGCGCAGTAGAGGGCTCAGAAGCAAAGGAGCGTCAAGGGGATTTTGGAGAGTACGTTTTTCAATAATGGTTTTTGGGGGGCATGTTGAATTTAGGAAGCCCCTATGGTGCCAGAACAGCAAAAAAAAACACATGGCATACCATTTTGGAAACTAGACCCCTTGGGGAATGTAACAAGGAATAAAGTGAGCCTTAATACGCCACAGGTGTTTCACGACTTTTGCATACGTAAAAAAAAATAAAAAATTTCACAAAAATGTGTGTTTCCCCCCCAAATTTCACATTTTTGCAAGGGTTAATTGCAGAAAATACCCCCCAAAATTTGTAACCCCATCTCTTCTGAGTATGGAGGTACCCCATAAGTTGGCCTGAAGTGCACTACGCGCGAACTACAATGCTCAGAAGAGAAGGAGTGATATTTGGCTTTTTGAGAGCAAATTTTGCTCAGGGGGCATGTCGCATTTAGGAAGCCCCTATGGTGCCAGAACAGCAAAAAAAAAAAAAAAAAACACATGGCATACCATTTTGGAAACTAGACCCCTTGAGGAACGTAACAAGGAATAAAGTGAGCCTTAATACCCCACAGGGGTTTCACGACTTTTGCATATGTAAAAAAAATATATTTTTTTTCACTAAAATGTGTTTTTCCCCCAAAATTTCACATTTTTTCCAGGGTTAATAGCAGAAAATACCCCACAAAATTTGTAACCCCATCTCTTCTGAGTATGGAGGTACCCCATAAGTTGACCTGAAGTGCACTATAATGCTCGGAAGAGGAGGAGCGCCATTGAGCTTTTGGAAAGAGAATTTGTTTGGAATGGTAGTCAGGGGCCATGTGCATTTACAAAGCCCCCCGTGGTGCCAGAACAGTGCCCCCCCCCCCCCACATGTGACCCTATTTTGGAAACTACACCCCTCACAGAATTTAATAAGTGGTGCAGTGAGCATTTACACCCCACTGGCGTTTGACAGATCTTTGGAACAGTGGGCTGTGCAAATGGAAAATTAAATTTTTCATTTTCCTGGATCACTGTTCCAAAAATCTGTCAGACACCTGTGGGGCGTAAATGCTCACTGTACCCCTTATTACATTACATGAGGGGTGTAGTTTCCAAAATGGGGTCACATGTGTAGGGGGTCCATTGTTCTGGTACCATGGAGGCTTTGTAAACACAAGTGGCCTTCAATTCCGGACAAATTTTCTCTTCAAAATCCCAATGGCGCTCCTTCTCTTCTGAGCATTGTAGTGCACCCATAGAGCATTTTACATACACATATGGGGTATGTTCTTACTCAGAAGAAATGGGGTTACAAATTTTGGGGGGATTTTTTTTATTTTCCCTTGTGAAAATGAAAAATTTAGGGTGACACCAGCATTTTAGTGAAAAAAATTTATTTTTTCATTTTCCCATCCAACTTTAAAGAAAATTTGTCAAACACCTGTGGGGTGTTCAGGCTCACTATACCCCTTGTTACGTTCCGTGAGGGGTGTCGTTTCCAAAATGGGGTCACATGTGGGTATTTATTTTTTTGGGTTTATGTCAGAACCGCTGTAAAATCAGCCACCCCTGTGCAAATCACCAATTTAGGCCTCAAATGTACATGGTGCGCTCTCACTCCTGAGCCTTGTTGTGCGTCCGCAGAGAATTTTACGCCCACATATGGGGTATTTCCGTACTCAGGAGAAATTGCGTTACAAATTTTGGGGATCTTTTTTTCCTTTTGCCTCCCGTGAAAATAAAAAGTAAAGGACAACACCAGCTTGTTAGTGTAAAAAAAAATTTTTTTTACACTAACAGGCTGGTGTAGACCCCAACTTTTCTTTTTCATAAGGGGTAAAAGGAAAAAAAAGCCCCCAAAATTAGTAGTGCAATTTCTCCCGAGTACGGAGATAGCCCATATGTGGCACTAAACTGTTTCCTTGAAATACGACAGGGCTCTGAAGAGAGAGAGCGCCATGCGCATTTGAGGACTAAATTAGGGATAGCACAGGTGTGGACATAGGGGTATTCTACGCCAGTGATTCCCAAACAGGGTGCCTCCAGCTGTTGCTAAACTCCCAGCATGCCTGTACAGTCTGTGGCTTTCCGGAAATGATGTGAGTTGTTGTTTTGCAACAGCTGGAGAATCTGTTTTGGAAACACTGCCATACAATACATTTTTTATTTTTATTGGGGGGACAGTGTAAGGGAGTGTATATGTAGTGTTTTACCCTTTATTATGTGTTAGTGTAGTGTAGTGTTTTTAGGGTACGTTCACACTGGCGGAGGTTTACAGTGAATTTACCGCTAGGAGTTTGCGCTGCAGCGATAAATTTGCTTGAAGCAGAAAACTTACTGTAAACCCGCCAGTGTGAATGTACCCTGTACGTTCATATGGGGGGGGGCAAACCTCCAGCTGTTTCAAAACTACAACTCCCAGCATGTACTGACAGTCCGTGCATGCTGGGAGTTGTACTTTTGCAACAGCTGGAGGCACACTGGTTGGAAAACCTTCAGTTAGGTTCTGTTACCTAACTCAGTATTTTCTAACCAGTGCGCCTCCAGCTTTTGCAAAACTTCAACTCCCAGCATTTACTGATCGCCGAAAGGCATGCTGGGAGATGTAGTTATGCAACAGCTGGAGGTACACAACTACAACTCCCAGCATGCAGAGACAGCTGTTTGCTGTTTAGGCATGCAGGGAGTTGCAGTTTTGCAACATCTGGAGAGTTATAGTTTAGAGACCACTGTGCAGTGGTCTCAAACTGTAGACCTCCAGATGTTGCAAAACTGCAACTCCCAGCATGCCTAAACAGCTCTCTGGGCATGCTGGGAGTTGTAGTTTTGCAACATCTGGAGGGTTACAGTTTAGAGACCACTATAGTGGTCTCAGACTGTAGCCCTCCAGATGTTTCTAAGTAACTCACCGACTTCCGTCGGATCCGGGGAGCTGCGTCGCAGTCCTCTTCTTCCGCCGATCGTCGCCCGCCCGGGTAAGTGGATCTTCGGCGCCGGTCCCTGTCGGTTTCACCGTCCTGCCCCGCCTATTGTGGGAGGGCAGGACGGGGAAACCAAAAGTAAACCCCTCCGCCCCCGATCTGCTATTGGTGGTCGCGTCTAGACCACCAATAGCAGAGATAGGAGGGGTGGCACCTCTGCCACCTTACTCCTATTGCTTCAAGGGGATCGTGGGTGTCTAGGACATCCGCGATCCCCTTTATTTTCCGGGTCACCGGGTCACTATAGACCCATATGAGTCAGAATAGCCGCAAATCGCAAGTGTGAGTTCACTTGCGATTTGCGGCGATCGCCGACATGGGGGGGGTCTGATGACCTCCCTGGGCATTTGTGCCGAAATTCCCTTGGTCCTTAAGCACCAGGGAGCAAAGGCATACCTGTACGCCCTTGGTCCTTAAGGGATTAAACTACTATCATTCAAACTCACAGCTCTACAGTGCCTAATTTCTATTTAAAGAATCTCTGATATTCGAGCTATCTTCCCAATGGGTTCAATTCTCCATTTCCAGACATACTAAAACCAGACTAACTTCAATCTTTTACTCTTCTTTTCCACATAATCTTAAATTATGTGTGGTACGCTGTTTAAAAACTTATGAACAAAGAACTTCTTCTCTTAGAAATCCCTCCTCTTCACAATTATTGATTTCCTACTGTAAACCACACCTACCAGTGTCATCTCCTACACTAGCCAGATGGATCAAACAATCCATGAATATGGCAGTCATAGATATATCCATTTTTAATGACCACTCAACCATAGATGCTATGTCCACCAAACTGTTCCAATCTGGTATTTCTTTATCAGACATTCTAAAAATAGCAGATTGGTATTCAGAGTCAACATGTAAAACATTTTACTTCATACTTGACCTTCATGTTTCTAGGAAAATTATTTGATATATATTATGCTTTAAAGAGATTTATTTTATTTTTATTAATTATCATATTACTGTTTATTATTACAGGTTTAAACTTGCAATAATGTGAAGTCTCCGGTCCTGTAATAAAATTAGAGATTTTCCTAGTCCTAATGACAGAAAATATGGATTTTATGAAGAATAGGAGATGAACATTATCCCTCCCATAGATCCCTTCCCTATGACTTATGAACTTAAATGTATATTATTTTGCCTCGATTTCAGCATATTGATATCTTCAAGATGCCATTCTGCATTTCTATATTTCTCTACACTCTACTACGGTTCTTCTTGTCTTCATCCATTAATGTACATGTTTAATTTAAGGTGCCAACAGCATAAGGAGACCATATGGTGAAACAATGACACAGCCTGGAGCTGGCGGCAGCATGAGTAGACAATAGGGCTTCACAATCCCTAAGATTAAAATATTGGGCCCCGGCGTGTGGTTACAAAGAACAAAATCTAACAAGCAATCACATGTCACATGAGGGCACAATGACTGAGTCTGGAGGTGGCATCGGTATGAGGAGACCATATAGTGGTTGAATGACCACCTGGAGTTTGTGACAGCATGAGGAGACCATAAAGTGGCTGATTGGCACCGCCTGAAGTTGGCTGAAGTATGGGGAGACCATATGGTGGCTGAATGGCACAGCCTGGAGTTGGCAGCAGCATGAGTAGAACATATAGTGGCTGAATGGCACAGCCTGGAGGTGGTGAAGCATGTGGAGACCATATAGTGTCTGAATGTCACAGCCTGGAGTTGGCTGAAGCATGAGGAGACCATATAGTGGCTGAATGGCACAGACTGGAGTTGGCTGAAGCATGAGGAGACCATATAGTGGCTGAATGGCACATCCTGTAGGTGGCCGAAGCATGAGGAGACCATATAGTGGCTGAATGGCACAGCCTGGAGTTCGCTGAAGCATGAGGAGACCATATAGTGGCTGTAAGGCACAGCCTGGAGTTGGCTGAAGCATGAGGAGACCATATAATGGCTGAATGGCACAGCCTGGAGGTGGCTGAAGCATGAAAAGACCATATAGTGGCTGAATGGGACAGCCTGGAGTTGGCGGCAGCATGAGTAGAACATATAGTGGCACAGCCTGGAAAATCTACTCTGATGCATCAGGCATTGGTGGGTGGAAATCCTAACTGATCCATCCCTGATTCATCTTCACGAAGGTCAGTCTCTCCACAGTTTTCGTGGACAGACGAGTTCTCCTTGGGGTGACTATGGCCCCCGCCGCTCTAAACACCAGCGCTCATGGCACATTACTGGCCGGGCAGGACAGCCTTTCCAGGGCAAACTCTGCAAGTTGAGGCCGCAAATCTAGTTTGGCTGCCCAGAAGTCCAGCGGATCTTCAAGGTGTGTTGGCATGGTCATGTCAAGGTATGCCACCCCACCACCTGCTGGTTCAGGTCCTGCTCCCGGTCTAACTTCTGCTGATGAGTTGCTTCACTATGCTGGTGGAGAAAGGTACTCATCAGTGACTGTAGACTCAGGCTGCTGCTGATGTGCCTGGTACTGCTCCTGCCACCCCACCCCTCCGCAGCAGCCGTGGCATTGGAAGGTGAGGGCAGGGGACCCCCCGATTTAGACCTGTACGAGGATGGACGATGGCGCTGATAGGCATCGACCAACTGACTACATAGGATGCCTCTGTAGTAGGTCAGTTTGTCCTCCCTCACAGTTGGTGTATGAAAGGCCCCTATTTTGTGGCGGTAGCGAGGGTCCAATAAGGTGGAGAACAATAAGTCATCCCGCTGCCGAATGGTGACAATTCGGCTGTCACTACCAAGGCAATTGAGCATGCATTGTACAATTTGTACACGTGACTCTGAGGGACTCCCTACCTCCATCTCCACTGCATACTGCCACGGTGTGTCTGGGTCCTCTGTCTCGCTTTCCTCATAACCCTCTAGCTCCTCTGGCTGCTTCTGCTCCTTCTCTCCTGTCAGATTACTAGAAAAAAAATGCCCATTTGGCAAAACCTAAACTGTGCTCCACTGTGCCCCTCCCCCTCCTCCTCCAGTTCAGCCCCCACAGGGCTCATGTGGCTGTGAGATGTAGGCACCACGTCTCCAGTGCCCTGACCAGCCATCGTATCCAACATGTGTTGTAAGAAATGAAGCAGTGGAATGATGTTGTTCATCCCGTAATCCTGGCGATTTACTAATAATGTGGCTTCCTCAAAGGGCCTGAGAAAACGGCAGGTGTCACGTATGAGCTGCCACTGGTTCACATTGAAGTTACACAGTTGAATACCCCTATCCTCTTGGATCATCAAGAAATCGGTTATGGCTTTTCTCTGTTCGTACAGTCGGCCCAACATATGGAGGGTAGAATTCCAATGTGTGGCAACGTCGCAATTTAGACTATGTTGGGGGATACCGTTCTGACACTGCAGCTCAAGGAGGGTGTGCTTTGCGGTGTACGAGTAGCTGAAGTGCATGCAAAGTTTCCTTTCCATTCTTAGGATGTCTTGCAAATGGGGGGAACATTTCAGGAACCACTTGACAACCAGATCGAACACGTGTGCCATGCAGGGCGCATGGCTCAGCCTTCCCAGTCACAGCACAGACAAGATGTTCTTCCTTTTGTCAGTCACCATGGTTCCCATTTCCAGTTTTCGTGGAGTAAGCCATGATTTTATTTCTTTACGAATTACTTTCAGCAGTTCCTCCCCTGTGTGACTCCGTTCGCCAAGGGAAACCATGTGAAGAACAGCATGATACCGCCGTTCCTTGCATACATGGTATGCTGAAGGGGCACTGAGACTTGTCTGGATAGTGGAGCCTAAGGACACGGTGGAGGATGAGGAGGTGGAGTCGCACACTGTCACAGGACCAACGGCCTGAGAGCGTGAAGGAGGTGGCGGTGTGACCTGTCCAAGTTGGTGTTAGGGCTGTGCAGGAACCACATTCACCCAGTGAGCCATAAAGGACATGTATTTTCGCTGACTATAGTTAAAGCACCAAACGTCGGTGCTACCGTGCACTTTGGAACACACCAACAGGCTCAAGGACTGGCCCACCTTCTCTTCCACAAAATTTTGCAGGGCTGGTACTGCCTTCTTCGCAAATAAATGACGGCTACCTCGGCTCAGCACAAGCCATCAGTTCTCTGAAAGGTGCAGAGTCCACCACTTGAAAAGGGAGGGACTGCAGCACCTGTAACTTAGACAGGATCACATTCAGCTTCTGCGCCGTTGGATGAGTGGGCGCATACTGTTGTCTCTTGGACATGGCTTCGCCGATGGATTGCTGACGGAATGACTGACTAAAAGTAGGAGGAGCAGGAGCTTCTGGAGCGACAGAAGGAGGGTATGACACACAGCTCCCTTCAGCTGAGGTGGTGGAGCATTGGCTGGCTGAAAGAGGTAACGGCGTGCCACTGGGTGATGCAGCAGGCTGGACCACTACATCGGAGCCACGGTTCTCCCAGGCCGCTTTATGGTGGCGAAGCATATGTTGACGTAGGGCAGTGGTGCTAACATTGGGACCTGGCCAAGCTTTACCTTCTGCCTAGTGTTGAGCGGCATAGGCCATATTCGAATTCGCGATATTTCGCAAATATATTGACGTCATATATTCGCTAAATTCGCATATTCGTAATATTCGCGTTTTATTTTCGCATGTGCGAACATTCGCATATCCGAAAATTAGCATATGCAAATTAGCATATACGAAAATCCGCATATCCGAAAATTTGCATATGCAAATTTTCGCATATGCGAAAATGCGCACGCCAGTATCACACAGTAGCATTAGAGCCTTCTTTACACCACACAAGCTGGAAGCTGAGAGGGGGGATCACTGTGATGGGTACTGGAAAAAAATAGAATATTCGTAATTACAAATATATAGTGCTATATTCGCGAATATTTGCGAATTCGCGAATCTGCCGACATATCTTGCATTTGGCTATGTTAACCACCTCCTGATGCTTGATGAAAAAATGCCACACCGCCGAGTAGCTGATTTTCCCACCAACAGTCCGCACTTATTGACTGCTACTGCTGCCCTCTCCAGGAACCCCTGTTCCACTACCTCCAGGGATGCCACAAAGCATGTGGTCTCCCCCGGGCATGTTTGGCTTCAAAATTTCCACTTCTGCCACCATGCTGACTGCCAACCATGCTACCACCTTGCTTGCTCAGCTGCTGCCTCACGGACAACCTGTAACCCTCTTGACAGATTAACAGGTACAAAATATTACTCTACTTAGATTAAGGTATGTGGTATGCACTTATGAGGGCAGAAAAATGTGCTTCAGTACACCGTACACCTAAAACAGTTGATCACTGAGGATGCACCACGTAGGTCCGAAACGCGTCTGATCTTACTGCCACAGACACACATCATCTACCTTCTGAAAGAACTACATCGCTGTCAGCCAATTAACCTACCTACAACTATCAGACCTCCATCAATGCTGACATCTCATCACGCAGGCTGACACCACCACAAGGAAGGGAAACCGGTGAATTATCCTTGGAAGCAGCGATCGCAGCCTGTGACCTGTCTGTTGGGAGACGGACCTCGCCGCTAGAATCCACTCCGCCACAGCCACCAGGACACCAAAGACCCCAGCCCCTCTATGGTCGTGTAAGCGGTACATAGTACCGTAAGGCTTATTAACTAGATTGCGGCCGCCGAGCCACCCTTCATAGTCTGCGGCCGCCAAGCCGCCCTGCATATTCCTTGGCACTTTCCCCTGTTTGACTTGTGTGACCGCTGTGCCACTATAAGGGGAAGCACCACTGCACCACCATTGAACCTAGTTACCACATTGGAGTATTTATCTGTTCTATCTTTCCACTCATTCACCGCTGCCGTGCGACACTCTAGCAACAGTGGGCTATTTTCATGTAGCTCTAGAGGTTGCAAATTGTAGTTCTACCATTAAGACTTTATACCATTTTCACTTGAAAACTGAGGTATACCATACTTATGGGTCCATTTTTGTGGCATCATTCACAATTTTATATTGTTTGCACTATTTTATTATCTTAATTATTTGTATTGTGTTTAGGAGAGGAGTGCAAGGTCCCTGCATCTCTCTCCACACTGTTTTTCTGATTATATATCCAAATACATATTCTTGTACCTTGGACCTTTAGTTTTAGTTTCATTTAGTTACATTTATTTTACATCCATTGCTATTAGCTACAACACACAGCGCTTTCTAACACTTTACACCCAGCTATCAATACACCTGATACATTTTGCTCAGTCTGATACAGTTACATTACATATCCCACAGCTACATTACACAGTTTACATAGTACTTGCTTTATATTTGAACATCCCATTGTAATAACACTACCATTTTTCACAATTAAACATCACCTTCTAGGCCCTACCCCTATGTATTAATCCTCATACACTATACACAGACTCATCCACAGTCCTTGAGAACCTCTCCAATCCTTTGCTTCCTAACACCTAAAAAAGTATCAGAGTACAACACCAGCAGGTGAGTACTTTTGCCTGGCCTTCCACAGTATCTAGGCCCTTGACTGATTAAAAGGTAATAAATAGTACACTACTTAGATGTATGTATGTGGTATGCACTTATGAGTTCAGAAAAATGTGCTACAGTATGCTTAAAAAACGTATTTTTGCACAACACCAGCATCCACAGCATAATATACTTCTTTAGGAGAGGGAACAGCATAGGACAGAGGCAATGGGAGGAGAGGGACTGCTCCCAGGACATGCCAACTGAGGGTTGTGTCTGAGGAACCCACCAACTGTTGACTGGGGGTATCAGATATCACTTGTGAAGAAGTGGATGACCGTGTTAACCAATCAATGACGACAGATGGGTTGCTGGTGGAGACACGACCACTAGCTGATAACGGGAGCTCAGGTCTCTCGCTGAGACTCCTGCTGCCACTCTCCCCAAGTCTGCTGTGACCTTTGCCTGATGAATTTAGGCCTCTGCCATTCCTCTCTTCATATCCTGTCACTTCTCTGCCTAACATACTTAGTGCGTATATGAGGGGAGTACAATATGCTTCACTATGCTTAAAACAGTATTTGTCTAGAACAACAGCAGGTGTGTACTTTTGGCTGTCCTTTCACAGTATCTAGGTCCTTGACAGATTAACAGGTACAAAATAGTACTCTACTTAGATGTAGGTATGTGGTATGCACTTATGAGGGCAGAAAAATGTGCTACAGTACACCGTACACCTAAAAAAGTATCTGAGTACAACACCAGCAGGTGAGTACTTTTGCCTGGCCTTTCACAGTATCTAGGCCCTTGACAGATTAAAAGGTACTAAATAGTACACTACTTAGATGTATATATGTGGTATGCACTTATGAGTTCAGAAAAATGTGCTACAGTACGCTTAAAAAAATCTTATTTTTGCACAACACAAGCAGTACACAACAGTGCTGCAGCACACAAAAGCTGTGTACTAAACCCCAAATTGCACTCTGTCAAAGACTATTAGGAATGGACTGTTGTGTATTATACTGTCTACAGACGGTATATAACAAGCAGATGATTTGTTGTGGAACAAAAGACACAAAATTGCGCTGAAAAATTATTTCTGCCTCCTCTGCTAAGGTTTATGAAGTTGAGGCAGCTTGTTGAAATGTATGAGGCAACACACAGATCTCTGTCCCTCTCTGTAATACAATGTTCTAGAAATTGACTGGGAGGTTAATAGCTTCAGTAAAACTCCTTTTCCGTGGAAAAAAGCAATGCTCTCAGTTCACCAGAACGCTGATGGAAAATGCTTTTCTGTGTAACACACACACACACACACACAGGCTGTCCGTGCTATCTTTCTTCAGTGTAATGAATAAAATGACTGGCCGCAATATGGCTGCCGCTTATATAGGCCTGTGACATCACAGGGGTTACTGGCTGCTGATAGTCTGCATCCTGCATGTGATTCCCAGGAGCCTGGACCGCACTTAATGGAGTTTAATGAAGCGAGTCGCGCGATAGAATCTTTGCGAATCACATTTTTCATGAAATTCTTAACAAATTCGGATTTGTCAGCTTCAATTTGTTCATCTCTAATTATATATATCTGTACAGCCAAGCTAGAATTCACTTATAAATGTTTTTCCTAATACTACATAATAGCAGCCCGAGAAATATATAGTGTCAGTGTGGGATGTTTTCACTAGTTTTACGTCTACTCAACCAACTTTTAAATGATATATGATAATCATCTAGAGATTTATTGTTCTGGTTTGCTAAAACCACTAAAATGCAAGGCATAGATCAGGTTGTTTATGACTGATGGAACCCAACAGAGTGAAGCCTGGCTATTTATTAAAGAAATAATTAAAAAGCATAAATGACAAACTCTTCTACTAATTCGAGAAGGCTTCTGCCTAAATGAACAGACCTCAGGGGGTTATTTTGGATTCATGTCAGACATATAGAGGCTTCTTTCCTGCTCGCTTTGAATTGCAGACGAGTTCTTCCAGACGTTTTGTTTGTGGTTGAGAATGCATCCCCAGCATCTAAAAATACAGCTTTATGGATGGTCTTTATTTATATGTGCAAAAACGGAGAGGAGGAATACTAAGCTACAGACAGTTTGTCCTTTCACTGACATATTTAATGTTTCTCAGTCATCCAGACACAACCATGTCATAATGAGTCTAATGCAGATATATTTAGAACAAAATGCTGTGTCTTCTCCGATTCGGTCTGACATGCCATTTTAGTTCAATGTTCGTTCAAGAATCTTATATTAAAGTCATTGTTTCAGCCAAGTAAGTAATACCCGCTCCAGATTATAGATGGTATTAATTTTGGGATGGTAATGTGGCTACATGTATATTTCTGCTTTATCACATTTTAAAAGTTAGAGTTTTATCATATCTTCCAGTATTGAGAACACAACAGATGTTACCGAGTTGCAAGTTTTACCCGGTCTATGTGTTATAGAGTGCGAATTAATGTAAAGTCACACAAAACTGGAATAATGAAGTCTAATGTGAGTTTTAATTCATTTGTCTATAAAATCAACTAATGCAGCCATGTGTTCATCAGTTTGATGGTAACTTATAGTGAAGTTTCATTTTGAGTCACAGGGAATGTAATAATGAGCTTTTCTTTACATATCCTAATTACAATTCTCAGTCTGTACATGTTTTTTTTTCTTTTGCATGTATTTTGTTTACTATTAAAAAAAGACTCTACTTACTTCAAGCCATTCTCTTAAGAGGGTTGAGCAGGGCAAATGGAAAGAGGCAAAGTCATGGGCAAAGAGTTCTGGGATTGGTGCTTAAACTCTGAGAAATTTTAAATGAGGGTTCAGGGATTGTATTTACACATAAATAAATAAATAATGATAAAAGGGTTATTCTCCTGCCTGGTTCCTGCCCCATCCTCCGCTGCTGTCATTCCGAAGAAATTTGACAGGATAACGGCAAGTGCAGTATACTTTCACCAAACAGGGTCCATTGTGTTATATGCTTTCCAGTCAAATAATTTGCATTCCACTATTAGATCTAGGATTGTTTTTTACAGAAAGGATATAGATAATATTTTTAAACTGCAGTTAAAGGGCTTACTCATCCTTTGCTTCTAAAGGAGTAATGGAAAAAATGTAGAACATCTGTTCGGCTGTTTTTGTAATCTTGGTCCCCTCTTTCACAACCAGGCTACACAGGTGACCCCATTGTAGACAACGGTGCAGAACCTGCATCTATTATAAATGTATGGCATTTACTGTGGTCATAAATGTTGGGAATGCCCCTTTCAGGAGATAAGGCTATGTTTCCACTGATTGATAGTAAGTACTATGACTGTTTATGTGAGACAGCTGGAGAACCTGAGAAAGAAGGAACTAAGCCTCACTCTGCATGCTTCAGCATTGGAGCAATCTTTAGAGGGGTACTCTGCCCCTAAACATCTTATCCCTTAGACATCTGGTGCACGGAGCTAACTACACTCCATGCCAGATGATTGGCGATGCAGGGTGGAGGCTTGTGACATCACGGTCACGCCATGCCCCCTCAATGGGCATGGCTGTGACAATAAGTCCCCATAGGGACTATTTATAGCAATTTATTGATTGCTATTACAGTTCACTAGGGCAGGGCTGGAATGAGGTTGGGGCATACGCACCATTCAATTCATCGTCCTACTAGCTACTCTTCACTGCTTAGTACAGGGTGCACGGTCTCCTTAAGTTAGTGCTGCCGGTCACTTACAGCCTACACTCACTCTCAGGGAGAGCCCTTATGCTCCTCTGCTTGTGTTCTCCATTGGTAGAGCAGACGCTCTGTTCAGCGTAAATGTAAAAAATACCAAACACCAAACATTTTATCACATCATATATCAGCAAAAAATTAATAAAAAGTGATCAAAAAGTCCCATGCAAAAAATTAGCCCTCTTTTTTACTGAAAAATAAAAAAGTTATAGGGGTCAGAAAAGGACAATTTTATGCATACCAATTATCTTAAAAAATTATTAAAAGGGAACTCTGGTGAAAAATTTTTTTTTTCAAATCAACTGGTGCAAGAAACTTAAACAGATTTGTAAATCACTTCTATTTAAAAAGCTTAACCCTTCTAGTACTTATCAGCTGCTGTATACTACAGATATACTACAGAGAAATGTGTGAAGTTCTTTTCTGTCTGACAACAGTGCTCTCTACTGACACCTCTGTCCGTGTCAGGAACTGTCCAGAGCAGGAGAGGTTTCTATGTGGATATGATTCTAATCTGGACAGTTCCTGACATGGATAGGGGTATCAGCAGAGAACACTGTTGTCAGACAGAAAAGAAATTCACAAATTAATTAGGATTAAGATTTTCTCAATGGAAGTAATTTACAAATCTGTTTGACTTTCAGGCACCAGTTGATTTGATTTGTTTTCTTCTTTAATACAATGTATTACAATATTAGAAAAACTATATGAATTGTGTATCCTTTTAATCGCATTGATCCACAAAATAAAAATAAACTATGTGAATTGTGTATCGTTTTAATCGCATTGATCCACAAAATAAAAATAATGTATCAGTTTTACCATAAAGTGCACTGCTTGAAAACTAAATCCCCCAAAAGTAGCAAAATTGTAGATTTCTTATAAATTTATGACCATAAATACTTATTTTTTGGTTTATTAGTATACTTTATGGTTAAATAAAAGATATTATCACAAAGTACAATTGGCTGCGCAAAAAACAAGCCCTCTTATGGGTCTGTAGGTGGAAAAGTAAACGAGTTATGGATTTTAAAAGGGGAAGAGGAAAAAACGAAAACGCAAAAATAAAATTTGGCTCTGTCATTTAGGGGGTACTCCGGTGGAAGTTTTTTTTTTTTAAATCAATTGGCGCAAAAAAGTTAAACAGATTTTTAAATACTTCTATTTAACCCCTTAATTACATTGGACATAAATGGACATCATGGTGCTGTGGTACTTAGTGCACCATGACGTACATTTATGCTCTGTAAGGACTGCGAGCGCTATCAGCAGCCAAATACCCGCCGGTAATGGCCGACATCAGCGATCGCGCTGATGTCCACCAGTAAGCCCTCAGATGCCGTGATCAATACAGATCACAGCATCTGTGGCAATGTGGCACTTAAAATGGATGATCGGATCTCCCGCACCGCTGCCGCGGGGATCCGATCGTCCAGCGTGGTGGCCGGAGGTCGCTTCATCTGCCTCTGTCTGTCTCCTGGGGTCTTCTGCTCTGGTCTGAGATCGAGCAGACCAGAGCAGAAGATCACCGATAAAACTGATCAGTGCTATGCCCTATGCATAGCATCTGATCAATATTAGCAATCAAGTGATTGCTATAAATAGTCCCCATAAAAAAGTGTAAAAAAAATGTTTTGCCATAAAGTGTACAGCATGAAAACAAAACCTTCCAAAATTTCATAAATTGTGGTTTTCTTTTCAATTTCTCCAAATAAATAAAGTTTTTTTTTTGTTGTGCCATACATTTTATGGTGAAATGAGTGATGTCATTACAAAGTAAAATTGATGTTGCAAAAAACAAGCTCTTATATGGGTCTGTGTAAGAAAATATAAAAGAGTTATGATTTTGCAAAAATAAAATTGGCCTGGTCCTTTAAGGCGTACTCCACTGGGAAAACTTTTTTTTTAATCAAGTGGTGCCAGAAAGTTAAACAGATTTGTAAATTAAGACAAAAATTAACCACACCTCAAGAATACCACCCTTCTGGGTGCACTATGAATAATTATTGGAGATTATAGTTTTGAAAAAATGCAAGATTTATTAAAGCAACAATTGCTAGTAATATAAAACTATAAATAAAATTATCAGAGCAATGGCAATATTAACATCAACTGTCATTGGGCCCTATTGACAGCATTAGAAAAATATTGTAAAATATCTGCAGATTTTAAGAAGAAAAAGTCGATAGTCCGGAATGGACTAATAGTCCGGCACTTATGATGATAATAACAAAAGTCACTTGTTTTTGAGAACTAATATGAAGTAATCTGTCCACAGTCTCTGGATGGACAAATGGTTAAATCGCACCGTAGCCGCTGGTCCCGTACTGCGACTGGCCGATGTATGCGAGTCCTGTGCTAATTGTAATGGTTCCGCCGTGCAAGCCTAGGCACATAAAGGGCTCCGGCAGGAATGGACTAATAGTCCGGCACTTATGATGATAATAACAAACTTCACTTGTTTTAACAACCCCTTCTTCAGTAGGCAAGTATCTTACTTACTTGCCTACTGAAGAAGTGGTCGTTATTAGCACCCTGAAATGCGTCTGAAAGGCCGTTATCCAGTCTGAACAGAGCGCTAGTCATCTGCACTACTTTGAATGAAGCCGGCATGGAACAACTTAATACAACCATTCAATTGCACCTGCTGCACTTACCAACATCTCTTCTTAAAATCTGCAGATAATTTTACAATATTTTTCTAATACTGTCATTAGGGCCCAATGACAGTTGATGTTAATAATGCCATTTATATATAGTTTTATATTACTAGCAATTGTTGTTTTAATAAATCTTGCATTTTTTTCAAAACTATCTGTCTCCAATAATTATTCATAGTGTAACCAGAAGGGTGGTATTCTTGAGGTGTGGTTAATTTTTGTCTTAGCTTTTTTACCCAATTTGATCGGTGGGGATCGATCTTTTAACCACATTGACCTCGAATACCTGGTTGTGAGCTGCACACACATCTTCCTCTTTTGTTCAGATTTGTAAATTACTTCTGTTTAAAAATCTTAATACTTCCAGTACTTATCAGCTTCCATTTGCTCCACAGGAAATTATTTTATTTTTCAATTTCCTTGTCAGTCTGACCACAGCGCTCTCTGCTGACACCTCTGTCTATTTTAGGAACTGTCTGGAGCAGGAGAGGTTTGCTATCAGGATTTGCTCCTTCTCTGAACAGTTCCTAAAATGAACAGAGATGTCGGCATAGAGTACTGTGGTCAGACAGAAAGGAAATTCAAAAATAAAATAACTTCCTGTGGAGCAAATAGAAGCTGATAAGTACTAGAAGGATTAAGATTTTTAAATAGAAGTAATATACAAATGTGTTTAACTTTCTGGCACCACACCAGTAGATTAAAAAAACATTTTTTCTCCAGGGGAGTACCCCTTTAGGGCCAAGATGGGCATGGTCCTTGAGGGGCTAAAAATCTTAATCCTTCCAGTACTTATCAGCTGCTGTATACTACACAAAAAGTTATTTTATTTTTGAACATGTTTTCTGTCTGACCACAGTATACTCTGCTGACACCTCTGTCCATGTCAGGAGCTGTCCACAGCAGGAGAGCTATGCTGTGGGGATTTACTCCTGCTCTGGACAGTTCCTAAAATGGACAGAGGTGTCAGCAGAGAGCACTGGGGTCAGACAGAAAAGAAATTAAAAAAGAAAAGAAGTTCCTCTATAGCATACAGCAGCTGAGAAGTACTGGAAGGATTAAGATTTTTTTTTTACACCGGACTACCCCTCTAAGGTCAAAATGGGCTATGTTCTTAAGGGGTTAATCAGTGTAACATAGGGGTGATTACTATGAGACCCAGCCTTTTCTTATGCCCCTAGATTTACCTCTGGTGCAGGGTCATAGATCCCATAAATCCATTGTATTCCAAAAGACTGTACTTTGGTCATCCACTGGGCAGGTATATATACATTATTTTCTGCCACTGTAAAAAGGAATGTGTAATGTGTGATGTGAATTTTAACACAGCAGCCTATGCATAACTTCTGAAACAGTTTTACTTTAGGGTTGTATGTTCAGTGAATACATTTTTTATTTGCAATGAGCGTGAACCAAAAATAATTTATCAGCAGAGCCTAAGATTAATAAAAATCTGTCTGGAGGGTCTGTCACAATCTCGAGCAGCAATATTGTACAGTTCCTGCATCATATCAGTTGCTTTAACCCTACAACAAAAATACAGTTTAATAAATAGCAGCATGGAGTAACAAGGATCAGCAGGTGGTCAGCTTGGCTTCCAGTTAATGACACACAGCCTTGCAGTTCCTCCTATGAAATTTCTCCATCTCTCCCTAGTAACACCAGTAAGTGTTGATGTCTATATCTCTTATCGTGCGCTCTCTGAAACTCTACTTTTCTAAATTTGAGCTTTTGCCACTTCATCTAAACTGAAAATTTACATTTGCCTGTACCTCTCTTTTTGGTCACAACACTAACTGTATACAAATTATATTTTATGCAGACTTGTTGTATATTCAGAGTTTTACTGAAAACGTGTCACCTTCACCTACTGAACCTGTCATTTCAGGCAACTTTTGTGCATAACCTGTCATGTGAGTGTAGATGAGAAGTTGCAATATTTCTGACTGTTATATAACTTATATATGGCATTCCCACCAGATTTCTGCTTTGCAGACTTGATCTCTAATTTAAAGTTTTCTCCGAGCTAGTGGGTATAGCCTTTAATGTACTTCTAGAGATAAACTGTTCATTCTTTTTAATAAGCAGCAGAAGCACATAGGGCAATATAGGGCAGTAGTAAACAGTCTAAGCTGTCAATGAAGCCATAGGGGTGAGGGAGTTTGGGAGATGGTACTGATTACTTACAGTTAGCTTGTGAAGTCTTTTTGCAGTCGCTCTGTGTTCATTGCTATTTCTGTCTCTGGACTCTTTTTGTTTTCTACCTTGATATTGCTCTGTATTTTCTGCTCAGGTTCAGGTCCACTGACTGGGAAAGGGTGTTACCCAGAAGATGTGACATCATCTGAAGACATACAGGGGAAAACCTCCTCCCTTACTCTGCAAGTTTGAGAGGAGCTATGATTGGATAAAGTTGGACCCCCCCCCCCCCCCCCAACACTCCAGACTGCATTTCCTGTGTTTGGACTTCTGCCAGGCAAGCAGGAGTCCAAAGTCTGTGCAAAAATGGGGGGAAATGTGCTCTGGGCAAGTAGGGAGACACCTAGTCGCAGCTTTTTTAAACACAAATAAAACATAGAAAACAAAGTATATCAGAAAGATTTTTTATTTACCATAAGGAGTTCAATAGCAAAAATTTGTTTTAATGAGAGCGCCCATTTAACCTGTTGGGGACGGAGGGCGTATGGATACGCCCTCCCGTCCCGTCACTTAAGGACGGAGGGCATACCTGTACACCCTCCGCATTTCTGATCACCGCTGCTTGCCGGGCGGTGATTGGACCGGGATGACTGCTGACATATATGAGCAGGCATCCCGTGGCATTTCAGACCGGTGATTTGCGGTGATCCGGGCCAATCGGGTCACTGGTGACCTGATCGCCTGAAAAATAAGAATGATCGGAGCTGTCAGAGCAGTAGTGGCATCGGCGGCAGCAGGAGGAGTGCGGCAGCAGGAGGAGTGCGGCCAGAAGGTCCGGCGGTGGAGGAGGCTGCAGTGAAGATCGGTAAAGGAGGAGAGCATATTTAAAAGAAGAAAAACTACCACAAGAGGACATAGTTTTAAGTTTAAGGGGCAAAAGTTTAAAAGTAATATCAGGAAGTATTACTTTACTGAGAGAGTAGTGGATGCATGGAATAGCCTTCCTTCAGAAGTGGTCGCTGCAAATACAGTGAAAGAGTTTAAACATGCATGGGATAAGCATAAGGCTATCCTTCATATAAGATAGGGCCAGGGACTATTGATTGGATTCACATTATTGGGCAGACTAGATGGGCCAAATGGTTCTTGTGTTCAGTGGCTCCAGCCCTGTACTAGTGATAGGAAACATTGCCCACATACCTATACAAGATCTTACCTTAGTATAGTGGTCTGAGGTGTGCCATAACCACGTAATGAGGGCACGCCTATAGAGGGCATACCCTATAGTGAAGGAATAAATATAAGGGAGGGTTGGGAGGGTTCTACGAACATCACACTATCCCCCCTGGAAGAGAGGGGAGAGTTATATACAGTGACCCCCCGACTTACTATGGCCCCGACATATGATCATTTCAACATATGATGGCCTCTCAGAGCCCATCGTATGTTGAAGGCAGCATCGACTTATGATGCTGCTGTGTGTCGGGGCCATCGTACAAACAGCTATCTGACAGCGCTGACAACTTCAGCAACTAACAGATAGTTGTTTAATGTGCGCCGTGTGCCGTTCTGCCTCCTGTTACTCACATGCTGTCCTGCTAACTCACGCAGGCTTCCACTGTGAGCTCCGTGTAAGCCCCGCCCCCCAGTGCAGCCATAGCCAATAGCCTGCAGCATCTTGCTGCAGGCATCCAATGAGCTGCTGGCTGCCCTCCCCTTCCTTTCCTATAGAGCTGTAGTCGGCAGGATCGTAATGGAGGACATTCTGTCCCCCCTGAAGGTATTTGAAGAACTGTACAGTACTGTATGCGATGTCACACATCACATACAGTACATATACACACTATCCACCCCATACATCAATGTTTCCCTATCAGTGTGCCTCCAGCTGTTGCAAAACTATAACTCTCAGCATGCCCAGACAGTCAATGGCTGTACATGCATGCTGGGAGTTGTATTTGTGCAACAGCTGGAGGCACCCTGGTTTGTTAAAAACTCCCCATACACTCCACATACAATGGTCATCCCAGAACCAATTAGCAGTTTCCCATAGAGATATGTATTCAACATACAATGGCTTCGAGGCCCCAGAACCAATTACCATTTTTACATAGACATATGTACTCGACATATGATGGTTTCAACATATGATAGTTCTCCTGGAACCAATTAATATCATATGTTGAGGGACCACTGTACATGCTCCCCCACCTGTTCCCTATGAGCACCACCTGAAAGTGGCGGGGTGAGGAATACTTCCGCCCCCTTGCACAAATACAGCCCTCTGGGCTTTATACTTGTGTTCAGTGGCTCCAGCCATGTACTAGTGATAGGAACCATTGCCTACATACCTATACAAGATAATACCTTAGTATAGTGGTCTGATTTGTGACATAACCGCGTAATGAGGGCACGCCTATAGAGGGCAAAAAGCAATCATGCTAGGATGAATATAATTCCTGACATCACACAGCCTTTACCCAGCATCAAGCTTCACATACCCAAGTGGACTATACCTTGTGTGCTGGAAAGAGTAGCCTCGACCAACTAGTAAGTACTAGAGGTGGTAACCATACCGTAGAAACTGTGGTAGTAACGTACGTCTGTAAAGAAACGACCTGAGGATGATGACATGACCTTCCAAGTGTACTAACTGAGCTATACCTATAACCATACCTACTTGGGACATTACTTCAATGGACATTGAAGGGCTAACTTCATGGCAGGTCTGACAAACACTCCCCTTCTATTAAGAGGCAAAACTAAACTGACACTTAATGACAAGAAAGCTATCTACATGATAGACCGTGTGGGGTCATATCGCCTGACAAGGTTCACAAAGGTACCTTACCTGATTAAGACTGTATAGACAGACATACCTGACCTGCCAATATACTGCCCCAACTGGACTTGGGAGTGCTGAGTAAACCTTTTTTTTTCTTTCAATACGTAAGTGTGAAACACCATAGTGAGATTGTATGATATCTGAAACGTGTGAGATTACCTACACGACCACGTCAAATCAGTTGCTCTGAAAATGAGTCAGCAGCAACCCCATTGAATAGACAATGACTGCAACTAAAACGACGGCCATCCTTTAAGCTAACGTGCGACTATGCTGGATAGTTGAATATATGTACTACACAAATGACAACGTAATTAAGAAAATACAACCATGAGTTTGTATCTGACCTGAAACGTGTCAGGTCATCACCATTTAACAAATGACGAAATTTCTCTGAGACGAGTCAGTAGCAACCGACATTAATTCCTTGACCTGAAGAGGAGTCAGGCGACTGGGTAACATCATGAGTATACCTGACAACAATACTACAGGGTGGGCCATTTATATGGATATACCTTAATAAAATGGGAATGGTTTGTGATTTTAACTTCCTGTTTGTGGCACATTAGTATATATGAGGGGGGAAACTTTTCAAGATGGGTGGTGACCCTGGCAGCCATTTTGAAGTTGGCCATTTTGAATCCAACTTTTGTTTTTTCAATAGGAAGAGGGTCATTTGACACATCAAACTTGTTGGGAATTTCACAAGAAAAACAATGATGTGCTTGGTTTTAACGTAACTTTATTCTTTCATGAGTTATTTACAAGTTTCTGACCACTTATAAAAGGTGTTCAATGTGCTGCCCATTGTGTTGGATTGTCAATGCAACCCTCTTCTCCCACTCTTCACACATTGATAGCAACACCGCAGGAGAAACAATAGCATAGGCTTCCAGTATCTGTAGTTTCAGGTGCTGTTCATCTCGTATCTTCACAGCATAGACAGCATATGTATGATATGAATGCAATGAACGTATGCACAATATGAATGCTAACCGCAGATGAACAGTATAAAACTATGAGCGTGTGACCGGCATGAATGAAATGAGCACGTGACCAAATAACTGCCACAAGCAAATAACAGCACAACACTATGAGCATATGTACTGCATGGAGGCAATGATCGTATGAACCGTGTAACTGGTATAAGCGTATAACAGTATAAGCTATAAGCGTATGTGCAGCATAAATGCAAATCGCTTGAAATGAAACGTACCAGAAAATAAGCAGCACACTATGAACGTATGTACTGGATGAAAGTAATGAACGAAAACAGTATAATACTTGTAAGCGTATCAACAGAATAACGCTATGAGCGTAAATCCCACATGAATGTAACATGCATATGAACAAGATCAATGCTACCAGCCAATAACCCGCATGACACTATGATCATATGTCCTGTATGAATGCCCATTACCGTATGAAACAGTTATAATACTATGAGCGTATACACAGTATCAACCTACATATGTGTAGAGAAATGTTATGTGAACCTATTAGCACTATAAAGTTATCAGCAGACAACAGTATGCGCATCTGAACCGCAACAAATGCAAAGCATATGTAAACCCCTAAACGTATCAGACCTGATCAGCACGTTGTAAACGTATGCACCGCACAAATGCAATGAGCGATTAGCGTATAGACAGAAATGAGAGTATGAAACCGTATCCTACTATAAGCTTATACACAGTGTAACCTCCATATGTATAGAGAATGCTACGTACAACCATTGGCGACGTTACTAGCGTGTGAACCTAAACTGTTACGGGGTTATGTATAGTAACCTCTACGATCGAGTAACATCTTAACTGCATGACACCAGCTAGTAAAACTATGTGCGTGTGAATGATAGGAATGCAAATGAACGTATGAAATATAAATGCTAACAGCAGATAAACCGTATAAAGCTATGAACGTATGAATGGCATGAATGCGATGAGTGTATGAACACTACTACGAGCAAATAACCAGCATAACACTATGAGCTTATTTACTGTCTTTAATGCAATTAGTGTATGAACAGTATACGTACTGTACATGTACAAACAGTATGAAAACTATGCACGTATGTACTGCATGACTACAATGAGCTTATGACCAGTATAATACAATTAGTGTATAAAGAGAATAATCTATGAGCGTATGTACATCATAATGCAATGAGCATATGAACAATATAAATGCTACTGGTGAATAAACAGCCCAACACTACGAACAAAAGTCCTGTATGAATGAATATGACCAGTATAAAATACCATAAGTGTGTAAGCAGAATAACCAACACATGTATAGTGAATGCCATCTACGGACATTAGCAACTCTACAAATGTGTGAACATCAACTGCTACGGTTTTCTATATAGTAACCGCTACGAGCGAGAACATCATAACTGCTAAAACACCTGCCAGTAAACAACGAACATAGATATGATATGAAACAATAAGATGCTATCAGCACATTAACACCATAAAGCCATGAGCGTATGTACAGCATGAACGAAAATGAGCGCATGAACAGTGTAACTGCTACCAACAAATAGCAATTTTTTTTTTAGGGTGCATTCCCACCTGGCGTATACGCAGCATTTTTCACGCTGCGCAAAATTTACGGCCGCAGCTGTAAATGCGCTGCGTATTCCTTGCTCACTATACACACAGGGCTTTCCGATGGCAGCCCTATGTGTGTAGTGAGTTTTGGAGGTGGGGCCGTGTGCCGGCTTGACTGTGACGCGCGGCTCCGCCTCCAAAATTCACTACACACATAGGGCTGCCGCTGCAAAGCCCTATGTATATAGTGAGCAAGGAATATGCAGCATATTTCCCGCTGCTGTCGTAAATTTTACGCAGCGTGAAATACGCTGCATATACGCCAGGTGGGAACGCACCCTAGTCATGACCCCCTAGCTCATCTCCCTGTGGCACACACCCTCCCCTAGCACCCCCCCCCCCTCCACCTATAAAACTGCCTGCTGCTGCATACATGCCCTGATAGTCTGGCACAGAAACCAGGATCATGCGTGCCAGCCCCCCTCCCCACGTTTATATATATACCCCACTGCTAAATGGCCATTAGAGAACCTTACGTAAGCCTGGCCTGTTACCAAGCCCTACAAGCCCCCCTCCCCCTCCCATATGAATGTACAGGGTACATTCACACGGGCGGGTTTACAGTGGATTTCCTTCTACAAGTTTGAGCTGCTGCAAATTTTCCCTAAAAACACTACACTACACTAACAAATAATAAAAAGTAAAACACTACATTTACACCCCCTTACACATCCGTCCGCCCCCCCCCCCCCCCATTAAAAATGAAAAACGTCTCATTCGGCAGTGTTTCCTAAACGGAGCCTCCAGCTGTTGCAAAACAACAACTCCCAGTATTGCCGGACAGCCATAGACTGGGAGTCTTGCAACAGCTGGAGGCACCCTGTTTGGGAAACACTGCTGTAGGGTTTTGGTGGAGACAAGCCCCATCCTTGTATCCCGCTCTGCCCCTATTGCAAATTCCTCATTCAGGCCTCAAATGCACATGGCACTCTCTAACTTCAGAGCCCTGTTGTATTTCAAGGCAACAGTTTAGGGGCACATGTGGGGTATTTCTCTTTTTACCCCTTATGAAAATGTAAAGTTGGGGGTTACACCAGCATGTTAGTGTAAAAAAATTTAAAATTTTACACTAACATGCTGATGTTGCCCCATACTTTTAATTTTCACAAAAGATAAAAGGAGAAAAAGACACCCAAAATTTCTAACACAATTTCTTCCGAGTACGGAAATATCCCTTATGTGTACGTAAAATGCTCTGTGGATGAACTACATAGCTCAGGAGTGAGAGAGCGCCATGTACATTTGAGGCCTAAATTGGTGATTTGCACAGAAGGGGTTGATCGTTACAGAGGTTCTGACAAGAACACAAAAAAAAACACCCACATGGGACCCCATTTTGGAAACAACACCCCCCCCAAATTTTTCATTTTCACAAGGGGTAATAGGAAAAAAGCCCTCCAAAATTTGTAACACCATTTTTCTGAGTAAGGAAATACCCCATATGTGGATGTGAAGTGCTCTGCGGGCGAACTACAATGCTCAGAAGAGAAGGGGTGCCATTGGGCTTTTTGAGAGAGAATTAGGCTGGAATTGAAGGCTATGTGTGTTTATAAAGCCCCTATGGTGCCAGAACAATGGACCCCCCTACATGTGACCCCTTTTTGCAAACTACACCCCTCACGGAATGTTATAAGGGGTACAGTGAGCATTTACTCCCAACAGATGTCTGAAAGATTTGTTTACCACAGATGTCTGAAAGATTTGTTCGTAAAAATGAAAAATTTAATTTTTCATTTGCACAGCCCACTGTTCCAAAGATCTGTCAAATGCCAGTGGGGTGTACAGTAAATGCTCACTGCACCCCTTATTAAATTCTGTGAGGGGTTTAGTTTCCAAAATGGGGTCACGTGTGGGGGGGATTCCACTGTTCTGGCACCACGGAGGGCTTTGTAAATGCACATGGCCCCCGACTTCCATTCCAACCAAATTCTCTCTCCAAAAGCCCAATGGCGCCCCTTCTCTTCTGAGCATTGTAGTTCGGCCGCAGAGCCCTTTACATCCACATATGGGGTATTTCTATACTCAGAAGAAATGGGTAAAAAAAAATTGGGGGGCTTTTTCTCCTATAACCCCTTGTGAAAATGAAAAATGTGGGGTAACAACAGCATTTTATTGAAAAAAAATATTATTTTTTATTTTTACGTCCCAATTTTACGAAAGTTTGTCAATCACCTGTGGGGTGTTAAGGCTCACTGTACCCCTTATGTTCCTTGAGGGGTGTAGTTTCCAAAATTGTATGCCATGTTTTTTTTTTTAACTGTTCTGGCATCAAGGGGGTTTCCTAAATGGGACATGCCCCCCAAAAACCATTTTAGCAAAATTCACTCTCCAAAATGCCATTGTCGCTCCTTCCCTTCTGAGCCCTCTAGTGCACACACAGAGCACTTTACATCCACATATGAGGTATTTCCTTACTCAAGAGAAAGTGAATTACAAGTTTTGGGGGGTCCTTTTTACCATTTACCCATTGTAAAAATGAAAAAAAAATTGGGCTCCAATAACATTTTAGTGTAAAAAAAATTTGAATTTGATTTTTCTCCTCCATTTTGCTGCTATTCCTGTGAAACACTTATTAAACTTTTAATGTAATTTTGAATACTTTGAGGGGTGCAGATTTCATAATGGGGTCCATTATAGGGGATTTCCAACATAAAGACCCTCAAATTCACTTCTAAACTTGACTGGTCCCTGAAAAATTCTGATTTTGAAATTTTCTGGAAAAATTGGAAAAGTTCTGCTATACTTTGAAGCTCTCTGATGTCTTCAAAAAGTTAAAACATGTCAATTTTATGATGCAGTCATAAAGTAGACATATTGTATATATGAATCAATATGTAATTTATTTGACATGTCCCTTTTCCTTATAAGCAGAGTGCTTCAAAGTTAGAAAAATGCAAAATCTTCAAATTTTTCCTGACGTTTTTGAATTTTTCACCAAGAAATTATGCAAATATCGATGTAAATTTACTACTAACATAAAGTAGAATATGTCACGAAAAAACAATCTCAGAATCAAATTTACAAGTAAAAGCATCCTGAGAGTTATTAATACATAAAGTGATATTGGTCAGATTTGCAAAAAATGCTCCCATCCTTAGGGTTATAATGGGCTCCACCCCAAGGGGTTAAAGAGAATCTAACAGCTCTTCACCCGCAATAAACCCAATATACTGGGTTATAGTGTGGGTGAATAGCTGTAAAAAGAGGGGTAACTTACATTTTTAAGTGGTGTATGTCTGAAGTTCTGCCTGTTACAACTGCATTTTCATTGGAATATTGATGAGGGAGGGAAGTTGGGCGAGCTGGCTTCCCACCTCCAATGCGCCTTGCAGCGCAATGAAAATGCAGTTGTAACGGGCAGAACTTCACCATGTAGCATCTAAAAATTTAAGTGACCCTTCCTTTTACAGCTATTGGCCTGTACTATAACCCAGTATGTTGGGTTTATTGCAGGTGAACAGCTGTCAGCTTCTCTTTTATAAGAGGAGAAAGAAGCATTTTTCTCTGATAAGATATGTTACAGTTTTTTTTTTTCATGTTCGCTAGTACTACTGATTTATGCAATTTTTTTTTTAAACAACAGTGACCATTTAACCTCGGTCCTTTAATTTAGAATCTCCCTGCATGATGACCAGTAAGAAAGAGGTGAAGAACTATCTAGGTTAACCATGTTATGCAAATGACCTTTTTGAGAGCAAATATGAATGGCAATAGTAGCTGTCCAAGAAAGTGGCAAAAGAGCTAAACCTAAAACGAAAAGACTTCACATTCTGTACATAACGGAAAATAAATGTAGCGTACAGACTATACTCACAAATGTGAAGAATCTGGCTAGTCTTGTCATCATTTACATATGAGATAAAATGATTCATGCTTTAGAGTATTTTGTTGCTGATATGAAGATGAACACTTCAGTCTGAATGGGTATAATTGCCATATTACAAGTACAATTCCCGTTCAGCTACTTTTTGCAGCAATTTAAGAAGTACAGTATAAACATACTACTAGCTGCATTGAAGAAGCATTTTGTGATATTGTCATTTAATGTACATCTCTGTTACAGCTTTAATTTAGAAAACATTGCCTCTGTCACTTAGTTGTCTTTGAAGCTTATTTTTGTTGTTGAAACACGTTATTTTCACTCGAGAACTTCCTGTAGGTTGGAATTATCGCACTGTTTCCTTGGAGATGGCTACTTTCTCATCATAAAAAATATGATAAAAATATGGTACAACTGTTGTGTTACTAATATGCCAATTGTCCCCCATCAGCTAGGCATCTGTCAAATATTAGGCTTTTTATGTTCACACTTATTTGCTTGATTACTTTTGCCATGAGTAATAGGGATGAGCAAATAAAATCTGAGGAATCCAAATTTGTTACGAATTTCGGGAAAAATTTGATTCATAACAAATGTGAATATCGACACGATTCGATCACGCAAATCGCTTCATTAAACTCCATTTAGTGCGGTCCAGGCTCCAGGGCCTCTAAAATGGCGGATCTACATGTGAGGACATGGGGCAAGGAATCCTGGGAAGGTAGGGACAAGGGTAGGCGGGATGACCCTGAATCACATGAAGCATGCAGCCTATCAGCAGCCAGTCACCCCTGTGATGTCACAGCCCTATATAATCAGCAACCATATTGCAGCCAGTCACTTCAGCTTTTCATTGTGGAGAGAAAGATAGTGACAGACAGACAGCGCTATGTGTTGGCCAGAAAAGCATTTTTCCCAGCAGCGATTCACCTCCAAGTCACATCATCGTTCTGTTGCACAGAGGGACAGAGAGCAATGTGTTGTACAGTGTGTTGTACAGAACAGCAGCGACTCAGCTGAAGCACAAATCCTGACTAGAAACACTAATAGGGAAGGGAGTGAGATTGAGCGAGAAAGTGCAAAATCTGGGTGTAGTACACAGCAACTGTGTTTTTTTTTAAAGTGTACTGTAGCGCATTGTCCTCCCCTCATAAGTGCATGCCATGTACGTACATCTCAGTGGAGTACTATTTTGTTCCTGTTAAAGTCTCAAAGGCCTAGATACTGTGAAAGGCCAGGCAAAAATACTCACCGGCTGGTGTTGTACACACATTCTTTTTTAAGTGTACTGTAGCGCATTGTCCTCCCCTCATAAGTAAATACCACTTGTGGTCATGACTCGAAGAGCCCTAAGCAAGACCTGAGGAAACTGTATAAACACTGAACATACTTACCGACCTGGAAACTGGAGACCGACCAGAGGACCTGAGAAGGAAGAAAGCTAGCGGATGAGGTGTGCCCAAAATACCGCGAGTGTGGGTACGCCTGATAGAGGGCATACCCCGGTGTGAGAGTGTGAAAATAAGGGAGGATTAGGCGGGAGACCCCAACGCAACACACGCCCCTAGCTGTGGGAGAGGGGTGGTTATATACCCCACACCACTCCCACAAATAAAGCCAATTAGGCTTAACACTTGTGGTCATGGCTCGAAGAGCCCTAAGCAAGACCTGAGGAAACTGTACAAACACTGACCGTACTTACCGACCTGGAAACTGGAGACCGACCAGAGGACCTGAGAAGGAAGAAAGCTAGCATATGAGGTGTGTCCAAAATACCGCTAGCGTGGGTACGCCTGATAGAGGGCAAATAGTCAGAAATAGGGTACAACTCTAATTTTATTAGAATTTTTCACAAAGCCAACACTTTGAATACACATGCCATCTCGGTGGATGGATCTGGGACGTAGCAATCGAAGCAGCCTGAGTTCCAACGACCCAGCTTCTTGATGATATGCACTGGAGCATTGTGTTTTGTAGCTGCTGAGGCTGCCCCGATCCTGAACGAGTGACCTGATATGCAAGTGGGATTGCGACCCAGGATACTGACTAAAGATCGCACGTGTTTAGTGAACTGAGAGGTGGAGAGTGCTAACCCATTGACTGGTAGGAGAGGGCGACCAGGAAAAGTGGAGAGGAGTTATGTGAGAGCAGAAACCGGACACCATTGATGGAAAGTAGGGAAATAGCGTATGGTAGCTGCCCATCTGCATTTTTTGGTGGAAGACAGAGAAAGAACAAAGCCTGACCCGTGTGGTGAAAGTTGGCTCAAGAGGAGACCTTGTGACCTTTGACCGCAGTGTATGAATTCCCCTGGCCTTAAGAACCCATAGAAAGCTAAGTAGATAGCCGCTTTGATGACAGTGCTAAGTTTGAAACCAAAAGGGTGAGTGTCTAGGAGTGAGGACATGGACCGGAAGAGATCACCAGTGACTGGTGCGCAAGTGGATGGCTTGGGACGTGACAGGACGAGAATGCCTTTGAGTGCAGCCTTGATAGGGTGAGTGGATAGTAGGGAAAGTGAGTCGGGATGTGAGAGGGACCTGTGGTGTTGTAGGCCTGCTAAGTGCAACTTAATGGTGTTATAGGAGAGGTGCAGAGAAGAGTGGCAGAAACCAACATAAGCTAGAGAGGTGTGCACCGAAATTGTGGCAGGAAGACCCTGTTTTTGCATGAAAGAGGAAAAAGAGGCTAGAGCTGCGTCACAGGCCTAATTAAGGAGTTGGCCACCGAGATGAAGTCGGCTAGTCCATCTGCAGGTACTGTATTGAGGGAACCGGGACCCCGACGTCGTCTGCCTCTGGGTGCGCCTGAAAGAACAGGTTCATGTTACCTCGTGATAAAGCATCTGCTGCTATGTTCTTTTTGCCTTCAATGTGCACAAAACAGAAGTGGAAGTTGTACTGGAGAGCAAGCAAGACAAACCTTCTTACAAACCGCATAATGTGCGGAGACCTGGAACGCCCTTTGTTTAAGATGTTCATGTTGTCGCACCTGAAGCAGACAGTGGAGTTGACCCAGGAACTGCCCCAAACAGCAGCGGCTGCCACTATCGGGTAGATCTCAAATAAGTAAATAGCTTTTCAGTGTTGTGTATCCAGCGTTGGTGATACAGTGTCAATATACGGTATGGCAGCCGTTAGTGGTACAGTGTTGCAAACTGTATCAAGAAATAAAGTCCGGTGCAGAGCACCACTCACCACCCTTTTACTCGCTGGTATCGCTGTCGGCACTGGAGAAGCTTGTTTGGTGATGCAGTGTGGGAGTATCAGTAGATTCAGGAGACAGAGACCGATACTGCCGGAGGTCTGATACTCCCACACTGCATCACCGAACAAGCTTCTCCAGTGCCGACAGTGATACCAGCGAGTAAAAGGGTGGTGAGTGGTGCTCTGCACCGGACTTTATTTCTTGATACAGTTTGCAACACTGTACCACTAACGGCTGCCATACCGTATATTGACACTGTATCACCAACACTGGATACACAACACTGAAAAGCTATTTACTGAGACTGTTTAAATACAGGATAATCCGTTGTCAGCATAGCATATCCAGCTATTGGATTCGCTCTATTTTACTTTCAAGAGACATTTGACCAACCGAGCAGTGAAAGCACATTTACAGTACCTCTTAATTTCATTATTATACTAAAATATAGATGCAAGTTTTTATTTGTATTTTTATTTTATTTTAAATACATTTTTAATATACTGTTTTATTATAATTCAATATTACGCTGTGTCTGTGTCCCATGCAAGGGTGCTGCATGGACATTTGATACCAGTGACCACCACATACTTCCTGATAAATATATTTAATTGATATCTGGATCACCTTCTATTCTTTACTATACTTTCACATATACCTTGAGGACTGGTATCTAGTTGTTTTATCAACTATATTTTTTCAGCATTTTTCTGCATTTGTGAGACCTTTGGGTGAAGGTAACACCAGTTTACCTCAGGTATATGTTCTCACTGAGTGAGCTACACTATCTTTTATAGTAGATCTCAAATAAGGCCGAGGTTTTGTGGAAGTCAGGGATTAGTAATATGTCTTGAGGCCAGGGACTAGCCAACCAGTGTGTACCATGGAGGGCAGCAAAACCGACAGCTGATGCGTCGGATACCACTGTGGGGGACATTTCCATGACTGAAGGAACAAAGAACGAGATCCCGTTCCAGTTCCCCAGGAAATTATCCCACATGGCTAAGTCTGACATAGTCTCACTGTCAATACGTATGACATGCCTCTGACTTGAAACGGAAGGGAGTAAATCCAGTAAATCCAGTCTTGATATAAAAGATCTGCCTTGCAGTATGATCCGCATTGCAAAGGCCATCATGCCTAAGAGGCTTTGGGGCTCAACCCTAGATACTGTGTGACACTTTGAAAATTTTCGGATGACCTCGCGGACCCTTACCAGTTTCTCCTGGGGAAGGCTGGCTTGCATTTTCTCAGTGTCTAGAACAATGCCTAAAAAGGTGAGTTGAGTTGACGGGCCTTCGGTTTTATGGGGTGAAATTGGGACCCTGACTTCCTCGAACAGAGACAGCAAGGACCTGAGATTGGAGGGGCTACGACCAGGGTGTTCTAGCAACAGGAAATCATCTACATAGTGAATGGTGTAGTGACAGTTTGAAATGTGCTGTAAGGCCCAATGGAGGGCCGTGGCTAACTGGTCAAAAAGCCGGGGGCGGATTTTTGCTTCCAAGGTGAATTTAGTGGTAAAGTAATATTTGCCTGCCCATTTCACCCCGTGCCACTGCCATAGGTCTTGCCTAATGGGGAAAAGCTTAAAAGCGTTGGTGACGTCCGCTTTGGAAAGCCACGTACGCTTGCCTAGCTGAAGTATGGCCTGTATGGCTTGATCGATGGTAGAATATTTCATGGTGAATTGATCAGAGGGGATCAGCGCATTGATGCTGGGGATGTTAGAAGAGTAAGGTGCGGAGAGGTCGTAGATCAGCCTTTTTTTTATTTGAAAATTTTCCAGTGGCTAGCCCCAGCGGACTAACCCTCCAACTAAGAAAGGGGGGTACTTCGAAGGGGCCGATCATGAAGCCTTTCATAAGTTCGGCCTGTAGCAACTCTGACACAACCGTGGGTTCAGCGAGAGCTGACTGCCGGTTGAGGCATTCGTGAGTGCTTTGAGGTAAGGCGACCAGCCCTGTGTGAAACCCCTCACGGAAACCATCCACTAGCCACCTGACCCAGCAAGGGTCAGGGTGACTGGCTAGGATGCGGGCAAGGACGCCATCTCGCACCACGCCTAGTCACGCTTGGGTACCCTTTTGAGAACAGATTGAGCTGGGGTGAGCTCGGTAACAGAGGAAACATATAAGGAGAAGCCTGCAATTACTGTACATACACGTGGATAGATTAAAGTTATTGCATATCTGGGTTTTGCCCAGATATCTGACCGGCCTGCCCAGCCTGTCCAGAGAGGGAGAGTTTCTCTGGCTGGGGGCAATGGAGGTGTTATGGCTCCTGCTGGTGTTGGGTTCAGCCTGGTCCTTGCTCTGGGGGCACCAGTTGGTGAGTTGTGTGTGGTGACCCCGCACCAGGTGCAGGAGGGGGCTTTCAGACCCGCAAAATTTTCACAGTAAAGCTCCGTGTCACCGGCTCCCCAATTGGTGACATAATTGAATTGAGCGAACGAAGCACCCGCTTTTGCCGCGAACGACTTGTGGTACTCAAAAAAAGTGGACCCGCCATATTTGTTTGCCATCTGGGCTATTTTATGGAGGTACAAGTCAAGTTCCTCCCTGTGGCTGGGATTGACTGAACATAGGGTGTCTCTGAAGAGCCCGAAGGATATGACAAATTCGTTGATGGACAATTTCCTGTTGAGCCTGGCATCTTTACTCTTGAAAGTAAGAGCTAGCTCGCTACAGGCAACAGTTTTGGTGTCATTCATGTCAGTGGTGGCTATTAACAAGAGGGCCAGGTTGACATCCTTCCCCTCCAGAATGTCTTTTTTAATTGCTGCAGGGATGAAGTGAGTGGGTGTGATATTAGGAGGAGGCTGAGACATACCTGTAGGCGGATATGTGAGGCAGAAGCCACAGGAATTGCCGGGACTGGGACTATGTCCGTGACCCTGGATAGTTCCATGTCCTCCAGTCTAGCCTGGAACCCGGATACAGACGTAAGGACCTCACTCCTCATGGTGTGGAGTTGAGATAATGAAGTACTGGACGCTTGTTCCAGCGCTGCTTCCTGACCTGCCAGGGGGGCCCGGTCTGCGTTTAGCAGATTGAACAACTCCCCCTTCCTGGTCGAGGCCGGAAAAGGGGTGCCCCTCCTTCTGTGTTCCTGCATCAGCCTGGGGACCATCCAGAATGGTAGGAGGGCATGCTGCCCCGGTCAGAAGCTCTGGCTGGGGTTTCAGGGACGGAGAGGACATTCTCAATGTCTGACGGTTGTGACATGCCGAGTCGAAACCTGTCTGGGCCAGGAATGGGTGCCGGTAAAACAAAGAATGACTGGTGAGAACAGTATTGGTACCAGAGCAGCCCTAGCTGATGGATTTGAACACTGACCTGCTGTATCCCGAGTTGTAGAAAGGACAGGGAGCCTGAATTGGTGCGACCCGACTCTCAGCTAAGGGATACATAGGGAGATGGACGAAATGAGCGGGAATGAATGGCAGCTGAGTGCCTGACATGATGTATGCATGGCGTAGTGAGACTAAGAGTAAGCTGTTGCGCTGAAGAAGAGTCAGAACAGCGTAAGCAGGGGCCCCCACTGAAGAACGTGTCAGTTAAACGGTTGACCCACTGCTTATGTGTGTCGAGTCGTGTTGCGCTGAAGCAGAGTCAGGAACAACAGACTCCGCCAGGGCCCCGACTGAAGTGAGTCAGACCTGAAGCAACCTGGTGGGTCAGAGGACGCACGAGGCTCTGAAGTCTTGTCAGTAGCAGTGTCAATGTGTGAGTGAAGTGACAGTGATGATCTGAACAAGAGTAGGGAAATATCATGGATCAGTGAGTACATGTGTGAAAAGCGTACATCTGTATATGCGGGTTTACATTTTTTTTTTTCCTATACCTTGAGCTGAAAGCTGAAAGGGGGAACCACTTGTGGGGATAGAAACCACGGAACCAAGAGCCACTACCTGAAGAATAAACACAGGTGCATTACTGAGCCGTCACTTTAACCCCTTAAGGACCACGGGTTTTTCCGTTTAAACACTTAAATTTTTTCCTCTTCACCTTTTAAAAATGATAACCCTTTAAATTTTGCACCTAAAAATCCATATGATGGCTTATTTTTTTCGCCACTTTGCAGGGACATCAGTCATTTTACCCAAAAATCTACGGCGAAACGAGGAAAAAAAATCATTGTGTGATGAAATTGAAGAAAAAATGCCATTTTGTAACTTTTGGGGGCTTCCGTTTCTACGCAGTACATTTTTCGGTAAAAAATGACACCTTCTCTTTATTCTGTAGGTCCATACGGTTAAAATGAAAGCCTACTTACCGTATTTATCGGCGTATACCGTATTTATCTGCGCTGCTTCAGGCCTCCGGTGTGCGTCCCCTGCGTCGTTGCTATGCGCTGCATGGCGCCGCGCATGACGTCAGTGCGCCGCGGCGTGCAGTGCATAGCAACGACGCAGGGGGCGCACACCGGAGGCCTGAAGCAGCGCGGACCCGACCCCGGCCATAGGTAATTATGCAACCGGGGATGGGGGGAGGCAACGGGGCAGCAGCGCCGGCAATGGGTGCCGCTGCCCCTTCTTTCCCCCCTGGCTGTCAGCGCCGCTTCTCTCCCCCTGGCTATCGGCGCCGGCACCGATAGTCAGGGGGACAGAACGGGCAGCGGTGCCGATAGCCAGGGGGAGAGAAGGGCCGGCAGCAGGGCTCTAGACCCCAGGGCAGGCAGGGGGAGAGAAGCCGGCAGCGACGGCCTCTTTCCCCCTGCCTTTCCTGGGGGTGTATCGGGGTATACACGCGCACACATGCACCCTCATTTTACCATGGATATTTGGGTAAAAAACTTTTTTTACCCAAATATCCTTGGTAAAATGAGGGTGCGTGTTATAGGCCGGTGCGTGGTATACCCCGATAAATACGGTGTATAGGTCTGATTTTGTCATACTTCTGGAAAAAATCATAACTACATGCAGGAAAATGTATATGTTTAAAATTGTCATCTTCTGACCCCTATAACTTTTTTATTTTTCTGCATATGGTGCGGTATGAGGGCTAATCTTTTGCGACGTGATCTGAAGTTTTTATCGGTACCATTTTTGTATTGATCGGACTTTATCGCTTTTTATAAATTTTTTCATGATATAAAAAGTGACCAAAAATACGCTATTTTGGACTTTGGAATTTTTTTGCGCATACGCCATTGACCGTGTGGTTTAATTAATTATATATTTTTATAGTTCGGACATTTACGCACGCGGCGATACCACATATGTTTATTTCTATTATGTTTCTATACTATTTATATGGAATTTGGGAAAAGGGGTTAATGTGTGTGTGTGTTAACCTTTTTTTTAGCTTGTTTTTTTTTTTTTTTTTTACACTTTTAGTTGCCTTAGGGGACTTTTAGGAGGAATCATTAGATTCCTCATACAGATCACTATGGTTGTATAGAACCATAGTGATCTGTGTGCTTTGCGCTCAAATGATAAAGCCTGGTCCTTCCAGGCTGTATCATTCAGAAAGCCTGAGCCAGCACAGGAGGAGAGTAAGCCCTCAGGCTACCTCGGTAGTGGATCTCCCCCCCGCGATTGCGCTGCGGGGGGGCGATCCACCCCACTGGACCACCAGGGACTGAATACAGGCACCTTTAGACGCCGCTGTCAACTTTGACAGCGGCGATCTAAAGGGTTAATAGCCACCCGTGGCGATCGGACCCCAGCGGGCCCCAGTTAATGCCGGCCCCCAGTGGCAGCAATCAGCTGGGGGCCGGCCGGTATGACGCAGGCTCGAGTCAGGAGCCCGCGCCATACCCGGTTAAGGGCCATTGGAGGTGTATACACGTCCATGATCCTTAAGAAGTTAAGGAGACTGGCATGTACCTAACCCGTAGAGCATGGTTTAGGAGACAAGGAGACCGACCCCTGCACCCCCTCCCCCGAAGGCCCCTGATGGCCATGGCAACCCCCCACCTAGCGCAATCAACCTTTGCGACCCCTCCCCTGCCCCTAAACCCAGGTCCCACCCCTACCTAATTGTTCCCATGGAAGTATGAACAGAATGTATAATGTGCCCAGAGAAGTACCCCCTTCTTTATTGACCCCCTCTTTTATTATTAGTATTTTTTTTTCATATTTCTTTTTTTTGGCCTGACATGTGCTGCCGGGCCCCCCGACTCCCCCATCCTCCGCTCTTTGCAGGAGTGGGGAGAGCCGGTGGGAGGGCTGGGGAGACGGACCCAGGGCGGCACCGGTGCCGCACGCCCTGATACAAAGGAGTGGCAGAGGCCTAAATTCATCAGGCAGAGGTTGCAGCAGACTAGGGGCGAGTGGCAGCAGGAGTCACAGTGAGAGGCCTGAGCTCCCGGTATCAGCTAGCGGTCGTGTCTCGACCAGCAACCCATCTGCCGTCATCGATTGGTTAACAAGGTCATCCACTTCATCACAAGTGACATCTGAAACCTCCAGGCAACAGTCGGTGGGTTCCTCAGTGTCCTCCCATTGCCTCTGTCTTATGCTGTTCCTTCCCCCACAGAAGTATCTTATGCTGTGGGTTCAGCTCCACTATTTATTGAGGACGATCTAGAGGACAGTCAGCTCCTGCTGCCCAGTCAAGAAGTGGAGGAGACATCCACCGCTTCCTATACTAGGCAGGCAAGTAGTGATGAGGAGAGTGGTATGGGAGGTGGTGTTGCGAGCCTTCAGGCTCCTGAAGCAGACACTGTTGAGGAACCTGAGGAGGACATCAGTGACACAACTCGATGATGATGAAGCCGATAGCACTTGGGAGCTGATTGCAGAATGGGCTTCATCATCATCAGGAGAAGAGGGTTGCAGGTTGCCCGTGAGGCAGTAGCTGAGCCAGCATGGTGGTAGTAGTGGAAAGTCTGAAGCCAAAAGTGTCGGGGGTAGACCACCTGCTTTGCGGAAGCCTACCTTCCCAGGAGGTAGTGGAACAGGGGTTCCAGGAGTGGCCTGGGAGAACTGTGGCTCCAGTGTGGTGGTCCAGCCTGTTGCATCACCCAGTGGCACCCCGCTCTCTGTTTCAGCCAGCCAAGGCTACACCACCTCAGCCGAAGGGAGCTGTCTGTCATACCCATCTTCTGTCACTCCAGATGCTCCTGCTCCTCCTACTTTGAGTCAGTCATTCTGCCAGCAATCCATCGGCGAAGCCATGTCCAAGAGAAAACAGTATGCACCCACTCATCCAATGGTGTAGAAGCTGAATGTGCTCCTGTCCAAGTTGCTGGTTCTGCAGTCCCTCCCTTTTCAAGTGGTGGATTCTGCACCTTTCAGAGAGCTGATGGCTTTTGCCAAGCCGAGGTGGAGAGTCCCAAGCCGTCATTTCTTTGCAAAGAAGGCAGTGCCAGCCCTGCACAATTTTGTGGAACAGAAGGTGTTCCAGTCCTTTAGCCTGTCGGTGTGTACCAAAGTGCACCCACTGGGTGGATGTAGTCCCTGCATTGCCACAACAGCAACTTAGACAGGTCACTCTGCTTCTGCCTCCACGCTCTCAGGCTGTTGGTCCTGTGACAGTGTGCGACTCCGCCTACTAATCCTCCACCGTGTCCTCAGCTTCCACTGCATGGACAAGTCTCAGTGCCCCTCCAGCATACCATGTGTGCAGGGCACGGCGGTGTCACACTGTTCTTCACATGGATTGCCTTGTTGAACTGAATCAAATGGGAGGAACTGCTAAGAGTCATTCATAAACAAATTGAATCATGGCTTACGCCATGAAAACTGAAAATGTGAACCATGATGACTGACAATGGAAAGAACAGCTTGTCTGCTCTGCGCCAAAGAAGCCTGAGCCATGCGCCCTGCATGGCACATGTGTTTAATCTGGTTGTCAAGCAGTTCCTGAAGTGTTCACCCCATCTGCAAGACATCCTAACAATGAGAAGGAAACTTTGCATGCACTTCAGCCACTTTTACACCACAAAGCACACCATTTTGAGCTGTAGCATCAGAACGGCATCCCCCAACATAGTCTGATTTACGATATTTCCACATGTTGGAATTCCACCGTCCATATGTTGGACCGCCTATACAAACAGAGAAGAGCCATCACCAATTTTTTTGATGATCCAAGCAGATAGGGGGACTCCCCTGTGTAACTTGAATGTCAACCAGCGCAGCTCATACGTGACACCTGCCGTTTTCTCAGGCCCATTG
Organism: Hyla sarda; assembly: GCF_029499605.1. NCBI lineage: Eukaryota > Metazoa > Chordata > Amphibia > Anura > Hylidae > Hyla > Hyla sarda. The sequence goes on along the minus strand of NC_079189.1, from coordinate 493,617,516 downwards.
AGGAAGCCACATTATTAGTCAGCCACCAGGAAAACAGGATGAACGGCATCATTCCACTGCTTCATCTACTACCACACATGTAGGAAACGATGGCAGGTCAAGGCACTGGAGACGTGGCACATCAGCAGTGGAATGACTTCTGGCTCTTCCACTTATTGGACCCTCGCTACCGGCACAAAATGGGGGCCTTTTTCGCAGCCACTGAAAGGGAGGACAGGCTGACCTACTAAAGAGATATCCTACGTAGTCAGTTGGCCGATGCCTATCTGCACCATCGTCCATCCTCTCGCAGGTCTGACTCGGGAGGCCCTCTGCGCTCACCTTCCACTGTCATGAGTTTGCCCTGGAAAAGCTGTCCTGCCCTGCCAGTAGTGTGCCATCAGAGCGGGTGTTTTTTTTTGTGGCAGGGGCCATAGTAACCCCAAGGAGAACTCGTCTGTCGACCAAAAATTTGGAGAGACTGACCTTTGTGAAGATTACTCAAACATGGATCAGCCAGGATTTCCACCCACCAATGCCTGATGAATCAGAGTAGATTGACCATGGTGCCATACCAATACTTCACAAATATGGATAGGGCAAAACATGTTTAAGGTGCTGCACCCCAGTTACAGACATTCCTCCGCATCAGACCACAAGTAAGTATTGAGGATATGCATTAGCTAAAACTTAACTTTTCTTAGGATAAAATATATGTACTGAAATTTTTTTTTTATCAAACGAAAGGAAAGGTGTGCAAAAAAAAAATGCCATGTGCACCACCAAATATTGATGTAATAAAACAATCTCTAAAAGGTGGAAGGGAACAACGTATGGTCTATTGTAACCGGTGGGTGTAAAAACTTCCCTGTGAGGCCCTACTCTTGCATTATTAATTCCCTTCTTGACAAGTGTTACTCGCCCTAAAATGGGCGGCCCCACACAGGAACCTCTCCCTATTTTCCCCTACAAACATTGCTATTTCCCCGTGTTTTTAGGTGGAAATAGAGAGAGGTCCTGTGTGGGGCTGCCCTTTTTAGGGGGAGTAACACTTGCCAAGAAGGGAATTAATAGGCTCGAGAGTAGGGCCTTACAGGTGAAGTTTCTACCCCCACCGGTTACAATAGACCATTGTTCCCTTCCACCTTTTAGAGGTCTTTGCATCACATCAATACTTGGTGGTGTAGGTTAGTGTTGAGCGGCATAGGCCATATTCGAATATGTGGAAATGTGCATATGTGAAAATGTATGACCTTTATAGCAAGTATACCAGTGTAACTTGATAGAAGCAGTAGAAGTACAAGTCATACAAGTATCATCTATCAACATGGTTCACAGCCAATTTGTGAGGAAGGAAGAAAGAATTATCTTCAGTGTAAGTATTTTTGCATTACTTTTGTAGTTGTATCTTGTGAATTAATTTTTATATATATTTGCGCATGAGAAAAACTTGCAAAACTACAACTCCCAGCATGCCCAGACAGCAAACAGCTGTCTGGGCATGCTGGGAGTTGTAGTTTTTCAACATCTGGATGGCCACAGTTTGGAGACCACTGTGGTCTCTAAACTATAGGCCTCCAGCTGTTGCAAAACTGCAAATCCCAGCATGCCCAAACAGCAAACAGCTGTCCCGGCATGCTGGGAGTGGTAGTTGCGTACCTCCAGCTGTTGCATAACTACATCTCCCAGTACATGCTGGGAGTTGTAGTTTTGCAACAGCTGGAGGCACACTGGTTGGAAAAAACTGAGTCAGGTAACAGAACCTAACTGAAGGTTTTCCAACCAGTGTGCCTCCAGCTGTTCCAAAACTATAACTCCCAGAATGCACTGACAGACCATACATGCTGGGAGTTGTAGTTTTGCAACAGCTGTAGGCACATTGGTGGGAAACTACTGAGTTAGGAAACAAACTCTAGCTCATTGATTCCAACTTGTGTGCCTCCAGCTGTTGAAAAACTACAACTTTCAGCATGCACTGGTTGCCTGGGCATGCTGGGAATTGTAGTTGTGCAACATCTGGACGGCTACAGTTTGGAGACCACTGTCTAGTCGACCACGGTCTTAGGTCCGGTTGCAAAAGCGCATACGGGGCAAAAATGAGCGAACGTTTTACTCTGGTCGGCTCATTAAAATGAATTACCATACAGCGCATATGGCTGGGATACGGGAGCGCACGGTTTTAGCTCCCCCCAGCCATATGCGCTCCCATATGGGTAAAAACGTGGTGTGAACCCACCCATAGCGAAGGGGTGGGATACTTTCCTATTGGTTGCTGGGTATGTTGCTAATCTCCGACAACTGTATTTGCATCATTCTCATTGGCCCACAAGCTAAAAGAAGGGAGGGGTTTGCATAAGCGAATATTCGCCTGGTGGTCTCACACAGTAGTATAAGAGCCTTCTATACACCACACAAGCTGGAAGCAGAGAGGGATGATCACTGTGATGTGTAATGTGAAAAAAAAAAGCTAATATTCGTAATTTCGAATATACAGTGCTATATTCGCGAATATTTGCAAATTCACGAATATGTGATATTCGCGAATAAAATTCGAATTGCAAATATTCGCGAGCAACACTAGTGTAGATGGCACATCGTGTTTTTTGCACACCTTTCCTTTTGTTTGATTTAAAAAAAATTGCGTCCATATATTTTATCCTAAGCATATTATTAAAAGTTAAGTTTTATGTAATGCATATCCTCAATACTTACTTGTGCACACTAACACTTTTACAAAAGAGACCGTTTTCTTCTGCCTACCTGCCTCAGCTACTATTCTGATCCTGCCACCTGCCTGCTGCCACACATCTGATGTCAAGTTCTCCTTTTTTACCCACCTACATCACCGGGTACTGATAGTTTTTTCGTGACATTCGACTTTATGTTAGTGGTAAATTTTCGCCGATACTTGCTTCATATCTTGGTGAAAAATTCCAAAATGTGATGAAAAAAATGAAAATTTTTAACTTTTAAGCTCTCTGCTTATAAGGAAAATGGACATTCCAAATAAATTATGTATTGATTTACATATACGACATGTCTGCTTTACGATTGCATCATAAAGTTGACATGTTCTTACTTTTTTACTTTTGGAAGACATCAGAGGGCTTCAAAGTTTTTCAGCAATTTTCCAACTTTTCACAACATTTTCCAAATCGCAATTTTTCAGGGACCAGTTCAGTTTTGAAGTGAATTTGAAGGGCCTTCATATTAGAAATACCCCACAAATGACCCCATTATAAAAACTGCACCCTCAAAGTATTCAAAATGACCTTCAGTAAGTATGTTTACCCTTTAGTTGTTTCTAAGGAATAGCAGCAAAGTGAAGGGGAAAATTCAAAATCTTCATTTTTTACACTCTAATGTTCTTGTAGACCCAGTTTTTGAATTTTTACAAGTGGTAAAAGGAGAAAAATCCTCTTAAAATTATGAATCCAATTTCTCTCGAGTAAGAAAATACCTCATATGTGTATGTCAAGTGTTCGGGAGTGCAGTAGAGGGCTCAGAAGGGAAGGAGCGACAATGGGATTTTGGAGAGTGAGTTTTTCTGAAATGGTTTTTGGGGTGCCTGTCACATTTAGGAAGCCCCTATGGTGCCAGAACAGCAGTAAACCCCCACATGGCACACCATTTTGGAAACTACACCCCTCAAGGCACGGAACAAGGGGTCCAGTGAGCCTTAACACCCCACAGGTGTTTGACGACTTTTCGTTAAAGTCGGATGTGTAAATGAAAAAAAAAATGTTTTCACTAAAGTGCAGATTTTTTCCCAAATTTACCATTTTTACAAAGGGTAATGGGAGAAAAGGCCCCCCAAAATGTGTAACCCCTTCTCTTCTGAGTATGGAAATACCCCATGTTAGGACGTAAAATGCTCTGCGGGTGAACTGCAATGCTCAGAAGAGGAGTCACATTTGGCTTTTGGAAAGCAAATTATTCATTTTCACGGACCACTGTTCCAAAATTCAGACACCTGTGGGGTGTAAATGCTCACTGCACCTCTTATTACATTACATGGGGGGTTTAGTTTCCAAAATGGGGTCACATGTGGGGGGGGGTCAATTGTTCTGGCACTATGGGGGCTTTGTAAACACACGTGGCCTTCAATTCTCGACAAAGCCCAATGTCGCTCCTTCTCTTCTGAGCATTGTAGTTCGCCCGCAAAGCACTTTACATACACATATGGGGTATTCCCTTACTCCGAAGAAATGGGGTTACAAATTTTAGAGGTCTTTTTTCCTATTTTCGCTTGTGAAAATGAAAAATTTAGGATAACACCAGCATTTTAGTGAAAAAAAAAAAAGTTTTTTCTTCATTTTCCCATCCAAATGTAACGAAAATTCATCAAACATCTGTGTTAAGGCTCACTATACCCCTTGTTGCGTTCCTTGAGGGGTGTAGTTTCCACAATGGGGTCACATGTGGGAAATAATTTTTTAGCGTTTATGTCAGAACCGCTGTAAAATCAGCCCCCCCTGTGCAAATCACCAATTTAGGAATCAAATGCCCCCGCAGAGCATTTTATGCCCACATATGGGGTGTTTCCGAACTCAGGAGAAATTGCATTACAAATTTTGGGGGTCTTTTTTTCCTTTTACCGCTTGTGAAAATAAAAAGTATGGGGCAACACCAGCATGTTAGTGTAACATTTAAAAAAAATAATTTACACTGACAGGTTGGTGTAGCCCCCAACTTTTCCTTTTCATAAGGGGTAAAAGGAAAAAAAGCCCCCCAAAATGTGTAGTGCAATTTCTCCCAAGTACGGAAATACCCCATATGTGGCCCTAAACTGTTTCCTTGAAATACGACAGGGCTCCGAAGTGAGAGAGCGCCATGCGCATTTGACAACTAAATTAGGGATTGCATAGCGGTGGACATAGGGGTATTCTATGGCACTGATTCCCAAACAGGGTGCCTCCAGCTGTTGCTAAACTCCCAGCATGCCTGGGCAGTTAGTGGCTGTCCAGAAATGCTGGGAGTTGTTGTTTTGCAACAGCTGGAGGCTCCGTTTTGGAAACACTGCCGTACGATACGTTTTTCCTTTTTATCGGGGGGGGGGGGCATGTAACGGGGTGTATATGTAGTGTTTTACCCTTTATTTTGTGTTAGTGTAGTGTTTTTAGGGTACATTCACAAGGGAGGAGGTTTACAGTGAGTTTCCCGCTAGGAGTCTGCACTGCGCATACTTGAAGCTCATACTTGAAGAAGGAAACTCACTGTAAACTCACCCGTGTGAATGTACCATGTACATTCACATGGGGGGGGACAAACCTCCAGCTGTTTCAAAACTACAACTCCCAGCATGTACTGACAGACCGTGCATGCTGGGAGTTGTAGTTTTGCAACAGCTGGAGGCACACTGGTTGGATAACCTTCAGTTAGGTTCTGTTACCTAACTCAGTATTTTCCAACCAGTGTGCCTCCTGCTGTTGCAAAACTACAACTCCCAGCATGTACTGATCGCCGAAGGGCATGCTGGGAGATGTAGTTATGCAACAGCTGGAGGTACACAGCTACAACTCCCAGCATGCCGAGACAGCTGTTTGCTGTTTGGGCATGCTGGGATTTGCAGTTTTGCAACATCTGGAGGGCTACAGTTTAGAGATCATTGCACAGTGATCTCCAAACTGTAGCCCTCCAGCTGTTGCAAAACTTCAAATCCCAGCATGCCCACACAGCAAACAGCTGTCTGGGCATGCTGGAAGTTGTAGTTTTGCAACATCTGGAGAGCTACAGTCTAGAGACCAATGTATAGAGATCTCAAACTGTAGACCTCCAGCTGTTGCTAGGCAACTCACCGGCTTCCATAGGATCCTCTTCCGCCCGCCGATCCCCGCCCACTGCCGCCACCGATGGGTAAATGGACCTTTGGCGCTGGTTCTCTGTCGGTTTCCCCGTTCTGCCCTGCCTATTGTGGGTGGGCCGATTGGGGAAACTGAAAGTTAACCCCCCCACCCCTGATCTGCTATTGGTCGTCGCTTCTTGACGACCAGTAGCAGGGATAGGAGGGGTTGCACCCCTGCCACCTCACTCCTATCCCTTCAGGGGGATCATGGATGTCTTGGACAACCCCGATCCCCCTTATTTTCCGGGTCACTATAGACCCGTATGACCGAGGATCAGCACAAATCGCCAGTGTGAATTCACCGGCGATTTGCGGCAATTGCAGACATGGGGGGACTGATGGCCCCCTGGGCATTTGCACGGGGTGCCTTCTGATCAATATAAGCAGTCAACCTGGTCCGGTCCCCACCCGGCACGCGGCGGGGACCAAAATTCGCATGTGAGTCCAGGTATGCCCTTGGTCCTTAAGTACCAGCGACCAAGGGCGTATCCATACGCCCGTGGTCCTTAAGGGGTTAAAATTTGAAAATGTATCTTTAAATCTTAGGGATTCTGAGGCCCTATAGTCTCATCATGCTGCTGGGACATTACCTAAAAAATGTTATGGTAGCACCAGCTACCAAAAATCTTCAATTAAAATTAGAAAATGTATATTTTAATATTTATAATTGTGAAGCCCTATGGTTTCCTCATGCTGCTGCCACCAACAGGCTGTGTCATTCTGCCACCATATGGTCTCATTATACTGTTGGAACCTTAAATTAAACTTAAAAAATGTTCATGTATCTAAATTCTTCAATTTAAGTTTTACAAAATATCTTTTAGCTTTTCTATTGTGAGGCCCTATGGTTTCGTTGGGCTGCTGCCACCTCTATGCTCATTGTGCCGCCATGTGACTCCTTGTTAGATTGGGTTTTGTGGTCATACAATATTAGTTCAAAGTAAACACCGGGACTTTAAACTTGGGAATCTAATATAAATCTTAAATGAAAAAAAAATTGATTACATTTTTCAACACTGAGGCCCTATGGTCATCAACGTCATATATTCTAATAGATGTATCTATGTTTATATGTAAAATGTTCATTTAGGAGCACCCCTCCCCCTGATGCTATGTTGCTCCTTCTTGTCTCACCCCTCCCATTGTGTGGAGTCTCTGAACAAAGAAGCCCGCCAAACTTTTCAGGAAAGGCATAGTAAGGGGGGTGGGAACTTATGCTAATTACAGAGGTGATATATCCAAGGGAACCGTATAATAAAGTTCAGAAGTACTTTACCACTTACCATGTGTGTGTCTGTGTGAATTACTTACGGTGCATGCACGAGATTTAATCAAAGACATTATCAAATTTGGATGGGAGTAGGATACTTAACAGGCTATCTGATTAAATCCATATCAATATTACCTGTGGAATTACCACAAGAATACAATGAAACAGCTTGGAGCCATAACAATGAACCATAACTGATTAAATGAAACATTTGCACTTTCACAGTCAGGGGGGAACTGAGAGGCAGGGGATTGAACAGGTGGTATCTCGCCTGGCAGAGGACCATCAGCTGAATGCTCACCAGTATGGATACTCAAAAAATAATAAATTAAAATTAAATAAAATAAAAATAACATAAAATATCTCTTTAGTCTTTTCAATTTTGACACCATATGGTCTCCCTGCTGCCACATCCATACTCTCTGCGGCAGTGATTCTAATAGTGATGCCATGTCATACTGAATAACAGTATTATTTTACTAACACAGCACACTTCTTATGTGTATTAGGACAAGGCAAAAAGTTCTACACCCCTGTTGAGGCTATATGGTCTCCTCATGCTTCCACCACCTCCACGCTTTGTCATTCAGCCACTATATGGTCTCCTCATACTGATGTCCCCTCCAGGCTCTGTCATTGTGCTGCTCTGCGACAGTGATTCTAATAGCGACGCCTCTGATCTGCATGTCATACTGAATAACAGTATTATTTCACTAACCCAGCACACACCCTATGCATGTTACAGCAAGGCAATGTGTTCTACACCCCTATTGAGGCTCTTTGTAGGCCAGAAATAGCCGTTTTTGATAGCGATTCACTGCAAATCAATTCGGACCGAACCAAATTTTTGGGGGAAATTTGGCGAATCGGCCATATGGAATTTTTCAAAATTCACTTATCTCTAATGAGTAACCTTCTGTTGTTATTTTTTATTCTGTCAATATTTATTTTTGATAAATAGCATGTTGTGCTCATTCTTATCATCAAAAGATGAAAAATAATATGATTTAAGACTGAGCAACAATATTAGTAAAAAAATATTTCTACATACATACAAAAAGAATACTAAAAAGAGCAATGTAGCCCACAAGCCCAATATTAAAAATGTGGACGGAAGCCATATAGATACATATATTGTAAAACATACACTATATGGATGAAAGTATTTGGACACCAACACATGACACCTTTTAGGACATCTTATTCTTTAAAGCGGTCTCAAACTGTGGCCCTCTTGTTACGCCGAGCGCTCCAGGTCCCTGCTCCTCCCCAGAGCGCTCGTGGCGTTCTCCTCTCTGCAGCGCCCCGGTCAGACCCGCTGACCGGGAGCGCTGCACTGACACTGCTGGCGGGGATGCGATCCACATAGCGGGACGCGCCCGCTCGCGGGTCGCATCCCAATCTACTTACCTGTCCCGTTCCCCGGCTGTCACATCCTGGCGCACGCGGCTCCGCTCTCTAGGGTGCGCGCGCGCCAGCTCTCTAACATTTAAAGGGCCAGTGCACCACTAATTGGTGCCTGGCCCAGTCAGTGTAATTAGCTCCCATCTGCTCCATGCCTATAATACCTCACTTCCCCTTCCCAGCATTGCCAGATCTTGTTGCCTCAGTGCCAGTGAAAGCATTTTCTGTGTTTGCCTTATCAGTGTTACCAGACCTTCTGCCGTTGCCCTTGACTACGTACCTTGCCGCCTGCCCTGACCTTCTGCCACGTCTGACCTCGCCTCTGTCTAGTCCTCCTGTCCCACGCCACTCTCAGCAGTCAGTGAGGTTGAGCCGTTACCGGTGGACATGACCTGGTTGCTACTGCTGCAGCAAGACCATCCGCTTTGCGGCAGGCTCTGGTGAATACCAGTAGCAACTTAGATCCGGTCCACCGGTACGGTCCACGCCAATCCCTCTCTGACACAGAGGATACACCTCCAGCCTGCCAAATCCTAACACCTCTGGATGTTGCAAAACTTCAACTCCCAGCAGGCTTGGACAGCCGTTGGTTGTCTGGGCATGCTGGGAGTTGAAGTTTTGCAACATCTGGAGGGCCACAGTTGGAGAATAATATTATCAATCAATAGACATTAATATGGCATTGGCCACCTTTTATTCATAACAGCTTTCGGGATTCTGGGAGTGTGTCTCTTTTTAAGTGTGTGTAGATATGTCTTCCCGTTCATTAACCCCTTGGGGACGGAGCCCATTATGACCCTAAGGACGGGAGCATTTTTTGCAAATCTGACCACTGTGACTTTAAGCATTAATAACTCTGGAATGCTTTTACTTATAAATTTGATTCCGAGATTGTTTTTTCGTGACATATTCTACTTTATGTTAGTAGTAAATTTTTGGCGATACTTGCATCCTTTCTTGGTGAAAAATTTGAAAATTTCATGAAAAATTTGAAAATTTTGCATTTTTCTAACTTTGAAGCTCTCTGCTTATAAGGAATATGGATATTCCAAATAAATTATATATTGATTCACATATACAATATGTCTACTTTATGTTTGCATCATAAAATTGATGAGTTTTTACTTTTGGAAGACACCAGAGGGCTTCAAAGTTCAGCAACAATTTTCCAATTTTTCGCAAAATTTTCAAAATCGGAATTTTTCAGGGACCAGTTCAGGTTTGAAGTGGATTTGAAGGGTCTTCTGGTTAGAAATACCTGATAAATGACCCCATTATAAAAACTGCACCCCTCAAAGTATTCAAAATGACATTCAGTAAGTGTGTTAACCCTTTAGGTGTTTCACAGGAATAGCAGCAAAGTGAAGGAGAAAATTCAAAATCTTCATTTTTTACACTGGCATGTTCTTGTAGACCCAGTTTTTGAATTTTTACAAGGGGTAAAAGGAAAAAAATCCTCTCAAAATTTGTAACCCAATTTCTCTCGAGTAAGAAAATACCTCATATGTGTATGTCAAGTGTTCGGCGGGCGCAGTAGAGGACTCAGAAGGGAAGGAGCGACAATGGGATTTAGGAGAGTGAGTTTTTCTGAAATGGTTTTTGGGGGCATGTCCCATTTAGGAAGCCCCTATGGTGCCAGGACAGCAAAAAAAAAAAACATCGCACACTATTATGGAAACAACACCCCTAACAAGGGGTACGGTGAGCCTTAACACCCCACAGGTGTTTGACAACTTTTTGTTAAAAGCGGATGTGTAAATGAAAAAAAAAAAATTTTCCACTAAAATGCTGGTTTTTCCCCAAATTTAACTTTTTTACAAAGGGTAATAGGAGAAAATGCCCCCCAAAATTTGTAACCCCATTTCTTCTGAGTATGGAAATACCCCATGTTTGGACGTCAAGTGCACTGCGAGCGAACTACAATGATCAGAAGAGGAGGAGCGCCATTGAGCTTTTAGAGAGATAATTTGTTTGGAATGGAAGTCGGGGGCCATGTGCATTTACAAAGCCCCCCGTGGTGCCAGAACAGTGGACCCCCCACATGTGACCCCATTTTGGAAACTACACCCCTCACGGAATGTAATAAGGGGTACAGTGAGCATTTATACCCCACAGGGGTCTGACAGATCTTTGTAACAGTGGGCTGTGCAAACAAAAAAAATTAATTTTTCATTTTCACGTACCACTGTCCCAAAAATCTGTCAGACCCCTGTGGGGCGTAAATGCTCACTGTACCCCTTATTACATTCCGTGAGGGGTGTAGTTTCCAAAATGGGGTCACATGTGGGTATTTATTTTTTAGCATTTATGTCAGAACCGCTGTAAAATCAGCCACCCCTGTGCAAATCACCAATTTCGGCCTCAAATGTACATAGTGCGCTCTCACTCCTGAGCCTTGTTATGCGCCCCCAGAGCATTTTACGCCCACATATGGGGTATCTCCGTACTCAGGAGAAATTGCGTTACAAATTTTGGGGGTCTTTTTTTCCTTTTACCTCTTGTGAAAATAAAAAGTAAAGGGCAACACCAGCATGTTAGTGTAAAAATGTTTTTCTTTTTACACTAACAGGCTGGTGTAGACCCCAACTTTTCCTTTTCATAAGGGGTAAAAGGAGAAAAAGCCCCCCAAAATTTGTAGTGCAATTTCTCCCGAGTACGGCGATACCCCATATGTGGCCCTAAACTGTTTCCTTGAAATACGACAGGGCTCCAAAGTGAGAGAGCGCCATGCGCATTTGAGGACTAATTTAGGGATTGCATAGGGGTAGACATAGGGGTATTCTACGCCAGTGATTCCCAAACAGGGTGCCTCCAGCTGTTGCTAAACTCCCAGCATGCCTGGACAATCAGTGGCTGTCAGGAAATGCTGGGAGTTGTTGTTTTGCAACAGCTGGAGGCTCCGTTTTGGAAACACTGCCGTACAATACGTTTTTCATTTTTATTGGGGGGGGACAGTGTAAGGGGGTGTTTATGTAGTGTTTTACTCTTTATTAGGTGGTAGTGTAGTGTAGTGTAGTGTTTTTAGGGTACATTCACACTGGCGGGTTACGGTGAGTTTCCCGCTAGGAATTTGCGCTGCAGCGAAAAATTTGCCGCAGCTCATACTTGAAGCAGGAAACTTGCTGTAAACCCGCCCGTGTGAATGTACCCTGTACGTTCACATGGGGGGGGGGGCAAACCTCCAGCTGTTTCAAAACTACAACTCCCAGCATGCACGGTCTGTCAGTACATGCTGGGAGTTGTAGTTTTGCAACAGCTGGAGGCACACTGGTTGGAAAACCTTCAGTTAGGTTCTGTTAACTAACTCAGTATTTTCCAACCAGTGAGCCTCCAGCTGTTGCAAAACTACAACTCCCAGCATGCACGGTCTGTCAGTACATGCTGGGAGTTGTAGTTTTGCAACAGCTGGAGGCACACTGGTTGGAAAACCTTCAGTTAGGTTCTGTTACCAACTCAGTATTTTCCAACCAATGAGCCTCCAGCTGTTGCAAAACTACAACTCCCAGCATGCACGGTCTGTCAGTACATGCTGGGAGTTGTAGTTTTGAAACAGCTGGAGGCACACTGGTTGGAAAATACTGAGTTGGGTTCTGTTACCTAACTCAGTATTTTCCAACCAGTGTGCCTCCAGCTGTTGCAAAACTACAATTCCCAGCATGTCTGATCACAGAAGGGCATGCTGGGAGATGTAGTTATGCAACAGCTGGAGGTACGCAACTACAACTCCCAGCATGCCGAGACAGCTGTTTTCTGTGTGGGCATGCTGGAATTTGTAGTTTTGCAACATCTGGAGTGCTACAATTTAGAGACCACTGAACAGTGATCTCCAAACTGTGGACCTCCAGATGTTGCAAAACTACAACTCCCAGCATGCCCAGACAGCAAGCAGCTGTGTGGGCATGCTAGGAGTTGTAGTTTTGCAAGATCTAGAGGGCAGTATAGAGATCACTGTGCAGTGGTCTCTAAACTGCAGACCTCCAGCTGTTGCAAAACTACAAATTCCAGCATGCCCACAAAGCAAACAGCTGTCTGGGCATGCTGGGAGTTGTAGTTTTGCAACATCTGGAGGGCTACAGTCTAGAGACCACTATAGTGGTCTCAGACTGTAGCCCTCTAGATGTTGCTAGGCAACTACTCACCGGCTTCCGTCGCATCCGGGAGCCGTCCTCTTCTGCCGCATGCCGCCGCAGATCTCCGTCGCCGCCCGCAGATCGCCGTCGCTCCGCAGCCTCCGGAGGGGTAAGTGATCTCCGGCGCCGCTCCTCTTCGTTTTCCCCGTTCTGCCCCGCCTATTGTGGGAGGGCAGGACGGGGAAAACTAAAGTAAACCCCTCCGCCCCAGATCTGCTATTGGTGGTCGCGTCTAGACCACCAATAGCAGAGATAGGAGGGGTGGCAACTCTGCCACCTCACTCCAATCGCTTTAGGGGGATCGTGGGTGTCTTAGACACCCGCGATCCCCCTTCTATTCCGGGTGACCGGGTCACCATAGACCCGTAATGACCCGGAATCGGCGCAAATCGCAAGTGTGAATTCACTTGCGATTTGCGCCGATCGCCGACATGGGGGGGTCTAATGACCCCCCTGGGCATTTGCACGGGGTGCCTGCTGATAGATGATAGATGTATGGATACGCCCTTCGTCCTTAAGTACCAGGACGCAAGGGCGTATGCATACGCCCTTTGTCCCCAACAGGTTAAGAAAAGCTTTTGTGAGGCTGGACACTTATGAATGGGGTTCTGACTTGCGATTTTATAGCTCATCCCAACAGTGTTTGATGGGTTTGAGGTCAGGGCTTTGTGCAGTACAGTCAAGACCTCATGGACCTTGCTTTGTGCACTGGGGCAAAGTCATGCTGAAACACGAAAGGACCGAACCCAGACTGTTTTCACAAAGTTACAAGCATACAATTGTCTATAATGTCATTGTATGCTTAAGCATTAAGTTTTCCATTCACTGGATCCTAAGTCAAACCCTACAAACAACCACCAACTTTACAGTTGGCACCACTCTGGAGTCCACTGTTGGCATGCTTTACATCATTCCAACTAAAGCATTGACATTCTGCTTGATTATGCTAGGTTTGCAAGTAGTCACTATGCCATGGAAGCTTATGCCATGGGGCAAAGTTGTTGTGTGGATTTTAACCCCTTAAGGACTCAGCCCATTTGGGCCTTTAAGGACTCAGACAATTTTATTTTTATGTTTTCGTTTTTTCCTCCTCGCCTTCAAAAAATCATAACTCTTTTATATTTTCATCCACAGACTAGTTTGAGGGCTTTTTTTGTGCGAGACCAGTTGTCCGTTGTAATGCCATCACTCACTTTACCATAAAATCTATGGTACAATCAAAAAAATACTATGTGGGGAAATTAAAAAGAAAACCGCAATTTTGCTAATTTTGGAAGGTTTCGTTTTCACGCCGTACAATTTACGGTATAAATGACATGTGTTCTGTATTCTTTGGGTCAATACAATTAAAATGATACCCATGATACCCAAATAAGTAGGTTTAAAATCCCCCTATTTTGAAGACCTATAACTTTTTCATTTTTCCGTATAAGCGACAGTATGAGGGCACCGTGATCTGTACTTCTTATTGATACCATATTTGCTTATATAAAACTTTGAATACATTTTTTATCCATTTTTTGTAATAAAATGTTATTAAAAAAAGTAGCTATTTTGGACTTTTTTTTTTTTTACATTCACCGTATAATATCATTAACATTTTATTTTAATAGTTCGGATATTTACACATGCGGCGATACCAAATATGTATATAAAATATTTTTTTTACACTTTTTGGGGGTGAAATAGGGAAAATGGGACAATTTACTTTTATATTGGGGGAGGGGGTTTTTCACATTTTTTTTTTTTTAACTTTTTTTACTTTTAGGGGACAATTTATAGCAATGCATAGGACATAGCACTGATCAGTATTATCGCTCGATCGCAGAACAGAGCAGAAGACCCGTGGAAGGCAGTGGAGGCAGGTGAGGGGACCTCCGTCTGCCGTTCTGTGAGATCGGATCGCCGCAGCAGCACTGCGGACGATTCGATCATTCATTTTAGTGACCGCGATGCTGCAGATGCCGTGATCTGTATTGATCATGGCATCTGAGGGGTTAATGGTGGACATCCGCGCGATTGAGGATGTCCTCCCTTACCGGCGGGTCCCTGGCTCCTATCAGCAGCCAGGACCTGCCGCGCATGACCCGAGCATCGCTCCGATGCTCGCGGTTATTTATAGGACGTAAATGTATGTCCTGGTGCGTTATGTATCAGCTCACCAGGAGGTACATTTACGTCTGGTGTAGTTAAGGGGTTTAGCACCAGGGTGCCAGGGCGTACCCATATGCCCTGGGTCCTTAAGGGGTTAACCAAATGTTAGACACAAGTTTTAAAGAAATAAACTCACATATAGGACTACATTGAATTACAATATTATTCATAGTCTCTTTCCTATGCATACTAGAATTTGTGTTTAGGTTTTGAGTTGGCCAATGTGTAAAATCACCATATCTACATTTTTCCATGAACTAAGAATTACATGGCATATATCACC
Source organism: Hyla sarda (assembly GCF_029499605.1). Taxonomy (NCBI): domain Eukaryota; kingdom Metazoa; phylum Chordata; class Amphibia; order Anura; family Hylidae; genus Hyla; species Hyla sarda. The sequence goes on along the minus strand of NC_079189.1, from coordinate 493,602,451 downwards.
ATGTGTAGCCTTGAACACTAGGGAAATAAGTGCTATACGTAGAGCTGAGCACCACTCACATGCTCCAGAGGGAAATACATGAACCTAAATATATCATTTTGTTATCATAAAAATTGAAGTCTGGAAACCAACTGCAGGCAAAGCGTGCAACACTTTCTGTTAGCTGTGAATTCAATCTATATCAGCTCGAAGCGTTGAGTTAGCCTCCAGTCTTAGAATACGGATAAGCCAGATGATACATTGTATATACTTAAATGAAAATGAAGACATTTTATAGCTTGAACTATTCTATGCTATGAAAGTTTATTATGTAACATTTACTATATAAACAATTACATGGATTCTGTGTATTACCATCTGTATTAAGAGAAAACTTAATACAGCAACATTGAAGGGCTCTTTTAAAATCTTTTATCAGAATGCCAAAGGATGGCACATTATTATGGTATGTTATGGCCCCATCCAGCTTAAAGAAGTCTTCTGGACAGAAATGATTGATGGCCAATACATACAGTTGAAGTAACTACAGTGCTGGGCCTGACTTTAAACACTAACAAATATATCATTACTGAGCTGATGAAAGAAAATGCATTTGCAGCACGCAAATGAGCTGCACATCGGCTATTGCTGCAAGTGTTCACTCCTGCCATCTACTATACCAGAATAACACTGCCCTAACAGTAAATAATTGTGTGCCTGTTAAAGGGAACATATCCTCACTTTTAGAGATGAGCGAATCGAAGCTGACAAACCAAATTCATTACGAAATTCAGGAACTATTTGATTCGCAACGAATGTGAATATCGCCACGATTCTATCGCGCAAATCCCTTCATTAAACTCCATTTACTGGGTGCTGGCTCCAAGGCATCTAAAATGGCATGTCCACATGTCAGTACATGGGGCAAGGAACGCTGGGAAGGCAGGAAAGCAAGACGGGAAGGGAAGTAGGCCGTATGACCCTGAATTGCATGCAGGATACAGCCTATCAGTAGCCAGTCACCCCTGTAATGTCACAGCCCTATATAATTGGCAGCCATATTGCTGCCAGCCACTTAATTCATTACACTGCAGAGAGATAGGACAGACAGCCTGTGTGTGTGTTACAGCAGAGAAAAGTGCATTCCAGAACCGTATAACATCCTCCACTATTAGGATGATCTGACAAAGGACAGTCAGCAGCTACTGCCCAACCAAGAAGTGAAGGAGGCATCCGCTGCTTCCTCCGCTAGGCAGAAAAGTAGTGATGAGGAGAGTGACGTGGGAGGCGGTGTTGCCAGGGTTCAGGGTCCCGAAGCAGACACTTTTGGGGAACCTGAGGAGGACATCAGTGACGTGCAGACACTTGTTGATGATCTTAAAGCCGATCGCAATTGTGAGCCGGGTGCAGAAGGGGCTTCATCATCATGAGGAGAAGAGGGTTGCAAGTTGCCCGTGAGGCAGCAGCTGAGCCAGCAAGGCGGTAGCATAGTTGGCAGCAAGCATAGTGGCAGAAGTGTAAACTCTGGAGCCAAACATGCCAGGGGGGAGACCACCTGCTTTGCGGCAGCCTACCTTCCCGGGAGGTAGTGGAAAAAGGGTTCCTAGAGACGGCGGCAGTAGCAGTCAATTAGTGCGGACTGTTGGTGGGAGAATCAGCTACTCGGTGGTGTGGCAGTTTTCCATCAAGCATCCGGAGGAGGTTCACATAGCCACATGCAAGATATGTTGGCAGAAGGTGAAGCGTGGCCAAGGATCCCAATGTTGGCACAACGGCCCTGCGTCAACATATGCTTCGCCCCCATAAAGCGGCCTGGGAGAACCATGGCTCCGATGTAGTGGTCCAGCCTGCTGCATCACCCAATGGCATGCCGCTCCCTCTTTCAGCCAGCCAATTCTCCACCACCTCAGCCGACAAGAGCTGTGTGTCATACCCTCCTTCCAGATGCTCCTGCTCTTCCTACTTTTAGTCAGCTATTCTGCCAACAACCCATCGGCGAAGCCATGTCCAAGAGACAACAGTATGCGCCCACTCATCCAACGGTGCAGAAGCTGAATGTGCTCCTGTCTAAGTTGGTGGTGCTGCAGTCCTTCCCTTTTCAAGAGGTGGACTCTGCACCTTTCAGAGAACTGATGGCTTGTGCCGAGCCGAGGTGGAGAGTGCCAAGCCGTCATTTCTTTGCGAAGAAGACAGTACCAGCCCTGCACAATTTTGTGGAAGAGAAGGTGGTCCAGTCCCTGAGCCTGTCTGTGTGTACCAAAGTGCACGGCAGCGCCAACGGCTGGAGCTGTAACTACTGTCAGGGACAATACATGTCCTTTATGGCTCACTGGGTGAATGTGGTTCCTGCACATCCACAACCTCAACTTGGACAGGTCACGCCGTTTCCTCCTCCATGCTCTCAGCCTGTTGATCCTGTGACAGTGTGCAACTCCGCCTCCTCAGCCTCCACTGCCCAGACAAGACTCAGTGGCCCTCCAGCATACCATGTGTGCAGGGCACGGCGGTGTCACGCTGTTCTTCACATGGTTTGCCTTGGCAAAAAGAGTCACACAGGGGAGGAACTGCAAAAAGTCATTCATAAAGAAATCGGAGCATGGCTTACTCCACGAAAACTGGAAATGGGAACCATGGTGACTGATAAGGGGAAGAACATCATAAATGCGCTGCGACTGGGAAGGCTGAGCTATGCGCCCTGCATGGCACACGTATTCAATCTGGTTGTGAAGCAGTTCCTGAAGTGTTCCCCCCATTTGCAAGACATCCTAACAATGGGAAGGAAACTTTGCATGCACTTCAGCCACTCGTACACTGCAAAGCACACCCTCCTTGAGCTACAGCGTCAGAACGGTATCCCACAACATAGTCTGATTTGTGACGTTGGACCGTCTGTAAGAACAGAGAAAAGCTATCACCGATTTCATGATGATCCAAGCAGATAGGGGAACTCCCCTGTGTAACTTCAATGTGAACCAGAGACAGCTCATACGTGACACCTGCCATTTGCTCAGGCCCTTTGGAGGAAGCCACATTATTAGTAAGTCGCCAAGATTACGGGATGAACGACATCATTCCACTGCTTAATTTCTTACAACACATGTTGGAAACGATGGCTGGTCAGTGCACTGGAGACGTGGTGCCTACATCTCATGGCCACATGAGCCCTGTGGGGGTTGAACTGGAGGAGGAGGGGGAGCGGCACAATGGAGCACAGTTTAGGTTTTGCCAAATGGGCGTTTTTTTCTAGTAATCTGACAGGAGAGGAGGAGCAGGAGCAGCCAGAGGAGCTAGAGGGTTATGAGGAAGGCGAGACAGAGGACCCAGACACACCGTGGCAGTATGGAGAGGACATGGAGGCAGGGAGTCTCTCCGAGTCACTTGCACAAATGGCACGATGCATGCTCACCTGCTTGTGTAGTAACAGACGAATTGCCACTGTGGTATCCCGGTACCGTATTGCATACCGTACCTTGTATGGTGGTCCCCAAAGTCAGAGTAACTATGCTCAGGTAGGGTCCCCGAGGTGGGACAGCCCCTAGTCGCCTCTCCTCTATGCTAATTTTGTAATGTTTATACATGTATATATTTAATAATAATGTATATTTAATATAATGTATAGTATGCTTACCTTGCTAGAGTCGCGGGGCCTTCGGTCATGTGACCATGTTAAATCCTCTATGGTATTGTTAGGATTTGGCAGGCTGGATGTGGATCCTCTGTGTCAGCGAGGGATTGGCGTGGACCGTACCGGTGGACCGGTTCTAAGCTGCTACTGGTATTCACCAGAGCCCGCCGCAAAACGGGATGGTTTTGCTGCGGCGGTAGCAACCAGGTCGTATCCACCGGTAACGGCTCAACCTCGCTGACTGCTGAGAAGGCGTGGGACAGAAGGACTAGACAGAGGCGAGGTCAGACGTAGCAGAAGGTCAGGGCAGGCGGCAAGGTTCGTGGTCAATGGTAAAGGCAGAAGGTCTGGAAACACTGGTATGGCAGTCACAGGAAACGCTTTCTCTAGGCACAAGGGCAACAAGATCCGGCAAAGCAGGGAAGGGGAAGTGAGGTTATAAAGGCGTGGAGCAGGTGGAAGCTAATACACTGATTGGGCCAGGCACCAATAGTGGTGCACTGGCCCTTTAAATCTTAGAGAGCTGGCGCACACCCTAGAGAGCGGAGCCACGCATGCCAGGACGTGACAGCCGGGGACCGGGACAAGTAAGTGGATTGGGATGCGATCCCGCTATGCGAATTGCATCCCCGTCGGCAGTGTCAGTGCAGCGCTCCCGGTCGGCGGGTCTGATCGGGGCGCTGCAGAGAGGAGAACGCCGTGAGCGCTCCGGGGAGGAGCAGGGACCCGGAGCGCTCGGCGTAACAGGTATGTTGGAGGACCTTTGGAGGTCCTTGGGTCACATCTTACCCATAATGCTATGTAAAGGTGATTGACAGCAGTATTGGACCAATTAGCTCTAGTCCAGCCCCTGCCCATATAAGGGAGCTGTAGCCAATTATTGCTCTTTTGGGTTGCTGCTCTAGTGGATGCCGGACTAGCAGGACGGATCTGCGCAACTTTCAAAGACACGCTAGGCCTGAAAACCTACCGGCCTCAGCCTAAACTAAACCATGAGTTCTAAACTAATCCCCGCTAAAGCTAACGTGACTACTACACCACAACTAAATCCCCTAAATCCAGTGAAACAGAGCATATCAGTTTAAAGACTCAAAACTGCTTAAGGTCCCAACCTTTGTCAATCTCCTAGAGAATTTGCCTTTGTAGAGACTGTTCCTGTTGTGAAGTTGCATAAAATCTTCAGTAAAAATTCCAACTGTTTTCAGTAAACTCTCCGGTTGTGGACATTCCATTATTCTATACCTCCCTATTGCTCTTGGGAAGGGTGGCGGTAGGACAAGCATTACAGAGGAGCCCTCACCCTGGTGTCACAAATAGCAAGGGTTAATCAGACACCCTTTAGTCACTGCACAGCTACACTCCCTACACCCAACTCCCCCAGGCTATCACACCATCATTTTGCTGCGGGATGACTTCTGGATCTTCACCTTATTGGACCCTCACTAGAGGCGCAAAATAGGAGCCTTTTTTACACCCACAGAGGGAGGACAAAATGACCTACTACAGAGGCATCCTATGTAGTCAGTTGGCCGATGCCTGTCTGTGCCATCGTCCATCCTCTTGCAGGTCTGAATCGGGGGGCCCCCTGCGTTCACCTTCCACTGCCATGGCTGCTGGGGAAGGGTGGGGTGGCAGAAGCAGTTCCAGCTCCATCAGCAGCAGCCTGAGTCTACAGTCGCTGATGAGTAGCTTTCTTCACCTGCATAGTGAAGCAACTCATCAGCAGCAGGTAGACCTGGAGCAGGACCTGAACCAGCAGGTGGTGGCATACCTTGACACGCCCAGGCCAACACACCTTGAATCGCACCTTGGTCGGAACACTGGGGCAGTAAACAGGCATACAGCCTCAAGCCATACACTTTATATGGCTGGAGGCTGTATGTCTGTGGGGGAACTGCAGAGGCGGTGTGAGGCCCTTCCATTAGGCCACCGCCTAAGGCCTCGCACTGGTGGGGGCCTCGCTCTGGCCCCCACCCATTCATTGGTGGTGATCGGCAGCAGGAGTAAGGAGGAAGAAGAACTGGGGGAGTAGATGGCCTCTGTGTAAGGTAACTAGGAATGGGGGGCATATAGTGGCACTGCCTACATTGTCAGTGCTTTTTGGCTGCCCGTCCTGGCACATAGATTGTAAGAATCACAGCATTACTTATCTTGTTAAGCTGCACATGCTCTACAAGCGCCGTCCTGCTGTCAGGTCCTAAAGGAGGGGAAATGATCCTCAGAGCACAGCAGCCTGCTGGCGTCAAACATGAGAGCAAAGTAGGAGGACAACTCTCTGTGCCCCCTCCTCCATATGACTTCATCCTGAGGTCAGAGGTCTTGACTCCTGACCCCCAGCACTGGAAGCCATATGAGGCATTTATAGTTAGGGCATGTGCATTTATGGTTAGTGTATGTACATTTATAGTTAGGGTATGTGCATTTATAGTTGGGGTATGTGCATTTATAGTTAGGGTATGTGCATTTATAGTTAGGGTATGTGCATTTATAGTTAGGGTATGTGCATTTATTGTTAGTGTATGTGCATTTATAGTTAGGGTGTGTGCATTTATAGTTGGGGTGTGTGCATTTATAGTTGGGGTGTGTGCATTTATAGTTGGGGTGTGTGCATTTATAGTTGGGGTGTGTGCATTTATAGTTAGTGTATGGGCATTTATAGTTAGGGTGTGTGCATTTATAGTTGGGGTGTGTGCATTTATAGTTGGGGTGTGTGCATTTATAGTTGGGGTGTGTGCATTTATAGTTAGGGTGTGTGCACTTATAGTTGGGGTGTGTGCACTTATAGTTGGGGTGTGTGCATTTATAGTTAGTGTGTGTGCATTTATAGTTGGGGTGTGTGCATTTATAGTTGGGGTGTGTGCATTTATAGTTGGCGTGTGTGCATTTATAGTTGGGGTGTGTGCATTTATAATTAGGGTGTGTGCATTTATAGTTAGGGTGTGTGCATTTATAGTTAGGGTGTGTGCATTTATAGTTAGGGTATGTGCATTTATAGTTAGGGTATGTGCATTTATAGTTAGGGTATGTGCATTTATAGTTAGGGTATGTGCATTTATAGTTAGGGTTTGTGCATTTATAGTTAGTGAATGTGCATTTATAGTTAGGGTGTGTGCATTTATAGTTAGGGTATGTGCATTTATAGTTAGGGTATGTGCATTTATAGTTGGGGTGTGTGCATTTATAGTTGGGGTGTGTGCATTTATAGTTGGGGTGTGTGCACTTATAGTTGGGGTGTGTGCACTTATAGCTGGGGTATGTGCATTTATAGTTAGTGTATGTGCATTTATAGTTGGGGTGTGTGCATTTATAGTTGGGGTGTGTGCATTTATAGTTGGGGTGTGTGCATTTATAGTTAGAGTATGTGCATTTATAGTTAGAGTATGTGCATTTATAGTTAGGGTATGTGCATTTATAGTTAGGGTATGTGCATTTATAGTTGGGGTATGTGCATGTATAGTTAGTGTATGGGCATTTATAGTTGGGGTATGTGCATTTATAGTTAGGGTATGTGCATTTATAGTTAGTGTATGTACATTTATAGTTAGGGTATGTGCATTTATAGTTAAGGTATGTGCATTTATAGTTAGGGTATGTGCATTTATAGTTGGGGTATGTGCATTTATAGTTAGTGTATGTGCATTTATAGTTAGGGTATGTGCATTTATAGTTAGTGTATGTGCATTTATAGTTAGGGTATGTGCATTTATAGTTAGGGTATGTGCATTTATAGTTAGGGTATGGGCATTTATAGTTGGGGTATGTGCATTTATAGTTAGGGTATGTGCATTTATAGTTGGGGTATGTGCATTTATAGTTAGGGTATGTGCATTTATAGTTAGGGTATGGGCATTTATAGTTGGGGTATGTGCATTTATAGTTGGGGTATGCGCATTTATAGTTGGGGTATGGGCATTTATAGTTGGGGTATGCGCATTTATAGTTGGGGTATGTGCATTTATAGTTGGGGTATGCGCATTTATAGTTAGGGTATGGGCATTTATAGTTGTGGTATGTGCATTTATAGTTAGGGTATGTGCATTTATAGTTAGTGTATGTACACTTGTGTATAGCTGTGTGTGTATCTATATACATATGGATGGAGGTGTGTATGTATTTGTCTTTTTAGGCATTCATGGTACTGTAATTGCCAGGCTGGGTTTACACTTGCATTGAGGCCTCCATCACTGCATAGAGGGCTATTTTGTCAAGTAATATTCCAGGCACCTTGCCAGAAACCTGCAGAGCCTGTGTAGACTTGGGGGTCACCATTATATGGACCAGTGTTTTCCAACCAGGGTGCCTCAAGCTGTTGCAAAACTACAACTTGCTGTCCGGGCATGCTGGGAGTTGTAGTTTTGCAACAGCTGGAGGCACCCTGCTTGGGAAACACTAATATGGGATCTACATGCGGGATATTGGTCTGTATTTAGTATTATCCTGTCACTATATAGTGGTAATTGGAGTGGTCATAGTGTGGCTCAAATATTTGTAATAGTGGTGATATTGGTGATCCTAATCTGTACAGTGGTTATTGTTATTTTTTTTTTTTTTTTTTTTTTACTGATGTAGTAATATGTCATCCTGATATAGAGGTGTTAATTTGCTAGTAAATCCTTGAGAAAATCCCTCTGCATCCTCCCTGGTGAATGAAGATACATACACTGTGTGTATCACTGTTGTCTTACATTCACCTTGGGGGTGGGGCGGGGGACTGCTGACCACCCATGCATCACCATAACAGTTCATCAGCAAGGGCCTTTTTTTGTTTTTTAGGGATTGTGATGCCCATGTGTCTACTCATGCTGCTGCCAACTCCAGGCTGTACCTTTAAATACTATATGTCACTATATGGTCTCCTCATGCTGCCAACACCTCCACGCTGTGTCATTCAGCCACTATATGTCTCCTCATGCTTCTACCTCATCCAAGCTGTGTCATTCAGCCACTATATGGGTCTCCTCATGCTGCCAACACCTCCACGCTGTGTCAGCCAGCCACTATATGGTCTCCTCATGCTGCCAACACTGATGCCTCATACTAATGCCACCTTCAGGCTCTGTCATTTTGCCGATCTTTGGCAGTGATTCTAAAAGTGGTGCCTGTAATCTGCATGTTATACTGAATAACAGTATTATTTAACTGTCCCAGCACACTCCATATGCGTGTTAGAACACAGCAAAGTGTTCTACACCCCTATTTAGGCTCTCTGTAAGCCAGAAATAGCTGTTTTTAATATAGATTTGCCACAAATAAATTTGAATCGAACCTAATTTTTTCGAAAAATTTGGCGAATCGGCCAAATCGAATATTTCAAAAGTTCGCTCATCTCTAATCACTTTTATGCTGCCCAAACCAAAAGTCATGAGAGTGGACCTGATGGCTTCTCCCCACTGAGTGTTGCCGTGATATATTGGGGGTTCAGGCAGCATGGAAGGGATGACAAGTTCTTTTTGAAGTTGCTATAGATATTGCTTTACAGCACAGCACCTACAAAATTCAATAAGAAACCCTTCATTCTCGGTATACTTACATGCAGAGAATATATTAGTAAAAAGAAGTGTTAGGTTCACTTTCTTAGCTTGCTGATGTCTTAGATTCTGTGCAGTGAACCATGAAGCCAGACTTGAGTATCCTGAAAGGCTACATTAGGCATATTACAGGGCTCTGATATATTCTCTTCAGCATTTTAAAATCCTTACTACAATATTTTCCATTAAAGCATTATGCTCTTTTTTCCCCCATTTACTTATTCACCTGCATACTTTGCCTCCAGGCGTCTCATGTTAAAATTAGATAAGCTTTTATAGTAACTTTCAGAAATTCATTTTCCAACAAGAAGAGTACTTTTAGCAGAAAAAATAAAATAAAAATAACCATACTTGTGAAACAGGAAATAATTGAAATCCTTGTCATGTCAAAGCGCTGGGGTACAGTGCAGACTTATTCTCTACTGTACAAGGCAAGGTTAAACCCTTACACTGAAAAGCACAGTAAGCACAATAGTGGTAACTTCATCCTTCCCATATAACATACAGTATCAAGGAGACTATATTTTTTAAACAGAAGAATGACCAGAGGTTACATTGTAAGTCATGTATTTTTCATGAAACTTTGTTATGTTATGCATTTTATTATGTTATCCATCATTGATTACTTGAAGTGTTACCAAGGTTAGCACTGAAGCATTGAATTATTTTATTACCCTATTTCTAGCCAGTGTTCTTTAGTTATTTCATGAAAAACAGCATTAAATCAGTTATCTCAGTAAGATACTACTTGTCCAAACACTTTAAGAGCATTTGAACAAAAGAAGGGGAGGACACATACTCAGGAGCCAGGAGTCTATGACCCTTATTGGAGAAACACTAACAAACTAAGCTTCTCACATTGGCACTTTTCCATGCCTTAACTGGATGGCCAATAATTTGACTTTCCAAATATATTACAAATTTTATAGCTGACAGCGCCTTCACCTGGAAGGAATCAGACATTTGCCCGGAGTTTCAGAATCCAGACAAACAGTTCCTATCTAAAAGTGGTCCTCTTTGTGAGACAGTAACAAAAGCCCTTATTAGGATTGTACACCTGTAGACATAGGCCTTTCTAGTTGGACAGTGCTCATAAATCTTAAAAGGAATTATAGGTTCATAGGATTTAAATATATAAGGCACACATAAATATTACCCTTGAATTGGATTGGAAATATATTTTTTTTATTATTTCCAGAATACTCAGGTAAGGTCCAAAGTCAAAGCAATGGTGAAAAGTCTAGTGTGCCAGAAAAGGAGTGAACTGGTGTCATCTTTAGATTATAGACAATGGGAAACCATGACAGCAGTGCCCGACCGATGGGCTGCATTTACTTATAATGCATTCTGTTGTGGTAATTGTGGTAAAAAAATAATTCTGCATGCTATACTTTCCTTCCTGTCAAATCTGACAGAACTACTGGAGGAATCTCTGAACGAAGCTTCTGGTAGTGGGAACACAGCCTTATATAAATGTCCTTTCAAATTGTGATCAACATGTAATAACAGTTTTATGTAAAACAATAATATACATTGTGGTCGTTGCTACATGACTGATATGCGTAAAACCCTAGTACTAACCTAACAACCAACTGTAACCAATAACCTATCAACCTCAACTAAGCAGTCTGAAGTGTGCCATAACTGCGGCGTAAAGAATATGCCTGGAAAAGAGGGCATACCCTGTGGTAAGTGTAATGAAATGAAAAGAAGGGGGGGCGGGTGGGAGCGAAGAACCCACGGCGTCATTGGAGGGGGGAGAGCCGTGGGTTCTTATGGTCATCCCGCTCCTCCCACAATTACAGGCCAGCTGCGCAGGCCTTACCATTTGTGGTCGTTGCTACATGACTGATATGCGTAAAACCCTAGTACTAACCTAACAACCAACTGTAACCAATAACCTATCAAGCTCAACTAAGCAGTCTGAAGTGTGCCATAACTGCGGCGTAAAGAATATGCCTGGAAAAGAGGGCAAAACCCGGATTTAAACAAACATTTGTTTATTCCAGATTACAACACAAGAGACTGGAATGCGCTAGCCATTTCTTTGCGAGGGTTAGGGATATACTGCATGTAGCATCCGGATTTCCAACGTCCTAATTTCATGATTACGTGGGCTGGGACCCCGTGCTTAGAAGCGGCTGTAGCTGCGCCAATACGGAAGGAGTGACCGGATAATGAAGTCGGGTCTCCTCCCAGCGACCTGACCAAAATGCGTAAATGTTTGATGAATTGAGAAGTAGTTAGCGGGTTGGATCTGAAACGGAGTAAAGGGTCGTCAGCTGATAGGTTAACACAGGCATTCAACAATTCACGGAGGACTGTGACAGGACACCATTTGTGCACGGTGGGGAAAACCGGACAATCACAGTTTGACCCGGAGACCAGGTCTTGGTCTGACTGAGGGACAGCTCGAAATGATCAGAGACATGTGACAGCTGACTGACCTTAAGAAAGGGCGCGTTAACGCTCCGAGCAGTACACTCACCCGGTCTGAGAAACCCATAATAGGCAAGGTACATGGCCGCTTTTAATGTGAGGCTATCACGAATACCCAATGGTGCGGAGTCTAACAAGTCGGACAACTGCCTGAACATGTTGCCTGTGATTGGTTGTCTGACTGGGCTGCGAGGGACTTCCTTCTTAAGGATGCCCTTCAGAGCAGACTTCACCAAGCGAGAAGAGAGTATAGAGTAACTACGGGTATTGGTCAAGGATAAATGGTGTTGGATACCGGCTAGATAACTCTTAATAGTATTGTGGGATAAATGCAGTGTGGTATGGCAAAACCCGACATATGCTAATAGGAAGGGAACTGAAATCTAGTCGCCCTCGGCGTGCTTGGATCTGAATTTGGAGAATGAGCTCCACGCCGTACCATAAATTTTTCGGGTATTTGCGGACAAGGAATCACTGACCAAACGTTTGGCTATCCGAAGGAGCTCGTTCAGTTCATGACTAGTGAATGGAATGGGGGAACTTGCGCCCCTATGGAATCGGCTTCTGGCATCACCTGAAAGAAATGTGACAGGTTGTTCCTAGATAAGGCATCTGCTGCAATATTCTGGACTCCTTCAATGTGAGCACATGTGAAAGTAAATGTATGTTGTAGGGACAGCCAAACTAACCGTCTAGCCAAGCTCATTTATCTATAACATAGCTGACCATCTAACACCAGGACAGAGAGAGAGTATCCCAAGACGTGTCGGATGAGAATTGTATACGTGACTGGACCTAGACAAGTTTGTGCCCGGTGACAAGTGCGAAACGTTATACAAGTACCTTAACAACCTAGAACACCCTGAAGAGCATCTTTAGGAACGAGACTACACAGAGAAAGGAGTGTACCGACAACGCAAGCAATCACAACCTGAAAACGTGTCAGGTTCATGAGGTGATTACTTGGAGAACAATGTACGACACTTAAACCAGGACAGAGGGAAAGTATCCGAAGACGTGTCGGACGAGAATCGTATGCGTAACCGGGTCTAGACGAGTATGCGCCCGGTGACAAGTGCGAAACGTTATACGAGTACCATATCAACCTATAACACCATGAAGTACATTTTTGGGACATGACTACACAGAGAAAGGAGCGCATCGACAACGCAAGCAATCACAACCTGAAAGCGTGTCAGGTTCATGAGGTGATTACTTGGACAACAATAAATAACTCTTTAAACCAGGAGAGAGGGAAAGTATCCGAAGACGTGTCGGACGAGAATTGTATGCGTAATTGAGTCTAGATAAGTGTGTGCCCAGTGGTAAGTGCGAAAGTTTATACGAGTACCATGACAACCCAAAACATCGTGAATTTCGTTTTTTGAGAACGTGACTATATCGTAAAAGAGGTGCACCGACAACACAAGTAAACACAACCTGAAGACCTGTCAGGTTCATGAGGTGATTACTTGGATAATAAAACAAATCTTATCACCTATGTGTGGTGTTATTGCTGTTCTGAAGGCGTGTCAGTAACAACCGTGCAACGTACCCCCTGCAGGCGTGGCAGGCATGATGGGTATACATCACCTATGTGTGGCGTTATTGCTGTTCTGACGGCGTGTCAGTAACAACCGTGCAACGTACCCCCTGCAGGCGTGGCAGGCATGATGGGTATACATCACCTATGTGTGGTGTTATTGCTGTTCTGAAGGCGTGTCAGTCATAACAATTATGCGACGTACCCTTTCTGCAACATGACAGGCTTAACAGGTAAATACCACCTATGCGTAATGTCAGTGTCATTCAGAAGGCATGTCAGTACCAACGATAATGAAACATACCCCGTCTGCAACGGTTTACTGGGTAAGCCCCGCCTGTGCGTCGTGTAATTGTGGTTCTGAATATGTGTCAGCAGCGACAACTGCTATGTATCACCCTGCCTATATAAAGATGCGTGCAGAACGACTACGTGTGAAACTGTCGTGAACCGCTATGCATGGCTGTACCACCAACTTGATGAACCTATACTCGGGCCAACCATATACGCGTATAGACCACCAGTGAACGCCTGAAGCTAACCACGACCGATGGCAGAGAATATGCCGGCAAGTAGTAACTATTATGACCACATACCTGCGTACGGGGCCACACCCCATGTGCTGTATGAGCATGTGCGCTGCACAACACTGCGGGCGTACGAACTTCACAAATAGCGCAAGTGCATGTACAGAACACATGCCACAAGTGCACACGCAGCCTGATTCCCGCGTGCACCCGAGTAATATAACCCTACAAACATGCGTGATACAAGTCCTGCGAGCGGGTGTGCAGCACAATCCTTATGAGTGCATATTCAGTAGTAATCCTACGAGCGTGGGGCCATGTAATACTATAAACGTGCGTACAGTGTGACTCGTATGAGCGTGTACAAAGTATGATTCCTATGAGTGTGTACAACATGACTCCTACAAGAGCGTGTGTAGTATGAACCCTGCAAGCGAGTACAAGCGTGTATACCACGTAAACCTACGAGCAAGTGTACAGTATGGATGCTACATTGGTATGCACCGCATGAACTTTATGAATTATGCGAGCGAGTGTACCGTATAAATGCTACCGGCGAATGTACTGCATAATCCTAACGCGTGTAAAGTAAGAATCCAACAAGCGTGTGTACAGGATATCCTACCAGTGTGTACTGTGTACGGCATGAATCTTATAAGTGTGTACGCAGCATAATGCTACAAGTATGTACAAGCGTGAGTGCAGTATGAATGCTACAAGCAAGCGTACAGCATGAATCCTAAGGGTGAATGTACAATACAATCCTACAAACGAGTGTACAGTATGAAACCTATAGGCAAGTAAACGGCATAAACTCTACAAGTGTTTACTGTATGAATCTTACAAGCGTGTGTGCAGTATAAACCTTACAAAGGGGGTGTACAGAATGACCCTAAAAGCGTGTGTACGGTATAAAACTACAAGCGCGTAGAGAACGAATGAACCCTATAAGCGTGTGTGGCGTAAAAATGTGTCCGGCATGAATCCTACCAACGTGCATGGGTGCCAGGATGTGTACAGCATGAATCCTACGGCATGATTCCTATAAGTGAGAATCGCAGCTCCACAACAGCTGGAGGCACACCGCCCGGAAACACAGAAATATAAATATAAAATAAATGAAAATAAAACTGTGAGGAAGTTAGTTAAGAGACAAAGGTTGGAAGTGAGCGCAGCTGTTGGTGTAGCGTGCCTCAGACTGACCAGATTGGCAGCTGTGGGGGTGAAGCATAAGCCCACAGGGTGGGGCGGAGCGGTGAGTCCGATTGAGTGTAAAGGTGTGCGAGTCTCAATATACTGGAGACACATATAGATCCTCCCAGCGGCACAGAACTACAAAATGTGATAATGATATATATGTGCAGGAGGCTGTTCACATAGAGCGGTAATGATATGCATGTGCAAGAAGCCTATCACATAGTGCGGTAATGATATGCATGTGCAGGAGACTGTTCACATTGTGCAGTAATCATATACATGTGCAAGAAGCCTAACACATAGTGCGGTAATGATATGCATGTGCAGGAGACTGTTCACATAATGCAGTAATCATATACATGCGCAGCAAGCCGTTCACATAGTGCGGTAATGATATGCATGTGCAGGAGACTGTTCACATAGTGCAGTAATGATATGCATGTGCAAGAAGCCTATCACATAGACTGTTCACATAATGCAGTAATCATATACATGTGCAAGAAGCCTAACATATAGTGCGGTAATGATATGCATGTGCAGGAGACTGTTCACATAATGCAGTAATCATATACATGCGCAGCAAGCCGTTCACATAGTGCGGTAATGATATGCATGTGCAGGAGGCTGTTCACATAGTACGGTAATGATATGCATGTGCAGGAGACTGTTCACATAGTACGGTAATGATATACATGTGCAGGAGACTGTTCACATAGTACGGTAATGATATATATGTGCAGGAGACTGTTCACATAGTGCAGTAATGATATACATGTGCAAGAAGCCTAACACATAGTGCGGTAATGATATGCATGTGCAGGAGACTGTTCACACAGTGCGGTAATCATATACATGCGCAGCAAGCCGTTCACATAGTGCGGTAATGATATGCATGTGCAAGAAGCCGAATGCCGATATGTAATACAATAACCTGGGGCCGGACTGACCAAGGGTTTCCCTGAACTCCGGCTTACCTCCGGAGTCCGGGAACAGCCAGCGTTACCCCCACTCAGCCACGGCCACTTACCACCACCATGCCGGCTGAAGCGACCTTCCAGTCAGCTGACTCGTGCAGTCAGCTGACCGGTGGGAACGTTACTCCACCTCCTGCCGACATCACGTGACAAACCCTCAACCGAAGAACCCACGGCGTCATTGGAGGGGGGAGAGCCGTGGGTTCTTATGGTCATCCCGCTCCTCCCACAATTACAGGCCAGCTGCGCAGGCCTTACCATTTATCTTGTGGCTTGCACCTAAAATCCACCAGTTATCGCTTTCATGATTACAGTCAATACATAGAAGTACAGTGGGGCAAAAAAGTATTTAGTCAGCCACCAATTGTGCTAGTTCTCCCACTTAAAAAGATGAGAGAGGCCTGTAATTTTTATCACAGGTATACCTCAACTATGAGAGACATAATGAGAAAAAAAAATCCATAAAATCACATTGTCTGATTTTTAAAGAATTTATTTGCAAATTATGGTGGAAAATAAGCATTTGGTCAATAACAAAAGTTCATCTCAATACTTTGTTATATACCCTTTGTTGGCAATGACAGAGGTCAAACGTTTTCACAAGGTTTTCACATACTGTTGCTGGTATTTTGGCCCATTCCTCCATGCAGATCTCCTCTAGAGCAGTGATGTTTTGGGGCTGTCGCTGGACAAGACAGACTTTTAACTCCCGCCAAAGATTTTCTATGGGGTTGAGATCCTGAGTCTGGCTAGGCCACTCTAGGACCTTGAAATACTTCTTACAAAGCCACTCTTTTGTTGCCTGGGCAGTGTGTTTGGGATCATTGCCATGCTGAAAGACCTATCCACGTTTCATCTTCAATGCCCATGATGATGGAAGGAGGTTTTCTCTCAAAATCTCACAATACATGGCCCCATTCATTCTTTCCTTTACATGCATCAGTCGTCCTGGTTCCTTAGCAAAAAAAACAGCCCCAAAGCTTGATGTTTCCACCCCCATGCTTCACAGTAGGTATGGTGTTCTTTGGATGCAACTCAGCAATCTTTCTCCTCCAAACACGGCAAGTTGAGTTTTTACCAAAAAGTTCTACTTTGGTTTCATCTGACCATATGATATTCTCCCAATACTCTACTGGATCATCCAAATGCTCTCTAGCAAACTTCAGATGGGCCCAGACATGTACTGGCTTAAGCAGGGGGACATGTCTGGCACTGCATGATTTGAGTCCCTGGCGGTGTAGTGTGTTACTGATGGTAGCCTTTGTTATTTTGGTCCCAGCTCTCTGCTGGTCATTCACTAGGTCCCATGTGGTTTTGGGATTTTTGCTCACTGTTCTTATGATCATTTTGACACCACGGAGTGAAATCTTGCGTGGAGCCCCAGATCGAGGGAGATTATCACTGGTCTTATATGTCTTCCAAATTCTAATAATTGCTCCCATAGTTGATTTCTTCACACCAAGCTCCTTGCCTATTACAGATTCAGTCTTCCCAGCGTAGTGCAGGTCTACAATTTTGTTTCTGGTGTCTTTCGACAGCTCCTTGGTCTTGGCCATAGTGGAGTTTGGAGTGTGACTGT
Source organism: Hyla sarda (assembly GCF_029499605.1). Lineage (NCBI taxonomy): Eukaryota > Metazoa > Chordata > Amphibia > Anura > Hylidae > Hyla > Hyla sarda. Next base: position 493,585,060 of record NC_079189.1, on the reverse strand, counting down.
TTGAGGTTGTGGATAGGTGTCTTTTTTATTGATAACAAGATCAAACAGGTGCCATTAATAAAGGTAACAAGTGGAGGACAGAGGAGACTCTTAACACCTTAACGACCATGGACGTGTTTACACGTCCAGGGGGGATGCACATTCCAGCACCAGCACGAGTATACACATCCATGGTTCTCATGAGTGCTGCCCAGTGCACCCACGAGATTGTGGCAGGGACTAAGCTGTAACACACAGACGGGACCCTGCCGTACTGTTGGGGCTGAAGTAATCTTCGGTCCCGGCAGTTTAACCCTTACAGCCGCGGCCGGAAGTGACCACGGGCTATAAGTGCTTTGACAGAGGGAGGGAGCTCCCTTGGTCTTCCCTGCAGCATCCCGCAGCACGATCGCGGGGTGCTGTGAGTAATCCCTGGCGGGCGGGGGCCTGCTGCACTGCCAGGACCGACAAAAACTTTGGCCCTGGCAGTTTAACCCTTACAGCCGCGGCAACCGCGAGCTGTAAGGAGTTCTCTCCTGTAGCACCCCGCAACAATCGCGGGGTGCTGCTGGTTACCTGGGCAGTAAGGTCCTTTACAAGGACACCCAGATCTGCCCTGGTTATTGCCTGTCAGGACATGCCAGAGGCGCATCCTGATATGCTGCCTGCCAGTGTAAAACTGGCAAACAGCATATAACTGCAATGCTTTGGAATACTAAGTATTCCAAAGCATTAAAAAAAAGTGTAAAAAAAAATATTAAATAAATAAAAGTTAAAAAAATGTTTAAAAAAAGTGTAAAAAAATACATTTATGAAATAAATATAATGAAAAATAAAAATACATAATGTGTAGGATCACACGGCGCACATCTGCAGCATATTACATGCTGCGGATGCCCACCAGCAGTCACAATAATGAGCTCCCTGCTGCGGCTGTGTAGCTTTGTGTGTCCACTCATGGCGGCGGATTTCCCGCCGGCAGTCATGAGCGGACACATTGAGCTACCCAGCAGCAGCAGTGATCTCGCCCTTGTGACTGCCGGGGGGCATCCATGGTGTGAAATAAGCCGGGGATGTGCTCTATGTGACCCTACACTGCGTCCTGTTCATACTGCGTTTCAGCAGTATGTTACAGCCACGTGTCACTGCTAGCCGACCAGGGACTGATCAGAGTGGTCCCTGATCCAGCCAATACACTTGTATGGGTGCGGTATTGTTCTGACAGCTCCAATCCTTGGCAGGCATGGGGTGGCGGTCTATAATTCCTATAATGATGCCCTGAAAGCCAAAGGGGGCCCCTCTCCTTCTTGGCCCTACCAGGCGGTCAGGCAACCAGATATGGCCTAAGAAGGGGTACTGCCCAGCCTGGGACAAACAGCGTGATAAAATATGAGTGCATTTCCTCCATTTCAAAAGCGACTTACCAAAATGATGCCCCACAAATGAAGAATTTGTGGGGAAAAAAAGCTAAATTTCTATTTTTTTCCACTGACTTTGAAATAATTCTAGCCACACAATAAGGGCTCAATGTACTTACTTTTGCCCGAGGTGAAAACTTTAGGAGGCGTAGTTTCGAAAATGGGGTCACTTCTGGGGGTGCAGTATTGTTCTGACATCTTGAATGCTTTGCAAGATGAAGTGCGGCCTATAATTTGTATAATGATATCTTGAAAGCCAAATGGTGCTCCTCTTGTTTGGGTCCCACCATGTGGCCATTCAACCAAATATGGCATAAGCGGGGGTATTACCGAACACAGGACAAACAGCGCAATAAAATATGGGGTGCATTTTCTACTTTTCAGGTGCAATGTACAAAAAATATGTCCCACAAATGATGCATTTGTAAAAAAAAAATGAAAATTTTTATTTTTCCACTGACTTTGTAACCATTCCAGCCACACAAAAAGGACTCAAAGTACCCACTTTTGGTCTAGGTGAATACTTTAGGGGGTGTAGTTTCCAAAATGGGGTCACTTGTGGGGGTTCTGTAACGTTTTGGCAGCTAAAACCCTTTGCAGGCATGAAGTGTGGCCTATAATCCATCCGGCCTAAAATGATGCCATGAAAGCCTAATGGCGCTCCTCTCCTTCTGGGTCCTACCACGCAGCCAAGGAACCAAATATGGCCTAAGCGGGGGTATTTCCAAACATGGGCCGAGCAGCTCAATAAAATATAGGGTGCATTTCTTTCAATATCAGAAGCTATGTACAAAAAATATGTCCCACAAATAATGCATTTGTGAAAAAAAAAGATAACTTAAAATTTTTAACACTAACTTTGTAATAATTCCTGCCAAAAAACAATGGTGTTAAAATACTCACTGTACCCCCTAGCGAATACCTTCAGGGGTCTAATTTTGTGACCAAAAAACTGTCAGAATTATATTAACATTGGCAAAACGTTACCAGAGTTATTCTCTAATGAAGTCAGACATCCCTGATTTAAAAAAAAAAAACAGGCCTGGTCTTTCAGGGGGGGTACATGTTTACTTGTGTTGTTCCTTGAGGGGTTAAAGAAGAAGTTACAGGTCTGTGAGAGACAGAAATCTTGCTTGTTTGTAGGTGACCAAATACTTATTTTCCCCCATAATTTGCAAATAAATTCTTTAAAAATCAGACAATGTGTTTTTATGGATTTTTTTTTCTCATCATGTCTCTTATAGTTGAGGTATACCTATGATGAAAATTACAGGCCTCTCATTTTTTTTAAGTGGGAGAACTTGTACAATTTGTGGCTGACTAAATACTTTTTTGCCCCACTGTATTATATCTGCAGTATGTAGAGAATATTCCATTTGGTATCATGTGCACACTAGTTTAACCTTTTCTTTTTTTTTTTTTTTAACCATCAATGTGATTTTAATTTTCTTTTCTTAATTTTAGCCATATAGTTGAAAAAATATATATTTCCCGTTTACATTATAGTTCACTTTTCTGGTAGTCCTATACTAGTACCTTAAAGAAAAACTGTCGCCCTGATCACCCACACTAAACCCAATACCCAAGGTTATAGTGTGGTTTCCTGGGAGTGCAAAGAGGGTCACTTACCAAATTCCATCCAGTGGCTCCTGTGATATTGCCCAACGAAAATCCCATTCTCAATTCGGTTACCTGCACATAGAAGGCAGGGCCCCGATAGCTGTCCGCCCCCTGAAACAATCTGCCTCTATTAGTATATTCAAATTCTGCACTGCACTGAGACAGGAGCGCAAGTGCAGTTAGTTTACAAACAGCAACAAAAAACGTGGTCTCAAATGGCTGGAGGTGCTCAACCCCAAATGCAGTTGTACATATATACTGGGGGAGCAGATCCTGCCCTTGTAGTCCATTGCTAGGGGCGATCCCCAGCATAAAAATGCATACAATGGAGGATGCCTGCAGCGGACTACAAGTGCCACAATAGAATCCTACACCAGATAAACGGTGTGGATGTGTAACAATTAGAATAATACAATACAGAAATTTAGGTTCACTACTGTGGTAGATGTATACAATGACATTGGCTAATCCCTCAACACTGATGTTAAAATTGAGACATTCGCCAGTGTATCCTTATATAAAGGACACACCAGAGCCCGCACACCAACGCCAAGGTTTCTCAGATGGCACGGGACCTAACGCTAAACTACCTGTGCGTATAAAGCAAAAACCAGGGGACAGTGGGCAATTACAGCAGCACTAGGTCGACATGCAGCCTACTCCCAGTTCCCTCCAGCGTGACTGGGCACACATACAATGGGAGGAGGGAGAGAGGCTATAAGCCCCACCCAAGTTGGCTGATATAGGTGCATGGCCTCACAGGTGCAACCCTAATGCTGTCTGGAAAATGTTTAAGGTGCATTAACATATGGAGTATGCACAACTGCATTTGGGGTTGAGCACCTCCAGCCATTTGAGACCACGTTTTTTGTTGTTGTTTAAAAATTTATACTTGGAGGTGTGTAAACTCCATATGTTAATGCACCTTGAACATTTTCCAGGCAGCATTAGGGTTGCACCTGTGAGGCCATGCACCTATATCAGCCAACTTGGGTGGGGCTTGTAGCCTCTCTCCCTCCTCCCATTGTATGTGTGCCCAGTCACGCTGGAGGGAACTGGGAGTAGGCTGCATGTCGACCTAGTGCTGCTGTAATTGCCCACTGGCCCCTGGTTTTTGCTTTATACGCACAGGTAGGTTAGCGTTAGGTCCCGTGCCATCTGAGAAACCTTGGCGTTGGTGTGCGGGCTCTGGTGTGTCCTTTATATAAGGATACACTGGCGAATGTCTCAATTTTAACATCAATGTTGAGGGATTAGCCAATGTCATTGTATACATCTACCACAGTAGTGCACCTAAATTTCTGTATTGCATTATTCTAATTGTTACACATCCACAACGTTTATCTGGTGTAGGATTCTATTGTGGCACTTGTAGTCAGCTGCAGGCATCCTCCATTGTATGCATTTTTATGCTGGGGATCGCCCCTAGCAACGGACTACAAGGGCAGGATCTGCTCCCCCAGTATATATGCACAACTACATTTGGGGTTGAGCACCTCCAGCCATTTGAGACCACGTTTTTTGTTGTTGTTTAAAAATTTAAACTTGGAGGTGTGTAAACTCTATATGTTAAAGGTCCTTGAACATTTTCCAGGCAGCATTAGGGTTGCACCTGTGAGGCCATGTACCTATATCAGCCAACTTGGGTGGGGCTTGTAGCCTCTCTCCCTCCTCCCATTGTATGTGTGCCCAGTCACGCTGGAGGGAACTGGGAGTAGGCTGCATGTCGACCTAGTGCTGCTGTAATTGCCCACTGGCCCCTGGTTTTTGCTTTATACGCACAGGTAGGTTAGCGTTAGGTCCCGTGCCATCTGAGAAACCTTGGCGTTGGTGTGCGGGCTCTGGTGTGTCCTTTATATAAGGATACACTGGCGAATGTCTCAATTTTAACATCAGTGTTGAGGTATTAGCCAATGTCATTGTATACATCTACCACAGTAGTGCACCTAAATTTCTGTTGTAGTTTACAAATAGCTCTCATGTCCTAGGGACATATGTGGCATGTCACGTGAGCGCTGCGCTCTGAGGAGACTCTCTGGCACAGTAGCAGAGCGCTCTGGCGAGAAGAGCTCTCGTGTTACTAGGACGTGAGAGCTGTTTGTAAACTAAATGCGTTGTGCATCTGCCTCAGAGCGCAGCGCAGAATTTGAATATACTAACAAAGGGAGATTGTTTCAGGAGGCCGATAGAAGCAGGGAGTGCACAGCTATCGGGGCCCTGCCTCCTGTACGCAGGTAACCGAACTGAGCACGGGACTGTCGTCTGATAATATCACAGGAGCCACTGGATGGAATTTGGAAAGTGACCCCTCTTTGAACTCCTGGTCACCCACACTATAACCCTGTGTATTGGGTTTAGTGTGGGTGAACAAAGTGACAGTTTTCCTTTAAGATAGTTATTTGTGATAAACATAGTCTACAAATAACATTGATTTATTACTTCTCTATTTTAGAGAAATTGGGCCATTTATGGTGTAATGGAAATAAATGGCGGGTGTGGTCTTTTTGATGGAGTTATTTTATGCATATTTCAAATTTTTTTGTAATAAATTAATTAACATAGGAAAAAAGGTGAAAAGCAAAAACAAATGATGGTGGAACTTTATTAGCTTCCTACTACCAATATTAAAGTGATCACAAACAGTCACATGATTACTAGGACCAATAAACGCAGCAACACTGTGTACGAGAAACAGAGAAGACAGAAGTGGTGAAAACCGCTTCTGTATTCTCCACAGATCTCTTGATATACATTATAGGAAGTAGGCAAGACAGTAAAGGCAGTGGGATGGAAACCTTGAGTCTTGGCATGTGTGTAAATATTACTTTAAAGGGGTTATTCAGGAAAAAATAAAAAAAGAGCTAATTCATTTCTTTCAAAAACTGCTCCCTGTTTATTTCCATGTCGGCTGTGGTTCTGCAGCTCAGTTCCATTGAAGTGAATGAAGCCAAGTTGTAGGATCACACACAACCTGGGTAGAGACATGGAGCTGTTTTTGAAAGAAATTAGCTGTTTTTCTATTCCTGGGTGACCCGTTTAAGAGGTGCCACCAAATAGACAACTTCATGGCAACCATAGTACATATACCGTAGATGAGAACCTAAAGAATTTTAAGGGGAGATACAATCAAAATGATATCAAAATGATTTTTTATGATGTCACTGCATTTCATGGTGTATAAAGGTAGTTCAGTGGTTAGCACTGTTGCCCTGTAGAAATGGAGCGTAGATACACATCTGTGTTCTTGCTGATCAGAAGACTACAATAGGGAACATTTGTTTAATATTTTTTTCCAGAGCTTTATAAAGAGGACAAAAGATTTCAGGCAGAACCATACAAGTGACACTACTCTTCTCACAACAAGTGCCCTACTGTTCCAGACTGTAAATATCGACCAGCTTGTAATTGTTCTACACAGAATGGTGTCATGCCATCAAGCACCCAAGAGATATGTGTATAAAGGTTTATTCAACAAATAATACAAACAAGTGGGAAAAAAAACATATTAGATATCTATCTAGGATAGCTTTGAAAATCTAATATCTACACATAAAAATAAAAAGGTTTCAGAAAAAAGGCACAGGCATAGCTTCAAATACATAAAATAGCTACAAAAATACATTTTTTTACTTTTAAATTATTCCTATGGCATATTACATTATAAACTTGCTACACAGTTACACATACATAATACAGAATACTGTATATAAGTTAGCTTTACTACAATGGCTTTTATGAACAGACATTTATCATATCTGTTATTTTCCATTCATGTACCGACCAATCACCTGTTTCTAACATTATTAACATTACCTTTAACCCATACATAGAATTACATGATGCCTACAAAAGAATGGCATCAGTTATCCAAAATGTTTCAAAAATCAAATTCATGAAAGACATTGGTCATTATTATGATATACATTTAGAAAAAGTCACTATTAGAGATGAGCAAACTGAACTTAACTTAATTTGGTAAAAGTTTGGTTTGTCATAAACTCGAAACTCTGACAGTTTGTTTTGGATTAACCTGCTAAAACAGCAGAAGTCACATGGCAACTTGCAAACAGCTCTTCCAGCCAATCAGTAGGCAGTATTGGGTGATGCCAGACCCACTATAAAAGCCTATGAACATAGCTTGCCTATGAACATAGCTTCAGCAGCCATTTTAGAGATAGTAGGCGGTTAGGTGAAGATCTCTGTGAGGGACAGTGATCACTGTACAACAGAGACAGGAGGACAACTACACAAACAAAATAATTGTAGCTAAGTTTACATTCACATGTAACTAATCCACTGTGGATTTTATTGCTACCCATTGACTTCAATGCGGATTAGTTGTATGTGAACGTACCATAAAGAAGCACTGCAGGCAGCATTCTGCATCTATTCTGTCTGTAGAAAACATGTTTTCTTTTTTAGCAATAAAAGAACGCAGTGCACAGAGGCTTTTGTGTAACTTTTATCAAATTGAAGCAAATCCTAGTGCTACTCCCCAAAATAATTTTTTTTTTGTAAAAAAGTAATTACCTGTTGCTACTCCCAAAAAAGGATAATTTTTTGACCGCTCAAAAAAGCCCATCGCTTTTTCCGGTACATTTGGATGCATCTGCCACCACAAAGGATACTTTATGGACCTTTTTTATAAAAAAAAAAAAATCTGCTAGTGCAATATAGTTTTAAACAAGCTTTTAGTTACCACTAAGTACCATTCCTTTAGTCATAGCCATACATGTTGCCATAACTTTGACAGTAACTTTCCCTTAAAAACAGCTCAACAAACGTACAAACGGTAGATACACTCCTAGGTGACGTAACAGTGTTCTACGGGGCTTTTAGACAGTGTTATACATGAGTTTTAGGGCTATTGGTAAAGTTTTGGTTCGGACTGAACTAGATCGCCCTTAAGCAAACTTTTTGACAAAGTTCAGCAAACTGCCAAGCCAAACTATTTAAAATGTTGCTCATCTGTAGTCTCTATGGTCACTAAGAAAACTGATAAACAAGTTTCTGTGATAGATAGATGTATGAAGGATCTAGGTCCCAATGCTAAATTGGTACCAAGCCCTCTGCCTCTCCCAAATGTCACATGGTGTTGATAGTAGTGCTGTCCTTATCTGTGGCAGGAGGGCACCCTCATACACTAGAGCCCAGGTATATTTAACCATTGAAGTCCCTACTGCATGAGACAAAAATCATGACATTTTTTAAAATACTTAAGCAAATAATGTAATAAAATACAAAATACATATAAACAGAAAAAACAGCATGTTAATAGAGTCCATACCTGTATTGCTTATTGTTGTTCTTTTTCTTTTCTTTTTTAACTACATATACTTCAATGGCATAGCTATGTAAACCATAATACTCTGTATAATTAAACAATAATAATAGCAAAACATAGAGGAGGTTTATAGGCATTACAACCAAGAGGAGGTTTATAGGCATATAGGCATAAAAGGGAATTGCATTCTACTGAATATAGATTCCTAATACTTTCATGAACAAAATAATTTCTGCTGCAAGTCACTGCAATCTGACAGAAAGGAATTATCATCTATCCCCATCAATGGCAGTATATGACTTTTCAATGAGAGCTCACTGTAGAAATTGTCTGCCTGCCTGCCTTTCAGCTTGCAGCAAAAGCCACCAGTAATAGTAGTGTGTTAGTCAATGATGGGCCATCCTTAGGATAAGCTATCAATATTAGATCAATGGGGTAATTTTCATAGTGGCTGTGCCAGGTACTACAGTTGTGCCCAGTAATTTTCATAGTGGCTGTGCTAGGTACTGCAGTTGTGCCCAGTAATGTTTACAGTGGCTGTGCTAGGTACTGAAATTGTGCCCAGTAATTTTCATAGTGGGTGTGCAGGGTACTACAGTTGTGTCCAGTAATTTTCATATTGGCTGTGCGTGATACTGCAGTTGTCCCCAGTTATTTCCATAGTGGCTGTGCTAGGTACTGCAGTTGTGCCCAATAAATTTCAAAGTGGCTGTGCGTGATACTGCAGTTGTGCCCAGTATTTTTCATAGTGGCTGTTCTAAGTACTGCAGTTGTGCCCAGCAATTTATATAATGGCTTTGCTAGATACTGCAGTTATACCCAGTATTTTTCATAGGGGCTGTGCTAGGGACTGCAGTTGTGCCCTTTCTTTTACACAGGACACAGCTGTGGTACCTAGAACAGCAAATATAAAATGTAAAACCACTGGCTGCCACAGCCTTTTACAACAGCTAACTGACAGGGGGTGTGAAGAGTTGGAACCTTACTTCACTAATAAAGACGCCTCTATTGAGAATAGGTCAACTTTTAATTCCCAGATAACCCCTTTAAGTCAAGGAATCTCCAAATCAGTGATGCCCTTAAAAGAAAAAATACAAATCCAGCATCTAAGGATTATTTTACTGACAGAAAAGACATAGCAGAATTGAACACTTATAGTACATAGCATAGTACAAGAAGACTGCACTGAAGGGATTTTACTTCAACTCTCCTGCTACTACTTTACAACTTGTCTGGGGGACCGGTTTATGGAGCTTTATTTATCGTCATGGCAATATAATAGCCTTGTCCCTAAATGACGTTAACAATATGTATCTGTTGTATTACTTCCCCCACACTATTTAGATTGTAAGCTCCGTTGGGCAAGAAGTCCTTTTGTCTTCATGAATTCATTTACATGACATGTCATTTTAACAAGTTGTTGGTGCTTTATAAAGAAATATTATAATGAATAAGTAAAGATAAGTGTCATTTCTAGTATGTCTCTATGGGTATATCTCAGCACTAATGGTATATTGAATGATACAAAAGTGCAATAACTGCAGCAAAAAAACATGTTTTTACTTCCTGTATTTGTAGTGGTTTTCCCATATGTTTTTGTCTTTTTAGTTTTTGATGTGTTTTTAGTATTTGTACATGGGGATATTGTTATTTATGTATTATATTCAAAACTATGTCTATAATTACAGAAAAACTTCAACAACAAAGTTACAAAATGCACATATATACCATTGCCGGCATTGCAGTGGTGTAATGGTGCAGTTTATTTATTTTTTTGCACTAACATGCAAAAGATGTTTACTAATGGAATGCAGAAGCCCAATGTATATCAAATATATATGTTGCTGCCCAACATGCAGCTTGTTTCTTTCTGGAATCTAACATAGGGACTGTAGTAGAGCTATATTTTAGTAACTGAATGAAGCTCCAGGGGCCATGTTTGTTAATGTACCTAAAAGTCCTTGGCCAGTTTTATACAAAATACATGAAAACTGTACTATTTTACCATGTGCTCTGGCAAACTACTGGATATAATTTACAACTGCTAAGGCATTTTTTGTAGGAATGTATTCAAATATTAAAACCCTTGTTGTATACTGCTGTGAATTTAAATTCAATATCTAGTAGAAAAATAGAGATATTTGAATATCTGCCTAAGACACTTAACACAAATGCATAGTGATTTAGAAAAATAGTTTGTGAAAAAATGCAATATTAATAAAAACATTAAAAAAACATACAATGTTTCTATTATAAAAATAGAATACCCTTAAAATTAGAAAAGATACTTCTACATAATGGAACTGTGCAAACTAGAAGAAGCCAAAGGAGACAGAAATCTCTTTGTTCATAATAAGAATACAATGATATGTTTTACAGTATATAGCAACCTAATGTCACCACTGGTACCACCTGCACACAATGATTTTGTGGCAAAGCTAGTCACTATTTTTTTCCATGCCCTAGTGCAGCAGATGGATCTAAAGGTTTAAGAGAACGGCTAGGCCTGTGTATTCTACCTCCATGAATTCGAGTATTGCTCTTAGGTTGACTTGGGCCTACAGTAACATGCTCATTCTTCAGAGATGAAGAGGTCTCAGTGGCGCCACCACCACAAGTCCTGCTAACGTAGGTTGCTTCTTTAGATGCACTTAACAGTTGTATCCCCTGTTGCATAACACTCACGAACATCTGTGCAGACTGCTGGTGATGTTGAGACATTAATAGTAGGTTTGAAGCAATTTTTTCCAAAATTGCGTTCTGTTGCACAATGAGTTCAGAACTGGACTTCTCTGACGCCATAATCTGCTTGAGGGATTTGCTAATATCCTTCACATGACCATTAAGAACATTCAACTTCCTGGACATTGTTTTGCGGAACTGGCTCTGCTCTGAGTATATAAGTGCTGTGTGCTCACTGATATCATTCCTTATTGCTGGTGGTACTTGATCACTGTTGAATGGAGCCATCATTGGCAGCTCATTGAACGTCTCATCGGATACGGCCTTCTGAAGGTTTGTGCTGCTACGTTGCTCTTCTTTCGCAGGTTGTATATCTTGTAACATGAAGTATTCTTTTTTGGTTTCAAAATGACTTGAAAGCGGAGCCATATAAATTTCCCCCTTCTCTTCTTCTTCCGTGTCACTGAATTCTGACTTGTCGTGAAGAACTTCAGTCAACGCCATGCTGGTTGATATTTCTAAATAAAAGGTGAAAGTAGTTATATTTCAACATTATAAGTTTCTCAAAACTTACTATAAAGTAATACTGTGTTATATGTTAAATTGTCTGACAGCATTTTTAACTTTAATTTCATATTTACAACATAAAGAACATCAAAGAAATATTAACCCTAAAATATGAATTATTTTCTGTGAAGAATAGGGGATAAGATGTCTGATTACTGGGGTCCTGCCGCTAGGACCCCGCAATCTACATGCAGCACAGCCGTCACACCCCCTCCCATAGACATGAATGGAGGGGGTGTTACGTGATGTCACAAGTGGGCATGGCCATGACATCACATCTTGGTTTCAGGAACAGCACAGAATGCTGAGTGCTGCACGGAGATGATGGGGGTCTCTGTGGCAAACCCCTGCATCTTATCCCCTATCCTTTGGACTACCCCTTTAACTGAACTTGTCAAATTAATCCTATGTTCTTAAAATGCGTCTGTCGCCTAAATTACCCTTGCTAAACTGTCGACATAGTTTAGCAAGGACCAATGTTCCCATTCAAGACATGTCTTCGTATGTGGATGTGGTAGCTTTATTCAGCATAAAAACGTTTTTTAGATGGTCCACAAATGCTATGCCCAGGGCCGCAAGCCTCTCTCATTTGAAATCACACCAGCTCCTACCGTTTATTAATATATAGAGCTCTCTTCCCATAGACAGCCCTGTGTAAATTGTCCATGCATTGCCTGAGAGTGCCATCAGACTAAACGTGCATGTGCCACAATACCCATTGATGGCACATGCTCAGGCAATCTACACAGGGTCACTGCTAGTAGAAGATCCCTGTGTGTCAATCTACAGGAGGAGTGGGTGTAACATCAGAAGAGAAAGGTGTTAAAACCCTGGGACATAGTAGACCCTGGGGCATGCCTCTCTGGCACACAGGGATCATTTATATGTGGATCATTGACCAGATTTGAGATGTGTAAGCGGAGCTGTGATTGTTTTAAATACAGGGCCATTTTTTATACATTTTATCAATTGGGTCATATTTTAGAATGATTTTATCCCTATGTAACATGCAAACTCCTATTTTTCATATAAAAAATAAAACTCTTTTGTAAAGTTTGCAATAAGATGAAAAAAATTTCAAGATTTGAAAATTCCACCTTTCTCGATATGAATTGGTAATACAATCCTCTTAAAAGGTTTGTGTATAAAAAAAATGCATAAGAGTGTTGGATGAAAAGCTCTGCAAATATGATATCAAGTGAACCGAAACACTGAGAAAACAGCATATCAGTACAAGGGCAAGAATGAAGCTTCATAAGATCCAAATACCATCTACAGAAATCCTTCATCAAATTGTATAATCTTGAGAGGAAAGTAGAATATTGATTTTTGTCACCTCTTAAAATAAACAATTGAATTTCTATTATGATAGGGGGAAAATGTGTTGCTGCTTTCTCTTAGGTAACATGTAACCAAACATAAAACCAGATTATTTTGTTATCATTTGCTTCAAAGTCTTGACAAGCAAGCGGTCAAGTGTTGATTTGTTACAAGCAAGAATCATCTCTTTTATGAACCAAGCGGAATGTATCATGTTCTGTGCAGAATTAAGGTTACAAGTGTTATCTCTCTGCCATTATCTCGCTATTCATTGCAATTCTATAAACATTCTTAACGCTGGAAGTTTGGGAAACAGCGTGAATCATAGAAAAAAAGAAAAATACAAGCACATACTTTAATCAATTGCTAAAGCACCCACTGAAGAATAGGAACGGACTGATAATATAAACTTGGCCAAAATCCAATCTCCCTGGGCTATTCCGAGTTGGGAAAATCAAGATATATTCTTGGCAGTGACAGAAAATGTAGGAATAGGCCGATAACTACCATAATACAATCCCACGGCCAGAGTCCAACAGGGTGATAAAAATTTAAGTGCCAGTGTTTATCTCTTCTAGAGTAGTCTTTTTTTTCCCCCCGGTAATGACTATACATTCAGATATTTTATGGCGGAAATGTTGATAGTTCTCCGTATACATATTTTCTATTATGCTCAAGGGCAATGACTCTCGATGCAGCTGGTAATAGATATTTTAGTTGTAATTGTTTTATTAGATCGCATAAAACGCCAAGCAAACTTTTTTTTTCACAGCTGTTGAACTTCCAACTGCAGCCGGAATGGGGAATCAGAACTCCCAGCTAATTCAATTAACCGTTCTGTTAAATAAAGTAAAACTTTATCATGAAATACTAAACAGATGGGTCGCTGATTTCTTCTCCAGCCCCAGAGCTCGACTATGTTGCTTTCAGGCCAAGGAGTTGATGTGGATGATTTGACATTACATTGATTTTTATATTTTCCAATTTCTCTGTTATTACCCTTCTGGATATGTTGACAGTCTACTCGGAGTAATGGGTATAAACAAACAAGAGATTGGTTGACAGAACAAAAGCCATGACCTGGATATTGATGGAATGTAATTAAATGCAGATGTGCTCCCCTGTCATACTTCACATTGCTGGCAGATTACGGCTTTTTCTGTGCAAAGTGGGAAGAAGCTGGTATTTATTATTAGAAAACATAGTGCGTACTTCATTAGGTTGTGATAGAGTCATCACTGATGTCTGAGGTTAGATTGGATCTGTTTTTAGATGCATCCTAAGTGCCAGAGCAGGTGGAAAGCTTGTGATCAACGTACCTCGGTGTCAAGCAGCTAGTAGAACATTTTTCACACTTACTTCACTCATTTGCCTTTTTTTATTTTCAGAATTTGTTAGGAAAATGTTTATATATTATATATATATATATTCTTTTTTTTTCCCGTTTCGGGGGCATTACAGAAAATAAGAGGTGTGGGGTGAGAAGAATACATCTTATAAAAAGGATCATCCTTCTGACAGCTATATTTAGTCGAGGACAGATGAGCACGCATTTGTGGAGTTTAGGATTTTGGGAAGATTTCAAGCAGCACCTCGGGCTATTCTTGAGCTTGCCAAAACAGATTATATTGATGGAAGTACAAGGTCACTTAAAATAATTTAATGTTCGCAGTTCTGGGAAAATGGTCTACAAGTAGTCAAAATCCTTATATTTTCCATTCTTCTTTCCCATGGCTATAGAGTGAAACAGACTGTTTTTAGCCTTCTATATTGATATATGCTATCAGACTAATAGACTGTTTCAATACTCTATCATTTACTTTCTATCTAGTTTCTTTCAATAATATATTGACTGTATCCATATTTACGAATGAGCTGTTGTTGACTAGGTAAATAAATCTATTCAGTAGAGGACATAAGCATGACCACACTGTATTTAGGATATAGTACAATTTGGCTTTAAAGCTCTTATCTTTGCTACTGCTATATCTTCACTTTATTTTAATATTTATACTATTTTTACAGTTGGTAGCATGTCCATAGAAGAGGCATATAGAGAGCTATGTATAGATTTATCAAGCCTGCTGCCTCTGTAAGTGTTATTGATTAAAAGGGGTATTCCAGGATTTTTTTTTATTTGACTGTGCTACAGGGGTTGTAAAGTTAGTGTTGTTCCTAATATACAGGGTGGGCCTTTTATATGGATACACCTTAAAGGGGTATTCCGCCCCTATACATCTTATCCCCTATCCAAAGGATAGGGGATGAGATGTCAGATCGCCGTGGTCCCGCTGCTGGGGACCCCTGGGATCCCCGCTGCAGCACCGCGCTATCATTACAGCACAGAGCGAGTTCGCTCTGTGTGTAATGACGGGTGATATGGGGGACGGAGCAGCGTGACGTCATGGCGTTGCCCCTCGTGACATCACGGCCCGTACCCTTAATGCAAGTCTATGGGAGGGGGCGTGTCGACCGCCACGCCCCCTCCCATAGACTTGTATTGAAAGGGACGGGCCATGACATCACGAGGGGCAGAGCCGTGACGTAACGATGCTCCGGCCCCTGTACCGCCCATCATTACGTGTAGAGCGAACTCGCTCTGTGATGTAATGATAGCGCGGTGCCGCAGCGGGGATCCCAGGGGTCCCCAGCAGGGGGACCGCGGCGATCTGACATCTTATCCCCTATTCTTTGGATAGGGGATAAGATGTCTAGGGGCGGAATACCCCTTAAATAAAATGGGAATGGTTGGTGATATTAACTTCCTGTTTGTGGCACATTAGTATATGTGAGGGGGGAAACTTTTCAAGATGGGTGGTGACCATGGCGGCCATTTTGAAGTCGGCCATTTTGAATCCAACTTTTCTTTTTCAATAGGAAGAGGGTCAAGTTTCAATAGGAAGAGGGTGATGCGACACAAACTTATTGGGAATTTCACAAGAAAAACAATGATGTGCTTGGTTTTAACGTAACTTTATTTTTTCATGAGTTATTTACAAGTTTCTGACTACTTATAAAATGTGTTCAATGTGCTGCCCATTGTGTTGGATTGTCAATGCAACCCTCTTCTCCCACTCTTCACACACTGATAGCAACACCGCAGAAGAAATGATAGCACAGGCTTCCAGTATCCGCAGTTTCAGGTGCTGCAGAATGGGCAAAACAAAAATTGGAACAGGACCCTCAGTTTAAGCAGAAGATTTTATTCAGTAATGAGGCAAACTATTATGTGAATGGTGAAGTTAAACAAAACCACCGCTATTGGTCTGACACTAACCCACATTGGATAGATCCCTCCAAGACTGTTGGAACACAAATATTGATGGTATGGAGTGGCATATGGGGTACAAAGATAGTGGAGCCAATCTTCATCAATGGAAGCTTGAAGGCCACTGGATATGTGAAATTGCTACATGATGATGTGTTTCCCTCTTTATGCACTGAAGTTGGCACGTTCCCCGAGTTTTTCCAGCAAGATGGTGCACCACCACATTATGGGTGTCAGGTCCGAGCATTCCTAGATGAACAGTTTCCTGGAAAGTGGATTGGTCGTCTTGGGCCAGTTGAATGGCCCCCAAGGTCTCCTGATCTGACCCCCTTAGACTTTTATCTTTGGGGTCATCTGAAGGCAATTGTCTATGCTGTGAAGATACGAGATGTGCAGCACCTGAAACTACGGATACTGGAAGCCTGTGCTAACATTTCTCCAGTGGTGGTGCTATCAGTGTGTGAAGAGTGGGAGAAGAGGGTTGCATTGACAATCCAACACAATGGGCAGCACATTGAACACATTTTATAAGTGGTCAGAAACTTGTAAATAACTCATGAAAGAATAAAGTTATGTTAAAACCCAAGCACATCATTGTTTTTCTTGTGAAATTCCCAATAAGTTTGATGTGTCACATGACCCTCTTCCTATTGAAAAAACAAAAGTTGGATTCAAAATGGCCGACTTCAAAATGGCCACCATGGTCACCACCCATCTTGAAAAGTCCCCCCCCCCCCCACCATATACTTATGTGCCACAAACAGAAAGTTCATATCACCAACCATTCCCATTTTATTAAGGTGTATCCATATAAATGGCCCACCCTGTAGTGCCTGTACCTGTGTGTGATGGTTTTCTCACAATTCTTCTGTGATTTTCACTCCAATATTTATTTTTAACAGCATAAAAAATCACTGTTGTCTCAGATTTTTTCCAGGTTGCAATGCGGCCGAGACCTGACTCACTAGTCAGCTGATGACAGGGAGCCTGTCTGCTTCAATGGGTGGAAGGATCACTTGGTGGGAGAGAGATCAATCTGCACCAGTGCAACAGCTGTAGGCACCCTGATTGAAAACCACAGGTCTTTTGAATGGATGCAGCTCATTTATGTTTCAATGGGTGGGGTGGCTGATGTGTGGGAGGGAGGTAAATGGAATTGTGGGATTTGTAGTCAAATAAAGAAAAGTCAAACAGGAAATACCAGTTCAAAAAAGCTAGCCACGGTGTTATGGTAATCTCACAACATAGCCATTTAGCCCCAAGACAAGCACAGATCCTTCCTAAGCATGTTCATTACTACCTGCCAGGTACATACTAAAATCCCCTTATAGTGGATAACTCCTTTAAAGGTTAAGGCCCCACAAAAGGTTGCGCCCTTTCTTGCAAAGAAAAAATTACCGGACATGCTAATTTGCATAGTTTATAATATATGTGTAACATCACAGGATACACATATGGGGGAGGGGGGGGAGAAATCAGCTGTGATTATGCATGAGAGCTAGTGAAGGCAGCAGCATCCTGAAACACAGACCTCACATCCAGCATGTATTACTGGGAAAGACAGGCATATCTTAGAAGGGTGGTAAACTAGGAACAGGTTGCAAACTGCATACATTTGACAAAGGCACATATAGCCCACATAGGCCCAGATTTACTAAAACTAGACTAGACAGTGTAAATACAGTCTACTTATGTACCTTTAATATCTACATGGTTTTCTTGAGTGTGTTAACCCAACACAGCAATGTGTTGTGTTGGGATATCCTAATGCACCAGGAATTTTAACACAGTGATCAAGATGAGGCTGGTTACATCAGTATCTTTCTTGATCACCCCATTCACATGGATGTGTATGTCCAAAGAGTGTAAAACATGTAAACGGTCCCTTATCATGCACGATGAGTGAATATAAAAACACAATTTTCTCACAACCTTGAGTGCTGCTTCATATTTGAGTGTATATATGAATTTGGAGTAAATAGGGGAGATTTATCAAAAACTGTGCAAAGGAAAGGGAGACCAGTTGCCCTTAGCTACCAAACAGATCACTTTTTTAATTATTAAAAAGACCTCTGAAAAATGAAAGAAGCAATCTGATTAGTTGCAATGAGAAACTAGTCAACTATTCCTTTGCACAGGTTTTGATAAAGCTCAATGTCTCATAAAATGTCATCGATTGTAATAAGTCCTGTTTAATACTTGGGAACTCCTTTATCCTTTATGGCCAAGGACTGTGTCAAATGTGTATGTTGGAGGATGTTAAAGGGGTACTCTGGTGGAAAACAATTTCTTTTTAAATCAACTGGTGCCAAAAAGTTAAACAGATTTCTAAGTTACTTTTATTTAAAAATCTTAACCCTTACAGTACTTATCCTAATCCTTCCAGTTCTTTTCTGCCTTACCACAGTGCTCTCTGCTGACACCTCTGTCAGCAGAGGTCACCTTCAGATAGGAGATACGTTATATTGCACTACAGTGGTTGCTGGAAAAAGGCATGGAATATAAAATGGATCAGGTAATTAAGAAGATTCATATTTAGCCACCACCAAATACAAATTTCAGTGGACAAGATCACAGACAATCCTAGTTGGCTGAGCTTATGTGTAAACCAGGCCTTGATGGCTGGCTATATATACATCCTGATGTAGGCCAATGTCAGGAGTTTCTGCAAGGCAGTGCCTAGAAGGTAAGAAAATTGGGACATCCCAAGAGACTGAGCACTTATCATTAAAAAGTCTGGTCTGAGGTCCTTTAGTTAAAGAGTCTAGCCTAAGGTCTAAAATAGCCCTTAAAATGATCAGACCCCTTATATGGGATCTGAGATCTTAGGGGTCTGAATTAATTTAAGGGTTTCGTCTGGGGTAACATATCAGGGCTTAAAGGGGTACTCCGGTGCCAAACATCTTATCCTGTAGATAGGGGATAAGAGTCTAATTGCAGGGAAGTCAGACCACTT
This sequence comes from Hyla sarda, assembly GCF_029499605.1. NCBI lineage: Eukaryota > Metazoa > Chordata > Amphibia > Anura > Hylidae > Hyla > Hyla sarda. Next base: position 493,565,966 of record NC_079189.1, on the reverse strand, counting down.
GGACTCCCCATGATCTCCTGCCTCGCACCCCAGCTCTCTCCTTGCATGAAATTACCTCCTCTCCATGCACAGATTTCTGTTGACCACAGCACAAAGCGGTCAGACTCCCCCCCCCCCCCCCCCCCCGCGATCAGACACTTATGCCCTATCTTGTCAAATAATGTCAATATCATGTCCCAACGTATGTTTCTGTCCCACAGTATTATAAACCATCAACCGGGACGTCATCAGGGGAATAAACAGACTATATGAACAAGAATACCTGTGGGTTTATAAAGATATCACGAAAAACACTCAAGTTAAGGACTCACTTGGTCCAATGATCATGTTTTATGCAATGACGTCAAGTATCCAGAGCTATTAACACATTCACTGCATATTTATAAATGCATGACTTAGACCGATATTAGGTCTGCATATTAGGCATCAGTTATAAGAATAATATATATAACCCCTGGTTCACACTATAGAACGCGATTCAGGAGCGTTTCCACATATATAGGGGATGCTCATTAGCGTTCAGTGTGTAGGGGAAAGAACATGTCGCCTGGATCATAGTTTTCTAATAGACCTGCAGTGGCAGGTCAGCGGGTCCCGTTCACACATGTGGCGCCACTGCGGGACCCGCTGACCTGCCACTGCAGGTCTATTAGAAAACTATGATCCAGGCAACATGTTCTTTCCCCTACACACTGAACGCTAATGAGCATCCCCTATATATGTGGAAACGCTCCTGAATCGCGTTCTATAGTGTGAACCAGGGGTTATATATATTATTCTTATAACTGATGCCTAATATGCAGACCTAATATCGGTCTAAGTCATGCATTTATAAATATGCAGTGAATGTGTTAATAGATCTGGATACTTGACCTCATTGCATAAAACATGATCATTGGACCAAGAGAGTCCTTAACTTGAGTGTTTTTCGTGATATCTATATATACCCATAGGCATTCTTGTTCATATAGTCTGTTTGTTCCCCTGAGGACGTCCCCGGTTGATGGTTTATAATACTGTGGGACAGAAACGTACGTTGGGAAATGATATTGACATTATTTGGGTATATCTGAATTTATATGAATATTATATTATATCTGAACCCGTTGGATTTATCGAGTTGTATACGGGACTATTTCGTCCTGAGCTATACTATACTGCATGACTGATATATGTGACAGCAAATGGCCGCTTTGGTCTAGTTGCAACAACATTTAAAAGCATTTAAATAGCACCTTATTGTTTGGGTATTCACATTTATTATATGGTGTTTTTTTAATACATACCAATAAAATTTTGTTTTAGGCACTTCCCCCCCTTTTTTGGTCTAAGAGCAGACTTGGCAATCTAGTTGTATTTTTTTTTTATGCAACTAAGTGGGAAAGTATGTCCTTGTCTTTACTTTTACTTGTAGCTGGTCAATGTTCATACCTGGGCCGGAACATTCAATGGTTTGCTTTGAGGCCCAGTCTTTTCTAGTTACGCCCCTGAATGCAAAAGACAGATTGTATTTTTTAATACTAAAGTAAATGGAAGGCCATAGCAGAGAATGCTAAGGACCCATTTACACAGGACAATTATTGGCCACACAGGCCTATATCACCTGGTCATCCCATGTATTAGTGGATGTGCGGCCAACGGCTTATTGCAAGAAAGAGCCACACTAATAATTGAAACTCATTTACAGATGGGCTCGGGCCATCTTAGGGAACGTCTATGATGACAGTTCTTTCCACCATACATTTTTAAAACTCTGTTGCTGACATTTTCCCATTACACTTGTGGTCACTATTTCCATTAATATGGTCACCTTATTTATCTGCTTTTCTGCTTGAAGTAAAACAAGTTAATACCATTGTCTGATCCTACATAGATTAACCCCTTAAGGACCAGGCCATTTTACACCTTAGGACCAGAGCGTTTTTTGCACATCTGACCACTGTCACTTTAAACATTAATAACTCTGGAATGCTTTTAGTTATCAATCTGATTCCGAGACTGTTTTTTCGTGACATATTCTACTTTAACATAGTGGTAAAATTTTGTGGTAACTTGCATCCTTTCTTGGTGAAAAATCCCAAAATTTGATGAAAAATTTGAAAATTTAGCATTTTTCTAACTTTGAAGCTCTCTGCTTGTAAGGAAAATGGATATTCAAAATATTTTTTTATTTTATTCCCATTTCCAATATGTCTACTTTATGTTTGCATCATAAAATTGACGTGTTTTTACTTTTGGAAGACACCAGAGGGCTTCAAAGTTCAGCAGCAATTTTCCAATTTTTCACAAAATTTTGAACCTCGCTTTTTTTCAGAGACCAGTTCAGGTTTGAAGTGGATTTGAAGGGTCTTCCCATTAGAAATACCCCACAAATGACCCCATTATAAAAACTACACCCCCCAAAGTATTCAAAATGACATTCAGTAAGTGTTTTAACCCTTTAGGTGTTTCACAGGAATAGCAGCAAAGTGAAGGAGAAAATTCACAATCTTTATTTTTTACACTCACATGTTCTTGTAAACCCAATTTTTGAATTTTTACAAGGGGTAAAAGGAGAAAATGTATACTTATATTTGTAGCCCAATTTCTCTCGAGTAAGCACATACCTCATATGTCTATGTAAATTGTTCGGCGGGCGCAGTAGAGGGCTCAGAAGCGAAGGAGCGACAAGGGGATTTTGGAGAGTACGTTTTTCAGAAATGGTTTTTGGGGGGCATGTTGCATTTAGGAAGCCCCTATGGTGCCAGAACAGCAAAAATAACCCACATGGCATACCATTTTGGAAACTAGACCCCTTGGGGAACGTAACAAGGAATAAAGTGAGCCTTAATACCCCACAGGTGTTTCACGACTTTTGCATATGTAAAAAAAATATTTTTTTTTTCCACTAAAATGTGTGTTTCCCCCCAAATTTCACATTTTTGCAAGGGTTAATAGCAGAAAATACCCCCCAAAATTTGTAACCCCATCTCTTCTGAGTATGGAGGTACCCCATAAGTTGGCATGAAGTGCATTACGGGCGAACTACAATGCTCCGAAGAGAAGGAGTGATATTTGACTTTTTGAGAGCAAATTTTGCTCAGGGGGCATGTCGCATTTAGGAAGCCCCTATGGTGCCAGAACAGCAAAAAAAAAACACATGGCATACCATTTTGGAAACTAGACCCCTTGAGGAACGTAACAAGGAATAAAGTGAGCCTTAATACCCCACACGGGTTTCACAACTTTTGCATATGTAAAAAAATATATATTTTTTTTTCACTAAAATATGTGTTTCCCCCCAAATTTCAAATTTTTGCAAGGGTTAATAGCAGAAAATACCCCCCAAAATTTGTAACCCCATCTCTTCTGAGTATGGAGGTACCCCATAAGTGGACCTGAAGTGCACTACGTGCGAACTACAATGCTCAGAAGAGGAGGAGCACCATTGAGCTTTTGGAAAGAGAATTCGTTTGGAATGGTAGTCAGGGGCCATGTGCATTTACAAAGCCCCCCATGGTGCCAGAACAGTGGACCCCCCCCCACATGTGACCCCATTTTGGAAACTACACCCCTCACAGAATTTAATAAGTGGTGCAGTGAGCATTTACACCCCACTGGCGTTTGACAGATCTTTGGGACAGTGGGCTGTGCAAATGGAAAATTACATTTTTCATTTTCACGGATCACTGTTCCAAAAATCTGTCAGACACCTGTGGGGCGTAAATGCTCACTGCACCCCTTATTACATTACATGAGGGGTGTAGTTTCCAAAATGGGGTCACATATGGGGGGGTCCATTGTTCTGGTACCATGGGGGCTTTGTAAACACAAGTGGCCTTCAATTCCGGACAAATTTTCTCTTCAAAATCCCAATGGCGCTCCTTCTCTTCTGAGCATTGTAGTGCACCCATACAGCACTTTACATCCACATATGGGGTATGCTCTTACTCAGAAGAAATTGGGTTACAAATTTTGGGGGGCTTTTTTTTATTTTCCCTTGTGAAAATGAAAAATTTAGGGTGACACCAGCATTTTAGTGAAAAAAAAATTTTTTTTTTCACTTTCCCATCCAACTTTAATGAAAATTTGTGGGGTGTTCAGGCTCACTATACCCCTTGTTACGTTCCGTGAGGGGTGTCGTTTCCAAAATGGGGTCACATGTCTGTATTTATTGTTTTGTGTTTATGTCAAAACCACTGTAAAATCAGCCACCCCTGTGCAAATCACCAATTTAGGCCTCAAATGTACATGGTGCGCTCTCACTCCTGAGCCTTGTTGTGCGTCCGCAGAGCATTTTACGCCCACATATGTGGTATCTCCGTACTCAGGAGAAATTGCGTTACAAATTTTGGTGGTCTTTTTTTCCTTTTACCTCCCGTGAAAATAAAAAGTAAAGGACAACACCAGCATGTTAGTGTAAAAAAAAATTTTTTTTTTACACTAACAGGCTGGTGTAGACCCCAACTTTTCTTTTTCATAAGGGGTAAAAGGAAAAAAAGCCCCCAAAATTAGTAACGCAATTTCTCCCGAGTACGGCGATACCACATATGTGGCACTAAACTGTTTCCTTGAAATACGACAGGGCTCCGAAGTGAGAGAGCGCCATGCGCATTTGAGGACTAAATTAGGGATTGCACAGGGGTGGACATAGGGGTATTCTACGCCAGTGATTCCCAAACAGGGTGCCTCCAGCTGTTGCTAAACTCCCAGCATGCCTGGACAGTCAGTGGCTGTCCGGAAATGCTGGGAGTTGTTGTTTTGCAACAGCTGGAGGCTCTGTTTTGGAAACACTGCCATACAATACGTTTTTTATTTTTTATTAGGGGGACAGTGTAAGAGGGTGTATATGTTGTGTTTTACTCTTTATTATGTGTAGTGTAGTGTTTTTAGGGTACATTCACACTGGCGGGCGTTTACAGTGAATTTACGGCTAGGAGTTTGCGCTGCGGTGAAAAATTTGCCACAGCCCAAACTTGAAGCAGAAAACTTACTGTAAACCCGCCAGTGTGAATGTACCCTGTACGTTCACATGGGGGGGGGGGGGGGGGGCAAACCTCCAGCTGTTTCAAAACTACAACTCCCAGCATGTACTGACAGACCGTGCATGCTGGGAGTTGTACTTTTGCAACAGCTGGAGGTACACTGGTTGGAAAACCTTCAGTTAGGTTCTGTTACCTAACTCAGTATTTTCCAACCAGTGTGCCTCCAGCTGTTGCAAAACTTCAACTCCCAGCATGTACTGATCGCCGAAAGGCATGCTGGGAGATGTAGTTATGCAACAGCTGGAGGGATCGCAACTACAACTCCCAGCATGCAGAGACAGCTGTTTGCTGTTTAGGCTTGCTGGGAGTTGCAGTTTTGCAACATCTGTAGAGCTATAGTTTAGAGACCACTGCATAGTGGTCTCCAAACTGTGGACCTCCAGATGTTGCAAAACTACAACTCCCAGCATGCCCAGACAGCAAACTGCTGTCTGGGCATGCTGGGAGTTGTAGTTTTGCAAGATCTGGAGGTGCACAGTATAGAGATCACTTTGCAGTGGTCTCAGACTGTAGACCTCCAGCTGTTGCAAAACTGCAACTCCCAGCAATCCTAAACAGCTCTCTGGGCATGCTGGGAGTTGTAGTTTTGCCACATCTGGAGGGTTACAGTTTAGAGACCACTATAGTGGTCTCAGACTGTAGCCCTCCAGATGTTGCTAAGTAACTCACCGGCTTCTGTTGGATCCAGGGAGCTGCGTCGCGGTCCTCTTCTTCCGCCGATCGTCGCCCGCTGCCGCCGCTGATCGTCGCCGCTGCCGTCGCCGATGGGTAAGTGGATCTTCGGCGCCGGTCCCTGTCGGTTTCCCCGTTCTGCCCCGCCTATTGTGGGAGGGCAGGACGGGGAAACCGAAAGTAAACCCCTCCGCCCCCGATCTGCTATTGGTGGTCGCGTCTAGACCACCAATAGCAGAGATAGGAGGGGTGGCAACCCTGCCACCTCACTCCTATCGCTACAGGGGGATCGTGGGTGTCTAGGACACGCGCGATCCCCCTTCTATTCCGGGTCACCGGGTCACCATAGACCCGTATGACCCGGAATCGGCGCAAATCGCAAGTGTGAATTCACTTGCGATTTGCGCCGATCGCCGACATGGGGGGGTCTAATGACCACCGTGGGCATTTGCGCGGGGTGCCTGCTGATAGATATCAGCAGTCACCCCGGCGCGATCCCCGCCCGGCGCGCGGCGGGGACCGAAATTCCCACGGGCGTACAGGTACGCCCTTGGTCCTTAAGTACCAGGGAGCAAAGGCGTACCTGTACGCCCTTGGTCCTTAAGGGGTTAAACATCAAGTCAATGATATGTGTATATATTTTTTTCTAAAATTAGTGAGTCTGGCTGCTTTATTTATTATGTGGTTTATGGGAAAAGATTCAAAGCCAGATAATAATCAGAGCTTCAAGGTTCATGTTTTATTTAGTCATTTCTTTGTATCAGTGAAATAAATATTGCAAACAATTCTACAATTCAGCCAGTGAAAGTCATTCAGACTTCGGCAGGAAGAAGTTATTGGGCACCGGGAAACCATAGTGTAAAAATAATGACACACTGGAAGCGGAAAAGTAGAACATTGTGCTGATACTGTTGTCAGGAAAGTTCTTGGTGGGAAATCACAGTTCTGTGTTACTTGGCTCCTGTTTTACAGAATGTATTCTATACATATTAGACCCTGGACTGGTTTGTAGTAAATTATTAACAATTAGAAAAAGATTCCGACATTATTTCAGAACATGTAGTGTTGCTGTTTTTAGACCACTGTGTCACTGCAAGGCTAAGTTTCCACTTGGTTTTTTTTTCTGGCAGTTTTTGGATATCTGCCACTGCAGTTTTTGAGCCAAAGCCAGAAGTGTATTCAAAAGGAATAGGACATATAAAGAAAGGAATTATACTTATCCTCCCTTATGGATCCACTTCTGACTTTGAGTCAAAAACTGCAGACTCAGTGTTCCAAAAACTGCCAGAAAAAAAAAACAAGTGGAAACCTAGCCTTAAAATAACCAACACTCTTCTGTTTCTAACAATATGTATGTTTCCCTTTCTGGGGGTAGCAAAACTAGTAATAGATGTACTATGGGAGATAATCAACGCACTTAGCATAATTTTTTGCACCATTTTTCACCAAATTTGGTTAAAAAGTAGCACATGCTGTTATATCACATTTTGAAATAGATTTAATATAAATTTTGCATTGTAAAATGCACCATGCTCCCCAATCTTAAAAAGGGGCATAGCTTATGTTTGTGTGAATACTTCACCATATTTTGAAAGCTTGCTACTTTGACGCACAAAGGTTTATTCCCCAGTACCAAATTACAACAGAGGGCTTCTGATATGTCCAAGGTTAAGAATTGAAAAGACACTCTACCTTCTTCAAAGGATAGGGGGTAAGTGGCTGATTACGTGGGTGAGACTGCTGAGACGCCCCACAGTTTATTTTCCATGCGTACGGAGCGGCGGTTGCCACGTAACCTCCATGCATCTCTATGGGAGAGCCGGATATAAACGAGCTGATTTGCTCATGTATCTCTGGCTCTTCTATGGAGATTCAAGGAGGGTGTATGTGGAGTAGGTAGGTTAAAGGGGTACTCTGTCCATAGACATATTGCCCCCTATCCTAAGGATAGGGGATAAGATGTCTGATCGTGGGAGTCCCGCCGCTGGGAACTCCCACAATCTCTCCTGCAGCACCCCGTGTCATCTGCTGCACAGAGTGAACTTTGCTCTGTGCCTGATGATGGGCGATACAAGGGCCGGAGTATTGTGATGTCACAGCCACGCCCCCTCATGACATCATGTCCTGCCCCCTCAATTCAAGTCTATGGGAGAGGGTGTGATGGCAGCCAAAGTTTGTTCCATGCAGCAGATGACACGGGGTGCTGCATAGGGTATAAGGTGTCTGTGGGAGGAGTACCCCTTTAATTTGGGTTACTTCACTTGACTGCTCCATGTTGCTGCACGTCTCGGCTAAATGGGTGAAGTCTGACCTGTTTGGTGCCAAACAAGTAACTTGTTTTACACATGATTTGGTTGCTGCTCAGTAATTGCACCTGATTTTTTAAACAATGCGTGCCAAATTTGAAAATTTTACTTACGTTACTTACTTTCGAATACTCACTGGAGCCCACTAATATTTGCCAGTTTGTAATGATCTTGTTTACTGATTTTAGAGATGTGACTTATGTGTGAATATTCTTAATTTGTCAAACTTAATGGATATTCACTGTAGCACGACTCCGGGGCTGTGAGGTAGCGGGAGTCTGATGTATTCCTTAGAGCAGGCTTTTGATGCCCATTGCTTTATTGACAACTTTTTTTTTATGTATTACTGTGTATAAGAAGAATTGTGTTGTTCAGTCACCAATGGGTGGTCATGGGGAGCCTGCATCTCATTATTACATTGGACTGCTGCCGCACAGCCGGCATCAAACGTCTGCAATGAATAACCTGTACGTTCTATAACATTGAAACATTGACACTTCCACAATTAGCCTGTACTATAAACTAGAGAGGACAGCAAAATTGGTCTGTCTTGTACCTTTTAAATCATGTATGGTGTATAAACTAAGACCACAGCTGTATAGGGCTTCCCATACATACCTGTGTTGCATAACAAATGGCTTATATAACTAAGACTATAGTCAAATCTGGAGACAGATGCTGGATGACATCAAATATTCTTAAAGAGACAGATCATTTTTGGAATGGAAAGCTTACAAAATCTAAAATGGGATTTCTACTCTTTGTGAAAATATAAGAGACTGTAAGGAATTGTCACAGTTAATTACTATGGAACAGAAGAGACAGATCAAAGTACATTAAGATACATATTTAATTCATCCATTATGCTACAGAAAATCCACACAAGAGTGATTGGATCTGATGGCAAGCACATTCTAAGTGCTCTTAGTTCTAGTAAAGTATCAGCTGCTGTCTCCCTCGGTACCACTTGAGGTTGGAATTTGTTAAAAACTAGAACACCATCTTACGTGTCTGTTTCAATGATCTAGGAGACAAATATATTAAAGACAAGAGGCAATACTTAAGGAGATTTCAAAGATAAATTTTATGTAAACATTTTAGTTGTGTGGAAATGTTACGAAAAAAATAACAGGGAAAAGGAAAAACAAAGTTATCCATACATATCCAACCAAGATCAGTGTAGTAGACACATTGTTGTTTTTAGCTTGTTTACAATACTATTAAAGGGGTACTCTACTTCCCCAGTGTTCGAAATGCTGGGTGCAGGCTGCAGGGGTCATGATGTCATAGCCACTTCCCCTAGTGACATCACACACCCTCAATGCAAGTCTATGGGAGGGGGCGTGGCAGATGCCACGCCCCTCCCATAGACTTGCATTGATGGGGCGTGATGTCATAAGGGGGCGTAGCCATGACGACACGACCCCCGCAGCCAGCGTTCGGAACAAAATGTTCCGAATGCTGGTGCAGTAGAGTACCCCTTTAATAGTACTGTTAACAAGCTAAAAACAACAATGTCTCTACTACACTGATCTTGGTTGGATATGTGTGGATAACTTTGTTTTCCCTTTCCCCTGTTATTTTTTTGTAACATTTCCACGCAACTAAAATGTTTGCACTAAGTTTATCTGTGAGTCACATGTGCGGGCCCTTTCACACAGCAAAATATTCCATTCTGTGTCGATAGGCGTGACAAATCAGTCTGCGCTAGGACTGTTCAGAAATGTGCCATCTCTATAGACGCCAATGCATTTTTAAGAGGATTCTACTAAAATAATGAACATGTTCATTCTTCCTGCAGAGTCTGGAATTTGAATTTCCATGTCAGAGTTTTGGTAGGGGTTTAACCACTGGTACACTTACCCATCAGGAGAATGGTGGAAACATTTTCCCAAATTAATAAAGCACTCCATCATACTCTATGCGGCTACAGAAAACTAAGCTTGGCAACATTTAGAAGCTCCATAGAAAATGAATGGAGGTTCTGATCAAATATGAGTAGTTGGTTCCCACCATTCCCATTGGTTGGACTCCACCGATCTACTTGTCATCCCCTCTCCTGGGCAAAATCATGGGCAAAATTACAAATAGTTTCAATAGTTAAAAGTCCAAAAACCTTTGAGGAGGTGAGCAAAGATCCTTTCAGCTCTAGCTACAGTACAACTGAGGGAAATAGGGCAGCAAAGGGAGTTTGTGAGAAAGAGGGTAAGGGATATAGAGGCAAGTTTGAGTGCTGAGGGACTGAACAGCACTCTCTAAGTGAACCATGAACCATAAGAGGGAGGTCATGAGTGGAAGGTGGGCCATGAAAGGGGGCCACGAGTGTCATTTTATCTTGAGTCCATGCCCCGATGGTTCAGAGCAACCTAGGTGGCACAAGGGGGCCTACATAATATAGGTGGGTGGTTATAATGTAAGGCTGCTTGATGTATACATGCTGCACTCTCTGAAATGCTAGTTACCTTTATTAATTTCTTCAATGCTATTGTATCTTCTACAGCTTAAACACATGTTGGATTGCTTGCCTTAGATATTACATTTTTTTCCCTGTGGTAAATAAATTTGAGGAGTTGCAAGCCCCATCCTAATGGTTTACTCATATTACCCTTATGTTGTGCCTTTAATAAATGCAGCACAATAAACCACGCTGTGGGTATTATATAATTTATTACTTCATTTGGTTTGGGAAATGGCATAGACAAGGATTCTGCTTCATTTTTATGCCTGATGTTTTCAGTAGAGCCAACGCATTTTACTGGAATTTTAATGTTAAATTTGTTGGCCATTGTACTTTTCTAAAATTAAAAAAGTTCTAGATTTTAATCTAAAAACAGGCAGTTAATAGACCCAACTTCTATGAAATTGGTTAAAAAAAACAATAGGTTAAAAATACAAATAAACTTCATATCTATTTTCCTAATACATTGAAAGGAAATTAAACATCCTTGGCTCATAATCAAGAAAACAAACTTGTCAAGCAGATACCTAAGTGTCTCCTATGGAAATTGAGCAATACTAAAATGGGTGAAAATAGATAGGAAATTTATAGAATTGAGAATCATCCTCCTTATTACTTTATTCTCAGTTACAAAAAATACATAAATACGCATGGTTTCCTAACGCAATGGTGCACACATGAGAAAATTGGTATGATCAAATCTCAGCAAATATCAAGATTAGCAGTATAAGATCAGTTATGCATATTTTCCTATACTGTAATATACAAATGTGTAAGTACACACCAGGGCACGGAGCTTTACAAGTGCTGATCTGTCCTGTCCACAGGTCATTGAAATGGCAACCATTGCCTAGTTATACTTTGAGATACTAACATACACATTGCAAAATTTCATATTGATATATTACTAAATGTTACCACATAAACAGGTAAAAAAGGTTTCATAGCATTTTACTGAGCTTCATAAGTGATTCAGTCAAATGAAGCCACTGTAACAAGCAACAATAAACATTTCAACATACCCTTCATTTGACTGTCAAATATGATGTGTTAAAAGACACCTGTCACTGCTATGGCTGTATATACACCTCTTTCTAATATACTTTAACTAAACCTATAATATGTTCACCAACATATATTGTTAGAAGACACAGAAGATGTGTATACATTTATTTAATATAACTGGATTATAATAAATAGGGATTAGCGAATCAAATCTGACTAATCCGTATTCGTTACGAATTTTAGGAAAAATTTGATTTGCAACGAATGGGAATATCACCGCGATTTGATCGCGCAAATCACTTCATTAAACTCCATTTAGTGTGGTCCAGGCTCCAGGGCATCTAAAATAGCGGATCCACATGTGAGGACATGGGGCAAGGAATCCTGGAAAGGCGGGAACAAGGGTAGGCGGGATGACCCTGAATCACATGCAACTTATCAGCAGCCAGTCACCCCTGTGATGTCACAGCCCTATACAATGCACAGAAAAGCATTTTTATAGCAGTGATTCACCTCCCAGTCACTACAGCGTTCTATTACAGAGAGGGAAAGAGAGCAGTGTGTTGCACAGTGTGTTGCACAGAACAACAGCGATTCACCTCAAGCTCAAATCCTGCCTAGGAGCTGATAGGGAAGGGAATGAGAATGAGAGAGAAAGTGCAATTTTGGGTGAAGTACACAGTGAATGTGTGCTGCAGCACTAGTGTGTACTGCTGGTATTGTACACAAATACTGTTTTAAGTGTACTGGAGCGCATTGTCCTCCCCTCATAAGTAAATACAACATACATACATCTAAGTGGTGTACCATTTTGTTCCTGTTAAAGTCTTAAGGGACTAAATACTGCGAAAGGCCAGGCAAGTGGCAGCAGGAGTCGCAGAGAGAGGCCTGAGCTCCCGGTATCAGCTGGCAGTTGTGTCTCGACCAGCGACCCATCTGCTGTAATCTATTGGTTAACATGGTCATCCACAAGTGACATCTGACACTCCCAGTCAACAGTCGGTGGATTCCTCAGACACAACCCTCAGTTGGCATGGCCCGGGAGCAATCCCTGTCCTCCCATTGCCTGTGTCCTATGCTGTTCCCTTCCCCACAGAAGTATCTTATGCTGTGGGTTCAGCTGCACTATTTAGGGAGGACGATCTAGAGGACAGTCAGCAGCTACTGCCCAGCCAAGAAGTGGAGGAGACATCCACCGTTTCCTCCGCTAGGCAGGAAAGTTCTGAGTGGCGTGGGAGGTGGTTGTGAGCATTGAGAAACCTGAGGAGGACATCCGTGATGTGCAGACAAAACTCTATGATGATGAAGCCGATCGCACTTGGGAGCTGGGTGCAGAAGGGGCTTCATCATCATCAGGAGAAGAGGGTTGTAGGTTGCCTGTGAGGCAGCAGTTGAGCCAGCAAGGTGGAAGCATGGTTGGAAGTCAGCATGGTGGCAGAAGTGTGAAGTCTGGAGCCAAACGTGCCCGGGGTAGACCACCTGCTCTGCAGCAGCCTACCTTCCCGGGATGTAGTGAAACAGGGGTTCCTGGAGTTGGCAACAGCAGCAGTCAATCAGTGCGGACTGTTGGCTGAAAATCAGCTACTCGGCGGTGTGGCAGTTTTTCATCAAGCATCTGGAGGAGGTGAACATGGCCACATGCAAGATGTATCGGAAGAAGGTGAAGCATGGCCAGGGTCCCAATGTTGGCACCACGCCCCTGCGTAAACATATGCAGCGGCACCATAAAGCGGCCAGGGAGAACAGTTTTTCCGATGTGGTAGTCCAGCCTGCTGCATGACCCAGTGGCACGCCGCCTCCCCCCCCCCCCTTCAGCCAGCCAAGGCTCCACCACCTCAGCCAAAGGGAGCTGTATGTCATACCCACCTTCTGTCGCTCCAGATGCTCCTGCTCCTCCTATTTCGAGTCAGTCATTCTGCCAGCTACTGCCCTTGGCGAAGCCATGTCCAAGAGACAACAATATGTGCCAACTCATCCAACGACGCAGAAGCTGAATGTGCTCCTGTCCAAGTTGCTGGTGCTGCAGTCCCTCACTTTTCAAGTGGTGGACTCTGCACCTTTCAGAGAACATGATGGCTTGTGCTGAGCCGAGGTGGAGAGTCCCAATTCGTCATTTCTTTGCGAAGAAGGCATTACCAGCCATGCACAATTTTGTGGAACATAAGTAGGGCCAGTCCTTGAGCATGTTGGTGTGTACCAAAGTGAATGGCAGCACTGTGGTGTGGATCTGTAACTATGGTCAGGGACAGTACATGTCCTTTATGGCCCACTGGGTGAATGTGGTTTCTGCACAGCCACAACAGCAACTTGAACAGGTCACGCCGCTTCCAGCTCCATGTTCTCAGGCCATATGTCCTGTGACAGTGTGCGACTTCGCCTCCTCATCCTCCACATTGTCCTCAGCCTCCACTGTACGGCCAAGTCTCAGTGCCCCTCCTGCATACTATGTGTGCAGGGCACGACAGTGTCACACTGTTCTTCACATGGTTTGCCCTGGCGAACAGAATCACACAGGGGAGGAACTGCTAAAAGTCATTCATGAAGAAATTGAATCATGGCTTACTAAACGAAAACTGGAAATGGGAACCATGGTGACCGTCAACGGGAAGAACATCTTGTCTATGCTGCAACAAGGAAGCCTGAGACATGCGCCCTGCAAGGCACGTGTTCAATCTAGTTGTCAAGAGGTTTTTGAAGTTTTCCCCCTATATGCAAGAGATCCTAACAATGGGAAGGGAACTTTGCATGTACTTCAGCCACCGCAAAGCACATACTCCTTGAGCTGCAGCATCAGAACAGCATTTGCGATGTTTCCACACATTTTAAATCCACCCTCCATATGTTGCACCAACTATACAAACAGAGAAAAGCCATCACCGATTTCTTGATGATCTAAGCGGATAGGGGGACTCCCCTGTGTAACTTCAATATCAACCTGTGGCAGCTCATACGTAACACCTGCCGCTTTCTCAGGCCTTTTGAGGAAGCCACATTATTAGTCAGTCGCCAGGATTATGGGATGAACAAAATCCTCTCACTGCTTCATCTATTACAACACGTGTTGGAAACAATGGCTGGTCACGGCACTGGAAACATGGCGCCTACATCTCACGGCCACATGAGCCCTGTGGGGGCTGAACTTGAGGAGGAGGGGCACAGTGTAGCACAGTTTAGGGTTCACGATATGGGCGGTTTTTCTAGTCATCTGACAGGAAAGGAGTAGCAGCTAGAAGAGCTAGAGGGTTATGTGGAAGGCGAGACAGAGAACCTAGACACACCGTGGCAGTATGCAATGGAGATGGAGGCAGGGAGTCCCTCCGAGTCACAAAGCATGCTTACTTGCTTGTGTAGTTACCGCTGAATTGTCACCATTCGGCAGCAGGATGACTTCTGGCTCTCTACCTTATTGGACCCTCGCTACCGGCACAAAATGGGGCCCTTTTTTACACCTACTGAGAGGGAGGAAAAACTGATCTACTAAAGAGACATTCTACAACAGTCAGTTGGCAGATGCCTATCTGCGCCATCGTCCATCCTCTTGCAGGTCTGACTCAGGGGGCCCTCTGCGCTCACCTTCCACTGTCATGGCTGCTGGGGAGGGGTGGGGTGGCAGGAGCAGTACCAGCTCCATCAGCAGCAGCCTGAGTCTACAGTCGCTGATGAGTAGCTTTCTTCACCCGTATAGTGAAGCAACTCATCAGCAGCAGGTAGACCTGGAGCAGGACCTGAACCAGCAGGTGGTGGCATACCTTGACATGACCATGCCAACACACCTTGAAGATCCGCTGGACTTCTGGGCAGCCAAACTAGCAGAGTTTGCCTTGGAAAAGCTGTCCTGCTCGGCCAGTAGTGTGTCATCAGAGCGGGTGTTTAGCGCGGCGGGCGCCATATTAGCCTCAAGGAGAATTCGTCTGTCAACATAAAAAATGTGGAGAGATTGACCTTTGTGAAGATGAATCAGGCACTGATCAGCCAGGATTTCCACCCACCAATGCCTGATGCATCAGAGTAGATTGACCATGGTGAGTAGAGATGAGCGAACTTACAGTAAATTCGATTTGTCACGAACTTCTCGGCTCGGCAGTTGATGACTTATCCTGCGTAAATTTGTTCAGCCTTCAGGTGCTCCGGTGGGCTGGAAAAGGTGGATACATTCCTAGGAAAGAGTCTCCTAGGACTGTATCCACCTTTTCCAGCCCACGGGAGCACCTGAAAGCTGAACTAATTTATGCAGGAAAAGTAATCAACTGCCGAGCCGAGAAGTTCGTGACAAATCGAATTTACTGTAAGTTCGCTCATCTCTAATGGTGACACACCAACACTTCACAAATATGGATAGTGCTAAACATATTTAAGGTGCTGCTCCCCATTTACAGACATTTCTCCACATCAGACCACAAGTAAGTATTGAGGATATGCATTACGTAAAACGTAACTTTTAATAATATTCTTAGGATAAAATATATGTACCCCAATTTTTTTTTAAATCAAACTAAAGGAAAGGTGTGCAAAAAAAAAACATGTGCCACCTACACCACCAAGTATTGATGTGATGCAAGGACCTCTAAAAAGGTGGAAGGGAACAACATATGGTCCATTGTAACCGGTGGGGGTAAAAACTTCCCCTGTAAGGCCCTACTCTCGCATCATTAATTCCCTTCTTGGTAAGTGTTGCTCGCCCTAAAAAGGGCAGCCCCACACAGGAACCTCTCAATATTTCCCCCTACAAACACTGCCATTTCCCAGGGTTTTTAGGTGGAAATAAAGAGGTTCCTGTGTGGGGCTGCCCTTTTTAGGGTGAGTAACAAATGCCAAGAAGGGAATTAATAGGGAGAGAGTAGGGCCTTACAGGGGAAGTTTTTACCCCCACCTGCTACAATGTACAATAAGTTGTTCCCTTCCACCTTTTCGAGGAAAGTGTTAAGCGTCTTAAAAAGGGCAGCCCCACACAGGAACAAATTCCTATTTCCACCTAAAAACCCTGGGAAATGGCAGTGTTTGTAGGTGGAAATAGGGAGAGGTTCCAGTGTGGGGCTGCCCTTTTTAGGGCGAGTAGCACTTGCCAAGAAGGGAATTATTAATGCGAGAGTAGGGCCTTACAGGGGAAGTTTTTACCCCCACCCTTTACAATGGACCGTACGTTGGTCCCTTCCACCTTTTAGAGGTCTTTGCATCACATCAATATTTGGAGTTGGTGTAGATGGCACATGGTGGTTTTTGCACACCGTTCCTTTTGTTTGATTTAAAAAAACATTTTGGGTCCATATATTTTATCCTAAGCATATTATTAAAAGTTAAGTTTTATGTAATGCATATCCTCAATACTTACTTGTGCTCACTAACACTTTTATAAAAGAGACCATTTTCTTCTGCCTACCTGCCTCAACTACTATTCTGATCCTGCCACCAACCCGATACCACACATCTGATGCCAAGTTCTCCTTTTTTCACCCACCTTCGTCACTGGGTACTGGTATTGCCACCCACCGCACCACTCTGTTGCTGGGTCACTTTCAGCACTCCTGATGGTACTGCCACCATATGTTCTCCTCATGCTGATGCCACCTCCAGGCTGTGTCATTCAGCCACTATATGGTCTTCCCATGCTGCTGCCAACCCCAGGCTGTGTCAATCAGCAACTATATGGTCTCCTCATGATGCAGCCACCTCCACGCTGTATCATTCAGCCACTATTTGGTCTCCCCATGCTTCCGCAACACCCAGGCTGTGTCATGAAGCCACTATATGTTCTCCCCATGCTGCCTCAAACTGCAGACTGTGTCATTCAGCCACTATATGCTGCCGCCAACTCCAGGCTGTGTCATTCAGCCACTATGTGGTCTCCTCATGCTGCCTCCACCTCCACGCTGTGTCATTCAGCTACTATATGCTGCCACCAACTCCACACTGTGTCATTAAGCCCCCTTTATGACCCCATAAACTGATGCCACCTTCAGGCTCTGTCATTGTGCAGGTCTGTGACAGTGATACTAATATCGACGCCTCTGATCTGCATGTCATACTGAATAACAGTATTATTTCACTAACCCAGCACACACTCTATGCATGTTACAGCAAGGCAAAGTGCTCTACACCCCTATTGAGGCTCTCTGTAGGCCAGAAATAGCAGTTTTTAAAAGAGATTCACCGCGCATAAATTCGGACCGGAAAAATTTTGGGGGGAAATTCGGCAAATCGGCCAAATCAAATTTTTCTAAAATTCACTCATCTCTAATAATAGACCCTAGGAGCAGGCTTTAACTCTCAGAACGCAGTACTATGTTGTCTGAAAGAATAGTCTGTTTTATGAGCTCATTAGGAAAAATAAACCCATAGATATAAATTCACCATGTCAGTATTCTGGTACAAATTATCTGTATCATTGCTAGCATATAATAACTGTTCGGTCTTCTTTACATAGATTCCATTTACAGTGTAAGTCTCTACAGGTCAATGCAAAAATGCCAGAGGAAAACTCATCATGACAATCCCAAAGTTTTTGATTGGAACACTTGTGTGTCTGGTGGCATTTGTGATTCTGGATGTTTTCCTGTGCCACATGCACAGTCTTTCTGTCTGGCTATGGGATTCAGACTTGAGCACCACTTCAGTGTCAGCTGTGACTGGCTGAGACAGAAAACAACTGCTCAGACACAAGAGATATATGTGTAAACTAAATGACAGGTATTTAAAGTAGCACCAAATGCTATTAAAATAAACAACTGACCGATATTTTCAAAGTGGACCTCCCATGATAACATAACCTAAGTACAAAACCAATTCTGTGGATGTAACATATAATTATAAAAGAAAAAAAATAGAGAGAGAGAGAAAGAGAGAGAGAGAGAACGAGAGAAAGAAAGAGAGAAATCAACAATGTAACAATTTGTTGTTCAGGGTATGTTGTCTGATGCCATAATACTATGTACCTTTATAGCCAAGTTGTAATACTGTGTATAATACTGTGCACATCTAGGTTACAAAAAAAATAAACATACCTAGTATTTGTGAGAGCGTCTCCTCAACCTTCCTGCTCAGTGGCTCTATTGCTCACAGCTAGGGATAAGTGTATCGAATCTGATGAATCAGAATTCATTACAAATTTCAGGGAAAAATCGATTAGTAACGAATGCGAATATCGCCGCGATTCAATTGCGCAAATTGCTTCATTAAACTCCATTTAGTGCGGTCCAGGCTCCAGGGGCCGGGCATCTAAAATGGTGGATCCACATGTGAAGACATGGGGCAAGGAATCCTGAGAAGGCGGGAAAAAGGGTCAGCAGGATGACCCTGAATCACATGCAGCCTATCAGCAGCCAGCCACCCCTGTGATGTCACAGCCCTATATAAATCGGCAGCCATCTTGCAGCCACTCACATCAGCTTTCTATTGCAGAGAGAGAGGGACAGAGAGCAGTGTGTGTTGCACAGAAAAGCTTCTTTTACAGCAGTGATTCACCTCAAGCCCAAATCCAGCATAGAAGCACAGATAGGGAAGGGAGAGAGGTTGAGAGAGAAAGTGCAATTGTGGGTGTATTATAGCAGTGATTCACCTCAAGCCCAAATCCAGGCTAGAAGCACTGATAGGTAAGGGAGTGAGATTGAGAGAGAAAGTGCAATTTTGGGTGTAGTACACAGCAACGGTGAGCTGCAACACTGATGTGTACAACAACTGAAAAGCTAATAGTAGCCAGCCAGTTAGGGTGAGCAGAGCACTGAAAGCATATTGTCCTCTTAAATGTAACCGGTGTGTACATCTAAGTGGTGTAACATTTTGTTCCTGTTAAAGTCTTAAGGGCCTAGTTACTGTGAAAGGCCAGCCAAAAGTACACACCTGCTGGTGTTGTAGACAAATACTGTTTTAAGCGTAGTGGAGCGTATTGTACTCCCCTCATATATGCATTATACAGTATGTCAGGCAGAGAAGTGCCAGAACGTGCACAGAGGAGTGGCAGAGGCCTAAATTATTCAGGCAGAGGTTGCAGCAGACAAGGGGCGAGTGGCAGCAGGAGTCACAGAGTCGGGTCTCGACCAGTAACCCATCTGCCATCATCGATTGGTTAACACGATCATCCTCTTAATCACAAGAGACATCTGATACCCCCAGTCAACAGTCGGTGGGTTCCTCAGACACAACCCTCAGTTGGCATGGTCGGGGATCAGACCCTGTCCTACCTCTGTCCTATTCTGTTCCCTCCCCCACAGAAGTAGGGTGTGGGTTCAGCTCCACTATTTAGTGAGGACGATCTACTAGGGGACAGTCAGCAGCTACTGCCCAGGAGAGTAGTGGAGGACACATCCGCCGCTTCCTCCGCTAGGCGGGCAAGTAGCGAATGGCGTGGGAGGTGGTTGCAAGCATTGAGGCTCCTGAAGCAGACACTGTTGAGGAACCTAAGGAGGACATCAGTGATGTGCAGACACAACTCGATGATGATGAAGCCGATCACACTTGGGAGTAGGGCACAGAAGGGGCTTCATCATCATCATCATCAGGAGAAGAGGGTTGCAGGTTGCCCGTGAGTCAGCAGCTGAGCCAGAAAGGTGGTAGCATGGTTGGAAATCAGCATGGTGGCAGAAGTGGAAAGTCTGGAGCCAAAACTACCTGGGGTAGACCACCTGCTTCGTGGCAGCCTACCTTCCCGGGAGGTAGTGGAACAGGGGTTCCTGGATTCGACGTCAGTAGCAGTCAATCAGTGCGCACTGTTGGTGGGAAAATCAGCTACTCGGCACTGTGGCAGTTTTTCATCAAGTATCCGGAGAAGGTTAACATGGCCACAGGCAAGATGTGGTGGCAGAAGGTGAAGCGTGGCCAGGGTCCCAATGTTGGCACCATGGCCCTGCATTATTAAATGCAGCGTAACCATAAAGTGGCCTAGGAGAACCGTGGCTCCGATGTGATGGTCCAGCCTGCTGCATCACCCAGTGGCACGCCGCTCCCTGTTTCAGCCAGCCAAGGCTCCACCACCTCAGCTGAAGGGAGCTGTGTGTCATACACATCTTCTGTCACTTCAGATGCTCAAGCTCTTCCTACTTTGAGTCAGACCTTCCGTCAGCAATCCATCAGCGAAGCTATGTCCAAGAGACAACAGTATGCACCCACTCATCCAATGGTACAGTAGCTGAATGTGCTCCTGTCCAAGTTACTGGTGCTACAGTCCATCCCTTTTCAAGTGGTGGACTTTGCACCTTTCAGAGAATTGGTGGCTTGTGCCGAGCCGAGATGGAGAGTCCCAAACCGTCATTTCTTTGCGAAGAAGGCATTACCAACCCTGCACAATTTTGTGAAACAGAAGGTGGGCCAGTCCTTGGGCCTGTCATTGTGTACCAAGGTGCATGGCATTGCCAACGTGTGGAGCTGTAACTACGGTCAGGGACAATACAGGTCCTTTACGGCCCACTGGGTGAATGTGGTTCCTGCACAGCCACAACAGCAACTTGGACAGGTCAGGCTGCTTCTGCCTCCACGCTCTCAGGCCGTCGGTCCTGTGACAGTGTGTGACTCTGCCTCCTCCTCCACCGTGTCCTCAGCCTCCACTGCACGGACAAGTTTCAGTGCCCCTACTGCATACCATGTGTGTAGGGCATGGCGGTGTCATGCTGTTCTTGACATGGTTTGCCTTGGCGAACGGAGTCACACAGGGGAGGAACTGCTAAAAGTCATTCATTAAGAAATGGAATCATGGCTTGCTCCATGAAAACTGGAAATGAGAACCATGGTGACCGACATCGGGAAGAACATCTTCGAGGAAGCCTGAGCCATGCGCCCTGCATGGCACACGTGCTCAACCTGGTTTACAAGCGGTTCCTGAAGTGTTCCCCCATCTGCAAGACATCCTAACAATGGGAAGGAAACTTTGCATGCACTTCAGCCACTGCTACACCACAAAGCACACCCGCCATGAGCTGCAGCATCAGAACGGTATCCCCCCACAGTCTGATTTGCAACTTTTCCACACGTTGAAATTCCACCCTCCATTTGTTGGACCAACTATATGAACAGAGAAAAGCCATCACCGATTACTTGATGATCCAAAGGGGTAGGGGGACTCCTCTGTGTAACTTCAATGTCAACCAGTGACAACTCATACGTGACACGTGCCATTTGCTTAGGCCATTTGAGGAAACCACCTTATTAGTTAGTCGCCAGGATTTCGGGATGAAAAATTTCATTTCACTGCTTTCACTGGAAATGATGGCTGGTCAGGGGAATGGAGACGTGCCGCCTACATCTCACGGCCACATGAGCCCTGTGGTGACTGAACTGGAGGAGGAGGGGGAGGGGCACAGTGAAGCACAGTTTAGGTTCTGTGAGATGGGCGTTTTTTTTTTTTCATCTGACAGGAGAGGAAGAGCAGGAACAACCAGAGGATCTAGAGGGTTCCATGTAGAGAGTAGAGATGGAGGCAGGGAGTCCCTCTGAGTCACTTGCACAAATGGCACGATGCATGCTCACTTGCTTGCGTAGTGACTGCCGAATTGTCACCATTCAGCAGGGGATGACTTCTGGCTCTCCACTTTATTGGACCCTCACTACTGGCACAAAATGGGGGCTTTTTCTGCACCCACTGAGAGGGAGGACAAACTGACCTACTACAGAGACATCCTATGTAGTCAGTTTGCCGATGCCTATCTGCGCCATTGCTGCTGGGGAGGGGTGGGGTGGAAGGAGCAGTACCAGCTCCATCAGCAGCAGCCTGGTCTATTCGCTGATGAGTACCTTTCTTCAACCGCATAGTGAAGCAACTCAGCAGCAGTAGGTAGACCTGGAGCAGGACCTGAACCAGCAGGTGGTGGCATACCTTGACATGACCATGCCAACACACCTTGAAGATCTGCTGGACTTCTGGGCAGCCAAACTTGATTTGTGGCCGCAACTAACAGAGTTTGCCCTGGAAAAGCTGTCCTGCCAGGCCAGTAGTGTGCCATCAGAACGGGTGGTTAGTGCGGCGGGGGCCATAGTCACCCCAAGGAAATCTCGTCTGTCCGTGAAAAATATGGAGGGACTGACCTTTGTTAAGATGAATCAGGCATGGATCGGCCAGGATTTACACCCACCAATGCCTGATGCATCAGAGTAGATTGACCATGGTGCCACACCAACAGTTTACAAATATGGATAGTGTTAAATCTATTTATGGTGCTGCTCCCCTGTTACAAACATTCCTCCACATCAGACCACAAGTAAGTATTGAGGATATGCATTAGCTAAAACGTAACTTTTTTTAGGATAGAATATATATTTTTTTATATCTAAGAAAAGGAAAAGTGTGCAAAAAACACCCTGTGCCATCTACCCCACCAAGTATTAATGTGATGGAAAGACCTATAAAAGGTGGAAGGGAACAACATATGGTCCATTGTAACCTGTGGGGGTAAAAACTTCCCCTGTAAGGCCCTACTCTCGCATTATTAATTCCCTTCTTGGCAAGTGTTACTTGCATTAAAAAGGGCGGCCCCACACAGGAACCTCTCCCTATTTCCCCCTACAAACACTGCCATTTGCCAGGGTTTTTAGGTGGCAATAGAGAATTTCCTGTGTGGGGCCACCCTTTTTAGGGTGAGTAACTGGCCAAGAAGGGAATTAATAGGGTCAGAGTAGGGCCTTACAGGGGAATGTTTTACCCCCACCTGCTACAATGGACAATACGTTGTTCCCTTCCACCTTTTCAAGGAAAGTGTTATTAGTCTTAAAAAGGGCGGCCCCACACAGGAACCAATCCCTATTTCCACCTAAAAAACCTGGGAAATGGCAGTGTTTGTAGGTGGAAACAGGGAGAGGTTCCTGTGTGGGACCTCCTTTTTTAGGGCGAGTAGCCCTTGCCAAGAAGGGAATTAATTTTGAGAGAGTAGGGCCTTACAGGGGAAGTTTTTATCCCCACCGTTACAATGGACATACGTTGTTCCCTTCCACCTTTTAGAGGTCGTTGCATCACATCAATACTTCGTGGTATAGGTGGCATATGGTGTTTTTTTTCATACCTTTCCTTTTGTTTGATTTAAAAAAAAATTTGGGTACATATATTTTATCCTCAGAATATTAAAAGTTAAAGGGGTACTCCACCCCTAGACAGCTTATCCCCTATCTAAAGGATAGGGGATAACATGACTGAGTGGCGGGACCCCCGGGATCTCGGCTGCAGCACGCCTCTGTCATAACTGCACAGAGCAAACTCGCTCAGTGCGTAATGGCGGCAGTACAGGGCCCGGAGCAAAGTGATGTCATGGCTCCGCCCCTCATAATACCACGGCCCGCCCCCTCAATACAAGTCTATGGGATGGGGTGTGGGGACATGAGGGGCGGAGCCATGATGTCACAATGCTCTGGCCCGTGTAACGCCTTCATTACGCACAGAGCGAGTTTGCTCTGTGCAGTAATGACAGCGGGGTGCTGCAGCTGAGATCACGGGGGTCCCCAGCAGCGAGACCCCCGCGATCAGAAATCTTATACCCTATCCTTTGGATAGGGGATAAGATGTCTAGGGGCGGAGTACCCCTTTAAGTTTTAGGTAATGGATATCCTCAATACTTACTTGTGCACACTAACACTTTTACAAAAGAGACTGTCTTCTTCTGCCTACCTGCCTCAGCTACTATTTTGATCCTGCCACTGGCCTGATGCCACACATCTGATGCCAAGTTCTCCTTTTTTCACCCTCCGTCACCGATACTGGTATTGCCACCCACCGCCCCACTATGTCACCGGGTCACTTTCTGAACTCCTGATTCTGCTGCCAGCTCCAGGCTGTCTCATTCTGCCACCATATGTTCTCCTCATGCTGCTGCCAGCTCCAGGCTGCCTCATACTGATACCATATGTTCTCCTCATGCTGCTGCCAGCTCCAGGCTATCTCATGCTACCACCAAATGTTCTCATCATGCTGCTGCCACCTCTAGGCTGTCTCATTCAGCCACTATATGGTCTCCTCATGCTTCCGCCAACTCCAGGCTGCGCCATTCAGCCACTATATGGTCTCCCCATGCTGCTGCCAACTCAAGGCTGTCATTCAGCCACTATATGGTATCCTCATGCTTCCGCCAATTCCAGGCAGTGTCATTCAGCCACTATATGGTCTCCTCATACTGATGCCACCTCCAGGCCCTGTCATTGTGCCACTCTGCGACAGTGATTCTAATAGCGACACCTCTAATCTGCATGTCATAGTGACTGACAGTATTATTTCACTAAACCAGCACACACCCTATGAGCGTTACAGCAAGGCAAAGTGTTCTACACCCCCTATTGAGGTTCTCTGTAGGTCAAAAATAGCCGTTTTTTAATATTCGCCGCAAATAAAATCGGACTGAATCAAATTTTTGGGGAAAATTTGTCCGAATCAAATTTTTTAAAAATTTGCTCATCTCTATTCACAGCTCATCCAACTATGGTGCCCTGGCAGTTCGTTCTCTCTCAGACCCAATGGATCCACACAACCATGGTCTTTCTGCAGCATCCCTTCCAAGCTACATGCTGTGTCCCTTAAGCGGTCACAACCTTAGAACAAGAAAAACTGCATGTATCAGCATTGCTCACTTGTCAGCACCATTCCCCTTTTCAGCACATCAACACTGAGGTGGGAAATCCACCTGTTTCTTTTGACTTCAGGTCTCCAGCTCTTACATGAAGGTATGAATGTATTGCCTCGCACCTATATCTTCACCATAGGTCAAACCTCTTCTAGAGTCTAGCAGCATCATGTAGAAGAGAGGAATCTCCTCATTGCTATGCTAAAAAAAAACTGCCAACAAAAAAACTAAAGAATAACAAAACTGAAAAAAATTAGGGAAACCGAGATAGATAGATATAGAGCGAGCGAGTGTGTGTCCAAGATACAGTGAAACCTATCCCAAAGGCAAACTCTTTGAGAAGACCACGCACCCAGACCAGATTTTCTGTGGCAGATTTTCAGTTCCACAGTTAATAAGCAATCTTTAAGAAGACCACTGCCCTTGAACACTTTTTGTGCAATTTTGGGTGATTTCACTGTATGTTAAATTTTCCCTTGTCTGTTAGACATCTTCTAATTTGCTGCCACAGTGAACAACCTTCATTTACTAATTGACGTAGATTTTTTCCTTTTGTTGAATTAAAACAAATGTCGATTGCTCCCATATATTGGACTACAAATTCATCAGTCAACAGAACAGGAAAACAATGCCATAAAAGCATTAGAGATTGTGTAAAAACTGAGAGTGATGAAATTAAATGAATAGTGTGGCAAATGAACAAATGCACCACTTTTTTTAGTTATCTAATTTACCTCAATGGTAACATTGAGATTGTGATTGATGTTTTTTTTTTCCAGGACCACACGTTCAGAAAGAAGAAGCTTTTCGTTCCTGGATAAAGAAAATTATGATGTAAATTTATGACCCATTGGTTTGGATCCTACAGAAATAAAGGCTCATTGAGGATCATCATGATCCTTGTAATTTTTTTAAAATAATGAGGTTATGAAAAACCATAAATCAACCTAAGATGGACCTTTAATGCATTTTAAGGAGCTATCACCGAATAAGGTGAACTACAGATAAATGATAAAACTAAGCCAATTTCCTTTCTCTTCTGATAATCTACCATCTCTTACATATTCATCTAAATATTTTTAAGAAAAGTAATTTAACAGACTACACATAAAACACAACTGAATTTAGAACAGTCTTTTTTATTACCTTATGTAATAAAGTTTTTTTTTTTTTTTTTTCGTTTTTGTACAACATTACATTAATTTGTGTATCAGATGTTAAGGGATATGAAAATGGAGAAAAAATTTGGTGACATCACAATATCTTACAACAATACACAATTAGAAGCCTGAATTTGTTCACTCTCTCAGTGTATAGCAAGGGTGGATAGCAAAGGCACACATAGGTTTATGCGAAACAGAATAAAACCTGATTGAAATAAATACAGCAAGAAATAAAAAATAGCCACTTGTGTAAAAACTGTATGTTCAAATGTTTCCATCAGTGTAAACTTTACTTACTATAAGTACTCTAAAAAAAGTAGTTTCATCTTACATTTTTTTTTGGTAAATTCCATTATTTTGTGGTAAACAAAATAATTCAATTTAAGTATAAATTTTTGTTTACATGTACTTTTTCTTGCCTCTACAAACATACATGTAAATCTACAATTTCCTTTTAGTATACTTTTAGTGATCCTTAGCCTTAAATGCACTGTGGGCTAGATTATTTCTACAAATAGACAGGAAAATCATGTCAGTCCTCTAGACATTAAGGGGGTCACCCTTAAACACTATGTTGTTTTTAAAGCCCAACATTTTGTGCCGATAGATTGCCAGGAATTTTTTAAAAGAAATGTGAGTAAAATTTTCTGCTCCAAATCCTTTTCAAGACATAGTGAAAGGGGACTGGTCATCACTTTTATGCTGCCTGAACCAGGAGTCAAAGGGGCGGTACCTAATGACTTCTTTGTGCACCAGCAGCCTTGATTGATCGATTCCTCCCTGTTTGGGTATAGGGAGAGATCTGTCAAACAAGGCCAGTGGGGCAGGTAGAAGCCGGCAGGGACCAATATGATGACATGTTCAGACAGAATAAAAGTGACCCTTAAGGCTAGGTTCACACTGCGGAATCTCCAGGCAGAAAATTTCCACATGGAGATTCCGAGTGCTGCCAGTGCCGACTGAATCAGACACTGCAGCCTCCAATAGAATGCAATGTGTTTCCGCCAGTATTTCCGCCTGAAGAATGACCAAAGCCATTCTTCAAGCGGAAATTTCCAAGTGGATTTTTCGTTGACAAATTCCGCTTCACAAATTCCGAAGTGTGAATTTGTGAATGGAAAACCATTCACTACACTATACATTTTAGTAAGCAGAATTTCTGCCTGCAATTTCAAAGCAGAATAGCAGTCGGAAATTCCGTAGTGTGAACCTTGCCTTAAATTATAAAAATTCTGTCACCGGAGAAACATAGGAGCGGATTTCCTATGATTTATATATTGAACTATGCAGTGTATGTTGTAATCAGTAAGTACACAGTATACTTTTAATATTAAAGATCACCCTAGTGATGACTGTTTGATAATTTGTCTTGTAGCCTTTTTCATGATTTCGTAAGGGATCTTTACAACACTCTACAGGGAAATGAACATCTACTTTTCTTTATTTAACTATTCTTCGAGCAATGTATAACGTCTTCAACATGTACGGCTAACCTATCATATATACAAAAAGTATTATCACATTCTGATTCTTTAATAATTCATAAGAAACTATGATGTTATCCATTTATTACAGTAATCGTTACCTTTTTCTACATTATCACATTAATTTGGCTCTTCCGTGCTCATTATATGTCTTCCCTAATGCGCGTAACATGCAAAAAGATGAACCCCCTCCTAGTATAGCTGGGTAGATGAATTGCCTAGGAACAGAAATCTCTCTCTGACACACCGAGAATCATCAGTAACATTTTCCAGTAGTTAAACAGAAAAAAAAAAAAAAAGAAAATTAAATAATGTGCTGAAAACAATGGTAAATGCAAACAGAGTCAACATGATGAAGATAAAAGGGTTGAAAACCTCAGGAAACAAAGTAAACAAAAGTCAGTCAATAGATAGAAAATGGAATGATATGCTACCACCCTTGTTATACACAATGTTCTAAACCATCTTGATTTCCTAAAAAAAATAAAAAAAAATGGAGAAAAAAAAATCACACCCTAATGGGTCTTAAAAATAAAAATCTATAAAAACTAGTATAAAGGCCAACACAAAATAATGTTCTCTCAGGTTTACAAGAAAACAAACAAAAAAAAAACACAAGGTCTCAAAAGCATGATTATGTTAAATATACCCATACACTAAGCAAAGGGGGAAAAAATTCACCTATTGAGATTTTTTCCACATAACGTCCTTCAGGTTTTCTTTATTTTAGCAGTATTCAATTACAGCAGGAGCCAGCCCGCATTAAACTAACTTAATTTCAGACTGTACATATATACTGTGAGTGTGGTTAGGACGGTTCTTACGGAAGGCCGCTAGTCACATTCCGCATTACATCCAGTGTGCACACCAGACATGAAGACAGTACATTAGTTGATGCATATTCTCACCATACTGAAATGATATGAGTGTGTAGAAGGGAGAAGATAGGAAAGGAAAATGCCACCCACAATAGTGGACATACTGTCTGCATGACACAAGGGCGGACCAAGGACAAAATTGGCACATCTAGAATGATCACATAAAATTACCGGGTGCAGTGTTTGAGGGATGATTGAGTTTTGTATCACCGCTACATTCTTCTCCAAACTACCATGTTATAACCTCCAAAATTCCCAAAAGACACTGCAAGCACTGGTCAGGAAATGGGGGGTATGGGTAAATAAATATCTGCAACTATGTCAGGAGAAGGTTTAGGAACTATAACGCACAAGTACACAAAACTCAGGGTGTAAGGCACAAATTTACATGTGGAAGAGAAGGTTATTCACAGATAGAGTCTTCCCATAAACAACCTGTGAGATCAGTCTTTGTATGGTTTAAAAGCTGGCAGATTACTCTCGTTCACACCATTGGTGAATTTTAGTTGTTGACTTACATGCAACATGAAATAGGATGGCGCACCACAAAATAGTGCCTTCACAGAAACTGTCACTACTGACAAGGCAATGTTGACAGCAATGGTATATGCAGAGAAGTGCAAGATAAGTCACAAGGAGGAGTTTACAGTTCATACTTGAAGTCAAATTAAAATGAGATCCTGGCTTGTTAGAAAAAATAAAATAAAAAACAATAAAAAAAAAATAAAAATAAATCAAAGGCCCAGCCAGTGATTTCTTCCAATGAATGAAAAATAAATATTCCCCTTTTAATCCTGTCCAATCTGGTTGGTTCTGCAACATACTCAAGCAGTAAGTCACAAACCCCTTCCCAGATCTGCAAGAGTTAGTTTTTTTGTTTGTTTGATTATTATTATTATTATTTTATTTTTTTTAAGAATGGTGATGAAAAAGAAGGAATGAAAAATGGAGAGTAAAATATAATCCAAACACAAATGCCAGCTCAAAATTATTTCCTCTGACAGTTTATTGAAAAAAATAATAATAAAATAACTCAACTACTCCAGTTAGCAGTATCATGTTAAATAAGATCATAAGTTCATTGTCATTTATTTCTTTATTTTTGTCCACAAAGCTGCTCAGAAGGTGATTTGCAGGACAGTCATTTCCTTAGGAAAGACAAAATGAACAATAAATAATTGAAGTTACTATTGTTAACTGGTCACATGTTATTCAATAAAGAGAAAAGTAGCAGAGATCGAGAGTAGCCATGCCCAGTTCGTCGTCCATCTGCTATTCAAGCGGCTGTAACACTGATGGGCATTTCACAGTATCTGTCTGTAGTAAACGTCCGCCAATATTAAGTATGAGATCATCTGAAGTCATGCGTCGAGTTCTCCTTGTTGTCTGTTACTCTTCTACTCTCCACCTTGGAGTCCAGGAGGAATTTCAGGAGGTAACGTTCAACATTCAACTTTGTGCTTTTGGCTCATGAGATGTGATGTTCTGGGGTAATGTTAATAACAGTGAAAACTGTTTAGATTGTGTGCAAGTCCTGCAGTTGCAAACATAAACCATACATCACAGAATTTCATAAGAAAATATCTCACTTTCCTTTCCAAAGAGTCTTTAGGTTAACAATAGCCTTCTTGGAAACTGAAGTTTATCAATGAAGTTTGCAGTACACTGGCTCAAAATGGCAAATTCTTTTCAGCTGGTATCCCAACTTTCAGCTCCAATTATGTACATGCATCATTGGGCATAATAGATGATGAAAATGTAGGTTTCGGTGGTACATCTGGCTTTAAGGAGGGAGTACGTTTCACTCCTGACCTGGGCAGTGAGTTATAGGCATTGATACTAGGCTGCCTAGTAAGAGTCACTGTCTGCCCTTGAGCAGCATTGAAATGTATAGAGTCTACTCTTTGTGGAGCAGGAGGAGGGTTATCCCCTCTACCAAAACTCTGATGTCTGGAGAGATGAGAAGAATTTGATGAATTAGTATTGTTTCTTTTGAGGGTTGATGACTGGTGAGTTCTTGTAAGTGAGTTTGTAGGATAGTTTCTCTTGTATTCCACACTGTATGCTGAAGCATGCATGTCAATGCGCTTGCCCATTCCATTTTGTGACATTGAAGAACTTGGAGGACCTAAGGAAGCCTCCCTCTGTGGTACTTTTGGAGGTATGCTATCTAAACTGTCCACCAAGCTGACACTATGATTAGGACTTTTACCGGCGAGATGTTCTTTAATTGTTTTGTACTCTAGAGTGGAGTTCTGGTTTTCGATAGAGATCTGTGCCACTTCCGTAAGTTTTGGCTGGTCTACATAATCATGTTGGTAGCCTTGCTGTGTTATTGGCAGTACTACTACACTTGGAATGTGGCTGGGTGATGCACGAAGAGGCAAATCAGTGGGTATAACAGGTGATGGCATAGGTGGTATGTCTTTTGTACAGGCATTGATTATGTTTTGGTTTCTTTCCCAGTCTCTGCTACCCCTGCTAGGCTTTCTCTTCTGTTGCAAAGTTGGTGTAGACTCTGGAGTTGGCAATGCTGCCAAATCGAGGTGATGTTGTTCAGCTTTTATTAACATCTTAGCGGTTGTACTTGGTGTGGCAAGTTTTCCATTATGCATTAATGGTGTAAGGATAGCCTCTGGCTTAGGCTCTTTGCCCTGACCATCACCGAAGAGTCCACTTAGCTTGGTAACACTTGCCATTGATCCTCTACGTGAGTGACTTAGGTCTTTGTCTTTCCTCTGGACCACATCCACATCTCTCCTGCGATGGTCACAGATACAGTATACAATAATTCCAGAGAACACAGCACCCATGACAAAAGCTAGAATAACAGCGATTGCCAAGAGTGTGACAGGAACAAGTTGATCATGACCTTTCAGATAACTTTCTCGAATGATTCCTAGAAAAAATACAGAAAAAGGGTGAACTTAGTAAAATATGTTCATAGCATTGACCATTTATTATTTTGTTTTGCAAAGTGCTTACAATACAACTAATCAATACATGTTTAATCATTTCTAATCTAAAACAATATGACAAATGTGTCAATATAATCTTAATCCTACAATATTGTCACAACTCGTTTTAAATATAAGTCAACAATGATAAGGCCCATATTTAATTCACAATTCAACCTCTATTGGTAATCATGATAAATACTGTGCAACTACACATATGTATTCCGATCATCTAGACAGCAAAGAAAATTAATGTGTCATATTGTCATGTTTCATTAACTAACAAAAAAATAACATATACTATTCCAAGTGTCATAACATTGACCTGGGGAGAATTTCATGTAGCAAATTTAATCCTGACAGCATTGTAATTAATGTAATGAATTATGTGCAGTATACACACTGTCATAGATTGTCAAAATTATCATTTATGTCACAACTAGTGCACAGTTTATAGTGGGGTACATCTAAATGAATTATTTTGTACATGAATCAACAAAGCACTAATTGTAAGAAATAGCTGTATTGTTATTGTATATATCGTATAAATGTATAGCACGTATAAACTATAAACACCACTGACAAGCTATTACTTATAAAACTTTGATTTAATATACATAAAAGGGAACCTGTCACAGTCCTATGTGTGGGCATCATGTTGTAAAGCAAAAGTAGTTGAGCAGATTGAAATATAAGGTTTGTGGGACAATATTAAGTATAATTTGTATTGGTTGGACTTGATGGACGTATGTCTTTTTTCAACCATACTAACTATGTAACTATGTATAATATTGATCAAAATTCCAGCTCATTCTGGGCTTAGGGGTCCAGAGGGTGGTTCCACTTCCTACAAGAAGAAAGATGTCAATCACCAATAAGACAGCTCTCTGGATTCCTAAGCCTAGAAAGGAGTCTAAGAGACAGTCTTATCAATCGTTGACAGCTAAAAAAAAAATTCAGAGCAATATAGGAATGACTGTTGGACCACCCACTGGACTCCTAAGCATAGAAAGAGCAGAATATAAAATAAAATAAAAGTTCTACTGAATCTTTTTTTACAAAGTTATATAGCAACCTGCTCAGCTCCTCCTGCTCTAAAACTTGATGCCTGCAGATCAGACACCATCTTAAATGTGACAGGCTCCCAAAATAAATATCATAATGATTACTAAGCAACACTGGAAATAAAACTAAGGTCATGCACTTTTCCCTTCATATACACACCTCATTTGTATATTTCATTGGGTTATGTTAAATGTAATATTATGAAGAATAGCGAATGCTTGTATTACAATGTAAACCTGTATTTGTTGGGGTAAAATTATTGATATTTACTGTATTTTTATGACAATTTGTTATTATGGACTGCTGACAGCTGTCTGAATATCACAATGATATTTGCAGCTTTATACTTGCCAGTATAGGAGCATAGTTAAGATATATACAGTAACAAAAAAATGTAACAAATTACAAACTATACTATATTAGTAGAACAAATAATAATAATAATAATAATATTGCATGATGGGAATTACATGTGAAAATGAAGTATGAAAAAAGTGAGTATTTTGTGTATTATGGTGTTTCCTGGAACATTAGAATTTGTTGTTCAATTACCATTTCAGGGGCTTGGGTTACACAAATGGATAAAGTTGATGTTCTGGCAATTTGTAGCTAGAACAATGAATGTATATGTAGTTATATAAAGCTAGAATAATAAAAGGGAACCATTTGTTGCATGCAACTAGCATTGCAATGAAGCTCCACAGAATGGAAAACTTGTTGCATATTAGGTAATGATCAGGTCTGATGGACCCAAACAGTATGGATAAAATAAGACATTACCACTACCATCCAACATTCATGGTTGGATCATGACAATGGTCATGGCATACTGCAAGCCCAGACTAACATCGTGCATGTGGGTCTCCTGTGTGTCAAGCTTTTGCACAAGACTAAGATACTTGTCAGTAAAAGGCCATATCCAATGAAAAACAGATCTAGACATTTGGTTGATATCGAACTTTTGAGGTTGTCATTTACTTATTTCAGTGGAAGTTCTAATTGCCTAGTGTCTAAATAAAATATGAATTTTGGAATAGACTAAGCGGCTCCTGGGGCCTAACATATTGTGTTCATTAAGATCTAGATCAGGATTTTTGTTTCTCAATTGAAGAGGTCGACATTTTTGATGATCTTGTGGATGTATAGATCAAAAACTAAAATATTTGAACATCCTAGTTAAAATGGAAATGTATGTTTTCAATTGGAGTTGCCTTGATTATGATAAAAAAAAAATTATAGTTTAAAGAGGACCTGTAGATAAGTTTCATTGTACCTAAACAATGAGGAATCTGGGAGGACCCCAGTTGGTTCTCCCCAGTCCATCAGAGAGAGATCTATTAATGAAGGCTGGTGGGGTAGGGAGAAGCTACCAGTGACCACCCCAATGACTCTTGGTTAGGCAGAATGAAAGTGACAGGTTCCCTTTAAATATATATTACATATATTAAATTCTTCTAATTGTTATAGATAGATAGACCACCAATCATGAAAGATAATGACAAGAGCTGACAGTAAATCTATTCATGAGACACTAGATCTGGTAAAATATCTGCATAGTGAATAACCTATCATATCTTAATTTAGGTTACGGTACAGTATTTTATAGTAAAATATGTACATAAAACCTAAAGTACAAGTTTATTCATTAAAAAGTTACTTATGCCATTCACAAACATTGTTAATTTAATCCATTCAAATGATTGACCTTATAACCCAATGCACCTCCCCATAAGTTATAGACCCCTTTTGTTAGATCTTTATTGGTGTTCTCAGACCAACACAATCCTTAAAGCTCACAAATAAATATTTTCAATCATCAAAGACCTATGTTAACTTTAGGACTTTCTGTGTTTGTGAATGATATTAGTATTGGCTTTATATGAACAACTTGTAACCTAGATTTACAGAATTTACAATTGCTTAGATTCAAAAGATAGAAAATCATAAAAAACAAAAATAAAACATTTACAATAAAATAATTTTTTTTGCAGTACCCACCTAATGTTTCTGTGTTAGCGTTATTTGTGTGTACGGCCGTATCATCAGTCCCCCTTTTCTCTATGGAAAGTAGTAATGGAACAATGGAGCCACAAGAGTCTACAAGTCATATCCTGTAGACTCCTTTCACATTTGCGCTTAGAGCAATGCAAACGAACTGCATTTTTTAAAGAAACGGTTCACGCGGATGATACAAGCGAAAAAGTTTCACACCGTTGAAAATGTGCCAGTTAAAAAGAACACTTTTGACGGTAAAACGCACTGATGTATAAAAGGGAGCTGATGCCTTTAATGCACCAATTCGATTTAATTATGGAAAATCAAGGATGATAAAGTTGTAGCTAGTGATAGTTATAAAGATAGGAAAAAAGTAACAAAAAAGGAATGGAAGATTGAAAAAGTTGGGGAAACTAGAGAGGTTAAAACATGTACTTTCATTCAAGAGCAGTCGATCATTTTGAAATGTAAAACTAAGACACCCAAAAACACAAAATTCTAATTTTTATCATATAAAAAAGGAAAATAAAAAATATTTCCTTGTGATTTGGGAAAACATCTGAGCAGAGTGGGACGTGGTTTAAAATGTTTGAATTCTAAAAGTAATTGTAAAGTAATTATGCGATACATAGATAGGTTGATAGAAACTTGCCAATTTCTATTATTATTATTATTATTATTGCCCAAAAAAAAAAACAAGTAGAGAGAATTCTAAAAAGTATTTGTTAATCCAGATGCTCCAGGGAGTTCATTTGCTGAAGGATACAAAAACAAAAGCAAAAAAAAAAATTGCTGTATGTACAATTCAGGCCTAGCTTCTAAGGATATATGCAGCATAAAACTTTTATGTCTCCCTGTGCCCGGGCTGCAAAAAACAAATAAAACAAACCTTAACTCACCTTCGGGCGGGCTCCTTACATGACAGTGCACTCAGCCTATCACCGGATGAGGCAGGACATCGCTGTGGTCGGCAATACTCTGACCGCAGCGTGACATTTCAAGCCTAAGAAGCATAGAGCCCAGCATCAGCAGAGGAACGGGCCATCAAAACCGGAGCAACGGGGAAACGTAGGAAGGAGAGTTAATGCTTGTTTTATTTGTTTTCGCAGTCCAGGCACAGGGGTACATAAACCTTTTATGCTGCATATCTCCTTTAATGTCAGCGCAGTGCATTACATCAATCACCACTGCTGTTTTTTTGTCACAGATGAAGAACACAGCTGGTGAGTAAATAAAAAAAATTATCTAAATCTTATGCAATTTAAGGGTGTGCAGAGTTTGCAATTCGCAAGGAAGGCCTAAAAAACATTCCTCTGGCCCATAAACAACACCGATGGGTCCTAGACCTTCATGTTATCCTTATCAACCGTATAGTACTATACACATTCATGTAATATCTGTAATTAGTTTATTAGTCTTGTTATAATTCCTCTTTGCTTTACAACCTACTGTTAACCCCAGTAAGTAGAAACAAGACATCTATGCCATACTAATAATGCTTTGCTCTGAGCTAAGATATGAAAAAATCACAGCAAATGTGCCAGCTGAAAAAGAAATAATATATTCATTCAACCCAGAGAACAAAGAAAAACCCAAACACTTATACTGATTTGTGAATCTACTACTACTCTTAACCTATGACATGGTTTGCTGCTCCTTTGGACACCAGGTGAGGGCGGCTCCATGTTACTATTTTAGGACATAGTGTGTACTGTACAGGACCCTGAAGAAGCGCCTGTCCTCTACATAAACAGTGATTTACAGCTCCCAGCAGATCTTTCTTACTTTTATATGTAATGAATTGCTTTATCTGTATTAGTTATCTACTTATTTTTCTTTAATCCTGACTTTTTCCTATTTTTGGATGACATTTTGGTGGCTTCAGAACCCATTACCAGGTTTCCATAGCGTTATGGTTTCAACATACAATGGTCATCCTGGCACCAATTAATATTGTAACTTGAGGGACCACTGTATATGCTGTATTATTCATATTTCATGCAGAGAGCTGTGATTGGCTGGAACCATCTGGCCAATCACAGCTCTATGTGGTAAATATGAATAAGTGATGTGAATTCTATTCATACCACTGGCCGGCCAGAGTATAGTGCAGAGATGCGAGCGCAGGAGAAAGCCACTCCATCTCTGCAATAGAAAGGACGATCACAGCGGATGACAGGAGCGATACCCAGGGCAATCTGTCTATTAGTACAGGTATTACAGCTCCCACCATGACAGTCTGTTCCATGCTGGGAGTAGTAGTACTACGTACAAAATGTAAAAAATAGAGAGGAAAAAAAAGTGAAAAACACATACACAAACACACACACACACTTTATTAAACACAATATTAAAATACATTACTAATAAAATAAATATATTTTTACATTTAAATGGCCCCTTCTTTTTTTATTATTGTCGGCTACATATTTAGGTACATGCCCACCCACATAAATTGATCCCTGTTTAAAAATTAACATTTTTTTTTGTCTTTCAATTTTCAGGAGCAGGCAGGGACCAGAAAATTCAGCGCTCAATACTAAAAATGAGGAGTGCATTTCATAATTTTTTTTATTTTCACTTTACTTTTTTAGCCCCATTTATTTTATTAATTAATTTCAGGCATTTAGATGTGCTGCCATGCATAATTGCGGGGGGTCAGAGATGAGCCGAGGACAGGGACATCAGTAATATGTATAATACAGTAGGCATACCAAAAATCCATAAATTCACAGATAAATACAATGAAATTGTCCTTCACAATTACATTAAATACATACATACATTATTGTCCCGGCCATCAGCCACCGCAAATTACTATTTGAAGTATCATTGATTTCTGATTTGTGTTGCTCACGAATATTCGCAATTCGAATATTCGTCGCGAATATCGCATATTCGCGAATTCGGGAATATTACGAATTTCGCGATTAAAGTTCGCTATTATGAATATTTGTCTTTTTTTCAAACTGTTTTAAAAACTGAGCACATTGTCGGGATCTCCTTCGACTCATAAATGCAAAGCTTGTATCATTTCATTAAAGACCCAGTGATGAGACTGTGAGGCGAAAGGTTTATGCATGCGAATATTCGTGGAAATTCCACCCTAGTTATGCCTGTGAGCCAATGAGAGTTCTGCAAGCACAGTTGTCAGAGCTTAGCAACGTCCCTAGCAACGTCCCTAGCATGATGTTATAGCGCGCATGCGCAGACGAGCGAAGTTTCGCTATTAATTTTGCATTCGCAATAGCGAAATTTCACAATTCAAAAAAACTTCACAAATATAATGAATGTTTGAATTTTCCGAATATGGGACGAATATTCGTCCTCATATTCGCGAAATATCGCAAATTCGAATATGGCATATGCCGCTCATTACTATTTCTGATAGAAGACCTCTATAAATATATGGATTTTTGGTAAATTAAGGAAATTCAGCCTTTTTTTTGGCCACTCTATTATACATATTACTGATGTCCCTGTCCTTGGCTCATCTCTGACCACCACAATTATTCATGGCAGCACACCGTAATGCCCAAAAGAATTAAATAAATGGGGCTAAAAAAAGTCAATTGAAAAAAATAAATATGATTATGAACAAAAACTAGAAAAGAAAATATGAAATGCACTCCTCATTCATGTTTCATAGTGAGTGCTGAATTTGCTGGTCCCTGTCTGCTCCCGAAAATTGAAAGACAAAAAAACAAAACAAAAAACATTAATGTTAATTTTTAAACAGGGTTCTATTTATGTGTACAGGCAGGGACCTAAAAATGTAGCTGACAATAATAAAAATGTAGAAAGGGGCCATTTCAATGTAAAAATAATATATTTTTTATAATTAATTCTTTTTTTTATTAGTAATGTATTTTAATATTGTGTTTAATAAAGAATGTGTGTGTTTCACTTTTTTCTCTATTTTTTTTATTTTTTAGGTAGTAATACTACTCCCAGCATGGAACAGATTGGAACTGATCGCCCTGGGTGTCACTCCTGACACCCGATCCGATTGTCCTATCTATTGCAGAGATGGAGTGGCTTTCTCCTGCGCTCGCATCACTGCACTATACTCCGGCCGGCCAGTGATGTGAATAGAATTCACATCACTTATTCATATTTCCCACAGAGAGATGTGATTGGCCAGCCAATTACAGCTCTCTGCTGGAAATATGAATAATAGGTATAAATACGGCATATACTCATACTACAGTGGGACCAGAGAAGAGGGGCCGGCCGCCCACATCTATACATTATACAGGACGATCGCATTGGGTGTCAGAAATGACACCAACTGTGATCATTCTATTAATGAAGGTACTACAGTTCCCAGCATGGAGCAGAGTGTGCTCCATGTTGGGAGCATTAGTACCTGCAGTTAAGGAGAGATCACAGCAGGGGTCACTTCTGACACCCACTGCAATCGTCCTATCTATTGCAGAGATGCGAGTGCAGGAGAAAGCCGCTCACATCTATACATTATACAGGACTATTGCAGGGGAGTCGCTAATGAAGAAATTTGTTATTTCGAATAAAGTCGAAGTTCGGATTATGTCCAAATCAAATTTTTCATGAAATTCGGAATGAATTTGACTTCGTCCAATTCGATTCGCTCATCTCTAGTGATTAAACATGTGGCACATAAATATTAAAAGTTAAAATGAAGTGGGAAAAAGAACTGGGGGGGGGGTTGAAAAATGAAGATTGGTGGGAAATATTTAGAAATATAGATACATCATCTATCAGCACAAATCACAAAATATCACAAGTTAACCTGATACATAGACTTTGTTATACCCCAGATGGGCTGTTTAAAATGGGGAAAAGAGTTCACTAAAATTGTCCCCGTTGCAAGATGGAGAGAGCAGATCTTATACACATGATTTGGGGGTGTAAAGAAGTGCAAACACTATGGGAAAAGGGTTATAGAAAAATTGAAGAGAATTTTGGTGTTAAACTAAAGTGCAATATGGCCACTGGCATTTTGGGACTGGAAGTAGGGGAAGAGAAAAATCTAATAGTGGTTTGCGCCAAAAGCCCCACATGTTATCGAATGGATCAATTTAGTAGAAAAAGTTAAAAAGTATGAAGCTATATACTATTTAGGAAAAAAAAAGAAGTATTGCTCTCAATAAAGAATGGGATAACTGGAAGATATAGGATACTTGGAATACAGGCAACAGGCTGGCGGAGGTGGGCGTTGGGGGTGGACTGGATTGTGGATATCAAAGTATGAATCATTGTATCAAAAAGTTTGTATTTTTCATGTTAATTTTGTAAAAGTTCAATTTAAAAAAATCTTAATCCTTCAAGTACTTATCAGCTGCCGAATACTGATTTTTTTTAACCAACTGGTGCCAAAAAGTTAACCATTTGTAAATGACTTCTATTTAAATGTCTTAATCCTTCCAGTATTATCATCTGCTGTATACTACAGTGGAAGTTCTTTTCTTTTTCAACTTCTTTTCTGTCTGAGCACAGTGCTCTCTGCTGACACCTCTGTCCATGTCAGGAACTGTACAGAGCAGGAGAGGTATGCTATGGGGATTTGCTCCTGCTCTGGACAGTTTATGATATGGACAGATGTGTCAGCAGAGAGCACTGTGGTCAGACAGAAAATACATTAAAAAAGAAAAGAAAAGCAATTTACAAATCTGTTTAACTTTCTGGCACCAGCTGATTAAAAAAAAAATTGTTTTCCATCGGAGTACCCCTTTAAGGACTGTATGACTGGATACTTCCTGTATTACCATTGTGTAGATACTCTTCACAATGGTAATCTTTCTGCAAAACAAATATTAAATGCTGATTGGCTGACAGACGAATTGTGTGTAGTAGTAGTAACATACTTCATAAGGTTGAAAAGAGTCCATCAAGTTCAACCTATAACCCTAATGAGTCCCTACTGAGTTAATCCAGAGGAAGGCAAAAAACCCTCATACTAGAGGTTAAAATTCCTTCCCGACTCCAATATGGCATAAGAATAAATCCCTGGATCACCGTTCTGTCCCTATAAATCTAGTATCCATAACCAGCGGTTATTATTCTCCAAAAATGCATCCAGACCCCTTTTAAACTCTTTTACAGAGTTCACTATGACCACCTCCTCAGGCAGAGAATTCGTTGGGTATAATACATTTTGACCAAAAAGTTAAATTAGTAGTGGCCCCAATAAAATGTACTTTGTATTAGATGAATGTGCATATTGCCCTTTGGGTGCCCTAGTTACAATGGAAAACTATACATTAAAAAGATTTACCACAGAAATTTCTTTTGGCCTAAACTTTGGGCATATTTTATAAAAAAAATAAAAAATGTAATCATTGTAAAACCAATACATACATAAATAAACAATGGAACCCACAAACATCGTACTCGTGTGGACCCAAAACATATGTACAGCCCATCCCGATAATCTACTACATGAATATCAAGACAAAATGAGGAGCCCATTTTACCACTTTTTTAATTTGTGAAATTAGATTAAAGAAATATAAATGAATGTAAAACAAAGAATACTGTAAAACATATGTGCCATAACAAAATAAACCATTTTGTTGGTTTAGTGTAAAGGTACTTGATATCGTGCTTTATTGGCACAATAATTTTTTGGCCTTATACCATTAGCATCTTGCCTGAACCAATATTTAGCACTTGCATTGCGCTATGGTTTAACATAAACTGTACTGTTAAAATGATAAAGTATAAAAAAGAAAAACAAAATTGTAAGAAAAGGAAAACATGAAAAATTGTGGTAGTTCTCACAAAGAAACTGCTAAGAAATTAGAGGCCTTGATGCAGTCTAGAAGTGAAGGCTCTTCAAACACTCTATATAACACAATGATTAAATCTTTAGCTCATTTTAGAGACTGAAAATACTTAGATATAAATGCCATGGTATCAGATGAATATAAACCGTACATAACACATTGAAGGGAGGAGAACCCAGCCACCACTTTACTGAATTTACTGCTAAACCGCAGCATTGTACTGTAAAATTTCACTGCCCTGTGTTAATGATCTGAGGTTAAGTAGATATACATGCAGGAGAGGTTATTCAGGCTTCTAAGGATGCAGTGTTACATTCAAACACTTGGTAAGAAACTAGCTGACTTTATACCTTGTTTAACACTCTATGAGCCAAAGCATTCAGTCAAAAATGTGCTGAGCTAGCTAAAGCCCTAACAAAATCCATGCACTTCAGACCTGCTCACCGTGCACGGCTCAAATTCTAAACCTTGCGTGTGCATGTACACGGATATACCTCATAGCTGTGTGTGTGTGTGGTTTTTTTTATTTTTTGGGGGGGCGGGGGGTTTGGGGAGACTGTAAAAAAGCTCCAACATTATTAGAATTCTGAGCAAGAATTTATCATCTCCCTGATGCGAATGCTGAAAAACCCAGCAGTTCAGTGAAAGAATGCAGAAAACAGGTCAACTCCCTCATAGAAGCATTAATCATTAACAACAGGGGATGTCTACTTGGCGCTAACACAATGTTCTCATTGCACAAAGCCAAACCTTTCTAGCTATATAGATGGAACATTCTATATGAAAAAGAGATTGATAGGTGAACTAAGGATTGATCCTACATAAAGGAACTGCGTGTAATAGACCTAATCCGATGATACCAATATATTTTAGTGCACTTTACCAATGTATACTTTCAGAACTATTACGGTACCCATAGTTTGTATGCCCTGTACACATAAAAACTGCAATTTTGTGAACTGTACTGTAAGGAATTAGTCACAGTCTGATACTGAACTCTTAACATTGGTTATCAGAGCAGATTTAAGATAAATAGACAGGCAAGACTCAACCTGGTACGGGTTACAAGGGACAGTATGGAATTATGTAGGAATCAATATTAACAAAGGTGAAACGGACCTGTGAGTTACACCGATCATCTTGCAACATGGGATGGAGATAGGGATACAATCAGACCCCCGTATTCTAAAATTCTGCTGATGGGTGTGGTGTGCCATAAACCAGCATTAGGATAGGGTCCCCCTTCTTCTTATGAAGGCCCCTATCTTAGCCACTTTAGTTTAATTTTGGCATGCTAAGGCTTGATGACCAGAAACCTATCTATATTACTGTCAAAGAAGCCTAGACCACTAGAGGAACAAAAATGTGTACTGAAGCTACTGGAAAATGATCTTTGGTTTTCAACTTTATTACTGAAGAACTATAAAACATTTCCAAAATTATAATCCTCCTTACCCAGTGAATGGATTTTCTTCCAAGGCCTCACAGAAGCATCACCACTGCCTACAAATGGCACTTATAGATGCTGAGTGATAGGAGACAGTAGCTACTGGAAATTGCTATAAGCAGCATTCACAGGAGGTATCACCAATAATGATAACCTAGTCAGCCCGATAAATCAAGATAAATCTCGCTACCTTGTATTCACATTGCCAAATTTTCATTCATTATAATCATTTAGGAATAAGTGAATGGTGACAAATGAGTCTTAAAAGTTTTTTTTAGCAAAGGTAATAATTTATAATACATTTGAAGAGGAGGAGGGTGTGGCTTTAAAATAAAAATAAGACTGTATACTCACCTGCCTCAATCCCCTGCAGTTTGCATTCAGACAACTGCTGTCAGTTTCACTTGTGCAGGAAATTACTGTTCATCCAATTACTGGGCTGAGCGGATATTTCATGCACGAATGAAATGTCACCATAAGCAAAAAAGAAGCTGACAGCAGCAGTGATTGGGAGACGGAGGTATGACAGCTGCAGGGGATAGAGGGCACGTGAGTATGCAGCTTTTTTTATTTATGTTCTTTTAAGCCCCAACTCACCCCCAGCCCTCACGCACTGCATCATATATTAATTATTTTGCTCGGAAAACACCTTTTAAAGCAAAATCTATGACCCCTACTTAAATCTATGACCCCCTACTAAAGAAAAACTTTTCTGGATCCACTTCTGGCTTTTAAAGGGGTTATCCACCATAAGGTGATTTTAGTACGTACCTGCCAGACAGTAATGGACATGCTAAGAGGATCTGTGCTTTTCTTGGGGCTAAATGGCTATGTTGTGAGATTACCATAACACTGTGGCTATGCAATTTGTGAACTGGTAATTCCTGTTTGAGTTTTCTTTTTTGCCTCAAAAATCCCATAATTCCATTTCCCTCCCTCCCACACATCAGCCACCCCACCCATTGAAACATAAATGAGCTGCATCCATTCAATAGACCTGCCGTTTACAATCAGGGTGCCTACACCTGTTGCATTAGTTGCAGATTGATCTCTCTCCCACCAAGTGATCGCTCCATCCATTGAAGTAGACAGGCTCCCTGTCATCAGCTGACTAGTGAGTCAGGTCTCGGCCCCATTGCAAGCTGGGGAAAAATCTGAGACAACAGTCATTTTGTATGCTGGTAAAAATAAATATTGAGGTGAAAATCACATAAGAATTGTGAGAAATCCGTCACACACAG
The DNA here is from genome assembly GCF_029499605.1 of Hyla sarda. Classification (NCBI taxonomy): domain Eukaryota; kingdom Metazoa; phylum Chordata; class Amphibia; order Anura; family Hylidae; genus Hyla; species Hyla sarda. Next base: position 493,521,981 of record NC_079189.1, on the reverse strand, counting down.
GTACAGACACTATATTATGAACTACACTAACTTTACAGCCCCTGTAGCATAGTCAAATAAAAAAAAATCCTGGAATACCCCTTTAACTAAAAAAACAAAACAAACAAAGAACTACATCACAAGCAGCAGTAGCATTTTCCAAAAAATGTGTGTATACTGCTACTTGAATTTTGGAGTCTCGAGGACCTCAAGAGATCCATCGGGAGATGCTAAACATGGATCTTGGCATCTCACTTGCAAATGCTGCCAATAGCTGACACTAAACTGACAGACAGATAAGAGGCACTCATGGTTCACCATGGTTCTCTGTGAGGAAATTACAAAAAAAAAAGTAATAACTCTCCGCAGAACACACAAATTGCATAAATGTAAATTTATAACTGCCAAATGACAGTACAATTTGTCTAGGAAAAAAAAGAAAAGTATAATTTACTTGGGTCTGAATAGTAAAGAGATATTATTCCCAGTGAAATCCATTTAGTGATCAAATGAGAAAATGGAAAAGGCCAAAAGGGTATGGTGATGAAAGTGTGGATCATCAGGTCTGTCTTTGTTTCAGTTAAAGGGGTACAACCGTGCTGACAACTTATCCCCTATCTTAAGGATAGGGGATAAGTTGCCTGATCATGCGGGGTCCCAACACTGGGGACCCCCGCGATCTCACACGCAGCACCCCGCTCTCATCAGGCCCCGGAGCGAACATCCGCTCCGGGTCTGATGACGGGGCCGGTGATCGTGACGTCACAGCTCCGCCCCCATGTGACATCACGCTCTGCCCCTCAATTCAAGTCTATGGCAGGGGGCGAGACAGCTGTCTCGGCCCCTGCCATAGACTTATATTGAGGGGACGGAGCGTAACGTCACGATACTCCGGCCCCTTGATCTGCAGTCATCAGACCCGGAGCGATGGGACCTGATGAGAGCGGGGTGCTGCATGCGAGATCACGGGGGTTCCCAGCGGCGGGACGATCAGGCAACTTATCCCCTATCCTTTAGATAGGGGATAAGTTGTCAGCACAGTAGTACCCCTTTAAGGAACTTTTAAAATATATTCACAGAATATTTGTTGCAGAAATTTCTGAACCTTGAAAATCTGTACCATAAATGTGAATGGGATCTAGTAGGCCATGTTCACACAACAGAATTTCCGAGCGGAAGTGGCGAAAAAATTCTGCTAGAAAATTGCATCCTGCTGCATCATGCACATAGTGGAATTTCCGCAGCGGAAACACAAAAACATGTCAATTTTTTCAGTGAAATCCTCTAAGAAATGTTCCGCCTTCTATGGAGATGGCACATTTCTGAGAAGTTCTAGCCACAGGCACGTTCTTACAGTGCCCGCTACCTGCAGAACATCTTCTTGTGTTTTCCGGGCAGACATTCTGCAAATATTCTGCTGTGTAAAAATAGCCTTAAAGTGGAAAACAAATGTTTCAAAACAACTGATGTAAGAAAGTTAAACAGATTTGTAAATTATTTTCTATTTAAAATTCGGAACCCTTCCAGTACTTAGCTGCTGTATACTACAGAGGAAGTTGTGAAGTTCTTTCTAGCCTGATCACATGATCACACTGCTCTCTGCTGACACCTCTGTACATGTCAGGAACTGTCCAGAGTAGAAGTAAATTCCCATAGCAAATCTCTCCTGCCCTGGACAGTATATGAGTATAGTGTAGCATACAGCAGATGATAAGTACTGGAAGGATTAAGATTTTTAAATAGAAGTTATTTACAAACCTGTTTTACTTTCTGGCATCAATTAATTTCCACTGGAGTACCCCTTTAATGTAGTCTTTGCACAGATTTCTGCTATTCCTATTTAGATAAATTGAACAGTGACAGAATTTTCTGTAACAAGCCTCCAATGTTGGAATCTTCCCTTACAGGACAGAAACACCATGTGAAGTATAACATGCTCTTAACAAGCAATAAGGAAAGCTTTTCACATTGGCATATTACGTAAAACCATAATTCCACAGAGCCAAACTGCTTTATTTGGAAGAATGACCCTATTGGAACCATACTCGAATTTCCAACACTTGTGGCTTCAACCTGTTCTGCTAATCGCTGGGCACAGTTAGTTAAATGCAAGACCAATTGGAACCATCTGAAAAAGTATTTAATGAAGCCATCTTCACTTTAGTGCTTAGACAGTAATGCAGAACAGATGGCATTGTATGAAACTTAAACATTGGCAAATGGACGCGGAATGCCATAAATTAAAGACAAGATTTTTTCGTGAAGCTTCTAATTAGTTGCAAACTTCCAATAATGGAGCGTGTTGCAGCCAGCAAGTTTTGCATGCGGTGGGTGTTAAAGCTATTTTGAGCTTTTAATCTTCAGGCAAAGCTTAACGCGGATGAATGTGATTCAGCCCACTTGCCTTCTTCCTACCACCTCTAGATATCATTTGCCTGTTGTGCCAATTAGAATCTGCACATCAGAGATATTTCAGTGAAATTGCGTTCAATTGCTTCCCGTTTCTATATTCTTCATTCATAAGACTCTCTGCTATTGTTAGCTCGGAGATGCCTGTTGTATTTTGATAGCCAAGCCGTCTTTATACCAGACTCATAATAAAGTTACAGGAAACATGTGGAGAATTAGCAAATATAGTCCCAGATGTATGTAGCCCGAGTCTTTGCCGAGATCTCTGATGAAATATGCATTAAGCTGGCTTCACACAAAGAATTTTTGTGGAAAGCGACATATTTTCTTTTTGCAAGATGTTAAATTTAAAGAGTAACTCTGATGATCATCCAGTGGCAGGATATCTGTTTATATCTCCTGGCAACTTCATAGCCTGAGACTATAGTGATCAGTATACGGATTTGATGGAAGTTCCATAGACTTGCATGTTTCTTCAGGCCTGATCGTTCCCGCAAAGTACTCGGGAGATATACTACAACATAGATATTCGGAAACCTCATCAGAGTTATGCTTTAAAGGGGTACTCCAGAGCTTAGACATCTTATCCTCTATCCAAAGGATAGGGGATAAGATGCCTGATCGCGGGGGTCCCGCTGCTCGGGACCCCCCGTGATCTTGCACGCCGCACCCCATTAAAATCAGTCCCCAGAGCGTGTTCGCTCCGGGTCTGATTACTGTCGAGTGTTGTGACGTCACGGCTCCACCCCTCAATGCAAACCTATGGGAGGGGGCGTGACAGCTATCACGCCCCCTCCCATAGGTTTGCATTGAGGGGCAGAGCCGTGACGTCACATGGGGCGGAGCAGTGATGTCACCATGCTCCGTCCCCGTGTAGTATATCACCAGCGGCGGGACCCCCGTGATCAGGCATCTTATCCCCTATCCTTTGGATAGGGGTTAAGAAGTTTAAGCGCCGGAGTACCCCTTTAAAATCTATATCGAAACACAAAATGTGTTACATACAAAGCACTTGGCTGTGTACCATTTTTGCAGTGTATTTTGAGTCAATGTTTTTTTTTTTTTTTTCAACATGGTCTGGGTATGGAGGATTTACACACACACACACACACACAACGATAATTATTATATATATATTACACACACACACAACGATTATTATTATATATATATTACACACACACATATATATATATATATATATATATATATATATATATATAAATATATATATATATTTTTTTACTCACTGCAGCTTTTTATCCAGTGGCGTGAATCCAACATGAATAATAACTATAAGACCGTCATTTTTATCTTCAATTCCTATATAATCTACTTGTGGCTAGGGCTCTAAATAAACACTGAATGAAAAATGCAGCGATCATCCATAAAAATGCTGTGATTATGAGACACAGACCAAAGTGTTTTATTATTATAAAATATCAGGCCACAGTGTTTTTGCGTATAAAAAAAGCAGAAAATCACCACAGAAAATGCCATGACAAACCTGCTGTTGTTTTCTTTTAACAAAATACTGTGTGTGAAAACAACCTTTAAAGAGGTTATCCTGGAATAGAAAAAGAGTTATTTTCTTCTAAAAACAGCACCACCCCTGTCTTTAGGGTGTGGTAATGAAACTTGGTTCCAATCACTTCAGTGGAACTGAGTTGCAATACCACAAACAACCTAAAGACAGCAGTGGTGCCGTTTTGGGAAGAAATCAGCTCTGTTTTTTCTAATCCTGGATAACCCCTTTAAGTGCAGCTGTCACTAGGAATTACCCCCTAAAACTATGCTCAGTATGGTTAAGCTCTTTAGTTGTGTAATACAGCCATTTCTTTGGCTTCTTAATCGTTGCCTTTATGGTGCTAAAACACCTTTGTCTGATGGGCATGGTCAGGAGCCTGCAATGCCTCTGGGCTGCTAATCCTATCCCATTTACTTTAGCGCTTTGTCAACTGTGTTACTGACATACAGGTTCTCCTTACATGCTGAGGAGGCATCAGGAACTAGCGTTCTCTGACACTCGCCATGCACTGTAGAAGAAATTGATGGTGTTACTTCTGTCTTTTGGCTGTATCTGGTTGTATAGTTTATCCCGGGCTCAAGTCCTGCAGGAACGCATGGGAACGGAGTTCCTTCACTTTTTCCATGGCAGGAACCCTTGGGGGCATATATCATTGTCTTTAGAGCTGTTTTTGTGTGTAGATTTGTCTCCATTTAGGCGAAGTGCTGCACCTAAGGCTATTTTTTGCACCTTTTCAATTTATACTTTTTTTTTTTTTTTTTAAATAGCGTACAGACCATCTGTAAAGGGTCAGTCTTGTGCAGTGGTAATGAATTTATCAACTGCGACTTTTGCAAAAAAGTCGCAAAACCTATCAAAAAGTCACAATTCTACACCAAGCATGCATCAAAAAAAAATAAAAAATAAAAGAACTAAAAAATGAACTGAATCACACACTTCTTAGTAAATGCCCCCCACTGTTCCCATTAACAGGAGTCCTGCAGGACCAGCCCTTAAGTGGAAAACTTGTGTGAGTTCCCACACTTTTTTTTCCCAGGACTTGACCCCCTAGTTAATTCCTATCCAATGAGACTACACTGCAATACAGGACACAGGGCATGGATTCCATTTAATCCTTTAGAGTGGTGTTTTCAAAACAGAATGTCTCTAGCTGTTGCAAAACTACAACTCTCAGCATGCCTGGACAGCCTTCGGCTATCCAGGCATGATGGGAGTTGTAGTTTTGCAATTACTGTGATCCCCTACTAATGTTTCCCTTTAAATCTTTAATCTTAAAACATGTGCCTTTGTAGTACTGAAGCATAGTATACTCCCTACAACTCATGTTAGTACAAAAATAAGCAATGTGGGGGAGATTTATCACAATCTCTGTTAAGGAAAAGTGGTGCCCAAAGCAACCAATTGGATTTATTCTTTCATTTTTCCTTTCATAAAAAAATGAAAAATTCAATCTTATTGTTGCTTTGGGCATCTGCACCACTCTTCCTCTAAACAGGTTTTGACCTCACCCTGTGTTCTTATTCAGGTGCTCCTACTTTCACCTAGACAGATCCAGCACACTAAAGGTTTAGATGAGGCTTCCTTCTAGCTTGGTCTACCAGACAGCAAGACAAATGAATCCGAGCAGAGTCCTCTGTGGATATATCTAAAAAATGCTAATGCATCTTGAAAGATACTAAAATCGTTGCTTGACAAGCCAGATATAGGTTTAGTGAATGCAGATGTGTAACAAAGGCATAAAGCAGATTAATGAAGAAAAATGGGACAAAAATCAGACTATAACAGGTCCAAGGTGCATAGTTGTCTAATATCTTAATGGTAAGAGTATGAAATTGGAACATTTCATTTTGTGTGTGCTGTAGATTATTTATCATACAGAACAATGTAACACTTTATGTTTCTTTCTTATATTAAAGTATTTTAAATAAATGCAATGTTAAATTTAGATTAAAGAAGAATTGTCTGGAACCAGGGCCGGCCTTAAGTGTTCAGGCGCCCTGTGCGAGCTAACCTTGTGGCACCCCCCTCCCCTATTACCCCATAAACATACACAAAGAGGAAAAAAATCTTTGTAACAAATATTTTTTTGTAATTTTTAATCATTCCCCTGCCCCCTTAATCAGTCCCATGTCCCCCTTAATCAGATGCAGTATAGTTCCCCCACATTAGGTGCAGTATAGCTCCCCACAGTAGGTGCAGTATAGTTCCCCACATTAGGTGCAGTATAGTTCCCCACATTAGGTGCAGTATAGTTCCCCCACATTAGGTGCTGTATAGTTTCCCCACATTAGGTGCAGTATAGTTCCCCCACATTAGGTGCAGTATAGCTCCCCACATTAGGTGCAGTATAGCTCCCCACATTAGGTGCAGTATAGTTCCCCACATTAGGTGCAGTATAGTTCCCCCACATTAGGTGCCATATAGTTCCCCACATTAGGTGCAGTATAGCTCCCCACATTAGGTGCAGTATAGTTCCCCACATTAGGTGCAGTATAGTTCCCAACATTAGGTGCAGTATAGCTCCCCACATTAGGTGCAGTATAGTTCCCCACATTAGGTGCAGTATAGTTCCCCACATTAGGTGCAGTATCGTTTTCCACATTAGGTGCAGTATAGTTCCCCACATTAGGTGCAGTATAGCTCCCCACATTAGGTGCAGTATAGCCCCACATTAGGAAGAAGCAGGTTCCCCACATTAGGTGCAGTATAGCTCCCCACATTAGGTTCAGTATAGCTCCCCACATTAGGTGCAGTATAGCCCCACATTAGGAAGAAGCAGGTTCCCCACATTAGGTGCAGTATAGCTCCCCACATTAGGTGCAGTATAGCCCCACATTAGGAAGAAGCAGTTTCCCCACATTAGGTAGCAGCAGGTTCCTGACATCCTGTGCGGGTCTGCGGAGGTACGTCACATGTGCGACGTCCCTCTTCAGACTCGGGCCGCCAGCGAACCGGAGACGCGGAGGAGGTCGGGGTAAGTGAAGCCTTCCGGTGTAATGAAGAAAACTGTGCCCTGAAGCGTAATGTGACCCTCCGCATAGGGACACAGTTGAGGGAGGGTAGTGGGAATGTAATGAGAGGGAGCGGCATGCAAAGCTTAAAACTTTGTCCCTGTGTGGAGGGTCACATTCCGCTACAGGGCACAGTTATCTTCATTACACCGGCATTTAGCACTGTTTGCACGAAGCAGGGCTAAATCCCGTGCGTCGGGAATACAAGTTATATATACTTGGTGCGAGCTGTGCGGCCGCCCGGCGCCCCTGTTGCTATGGCGCCCTGTGCGGCCGCACAGCTCGCACACCCCTAAGGCTGGCCCTGTCTGGAACACAAAGTCTTCTACTGTAGCTGTGTTGAGGTGGCCATGTATGTGCTCTTCCCTGCTTTGAATAGATAATACAGTAACATACAAAAGACACTTCTGATTTTTCTGAATCCTCATTTTGTTTTATCCAAAAGAGGACAAATGGAAACATGGCTACATTCCGCACAAACTGTGGATGGGACCCATTCATGAGATCACTGGAGGATCTATTAATCGTACTTTTATGAAATAGCTAAATGACATTTCCTTAAAGAAATGTGTAGTTCAACCATATGTACTCTGTGATGGAGTCCTACATTCAACAAAACAAAACAACAAAAACAACACCCTATATAATACGGTAAACACTTACACTAAGCATCAGTGGCTGCCATGGGATACGACTAGTTCATGCATTTAGCAGTTTACGTTAAAGGGAGCCTATCATTACTCTCATGCTGCTTGAACAACAAGACATTGGGGTTTATTTACTAAGAGTGGAGTGTAGGTTTCTTTGTGGGTTTTGATTTCCGACTGGTATTTTCTCAAGGTATTTACTAAGTTTCCCTACATTTTGCACTTTTCCCTACGTTTTGCTTTTTTTACAACTGTTCTGATCGGTCGGGTTTTCCTTAGCTCAAATCCACCACATTTTCTGTGGAAACCATGGTAAATATGTTGGGATTTTTCAAAACTTTCAGGACCACGCCCCTTTTGTCGGGACCACACCCACTTTGTCCCGTGGCCATGTCTCCTTTTCGGGTTTTTCTTGTAAAATGGAGGGTTTTGTTTTTTGGGGTCGCAAATTGTGTCGCAAAGGGACGTGCGACACAATTTGGGTGCAAAACCCGACTAAAAAAAGAGTCGGGATCACGTTAGCACATAAACCACATTGAGTCCCTGGCATCTTCTCCCTGCCCCACCAGCCTTGGTTGATTGATCTCTCCCTACACCCAAACAGGGAGAGAAGAATCTTTCAGTGACCGCCCAGAGGACTTGTGGTTCAGGCAGCCAAAAAGTGATGGAACAAGGATGATTGGCCCAAGAATGGTGTGAACCACGCTTTACTTATAGGTAAAGTATCCCTTATGCATAAAATGTAAGCATAAAAATATATTTTTATCAATCTTTTTGTGCATACCTTTTAGAGATGAGTGAACTTACAGTGATTCGATTCGTCATGAACTTCGCGGCTCGGCAATTGCTGACTTTAGCCTGAATAAATTTGTTCAGCTTTCATGTGCTCCGGTGGACTGGAAAAGGTAGATACAGTCCTAGGAGACTCACCTGAAAGCTGAACTAATTTATGCAGGCTTAAGTCAGCCACTGCCGAGCCGAGAAGTTTGTGACGAATTGAATCACTGTAACTTCGCACATCTCTAGTACCTTTGCACTACATACATTTTTTTCAGTATAGAATATTTTAGTCTGCTCTACGCTGTCCAGCATAAAATAAAAATAAAAAAATTTGACTTTGCAATAATTTATTATTATTATTAACCCCTTAAGGACTCAGCCCATTTTGGCCTTAAGGACTCAGACAATTTAATTTTTACGTTTTCATTTTTTCCTCCTCGCCTTCTAAAAATCATAACTCTTTTATATTTTCATCCACAGACTAGTATGAGGGCTTGTTTTTTGCGCGACCAGTTGTCCTTTGTAATGACATCACTCATTATATCATAAAATGTATGGCGCAACCAAAAAACACTATTTTTGTGGGGAAATTAAAACGAAAAACGCAATTTTGCTAATTTTGGAAGGTTTCGTTTTCACGCCGTACAATTTATGGTAAAAATGACGTGTGTTCTTTATTCTGAGGGTCAATACGATTAAAATGATACCCATTATTATATACTTTTATATTATTGTTGCGCTTAAAAAAAATCACAAACTTTTTAACCAAATTAGTACGTTTATAATCCCTTTATTTTGATGACCTATAACTTTTTTATTTTTCCGTATAAGCGGCGGTATGGGGGCTCATTTTTTGCGCCATGATCTGTACTTTTTTTTGATACCACATTTGCATATAAAAAACTTTTAATACATTTTTTATAATTTTTTTTTAATAAAATGCATTAAAAAAGTAGGAATTTTGGACTTAAAATTTTTTTCGTTCACGCCGTTCACCGTACGGGATCATTAACATTTTATTTTAATAGTTCGGACATTTACGCACGCGGCGATACCAAATATGTCTATAAAAAATGTTTTTTACGCTTTTTGGGGGTAAAATAGGAAAAAACGGACGTTTTACTTTTTTATTGGGGGAGGGGATTTTTCACTTTTTTTTTACTTTTACTTTTACATTTTTTTACATTTTTTTTTTTACACTTGAATAGTCCCCATAGGGGACTATTCATAGCAATACCATGATTGCTAATACTGATCTGTTCTATGTATAGGACATAGAACAGATCAGTATTATCGGTCATCTCCTGCTCTGGTCTGCTCGATCACAGACCAGAGCAGGAGACGCCGGGAGCCGCACGGAGGAAGGTGAGGGGACCTCCGTGCGCCGTTATGAATGATCGGATCCCCGCAGCAGCGCTGCGGGCGATCCGATCGTTCATTTTAATCGCGAACTGCCGCAGATGCCGGGATCTGTATTGATCCCGGCACCTGAGGGGTTAATGGCGGACGCCCGCGAGATCGCGGGCGTCGGCCATTGCCGGCGGGATCAGCCGCGCATGACACGGGCATCGCTCCGATGCCCGCGGTTATGCTTAGGACGTAAATGTACGTCCTGGTGCGTTAAGTACCACCTCACCAGGACGTACATTTACGTCCTGCGTCCTTAAGGGGTTAAAGGGGTACTCCGGTGGAATTTTTTTTTTTTTTTTTTTTTTTTTATGAACTGTTTCCAAAAAGTTAAACAGATTTATAAATTACTTCTATTAAAAATTCTTAATCCTTCCAGTACTTATTAGAGGCTGTATACTACAGAGGAAATTCTTTTCTTTTTGTATTTCTTTTTTGTCATGACCACAGTGCTCTCTTCTGACACCTCTGTCCATTTTAGGGACTGTCCAGAGCAGCATATGTTTGCTATGGGGATTTTCTCCTGCTCTGGACAGTTCCTGACATGGACAGAGGTGACAGCAGAGAGCACTGTGGTCCTGACAGAAAATAAAGCCAAAAAGAAAAGAATTTCCTCTGTAGTATACAGCTGCTAATAAGTACTGGAAGGATTAAGATTTTTTTAATAGAAGTAATTTACAAATCTGGCATCAGTTGATAAAAAATAAATAAATAAATAAATGTTTTCCACTGGAGTACTCCTTTAATAATAAACAATATTAATTATATTGTATAATAATATAAATAATACTAATCATATTAAAAGTGTATTCGTAATATACATTTATTTGAATCAGTTTTTAAAAACTGTTTAACACATTTTCTTAATTAGAATTTTCTTAAATTTTTTTTTTATATAAAACATATAAATTAAATGGAATCTGTAATCAGTTTCACCTGCACTAACCTGTCCGTACAAACAGGTAGTGCAGGTGACACTGATGACAATGATACTTACCTGATCCTGTTCTGTGCTGCGGTTCACCCCCTATCTTCTTCAGTATCTTCTGTTCCGGGGCCTACTTGGAGTATGGGCGGAGTTTGTGATGTCATCGCTCCTGCTTATCTGCTGGGTCCCGATGGTAGCAAACAGCAGCGGTGACGTCAGGATGCTCTGCCCATGCACCAAGTCGGCCCTGGAATGGAAGATACTGAAGATGATAGCAGGAGAACTAGAATACAAGATCAGGTAAGTATTGTTGTCATCAGGATCATCTGCACTACCTGTCTGTACCGACAGGTTAGTGCAGATGAAACTGATAACAGATTTCCTTTAAACATAAAAAAACCATAATACTATACCCAGTGAGAATGTTTCCTAATGTCACGTTGTGCTTTTACTAGCTTGCCAAAAATATACTGACCAGTTGCCATCTCTATCAGAGACAGCTGTGAATCGCAAGAGGAGTAATAATGACAGATCTTTGGCTTACCAGACAAGGAGAGACTTACAATATAAACAAGGCAACCCCAGAATGTGCTGACAGCAAAGCTTTCTTCAACACAAGTCCCTTAAAATATTATCTTGTCCATTAGAGACCAATGTAACAATAGAAATAGGTAATACCACCTCTATTTCAGATGAAATGCGCACTATGCAGAATGAGGGCACTCGCTCGTGTTAGAGAGTCCACAACAAGTTTTCTGCAAACAGCTTCTTATCAAACCCATCCGATCTCACAAGAGCTCTTGGACTGAATTCTCTCTGCTGATGTTGCAAACTGCTCTGTTTTGCATCTGGGAACTATAATAATATGGGCATATGCTAAGCACGTAACCCTTTTGGGGATAATGGATACAGTGTCCTTGTAGGAAAGTAGATCACAAAACTGCATACCTTTATAGATTAAAAGACTATCTGCCGAATTGGCATTGACAAGGAAACACTGTTTCTCAGCACATAATAAACTTTACCATCACAATACGGGCAAAACATGACAATAGTGACATTGTAATTTATCAAAGTGTAAAGCTTTCTGGGAAACAAAAAGTATATAAGTCTTTACACAGAACGCTAATGGAAAAACAAAAAGGTCTCATGTTAACTGAATATAGAGCTGGAGACTTTCCTGGTCACTGGTATCCGATTCAGGTTGGAGAGACATCTGCTTCCTGAAATATTTATCGGTATTATCACAGGTGCCTTGGCCGGGCATTTTATTGACAGATGAATGGGACACTGCAGCTGACTATGAGCATGTGTGAACGGCACCATTTGGCAGCCATTGTATTTTACTAACAATAACAATGGATTAAAACTTACCATATGGATGTTTGAAACATATTTCTAATAGAAAACATACACTTTACCTTTGAAGGGTCAATTCTAGACGTTAAGAAGGCCCTAAAGCTTTACCAAAATGTATCTATGGATAAGGACACAGTAGTGTGACCATTGGCTGTGCAGGTCTACATTGTCTATAAAATTGGTGTGCCCCTTTCATTGGGGTCTGCCGCAGTTGTTTCAGTTGCTAACTGTATATGGGATGCACATGGACATAATCTAATTTCTTCTATGTTACATATTTTATTTGTGGTGTTATTGGGGAAGAGGCCTTTTTCAGAGGCCTTTTTAAAAATTTAAGAAGCGATCTGATTGATTGCTATGGGCAACTGGTCAACTTTTCCTCTGTTCAAGTTTTGATAAATCTCCCCCATTGTCTTTGTGAACTGCCAAGGTGGAAATATCAAGTTACCCTGAAGATGTCACTACCAGAGTGAAATTATAATTTTTCTAGTTATATTCTTAAAGGGGTAATTATGTGTTGTGTCTTAAAGTTTACATCAAATTGAAATGTAATTTTAGAATGTGGCCGCCCACTGCCTGCAATATGGGGCAAAGCTTCCTGCTTTGTATCTATAGCAGACGTTTTTAGTCAGCGTGAGAACCAGCCCTGAAGAATGGCATTATGCTTCGACTCGCACTGGAGACAGCTGCTATGTAGACAGAGCGAGAACGGTGCCTGGTTCTGGCACCAAATTCAAAATACATGTAAATTTGAAAAATGTATACAGCATGGTTGTCAATTTTTAATTAGAAGAACACTTTAAAGAGAACTTGTCATGTTGAAAATGCAGCTCAGTCTGTAGGCAGCATGATATAGAGTAGGAAGGGCTGGGCAGATTGATAGACATTTTTGTGGGAAAAGATTCAGTAGAACTGATCATTTATTTGTCCCAACTTGTGCCAATTCTGGGCTTAGGAGTCCAGTGGGCGGTCCTTCCCTGTACAAATGTACATACAAGGATACCTGTCAATCATTGATTAGGACCACCCACTGGTATCCTAGCTCTAGAAGGATAAGAGGATTAGAATAATAAATTACAAGTTAAACTGAATGTTTTTCCATAGGGGTAGGGTCACACACGCCTCATTTTCTTTGGCTCATTTTGCTACCTATTGAATTCAATGGGTAGGAAAATAAACACAGCAGCAAATATGCAGCAAAATATGCCACATGTCATCCTACCCTAAATTTATATATCAGTCTGCTCAGCTCCTCCTGCTCTATAGTGTTGAGCGCGAATATTCGAAATGCTAATTTTTACCGCAAATATTGGCACTTCGCAATTCCATGAATATTTAGAATATTGTGATATATTCGTAATGGCGAACATTCTTGTTTTCTTTTTTTGTGAATATACAAATATTCGCATATTCACAAACATGTAAATATGCAAATATTCACAAATATGCACATATTAGCTAATATCGGCACTTCCAGTCAGAGGACACTGATCCCTCCTTTCTTTTTAGGTGAGATATAATCGCGTATGCAAATTTCATTACGAGTTTTCGCATGGAAAAAAAAAAGAACGAACATAGCGAATATGTGAATTTCACAAACATAGGATGAATATTCATCCATATATTCGCAAAATATTGCAAATTGGAATATGGCCCCTGCCACTCATCACTACTGCTCTATAACATGATATTCGCACATTGACACTCGTTTTCAATTGACATCCAAAAGGTCTTATTTGTTCATCACGGAGTCTAAATATTTTTGAAATGCTAAGACCTGTTTCTAAAAGATTGTTAATACATAAATTGAGGTAAATTAAATATCATCTGTGTGAACATGCCAATGTATTAATCTTATATATAACCAGCAAGGAAAATGGAACAAGTCAAAGCAACATAAAAATACACGAAATGTAAAATTAGGTGAGCTAAATATCTACATGTGAGGCTTCTCAGCACTACTGACTGTCAAGGATACAAACTAACAGATACATGTGAATTCCCTTTGAATTTTATTCTTTTTGGGTTGTCTGGTTTGGGAACTAAATTTTCCCTATTCAAGCCCCATCTATTAGGTTGAACATAGAGCAGCTGTATAGAGTATCCCAATGTTTTTGAGGATCCACATATGTGCTTTATATAGTCATTCTATAGATTTCAAAAGAAATAGATATAATGTAATGCTTGTATCTGTATATATTCTAATTTCATTTCCACCAGACAGGTGTTACAGATATATCGAGCAATTGTTGCCTAGTGCCCATAAAGACTACAGATAAGTACTGGGTCCAAGTAGTGTAAAAGTCAATGTAATTGTATATATGTTCGATCTTAAAATTATATCTAGATGTTAAAGGTGTTTTTGTACCCTTTTTCCAACATATATGTTTTTTCAGCCACGTATGGTTATGTATGTTGAATACATATATTCTATTTACCAATATCTCGACAAATATGCATACAGTATGTGTACGTGCATTAAACTGTTAAGAAACACATTGCAGTCTCCCTACCCTCCAGGATGGAAGTGTCAACTGAGCTAGAAAATATGCAAATGTACAAATTAGCATTTTCACATGTTATATCACAGTGCAAAAGCTAATTTATGTAAATACAGCACAACTCTGATATGCCAATTTATCAGTGCTGCACCTTCATGTTTACCCCTGATAAATATTCTTGGGCAAACATTGACTTAAACATGTGTCATTTTATATTGTGTAATGCTAATGTATGAATCGAAATTAGACGTCCTATTTTATTAGGGAAGCCAAGCACTTCAGAAGCAGGAGAGCGATTCTGTGTGTCACAACATTAGATGCATTAACTGTGTTGTCAACACAAAGAGCAGTTCATTCTTCCTACAGAACTGCTTACCCACCAAAAATAATGGGTTTGGGCTCATGTACTTACTGCTGTAGACATGAAATGCCTGAACAAAGATGTCAGCTTTAGTGCAGAGACTAGTGTGATGCGCATAGTTTCAGATCCTGCAGAGTAGAGTCTTATGGGTTTTGGAATATAGATATATCAGTATTCAATCATTTCCTTCAATTAAAGGAAACCTGTCATCACCATGCCAGACCATGGACAGTCGTGGTGGTCCCTGGTGTCCTCTCCCCACCTCACCAACCTTGATTGATAGAACTATCCCTATACCCAAATAGGGAGTGATGTATCAATCAAGGGCAGAGGAAAGCCACCAGGGACCACCCAGATGACTCGGAGCCCTGTTGCCAACCGGTTTTATAGCTATGATTACTCTGAAATGCTGCAGCATTTAACAATAAATCATACATCACTGTAATAAGGGAACCGGTCCCTGTTTCATGCCGCACATACTAGGTACAATGTGCAAACGAAGACAGGTTCCCTTTATCAAGCAGTTCCAGTAGACTACACAATAATTGGATCACAAGGTGGCACCATTCTGGTAATATTTAGGAGTAATAAAAATGTTACTGGAAATACAAACTGTAAAGTGACTTGTATTTATTCTAATTGATCCAAATGCACACAGTAGGTTATACCAAATGCACACAGCAGGTTATACCAAATGCACACAGCATTGGTTTATTCATCTCTTAGTGAACAAAGACAATTCCCTCAGCTATTATCGAGGGTGGAGGCTCTGTGTGGGCACTCACCCGGCAGCAGGTTATTTACTATTGTAATATTACATGGTGTCCTTTTTGTCGGGTTGTGCGCCAGAAATTCTGTCTGCGCCAGAATTTGCACCAGAATTGAAAAAAAAAAAAATTATAATAACAGACAAAGAAAACTAAGAAAACCCTACAAAGGGGCGTGTTCCTGACATTTTAACAAAAACCCAACATATTTACTAAGGTTTCTACAGAAAATGTGGTGGATTTAAGCTGAGGAAAACCAGACAAATCAAAACATGTGAAAAAAAAGCAAAATGTAGGGAAAGTGGAAAATGTAGGGAAACCCTAGTAAATAAAGTGGAAAATAAATTGTAGGGAATTAAAACCCACAAAAAAAAAATACACTCCACTTTTAGTAAATAAAGACCAATGTGTGTAGAGTGATGGTATATGGATAATTGTATTCCAGCTGGGAATGCAAAACCATAATTGTCAACTATCAACCCAAAACAACTCAATGCCTGTCTGACTACTCACATTTTTTACTTGATTCATTTCACTTATGATAACAAATAAAGGATTTTATTTTATTTATTGGGTGGGGGCACACACGAGTGTGACTGATGCTCCTAAGGACAGTTATTATGACTACCCGCCCATAAGGGCAGACACTGTGTTCACTTGAGGTCAGTCTCTTCTTGCATTCTTGACATCCAATACACTACAACTAATGATTTTGCCCCATCAACATTGTAAGGCTTGTAGTTTTCTTGAAGTGATGTAGCATTAGCACACATTAAGCATTAATCCGCCCTCACCATCCCTATAGATAAGATGTCATGAGGGCAAGCAGACTGGGAGAATGAAGTTTTAGAAAACAATGAATTAGTAATTGATGCCCTATCCTAAGATCAGTGGAGGTCCAACTCCCTGCAATCCTGTCGATCAGCTGTTTAAAAGGGGTACTCCTGGAAAACTTTTTTTTTAATTAAAAAGTTAAACAGATTTGTAAATTACTTCTATTAAAAAATCTTACTCCTTCCAGTACTTATTAGCTGCTGAATATGACAGAGGAAATTATTTTCTTTTTGGAACACAGTGCTCTCCGCTGACATCACAAGCACAGTGCTCTCTGCTGACATCTCTCTCCATTTTAGGAACTGTCCAGAGCAGCATATGTTTGCTATGGGGATTTTCTCCTACTCTGGACAGTTCCTAAAATGGACAGAGATGTCAGCAGAGAGCACTGTGCTCGTGATTCAGTAGAGAGCTCTGTGTTCCAAAAGAAAATAATTTCCTCTGTAGTATTCAGCAGCTAATAAGTACTGGAAGGATTAAGATTTTTTCATCTTTAATTTTTAATGCTTTCTGGCACCAGTTGATTAAAAAAAAAAAAGTTTTCCACCGGAGTACCCCTTTAAAGAGGCAGTGGCACTTGCGCAAGTGCTGCAGCACCTTCAGCAAGATAGTTCATAACTGCAACCATTCTACTATTTGTAGCAGCAGTGCTAAGTATTGCAGCATTGTCCCCTTCGCTTGAATAAGACAAGGCTGCAATACCTTGCAGTGCTGCTACAAAAAGGGCAAATTTTTGGAAATATCAGCTGCCATCCAGCTAATGTGCACCCTGAAGAGGCTGCAGCACTTACATGAGCATTAGGTGAGGTAGTTAGTCACCTAATGAGTCGGACCTCTTCCAATCTAAAATTAAGGGCCTATTCTAAGGATAGGACAACATTTAAAGGCTGGTTAACCCCTTAAATATTCTGTACCCTATGCTGATTTCAACATAAAAAATAAATAAAGCTCAAAAGTTTTGTTTTTTTTAAAGTTTTTTTTTAAAGCGCAGGTGCTATATATCACTTATATGCAGTGACCATCACATGCTGCGACCACCAAAATAAAAATTGTCCAAAATATCATAAAGATACTCTGTGTTGGCAGTCAGATCCCTTCCTTTCATCTCCACTGACACAAGTTGTGTGTGAAGAATAGAAAAGCCATTAGACTAACATTACTTGTCATCTCATCCCACTTGTTTACTCTAAGCTCTGACCTCTGTGTTCAGTAAGGAAAAGTCAGCTCCAGTAAACATCAATATAACCAACTTAGCCTAATGAAAGACAACTCCAGACAGAAAGCCCCAAGGAGACGGCAGCATTCAATCACTATTTTTACCACTCTAATGAACACATCTAGGGGTGGAATCTCAAAAGTTTAAACTCTGAATTTGAACTAGGGCAGAAAACCCATAAGCTCCATGAAAAATAGTCCATTACATCCATTAGCCTCAATGGAAAAAGAACACATAGTGGAAATGGAGCATGTCTTGAAAACTAACACCATGATGCATTTAGGCCGGGAATGGATAGGACTGTTCGTAAAATCTTAAGCCATTAGTGCCCTGTAATTCTATTATGGTTGAATTTTGCAATATGACCTAGGGGGGAGTATAATTCTCAAAGTTAAATGTTCTATTTAAAATCTTTATCCACATGTAATTCCAATGTACTAACCACTGAAGTTTAAGGAATATAAATGTATAATAATAAAAATATGTTGGCCTAATAAAAATGTTTGGATATATTCCTGCATACATTCTGTAAAAAGGTATTTTTCAAAGCCAATTTTTTTTGTGTTTCATTTTTTTTTATTCATTTTACATTACACTAGTAAAACCAACTTTTCTGTTCACTTAGGCAGCCCTCCAGACAGAGTTTTCCAATACATCTGCAGAGCATTATTCCTTATCATGTCATTGGACAGGAACAAATTTCCTTTTCTCAAGAACATTTCCATTTCCTCAGCAAGTGATCTCAGAACATTCATGATGTCTGTAAAGTGACTGACATCTACATATTTATAGGTTAATGTTGCTTATATGCAGTCTTGGCTCGGGATGTGATTCGTTTTAGCAAGTTTTGGACACTGTCATTTGCTTGACAAGGTGTTGACAGGTCGGTCTCTTGCATAAAGTCTTACAAAAAGAGTCAGGGTTGTCCGTAGAAACCAACAGGTCACACATTTCAAAACATGAGAAATGGAATGTGATTGCTATGGAGGACTATGGCAATATTTAGCCAAGAAAGTCAGTGATTTACAATAACAAAAATAAACACATGTAAAACTAACACTGTAGTAGACCAATGATGTTCACGTGGCAGCTGACTACATATATGGGAGTTATTTTGTTTTTACTTCTTTCTAAATTGTTCTTGACTAGCTGAACTATCTTTAGGTGAGTCATGTTCCACAGCACTCGGACATCGCTGCAGTAGGCCACGTTACAGATTTTTGGATTCTCCTTGGTAGAAAATAAACTTGCAGCTTTATGTTGTATAGTGTCAGAATGGAAGCTCCCAGTCCACCCAACCCTATAACATAAATTAAAGCCGCTCATACACCTTCAATAGCTGTCAGTCAACAACTATCTCTACCGTTTGCCTTGGCTGACTGTTATGGGGTACTGAATGGGAAAAGTTCTGGTAGTGTCTTGTTTTCCCACCCAAAAAATAAAGTGTCAGCCAGTTAAAATACAACATGTCTAACCATTTTTTCTCCTCAGATCATCTGTTGGAGTAGAATCAGGATTCTCCTGTATACCTAAGACCAGTGGTCTCCAACCCAATCTTCAAGGCCCATCAACATTCAGTTTTTTTTCCCAGTTGGAATAGAAGAGGGAAAAAATTTACAACCTGGACTGTTGTTGGGCTTTGAGGACTGGGTTAGGGATCTCTACTTAAGACATTCAGCCAGTCCAGATGAAATTAGTAGGGAATAATGTGCACCGGGGCCTTTAGTTACCAATACATGCAATAATATGCAGGCACTTAGCAAACAATATATACAATAACAGCAGCCTTTCCTTATCTCTTACTCTCGTTGCTTTTGATGTTTAACCAAATAATTCATAAGAAACCTAGATCTGTATCAACCAATTTTACAGGAAAAATGTGTTAGTTTGCATATCATACAATATGAAAGATAAATTTAAAAAATCTAATGTATAGATTCCCACAAAGGGTGGTTGCATATATTCAAAAGGGTTCTAGGCAACCTTTAAGCAGACCAAAGGGTTAAGTCCCATTTTCACTCGAGATATCATTAATCATAAGTTGTCAACTGTGAACAGGAATGTAAAGGTTCTACACGGAATCATTTTCCATGACAAGATATTAGAGAAGCAGGGCGACAAAAAGCAAAGTGTTAGCATTAACCTGGGGTTGACATGTAGGTTTTAATAAGGCAATTGTCCTATTACTTGAGACAAGGAAAGAAAAGAATGCCCCTCCAGCGGCTCACAACTGCCGCTAATTTATCAAGCTCATTAAATAAGCTGGGAACGGTCCAGACATCGGGATAAAACGGGAAGTTGGCAGCATTTACCTATAAGTTATAAACATCTCGAGAAAGGTGCAAAGAGAAAAGAAACCAAGACGAAGACCAACAGGAAAGGTCATGGGAAATACAGCTTAATGAATGAAGAAAAGGAGTTCATTTTCTCCTCACTGCATTTAAGAGCAGCTTCTGACACCTACAGGTTTGGTTAATATATCTATTACACATACACAAGCAGTATGTCAATACCAATAGGATAAAGCCTTGGAATAGGACACAGAGAGACTGGTTGTTTAATATTACTCTACTTAAAAAGACATTAACATCTTTAGATAAAATACACTCCATCATTCTCAGCTCATAGATGTAAAACGTTCTTCTTTTGCTTTAACATTCTCTTCCCGTGGATGTTTATGAGGATAATAAAGCTGGAGCTGGCCAGAGCTGTAAAGACGTGACCACAATTCAACAAATATTCCGATAAACATTTCTGATGGTTCTTCTTGTAGTAAATATTGTTCCTGTCAATTGCCTCAATGACAGTTGCTACAACCAGTAAGAACATTTTGAAGCAGACTATTTTGAACCTATTGTTTCTGCTCTAATAAAGGCAAAAAATAATCCTTAAAGGGGTACTCTGGTGCTAAGACATGTTATCCCATATCCAAAGGATAGGGGATAAGATGCCTGATCGCGGGGGTCCCTCCTCTGGGAACCCCCGTGATCTTGCACGCAGCACCCCACTAAAATCAGTCCCCGGAGCATGTTTGCTCCGGGTCTGATTATTGTCGATCACAGGGCCGGAGCATTGTGATGTCACAGCTGTCACGCCCCCTCCCACATGCTTGCATTGAGGGGGCAGAGCTGTGATGTGACAATGCTCCGGCCCCATGATCGACAGTAATCGGACCCAGAGCGAACATGCTCCGGAGACTGATTTTAGCGGGGTGCTGCGTGCAAGATCACGGGGGTCCTCAGCGGCGGGACCCCCGCGATCAGGCATCTTATCCCCTATCCTTTTGATAGGGGATAACATGTCTTAGTGCCGGAGTACCCCTTAAAATTATCCAAAAATTGTGTGTGAGGCATTTCTATGGTTGGCTTTACAGATCAACCCTTGTGCTTCCAAACATTTTCTTGGCTATAGTCCTTTTTTCTGGATCTATCATGGCATGTCATAGAGACAGAACAGACTGTGAGTTGTAGTATTGCCACAGCTAGAGGCGATCTGGTTGGGAAACACTTGACATTTAGTTCTTCACTTTCTACTGCAGTGGTCTCCAACTCCGTCATTAAGAACCACCAGCTTTCTGAGTTTTTTAATTTCCTCTATTGTAATAGAACAGCGAAAATTTTAATACTGGACTGTGTGCGGACTGGGCTGGGAACCTCTATATTAGAGAAATCTTTTCTATTAAGAATTGATGGTTTTCAGCCCTTACTGTACATCCCAAACATTATCCAGTTGTTAATTTTAATGAAACAATAGAGTTACAAGAAACAGATTGAGGTTATAAATGTTCAATAGCTGTCTCTTAAAGGGGTACTCCGGTGGGAAAAAAAATGTTTAAGCCCTTAACGACCACAAGGTTAAACTCCTGAACATGCTTCAAACCGGCAGGTCCCGGTTGCTATCAGGAGCCAGGACCCACGGCTAATACGGGACATCGCCGATCAGGCTGATGTCCGGTATTAACCCTTTAGATGCCACGATCAAAGTTGACCGCGGCATCTAAAACAGGAGAAAAGCGTTGAAGGTTAGCTCAGTGGGCTGTTCTGGACTGCCGCAGTGAAATCTAAGCATCCTGAACAGCTGAGAGGACAGCGGGAGGGTGCTTACCTCGTCTCGCGCCGTCCGATCGTCATTTTGCTGCTCCGTGCCTGAGATCCAGGCTGGAACATTAGAGCACCATTAAAACACTGATCAATGCAATGCTATGGCTTTGTATTGATCAGTGTGTCCAATCAAGATATCGCATGTTATAGTCCCCTATGGGGGCTATAACATTGCAAAAAAAAATAGTTTGAATCACCCCCCCCCCCTTTACCCATAAAAATAGACCTATGTGGAATCGCCACATGTGTAAATGTCCAAACTATGAAAATATAATGTTAATTAAACTGCACAGTTAATGGCGTACATGTAAAAAAAATTCCAAAATTCCAAAAGTCCAAAATTGCGTATTTTTAGTCACTTTGTATACCCTAAAAAAATTTTACTGTATAAAAGGCAATCAAAAAGACCCATCAAAACGAAAATGGTACCGATAATAACTTGGTATCGCTAAAAATGAACCCTCATATATCCCTGAATACACATACTAATTTTGGTGCATGTAGTTTTTTTTTTAAGTAGTAAAATAAAATAAAACCTATATAAATTAGGTATCCTTGTAACTGTATGGAGCTACAGAAAAAATATATGGGGTCATTTTTAACGAAAAGTGTACTGCATAGAATTGGAAGCCCCCAAAATTTACAAAGTGGCGTTTTTTTGTTTTGTTCAATTTTGCCCCACAAATATTTATTTTCTGGTTTTGCCGTAAATGTTGACGTGAAATGATTGATGTCATTATAAAGTACAATTTGTGGCGCAAAAAATAAGCCCTCTTACGGGTCTGTAGGTGCAAAATTGAAAGTGTTATGATTTTTAGAAGGTGATGAGAAAAAAACGAAAATGCAAAAACTGAAAAAGCCTTCATCCTTAAGGGGTTAAATCAACTGGTGCCAGAAAGTTAAACAGATTTATAAATTACTTCTATTAAAAAATCTTTACCCTTCCAGCAGCACCATGTGGATATTCTTTTCTTTTTGAATATTTTTTTTGTCTTGTCCACAGTGCTCTCTGCTGATACCTGATGCCCATATCAGGAACTGTCCAGAGCAGGAGAAAATCTCCATAGTAAACCTATGCTGCTCTGGACAATTCTTGACACGGACAGAGGTGTCAGCAGAGAGCACTGTGGACAAGACAAAAAAATAAATTAAAAAGGAAAAGAATTTCCTCTGTAGCGTACAGCTGCTAAAAAGTACTTGAAGGGCAAAGATTTTTTAACAGAGGTAATTTACAAATCTGTTTAGCTTTCTGGCACCAGTTCAGGATGGTTGAACACTTGTGTTTTCAATGGAGAAAGAAGCGGAAAGACACTGTCTAACGCTCTAGTAACAGATTATTTCTTCAAGAACAAATGGGTCGAAATTCAACATGCTACATCCTTCTCTCTCCTAACATCATCTGTCAGGGGAGAGTCAGGGGGGCCCCATATGCATTAGACAGTTAGCTGGTTGGTGGGGTTGGCCAACGTTTGCCTAAAGTGTAGCTGCAGCTCTTTAAGTACTGGTCCAGCTGGTGAAGGAGAGGTTCACACAGTCTCACAGCTATTTTCCCTCATATCATCCATCGGGAGAGAAAGTTTTATGCAACAGACTTTTAGCACCAAGAAGTAACTTTAACAAATAGTTGCTAGGAATGCATAGAGATAATTTTAGATGTTAATGTCACTTTAAGGGAAGGAACCAAGGAGGGAGGCCAAGTACAATGGTAGCAGGAGGAGGGAGAAGGGTTAGTGTAGAAAGTGATTTTAGTTAAACTTGCATATGTGAGAAACACACAAAAGTCTATGGAAAATAAAAAAACACTGCACAGAAATAAAACATACACTGGAGTTGTAACAATCACAATGGCTCCTGTTTGTTTTGAAGAGAAGAAAAGAACAGCACATTTACTTAACCTGCTAAAAGCAGGAAGGCAAGCTGTCAAGCAGCAAGTAAGCTGCACATATGTACATTATATACTTATAGATAGAGAGAATTATTTTTCCCTTTCATTTTACATGCATGGAAATGCATTCTGTATGGGCAACTCCAGAGTATATTTAGCTAATTAAGCAGTGGTGTACAAATGTCACATCCCAATGAGTCAAGCAATTTCAAGGGCCACCTAGCACATCCTAATCCTCCAGGTACCTGAGCTTGCACATATGTTGAACATATGGATGTGACATCATCAAACCACTAGTGTCGTTGCAAACCAAGCAGCAAGTGAATTAAGAATTAGTACATAGAAGAAATTCACTGTCAGCGTGAAAAAAAATAAATGAAAGAAAACACCTCCCAAAGGAATTACACTTAATAACACCACATAGCACTTTGCAAAACAAAAAGAAGTACAAACAAAAACTGTAGTTGACAAAATCAAAATCATCAGCAAAAAAGTGAAAATACAACAAAAAAAATTAAAAACAAAACATCAAGCATTTAACTGGATTTTGTGTAGAGAGCGGCTACTCATTGTCTTCCTGTTTAAGGTTGATGCTGTTTAATATCACTCGGGGATCAGTGCACAGACAGACAAGGAGTATTAAGCACACAAATGTGATAATGATAAAACACCCATGCGTAACCTCTGCCACCATTGTGTAAGTTCTCTTGTTCTTTACATGTTGACGTGTGGGATGCTTTCAGCTTAGTCAATATGATATACACAATACCATGGATGGAAGCACAACTCCCAATAGAGATTAAATACCCAAAATGAAGAATTGAATCATTATGTAATATTAGCACATAGATTACAGATACATGCGCAAAGGAATTGGCTCATTGACTCTTCTCTACATAAGCTTTTATCCAGACAGAAAACAATGACAAGAAAACCAACAGATTCTTAGCATGTCCCTGGGTTGCTTTTCTATTTGCAGTACAAGTTTTCTGGTTCAGCACCTCGTTCATTAATCATGTATTTCTTTAACACCCATGAGAAGCAGTGGAGCACAATGTGATATCTATTATTTGCTGTAATGACAGGAGAGAAGCATCAAGATAATGTTAAAATTAGTTCTTTGGATGATGCGGATGCGATAATGGGCCGCTTCACTGTGCCATTTCTTCATGAATAGGTCAGAAATCATAAAGAGGATCTGTTCCAAATGTTCTATCCTTTCACAGAAGACGACTGAATTACTCAATGCATAAGGCATTCCGCTTTCCTTCATGGGTTAATAATCTAAGGGCATTACTTTAATCAGTAAAGAAACTACATTAACCATTAGGTTCTGCTGTGTAGTCAATGACTGAGCACACCACCAGTTAGGGGTTGTTTCTTTGAGGTTACATGTCAACAGTTTTCATATTGCAGTCATTTCCTTACCATAATAAAGAACACCTCCCTTTTATCCTACCAAGTGCCCATTATAAGGTAATGTGCGTAGACAATAGGTCAGACATGCAGATGGCTTCAAAACAAATGCTCACAAACGGCAAAGAAATGGTAGCCATTATCTCCTTAAACTATCTCCTTTGATAGATTATAGAAAAGAGGGTGTATTAAATTAGTGTATGGTCACAAAACTATTTAGGTTTAATATTGTTAACATCGCAGGCAAATTGCTTCCAGATTTCCAGTCTGATATGGCTGTGTAGTGGAAGAGGTAAATATAAAACAATGGGAGTAGAAACAGTTCTTGGGACTTTTTTTGGACACCTACTATTGGTTACTTTCTGGTGATATTCAATTTTATAAAACATACCCTGGTAAACTCTACATAACGTATATTCACAAAAAAGTACAAAAAATAAAAAATTTTAAGAAACATTTAATTACAAAACAATTATTAACATATATTCATATGCATGTCAACTAATTTGAGGAACACCTGATTTGTCCATCATATTGACTAATCCAGCTGAAAGCATCCACACCATGTAAATCACCTCCCTCCCCGATTGACTTCTCATTATACAAAAAAAGGTTTTTATTTTCCAAGGCCTTACCCTTTTTGTCCGGGTGATTATGGAAAGAGTCAGCCACATGGGGGTCTGTGTTTTCAGAGGAGTCATAGGTGTCCTTCCAGTCCATTACAGTACCCCTATCGTAACTCTCGTGCCCTCTTGAGTGGGAGGTTGTACTGGGATCTAAGGAATTTGAGCGTTCAATTTTATCAGACATTGTTAGCAATAGATTTTCACATAAGTGTATGACTGATGCTTTAGAACAATGCCTACATGAAACAAACATATTTTCATTATTCTGTTGTTGTTTTATAAAGGGATTGATAAACCCATCATCACAAAAGGTTAATAGTCTTACACAAAACAGTAGCTTTTATTATCTATATATTGTACATGGCATAAACTTTATGAACCTTAATAAAGAAGAGATAGTGTCACAGTGACATTCACCATGTCATTGAGTTTACTTGTTGAACATTTCACGTTGATCAACTTTCTGTTCATTTACTTTTAAATATATCTTGTTCTGGGAAAGCTCGATGACAACTCTGACTAGGAAAGCATCTACCAACTTTTCCAGGAATTATATCTACAGCAGTGTGTGTGTGTGTGTGTATATATATATATATATATATATATATATATATATATATATCTTTCTCTCTCTCTCTCTCTCTCTCTCTCTCTCTCTCTCTCTCTCTCTCTCTCTCTCTCTATATATATATATATATATAACATATTTATGACTTTTAAACATCCTGCTGACTGCCCAGAAGTCACAGGCAATCTCTGAAGCCCCAATTAGAGATGAGCAAACTTACAGTAAATTCAATTCGTCACGAACTTCTCGGCTCGGCAGTTGATAACTTATCCTGCGTAAATGAGTTCAGCCTTCAGGTGCTCCGGTGGGCTGGAAAAGGTGGATACATTCCTAGGAAAGAGTCTCCTAGGACTGTATCCACCTTTTCCAGCCCACCGGAGCACCTGAAAGTTGAACTAATTTATGCAGGCAAAGTCATCAATTGCCGAGCCGAGAAGTTTGTGACAAATCGAATTTACTGTAAGTTCGCTCATCTCTAGCCCCAATGTAAGGCAATCATGTGATGTACCGGATGTCCATAGATGTCCATAGACTTGCATGGGACTTCAAGAGGACGGGGTATGAGGTTAGCATATGAGGATGGGATATTAAGGTGGCATATAAGGATAGGATATGAGGTCAGGGAATAAGGTCGGGACATGATATGAGGATAAAAGCATCATTGTTGCTTTTTCTCTCCCACAGATTTTAGGTAGGAAGACCAGGCAACACTAGCTACTCAGCTAGTGAGTCATAAATAACATATTCACCTATTTACATAGTATTATAAGAGTAAGGTTTGGCCATTGCAGTGGTCTTCAAACTGCAAAACTTCCAGTTCCAGCATGTCAGGACAGCCAATGGCTGGGAATTGTAATTTTGCAACATGAGGAGGTCCATAGCTTGGAGATTACTAGCCTTCTGTATCATTCAAGACTCTAGGAAACTGTAATAACAGTCTGCTAGATGCCATATTATTGACATCTAGCTTTTAGATGTAACAAAGAATTAGCCCAATTTATTATTTATTCAAAACTTTGCAAAAATGTATTTTATTTTACCGAAATTATCAGTCTTTTTGCTGAGGCCATATTTCCAGTTTTCGCTCCCTGAATTATACTGTATAGTGGTTTCACAGCAACTCTGTTGTTTTGTGTTAAACATTATTATTATTAAGATTTCTCATAAGGATTGTTGCTGTATGGGATGAATAATGTGTTTTTGCATCTATTAAACAAAAAGTGACAGCAGCAGTCTGGCCATATTTCGTGATTTAAATCATCGATGTATCATGTTAATTGGATCTTAGGAAATGGACGAAAAGGGTTTGGAGCTGTAAATACTTCATATGTTTTATGGTTTTAGTACAGCCTGTGAAATATTCTTGTTCAATGTCAACATTTGTACATTGCACAGCAATTCAGTAAAGCTTTTGTAATTTGAATATCAAGTTTGTAGCATTTCTAGTACATTTTACAATTACCCTAACATAAGCGATGTAAAGAAATAGCATATTCATGCTTAACAAAAGGGCCATTTGTGAATTTTATGGATTGTTAAGAGCACTTAGCTTTGGGTAGAGGATTATGTATGGAAAAAGAGTATTTGTTTCGAAAATAAACCACTTCAGGTGTCAGTGAATATAGAATTTGCAGCAGTGTGGGTTCATTGTGGTTAGTAAAGGGCAAGATTTAAAGGATGAAAGGTATATCATATTGTTTTGTATGACTAGTTTTTCTACAGATCCTTTTTTATTTTGGATGTGTTCAATTATTTGAAGAATTCCAGACAAAAAATATTTTCTGTCATAGTTGCCTGCCAGAAGATAAGTGGAGTCTGTAACCATGGATCATCAATTTCTGGATCAAAGAGTCTTCAACATCTTATAGAGCCTAGGTTTTTAGACTGCTATACATCTACCATATGGGATAAATACCACAGACCATATCTCCAGAGGATACTTATGATGTTCTCATGTTGCTCTTCTAATATGTAGCACAGAGTGTGATTTTGAGGTAATGTATTTCAAGAAAGGGTACTTACTCAAGCTGGCTAAATACATTAGATTTAGTAGTATTGCCCTAGTTGTATCTTTAGGTACGTATTGCCCTATTTGTGTCTTTAGGCAGTAGTGCATGGGTTGTATTTTAATGCAGTATTGCTTGGGTTGTTAAATAATCTATTTACTAGGAAATATTATTCTATGCTTACAATATTTCAATGGTTTAACAATTTTCATTCAAGTCCTTAGAAATCATCACTTAGAAATGACAAGCTTTCTACTTGGTTTCCCTTAAGCCATACATATAATTATTATTTGCTTTATCTTCATTATAGTATTTGAACTGAAGAAAATGCAGCATGCCATGTGCATCTTCCTTGGCAAAACAGTTTAAAATAAATGAATAAATCAATATATTGAGCAAACAATGCTACTGGTGTTTGCTTTGACTATTGTGCTTTCAAACATCTGTCAGTAATGTTCCATGTAGAGTCAATAAAATGGAAATCTTGCTACAATTAAACAATACATGTCTAAGACAAACACTACACTGTCTGACCCACTTGTAGTATAGTCTTTGCAGGTAACAAAGGGACACCCTTCTTTTTTAACAACAAAGAGCGCTTGTCACGAAACTGAACACAGAGTAAACAGTACCGCTTGAATCGGAGAAGAAAAACAATGGTGCTCAGTATAATACTGACTATGTGTTTGGTCATTTAAGGACAACACAAGAAAAGTAGCACCATCTTCTCCATGTTCTACTTTTGTTGTAAATTGTATAGAAACCACAATAATCCCTTGATATAATCAGTTGTTTATTATTAATGATTTATTTTTAATTCTGTAATTTGCTTATAAAACATCACTAAATGTGATAAAGTAAGGAAGAATTGTTCAAAGGGAATTATTTACCTTTCTATTGTTGCACTAACAAGGGGTTTCTTTCTTACAGTAAGAGATTAATTTAATAGAAGTAATACTTTCTCAGTTATAATTTCCTTGAGCTAATGGTTGATATCAGCCCCATAATAAATCAATGCCATAAATGAAAGATTAGGCTATTATGATAATTACATGAAATCATAATCTTTATCATGATTAGATTGATCATCCGAATTGCATCTAACTACACCTGTCTAGAATGATTAGTTGAGGAGAAGATATAATGAAATAATCTTAGATGGAATTACTTAAAGGGTACCTATAACTAAAAGATCTACCTACCCCCTGTGGACCCTTATTTAGGAACACATCTCTTCTCCATTTTTGGTTGATAGCTATAAGGAAGAATTATCAATACTGATAACTGTAAGGGAGATGTAGTGAACCTCCTCACAATGAGTAATAAGACTGGTGCTATAGGGAAATGAGAGCAATGTTTTTTTTGGAATACAGTACAATGTACATAAAATGCAACAACAAAGCCATTAAGAAAGTAATGTGATATAGGTAATTTCCTATTTAACTAGTTTTGTATGCATGTGTGTTAGTAGGAATTGAGTACATAAGCGTTCTATAGAATTTTATTTTAGTTTAATTCAGATTTTTTTTTTTGTGATATGGTTTTGGATTTTGGTGTGCAGACAGGCATATCTGACTGTTCAGTCCTGTGTTGTAAAAATACTTACCTGGTTCCCACTTCTGTCTGTGGACAGACAGGACCAGTGTTTTCTTATTCAGCTTCTAGTGACATGTGGCCATGTAGTAATCACTAGAGCACTGCAGGGTTTCCCTCTGCCTAAATCTACTGCCCACTAAATGGTCCTGTCATTTTGACAACAGACCCTGCTCATCTACAGTAAGCACTACAGTTCTTACAAGGAGGTAAGGGGTGATGCTATGCAGGATATGCCTCTGGTTCAGTACATAGTTTCCATGGTGCCTGTTAGTGTTTATCACATAGCCCATGGAAGTAATTGGAGATGGTCCAGGGAATGTAAGGCTGAATCTTAATTGGTGTTGAATCTAAAACAATTTTGATGGCCCATTTGAGGCAAATCCACCTAAAACAAATCTTGAGGTTTTCTCATCTGTAGTCTTATAACATATATTATTATAATTTAAAGGATGTATAAACATGCATGAACATCCTTGTAATGATATTGCTAAGCACAACTTGTATGTGTCTGGTTGTGTTCATTCTGTTCTACCACATGTAAGCTAAAACAAAATCTGGACTGTGTGATAAGCTGAAAATATGGATAACAAAAGGATTAAATTGCAAGTATAGGGCATAGATGGATATTCTCTCCTGTAGACTTTTTATAGGATTGTTGACTAGAGGCGTGCTGTACATGAAAGTATAGCAATAATTGTGTGCCTGATCTAAGAGTCCTTTACAATGTGTTTTAAATTGAAAAGAAAATAATGTATGCACTGTATATTTACTTGACATCTCTCCAGCTGTTAACTACACAAACCAGTAAGCACTGTCAAATTCTTATAATGGTAGCTTTCAAGGCTTGTTGGAAAGTGTTTATCAACAAGAGCTTGAAAGACGTATCTTAGATCAACAGTTGTGTTTAAGACTTAGAGCCTACACAATAATTATTATTTTGCTCTTTAATACAACTGAATAGTTACAGAAAGTCCTTAACATAAAATGGAAATGTAGTATGTAATTTAAAACAATTATTGAATTGGTTTACACCAGCTTTGTCGTATTTCTAAGATTTCGAATGTAGAAATTCCATCACTTAAAATGATCATCTTCAGTGCCCACCAACCCAATGTACAGTATTATAGAAAAACATTATTATAATAAAGGTGTCTTTGGAAAGTCATTAATGCAATATTGCTAGGATACACCATCAATGTCTGATCAGTAGGAGAGCGACAGCCCCATGCCACTTTGTCTCCTATCGGATTTGCTTGGCTTTCTCCTAGGTATATGACATCAATGTTTTACCAAGACAACCCTTTGTAATACTATGCATCTTATAGGCAGTGACATGTAAGCTTGTATGTTTCCAAAACATCAATGACTGGAACAAAACTGGTGGATCAATATTAACTTGAGGAACATCAACTATTCTATATGTACTCGTAGACTAAGAATAAGAATTTAATAAGAATAAATGTTCTACGCGTTATTTATTAGCAACTACAGAAATCATGTATGTTAGATGGAGAGATTGAAAGGATGGGTAGCACTAAAGGGAAAATGGAATGTTTAGTTTAAATAATAATGGTCCAATTCACCAAAATTGCCTCTTATTCAATATAAAGTCTTAGAAGAACGGAATTAAGTATGATCCCTTATTACTAATAGACTAGTAAATGTACACTGGTGGGAAAAGGGAAAACAAGACCTAGGCTAATGTTTGTTCTGCCTTTAAGAAATACAAGCTAGTAACTCAAACCACATTGTATTTAATTAGAGACTTTAAGTGAATATGTCTTTACATGCCAAAATAAACCCATCAGAAACAATAGGGAACTGTCTGAGAAGTACTGAAAGTTCCGTATAAATTTAGATATGCCATTTAACCACCTACATGCACAGTGGGAAGAAATATCATTTTTATTGTTAATTTGTATGAAAATACTGTCAGGGAAGAAATTTGGAAGGTCATTAGCAAGGCATTATCAGATTAAAGGAATGGAATATATTATTAATATAAAATCAATTTATTAGCCTTGTATATGGCAATTGATATCAGACTTCCACAACTGTTCCTGCTTTCACTTAAAATAAATATTTTTCCCTTGCCTGCAATGTTTCAAGTTTCATATCTTATATCCCCTTATCAGTGAAATATGAGTCTTCTACTGGGAGATAAGTAAATATTAATACACTTGCTACACGACAGTAATAGCTTAGGAGGTGCTAATGAAATTTCAGCCTTAAAGATCTTTGAAGGAGGAATACTCTCAATCTGGTCTATGGTATATTGATAATTTAGAATATCTATTTTCTGGTCAATTGAACATTTAGTCAGGAGTTTAGAATTTTCCATTATTTTTATTTGTTTCTTCTAAAAAAAAATATGGGGACATATTTTCATCTTCTATAAATAATAACCATAATACAACTGCAAGAACTGTATTTCTAAGGAGGTTTCGTCTTCTAAAAAAGCAATTTTGGTCAACTCCAAACCACAGATAGGAATGTACAAAAGTTCTAAAAGGAATAATACTGCTATGACTAAAGCTGCTTTAAGAATGGTTTACAAAACATGTATAAACTGACCATACACTGTGTAATATATTTCCTGATCTGGAGGAGCAGTTGAAAATTCTATGGAAAAATAGTGGAGGGTGAAATTTGTGACTGGTTCAGCTGCAAGAATTTTTTTTTTTTAAATAATAAAAACTAATTAAAAGCATTATTTAAATATCCATTTTTTTCTTACCATTTAATGCCACAAAAGAATCTGAAAAAGAAAAAGAAAGAAAATGTTACTTCTGCTACTTCTATACAATGTATAGTCTATGAAATCTAACACCTTCCTTATAGTCCACCTATTACTGTGACTTTTACCGCATCGGCTCAACACTATAAATACCCTCTCCATTTCCCCTTCTGCAAACATAGAGGTTCCTTTTCATGTTGGAGTCACAATGCTAGAATTCTTTCAGCTTGTTAATGCAAAGTGTCTTTGCTATTATTGTTGCAGGTAATGTTGACTCTGGGAATTTAGAAGGCTTATTTCACCCAAAGTAAACACAGGGTTGATTCTTTGCTTACTTTGGCAGTCGCCTAGGCCGTCTGTATTGCCATGCTCTACGTCTTGCTCAAATGACACTCTGTAAAGAAGGGGAAAAAAATAAAAGAAATACAAGATTAGGAACCCCCGCACATAGGCTACATACAGCTGGTGTTAAAACATCAAAGCTTCATGCGCACAGTTTGGATAAAAAAAACACAAGTTGAAAAAAAAGCAAAAGTATCAAGATGCATTGAGACACGGTGACCTTGACTGTATTCCATTGAAAATAAATGTAAGACACACTCCAGGCTATTATTTATGTGGCATCTGTTCTATTTGTCAAGTACAAAATAACCTAAGTTTGATGTCCTGCAAGAGAAGCATATTTTTGCCTGTTCTGTCATTTTTGAGTCTCAAAAGTAAACAAAGCCATTAAAGTTGGTTAACATGACAATTCTACAAGCATGCAGCCCAGTAGTGAGTAGATGTATAGTCCACGGTCTCTACACACCATGCAAATCAAGTTCTTGTTTGGAACACATCTCAAATGTCTATTTTAATGGGAAAATCATGTTGGCCATAATTTTATACTTAACTACCTACAATACTATTTTAAATGGTTACGCCATTCCCAGACATCATTCTTATCCCCTATCCAAAGGATAGAAGATAAAATGTCTGATCCTGGGGGTCCTGGCGATGGGACCCCCCCCAGTCTCTGTGCAGCACCCAGCATTCCAAACAGTATGTATAGAAAGCTGGGTTCCCTCGGCGGAAGACATGACATCATGACACGCCCCCTCAATTGTTGCCAGGTGTGTGTGACAGAGAGGAGTGGTCTACGACCCAGGGGCTTAAAGGGGTACTCCACTGGAAAACATTTTTTTTTTTTTAATCAACTGATGCCAGAAAGTTAAACAGATTCGTAAATTACTTCTATTTAAAAATCTTAATCCTTCCAGTACTTATCAGCTGCTGTATTCTCCACATGAAGTTCTTTTCTTTTTGAATTTCCTTTCTGTCTTACCACAGTGCTCTCGCTGACACCTCTGTCCATGTCAGGAACTGTCCAGAGCAGGATAGGTTTGCTATGGGAATTTGCTCCTACTCTGGACAGTTCCTAAAATGGACAGAGGTGTCAGCAGAGAACACTGTGGTCAGAAAGAAAGGAAATTCAAAAAGAAAAGTACTTTCTGCGGAGTATACACTACAACTACTACAACTTTGACCCTTTCTACATGGACAGTGTATGTGGTCAGTTAGAAAGCAACTAATAGTTGCTTTCTTTTATATATATATATATATATATATATACACATATATATATATATATATATATATATATATATATACACACACACACATATATATATATATATATATATATATATATTTTTTTTTTTTTTATTATTTATTTATTTTTAATTGAAATTACCCTTTTAAGTACCGTACATTACAAATAATACAATCCAACATTCCAACCTACACCTAATGGGTAGGTTGGAATGTTGGATTGTATTATTTGTAATGTACTTAAAGGAAAATTTCAATAAAATATATATAGAAAAAAAAGAAAAAAAAGAAAGTAACTATTAGTTCAGCACAGAAAACTGAAATGTGTTCATCCCGTAAATGTGGTCCATGCGTATTATAAGAGGGATGAGGTAATTTAGCTGCCATCTAAACAACTTTTGATGGTAACTTTGTTACACACTTTTCCTTTACGTTAACTATAGTTCACAGTTTGGTTTTATAGAGCTATGGCTTGGTTTTATATCCTTTTTAAACTAAAATTTTACTAGGTCTTATTGTTGGCTTGAACCCAATTCATCACAGGTCTGGTAATTAAAGATTACAGACTGCTATAAATATCATTGCTGGATTATACTCCTTCACCGACCGGGATCAGTATTCAATATTGTGCATTCTCTGCACTAAATATACAAATGAGGTTGTATAGAAACAAAAACACCAAATAACAAAACCTCAATTCCTATAAGTAACAGGCTAAAACTTAAACTTTATTATGTAAGGTAAAATAATAATGCAAACATTACAAAAATCACCTCCAAAAAACTATGTGCACACTACCATAACCACAGTTATGTAGTAGTAGTGGTTGTTTGGTGGGAGGGGAAACGCTGATAGAGATGTAACTGTAGAGCTGATAATACCCCTGAGATGTTGTTGCTTCAAAAATTAAGAAATGTATGGAAGCAGTAAAATGGGGGGAAGTGCACTCTAGTTCTAAACCTTCCTTCCCAGCTGTCCTTGCCTTTTGAGGGACCCACCTCCTTAACAGGGTGGCCTCTACCATGAAGATGTTCCCTCTCCTGATATAAAGTAAGGGAGAAAACAAACAAAAAGGGTGGAGATACACAGAGAGCTTATAGATAGTGTCACTTAGTCCCACAGTCACAACACCACTGAGGAAGTTGCAGACGGGCAACCGAATGCATGGGGTTCAGGGGGGCACCTGCATGTTTATCCTCCATCTGTAGTCCCTAGCCCTCCTCTCTCAGTCTGAATAAGGTTGTATGTATGATTATTGTTGTTTTCATAGGCTTAACATCATTGGTATTTGTGAGCTGAGTTAGGATTTATCTATGGCTTTGCACTTTATATCCACTGTAATCTTGATTAGGGCTATGAGATTGCATTGATTACTATTGACTGTGCAGGTGTCCCGGGAGTGGTTTCCCCCTCTTTGTTAGGAGGTCCCCCCTGTTGTGTAGTGGCCTTTGGGTCTTTTAAATGGTTTTAAATGTTTTTGTCTGCTTTAAATCATGTGTTACTAAACAATACAACCGTCTTTTACTGTATTTGAACAGTGGGTGTGCGCTTTTTTGATATATGATCTTTTCTTCTGTGGTCTAGTTGTGTGCTCTGTTTATTATGGTCAGATATTTTGGTCACACGTTCCAATGCGTTTCCCCCGTCCAATCAATCGTGGGTTCATCAGGGAACAAACAGACCAATAAATGCAAAATCATGTCTTATCTACGTGACCATACAAAACCGATAAACATAATTAAAATGATGTTTAAAAAATTTTAAAACATAGGGCTAAACTGCCTAAATGGTATCTCTTATACCCAGTGTATATGATAATACCCAGAACAGTCAAAACTGTATAAGTAGCACTAATGGAATAATACAACGACAACCAGTATCTCAAAAGCCATATCTCAAAGCAAAGGGTATAATGAGATTCATATACGTAGATAAGTATGTGGTTTTCGTATGTATGATGGCACTACTGTTAAATCATCCCCAAGTACCACAACTATGCATAAAACAGAACAATATAGTAAATGCACACAGATAAAAACCTTGGTTACTGCAAAGACAACAAAAAGGTCCAGGTGTGTAATGGCACACACATTGGATATACAGTACTTATCAGAAACACCAATCCACACCAGCGATCAGTAGAGGGTCCCCAAGTATCCCATAGTCCTGATGGTAGACTGATGAAAGGGAGCAGCGCTGACACTGTGCCACCAGTGTGACAGGACTAAGTGACATTATCTATAAGCTCTCTGTGTATCTCCACCCTTTTTATTGTTTTCTCCCCTCACTTTTTATCTAGAGAGGGAACATCATCTTGGTGGTTGAGGCCACCCTGTTAAGGAGGTGGGTCCCTCAAAAGGCAGGGACAGCTGGGAAGGGAGGCTTAGTACTAGAGTACACTTTCCCCCCATTTCACTGCTTCCATACATTTGTTAATCTTTGAAGCAACAACATCTCAGGGGTATTATCAGCTCTACAGTTACATCTCTATCAGCATTTCCCCTCCCAGGAAACAACCACTACTACCACCATCATTTACAAATGTCCCTGTCCCATCACCTAGTGGCTCATGTCTTTTATCAATTATTGTGGTTATTAGAGATGAGAGAATTTTAGAAAAATTTGATTTGGCTGATTCGCCGAATTAAAAAAATAAAAATCGATTTGATCCGAATAAATTCTTGGCAAAATTTTATTAGTAATATATTTTAAGAATGTGTTTAATAAAGTGTGTGTGTTTCACTTTTTTTCTAATTTTTTTAAAACATTTTTTAGGTAGTACTACTACTCCCAGCATGGAACAGACTGTTCCATGATGGGAGTAGTAGTACCTGTGCTAATAGCCAGATCGCCCGGGTGTCACTCCTGAAACCTGATGTGATAGTCCTGTATAATGTACTAAATAATATGGTCCCCTGCACTGCCGTATACAGTATATACACATGATTGGCCAGATGGTTCCAGTCAATCACAGCTCTCTGCGGGAAATATGAATAATAGGTATTTATACGGTATATACTCATACTACAGTGGGACCAGAGAAAAGCGTCCGGCAGCTTGCATCTGTACAGGATGATCGCATCGGGTGTCAGAAGTGACACTCACTGCGATCTGTCTATTAATGCAGGTACTACAGCTCCCAGCATGGAGCAGAGTGTGCTTCATGTTGGGAGCAGTAGTACCTGCGGCGGTCGTCCTATCTATTGCAGAGATGTGAGCGCAGGAGAAAGCCGCTTGCATCTATACATTATACAGGATGATCGCAGGGGTGTTGCTAATGAAGAAATTTGTTATTTAGAATCAAGTCGAAGTTCGGATTCAGTCCGAATCAAAATTTTTATGAAATTCGGAACAAATTCGACTTCGTCAGATTCGATTCGCTCATCGCTAGTGGTTATGGTAGTGTGCACACAGTTGTTTGTAGGTGACTTTTTGTAATTTTTGCATTATTATTTTACCTTACATAATAAAGGTTAAGTTTTAGCCCATTATTGATAGGAATTAAGGTTTTGTTATTCGGTGATTTTGTTTCTGGATTATTTATAGCAATAACAATTCTGTTACGACCTCAGACATAGTGTCATCGGAAATGTAGATCGGGAGACAACGATTGATGTAAGTAGTGACTATCTCTGTACAGCATTGCAGAACATATAATAAACATGAAATAAGTTTCATAAAGCAATGTTGTTTTATTGTTAATTAAAAAAAAGTTTCTCTATTTTATGAGTGGTATTTATATAATTAGATATGTAACCTAGTAACACAAAGTGGGTCCAAAAATCCCTCCCATTTTTAACAAGATGTCTTAAATCTTATTTTTATGAATTCTCATTCTTAACACCATTAAAAGGATAAGGCTTGAGTGTTGTAAAAAAAAAAAAATGCTATAGCGGTTAGGACAGAACAGCATGTGTCACCCAAACAACTCCTTACACAATAATCATATTGTGTCTATGCAGTAAGCTTCATCCTGTCAACTGTGGCTTGGAATGCCGCTCAGATTTCCTTATATTTTTAGAAAGTTACTCCATACGTTAGTCAGATGTGAGCTCTTTAACCAGAAGCTTTTGCCTCTAATTCAGCTTTGTTAATGAAAACAATATGGAACTTACATATTGTGGCTAAAGTGGCTTCTTATTTTTGTTTCCAGTAAACAAACTCGACTTGTATGCAACATTTCTTGTGATGGAGGTTGTGACTTACTACAACTATAAGCATCCAAATAAACCAAGCCCAAAATAAGGATTTACCTATGGAAGTCATTAAGCTTTCAGCAGCTTATGATGTAATAGACTGCAGTTATTAGAAGTATTCACATCTGCTTTCAATTTACGATGTTCTTACCATACTTTCTTAGATAAATCTAACACCACAGCATCTACGGCCTCTTGAAGTGCACATCAACATGTTATGCTAACCATTCATATTACCAAACTGGTAATACCAACAATATCTACTCTTAATGGAATAACTAAATGTGATCACACAGATGTTAAAATGCTGCCTGCCAATGACTATGACCTGTGGTGATCATGGTCAATGGTCAGCTTAGTTGAGCAGACCCCAGAGGATCCAGACATTTGGAAAATTTGAGAGCGTGTGTGGCCAAATGAATCAATCACACCATTCTCTGGAGGATAAGTTTTAATGGCAACAATATAGGGGAGGTATTGAATCATCTCCAATAACAACCAGACCCTCTACTGTGTCAGACACTAAACAAGATCCTTTACTGTAAATCCCCCATTGAGCCCAACAAAGCCCCTGTGTTGATATAGATATGCAAAAAGGAATTAAAATTGTTTTCTTTGCTTTAATTTTCAATTGCATATTCTTGCAGGGGCTTTGAGCAGCTCCATGAATTGAAAAGTCCTATTATATTTTTTCATAATTACAGCTAGCTGGCATGGAGGCACCTGCACGCCAAGGACAACTTAGTCTTGTTACAGAATTTGCACTGCTAAAATTCTTAGGCAAATCCTTATTTTGCGGAATGGAAACATTGTGTCATTGTGTCAGGCTGGCTGTACATTACACATTCTGTTTTTTTTTTCTTAATTATAATTACCACTGTTTCACAGCAGTCAGACCTACAAGACAAAGTCAATTGCTTATCCAATTAAAACATTCGCTGACATAATCTCCGGAATAGTTATATCTTGTGATTTGTGTCAACTTACTTAGTACCAGGTGACAGCTGTGAACATGTTCCCGCATCTCGCAACCAAACACAGTATGGGTCTCTGGAAGCAATACAAGTCCTAAGGGATAAAGAGAAAAGAATGAGGATTTCAACTCAGTTTAACCCAAACAATGACAAAAAGAAAACTTTGTCTACTCCAGGACCTTCAGCAAAATAATGTACAATACCTGGCAAAAATTATGGAATCACCACACTTTATAGCAAATACACAAACTCCACCTTAGACACAAAACAAGAGCTGGCTTAGTGAAACATACAGCAAACAAAGTAAGTCATTTTTTGTTAACAGCATTTGTTTTTCCTGATTAAGTATGGAATCACTCAGGAAAAAATGCTCAAGAGAAAAAAATTGCCTTAACAAGTCTTAAAAATTAAAATGAGTCTGCAGTTATAGGGAAATGCTTACAGACAAGACCAAATGAAAGACATGGCCCCAACAAGAAAGTCAATTACAACAATAAGAAATAATTATAAAATGTCTTCATAATGGTAATCCAATGCAGAGTGTGACAAAAGATAATAGTTGTTCCCAGTCAGTGCAAGTATAAACAAAATGGTACGACCAGGAAAAGAATCAAACAGGTAGACTAAGAAAGACGTTAAAGGGGTATTCCAGGCAAAAACATTTTATCCCCTATCCAAAGGATAGGGGATAAGATGTTTGATCGCGGGGGGCCCGCTGCTGAGACCCCCTGCGATCTCCATGCAGCACCCGCATTCTATGAGCGTGCTGAATCTCCAGTTTCGGAAACCTCCAGGTTTCCGGGACTGGGGACGTGACGTCACACCACGCACCCTCCATTCATGTCTATGGGAGGGGGCGTGACGGCCGTCACGCCCCCTCTCATAGACATGAATGGAGGGGACTTGGCGTGACGTCACATCCCACGTCCCGGAGGTTTCCGAAACTGGAGATTCAGCCCCCGCATAATATGTGGGTGCTGCAGGGAGATCGCGGGGGGTCTCAGCAGCGGGCCTCCCGCGATCAAACATCTTATTCCCTTTCCTTTGGATAGGTGATACATTTTTTTTGCCTGGAATACCCCTTTAAAGGGTCAGGATAGAAAACTAAAAGCATACAGGTAGCCCAAGAAAGACGTCAAAGTTTCAGAAGGATAGAAAACTAGTAAAAAAAAATAGCCAGAAAAGAAGCCAGAAAAATAGAAAGTGCACAAAAGAAATGGTTTAGAACATGAATAGAGAGGTACATTTATTTAGTAATACTGTGTAATTCTTAGGGATTTACAAATAGAAAATCCAAATAAAATATAGCAGTAACACCTAGAAGAAAACAAAATTATAGTTTGTTAAAAGAGAAAAGTCATGGTGCACAGATGTGATTTGCTGGAGCAGTAACATGGATATACTGTACTGGCACGTTATCTCTGAAGCCAAGTATATAAAGCCAAGTGAGAAGGAATGGTGTGGCATCACTCGCGCAGCAGGGGATCTATCATGTAAGTAATGCTTCTTATCTTATCTTTTGCCATTTTCTCAGTTTTATTTTGAAAAAAATGTATTTGTTCGAGGTATGTTTCACAAAACCAGACTGTTCGGCAAATAAACATTGATTTGTGTCCTATCTGGGATTTCTGTATTTGCTATGAATTATAGAAAGGGGAAAGAACATCGTGTGGTTATTCCATGTTTACTAGAGTTGTAAATTCTCCCATATGCATGAAAGAAACACATACTTTTTACACTTCATATGACGGTCACATCTTGCAAGAGGCACCCAGATGACACAGGTAGAAAATGAAACATATAGGACATTGTTCTGCTTGTCAAGCTGCATTCCAATAATCCTCTTGTCCTCGGTTCCTTCATAGTTACACCTATAAAGAGACAGGAGTAGATTAGTTGTGTTAGAGTTGTGTATTTTTGTAATAAATAAATATATATTAATTTTTTTTAATTTATTTACTTATTTTTTATTTAAATGGATACTCCGGTGAAAAACTTTATTTATTTATTTATTTTAAATGAACTGGTGCCAGAAAGTTCAACAGATTTGTAAATTACTTCTATTAAAAACATCTTAATCTTTCCAGTACTTATTGGCTGCTGAATACTACAGAGGAAATTCTTTTCTTTTTGGAACACAGAGCTCTCTGCTGACATCACAAGCACAGTGCTCTCTGCTGACATCTCTGTCCATTTAAAAAATTGTCCAGAGTAGGAGAAAATCCCCATAGCAAACATATGCTGCTCTGGACAGTTCCTAAAATGGACAGCGATGTCAGCAGAGAGCTCTATGTTCAAAAAAGAAAATAATTTCCTCTGTAGAATTCCTAATAAGCTAATAAGTACTGGAAGGATTAAGATTGTTTAATAGAAGTAATTTACAAATCTGTTTAACTCTCATACAAAGAATAGAGTCTGGAGATGTTTAGTGTGTCCGTGTCCATGGGGCTTGCTGTAAAGCATCTCTCTAAATGTTGTTAAAAACAGATCAGGCAAGATAACTGCCCCCATAATAATATACTATAAAAAAAAACATTAAAAACAAAGCCTACACAAACTTTAAGCTTGGTGTAGAAGCTGGCCATGTGCAAGATTTTGCCAATCAGAGGTTAAGTGTTACACAATTTTTGCAGCATGTTAAAAAAAAAAATCACCATTTTTAGGGGGGGTTACCATAAAATATATTTACAGTATATTCATAGGGTACACTGTAAAAGTCCAATACATAGATCTATAAGGAGAACAAAGACAGATTATTTTACTACCCAAGGGCCCTAACAGAAGTGGCAAACTGTCTTAGATCAGTGTGTCCCAACCAGGGTATGCAGGAAGCTGTACTTTTGCAACAGCTGGAGGCACCCTGGTTGTAAAACATTAGCTTAGAGAAATGGATGCAACTTGGACAAAAAGCACCTGTCTAAAATCCCTCAACTTTAATGACTTGTTCAATGAACTGGACAGAAATGTAATATATGTTTAGTATAAATAATACAATTTGGCAATATTTTTTTATGTTCTAAAAGATGGCATTAAAAATTAGATAAAAAAGGTTGCTACAAACACATATCAAGTATAAACATTTTATTCTTGGGATATCCAAGGAAGCAATAAGATTCACACATCACCCACATATCATGTATTAAGAGGCGGCTGTTGAAAGGTTTTCTCCCACATGATAGGGATAACAGATGAATTGCCTACATTCCTACACCACATGCAGAACATAGGGTATAGCAGCACCGAAATAAGCTTGCATGCTCATATATATATATATATATATATATATATATATATATATATATATTGCCCTTAGATATCAATGACTGTGACTTACAGATATAGGATAGATACAGCTATTAGGACTAACACCAAAAAGGGAACCAGTATATACTCGCCAACACCATAATATATATATATATATATATATATATATATATATATATATATATATATATATATATATATATATATACACACACACGAAAATCTTTATTGAAAACATTTTCACTAAAGTCTTCTCTATTAGGATTGAAACCTCTATAGGTTTTCACCCTATAGACAATATAAACATGCATTTGCATCAGTTTTTTCCTTTCTAACAGCGCTCCACTATCATAGTGCAAATAAGTAAAACATATATAAAAGAAAACAAAGAATGAGAAGAATACATACTTTTCTGGATTGTACACGTTCATCTCCTCCAAGAATAGAGAGTCGCTAAGGAAGCCACTATACCCAGTCCTTGCTAAAAACTTGAGTACAACCCCTCTCTCTGATCCCAGAAACACCACTGTGTGATTTTGGTACGGCCCCGCTGCAGAGTCAACTGCAATTTTTGTCAGACGATACCTGGAAAATATTGTTAGAAATGTCATGATTAGCAGGGATACTGTTTATTTATTTATGTATTTCTTATACTAGAACTTCAAAAACAATGTTCCTAAACTAGTAGAATTGAAGTTTAAAGGGGTACTCCAGTGGAAAACTTGTTTTTTAAATTAACTGGTGCCAGAAAGTTAAACAGATTTGTAAATCTTCTATTAAAAAAATCTTAATCCTTCCAGTACTTATTAGCTGCTGAATACTACATAAGAAATTATTTTCTTTTTGGAACACAGAGCTCTCTGCTGACATCATGACCACAGTGCTCTCTGTTGACATGTCTGTCCTTTTTAGGAACTGTCCAGAGCAGCATATGTTTGCTATTGGAATTTTCTCCTACTCTGGACAGTTCTTAAAATGGACATATATGTCAGCAGAGAGCACTGTGGTCATGATGTCAGCAGAGAGCACTGTGTTCCACAAAGAAAATAATTTCCTCTGTAGTTTTCAGCAGCTAATAAGTACTGGAAGGATTAAGATTTTTTTAATGGAAGTAATTTACAAATCTTTTTAACTTTCTTCCACCAGTTGATAAAAAAAAAAAAAAAAAAAAAGGTTTCCACCGGAGTACCCCTTTAAAATACCTGTTAATTCCTACGAACGTAGCAGAGCTGAATTGTAAACCATTTGTTCTCCTCATCTCAATCCCTGAGTGAAAATAAATCAAGGTCCCTTTCTATGCGAGTGTTAAACTATTTTAGAGCATTGTATATGTAAACCCATGGATACACATCCCGGCCATGGTGTCACTGTTTTTTTGTGCAGCTGTTTCACGAGTCTTGAAGGATTTATAGGAAACAGTGAATTAATTAAAATAATCTGGAAATCTCATCAAGAGACAGAGGGTAATGGCACAACAAGTAAATTGGCCAATATGCTAGTGTGATATTGAACGTTTCCTCCCCACCACCATCAAATCTCATGAGGCAAACTAATAACCAAGGACCTCCTGATCTCTATCTTCACCGACATCTGGTTTTAGCACAGCTGAAATGACATTTCATATCTTAAAAGCAGCCCTGGGACGATTGTGGCATCTGCCCTGAGATCTCATCACTTTATGTTGGAGAAACGCCAAGAACAGCAGATATGTTTACAGACCTTCAAAGTACCTGAAACGCATTTCCTAACATTAGTACATACACTGTGCTTTAGTGAAAGACACCAGAAACTGCTTACCTAACCATAGTCCGCAGGAACAATGGCTTGTTTACTATAGAGGGAACTGCCTCATCCATAAGGGGATGCGTTTTAATGAAATTAAGAGTGTCATCTGGCAGGTCGTTGGACGTGGCATATCTTTCTGTTGTCGCAGAGCCAGCACAGCAGCCTGGCCTGGAATAGGAAATGGAAAAAATAGGACACAAAGCACAAAATAAAGTATCACACAAACTCTGGTTTCCCGAGTCCGACCTCAACGAGTTGTTTACTAAACAAAGCAAATTACGCCTTAACCAAACGGAGCCGAAAGCTTCCATAAACAAGGCTGTAATTAAATCTGCTGGCTTCAAGGCCCATATAAAACGAAGAGAAGCAATTATTCTCTCCAGGTGACATATACTAATGTGGTCAAGTACTGACAGATC
This sequence comes from Hyla sarda, assembly GCF_029499605.1. Lineage (NCBI taxonomy): Eukaryota > Metazoa > Chordata > Amphibia > Anura > Hylidae > Hyla > Hyla sarda. Next base: position 493,477,092 of record NC_079189.1, on the reverse strand, counting down.
GCTTATTATCATATATTCCACAAACAGCCAATTAGACTTTAATTAGAAGAAAATGTCAAAAGAGACATTTTTATTGTTTTGTTTTATGGTTAAAGTAACAAACAATGTCTCCGCCTTTTTTAAAATAAAAGATACAGAACTTTTGATGGCCAAATTCTGCATTTCATATATTTCTCATTATTTATCCCCATTTTGTAGCAAACTTTGGCTAAACACCAACTAGTATGATGAACAGTGTTTAATGACTTTCCTATGTTATAATCATTTTCAGAATTTGAGACATGTAATTAAAGTGTAAAGTAAACCTATACTTTATTTTTCAGAAAGCTACACAAGCATCAATAGATGTCTTCCTTTGTAGCAGGGCATACCATGCAAGTAAAAGTAATTTGATAAAAATGTTCCTAGACTACAAAAAATTAAAGGGCCCATTCAGTTTGGGCAGTCACTTTAGTAAGACAGAGCCACTAAATGTCCCTACTATATAGCTTCACATGTCACTTATTTAACCGAGTATTGCGACATTGTATTTAGTCTATCACCCCCAAATAAATAACTTACTAATATAGTGTTATCACTACTGTCTTCAGCATGTTTTTGCATTTCACCCCTGACAGTTGTTTAGTCCTTTCATTGTCAGGGAGGTGTTGTCTCCAGCTCCCTGACTCCTCCCTCTCCCCCAAGACAATGCATAATCCTCTGCTGTCTCTGCTGTCTTGGCTGGATCTTATTTCAGAGCTCTTGCTGTTTGGGCAGTTCTTTAAAATATTTAAGGGCTTATCTGGCCCCACAAAATACTTGGATACCCACTTACCCTGACATTGAGTTGCCCAATACTAGCTGAACAGCACTTCTGCTTTTGTCTCAACGAGCAAGAAGTGCCCCTCAGCAAATTGCTGACCAAGGTGGGGCAGGTGAATATAAGTTTGTTACTTTTTTTTTTACCAGCCGGAGCCTATGGACAAACTTTTGTGGGGCCAGACAACCGCTTTAGGACCAGCCCACTAAAGATGGTATGAACTCGCATTGGTATTGGTGCCCTGTAGGGCTGACAATTTAACTTCTTAACAAAGACACATAGAACTATATCATAAAGCAACATTGTAAACTGCTTTTCTTTATCCAATAAGTAGAAAATACCAATAAAGGAATTGAGAGGCTTTACCTGGGCTTAGGAACACGTTCATCGGGAACTGGGGTCCAAGTGGAATCTGGTGACTTCTGCTCCTTGAATCTCCCAGTAAACACGCTGGCAATGTCAGCCATGTCGTAAGCGCAGACAGCAGATCCTGGGATGCTGCAATGTGACATTTCCCAGAATTTGTTACTCATTTCACAGTTATGCATACAATTTGTGCCTGAAACACATAGTACATAGAGGCCTTACTGTCATGGGAAGCTTAGCTCTGAACTCATGACCCTTATCTATTAACAACTGAGGGCAATCCCATGCAAAATAGACAAATGCAGCGCCAGCCGAGTTCCTGTTAGCAGTCTTTTTTTCTCTTAATGGTGTCTAAAAAAAGACCTAATTACAGGGAACTTAGAAAGAAAGACATCTCCTGAGAAAACATCTCTACCATGGGGTTTGCACAGCAGGTAATGGGCTGCTAGAATTATGGCCTATTATTTTGACGTCTTGGCCTGTAGACATTATCAACACATTTCTAGCATTAATTCACAAAAAAATCCTACTGTGCCACTGAAACCAATCAAGTCCTGCAGTGAATGCTCCCTAATACTAAAGCGTCCAATTAAGACTTGATCACAATGACATCATTGAGCATTTGTGTTTCCCAAGACTTCGGCTGAAAAAAATATAGGCCAGTGTATAGGCCATCTTTTTCAGAGAGAATGATACTTTTAAAAAGACTTCAATAGCTGTTGTACGCAACAGCTTGAAAACTACAGTTTGCATCAATAACTTGTCTCTGATTACACCATGAAGCATGTTGTGCCTCTGTGACACTACAAACTGTTTGTTACTGCTGTTTGTATGTATGCATTTGTAATTATTCTTTAGTGCTTCAGACTTTTTACTTCCTCACCTTTGCTTACGGTAGGTCAAGGGCAACATACTGGATCCCTTTTGTGGAGTTCCCTATTCAGTAAACAAGGCTGCAAAGAGAGGCAGACGCTCTACAATAGTGGATCATGGAAATCTCCATTAGCATATTTAATATTGACGTTTTGGATAGAACCAGGGGGAAAGGACCAACAGTGGGCTTAAATGAGTTTTCTTATGTCATTAAGTTATCCCCTATCCACAGGATAGAGGATAACAAGCAAATCAATGGAGGTACGACCACTGTCACCCCTGGACGATCTCAATAATGGGGATATAACTGTCCCCAGAATAAATGGGGTGGACTGCCTCTGTGGGGCCACCACTCCTTTCTCTTTGGCACCAAACATTTTCAAGCTCAGCGCTAAAAAAATGTTTGCAGCCCCAGAGACAATGAATATAGCATGGTCTGCAAAGGCACGGTCTAAATCATTCTGAGGACAATTATGTTTTTGTTCTTGGAATCGGGGAGGCTTCCAGTTGGTGGGATCCTACCAATGTGCTTGTTATACACAGGCAGGAAGAAACATATCACTCAGGCTGCACATGCAGAACCAAGTTGCCAAGACCTGTCCCATTACTTTCTAGCCAGGGCCAAGTAGCATTTTTAAACTATGACTGCTTTTAAACGCCAGAGTGCACTAGAGTAAATTATAGTGTCCTGACATTGTGGTGCCCGCAACCTGATGACATGTTCCATTTAAATATTGCTGCCCTTGTTCTTCTTTAACCATAATCTTAAAAAAACAGCCATTATGGAGGAAAAATTCAGAAGCTTAAAACAGCAGGCATTTTACCTGTTGTACGGTGTTGAGAATGTAGCAAGCACAACGTCGCGGCCATTAATATGGATGACATCAGTAACAGCTTGCAGTATGTTGAAGTAGAAATGGGAATCACCAGGAACAGAGCAATTCAATCGAGCTTTAAGGAATGAAGTCCACTGTTTCTCGAGCACCCTCTGAGATCCTCCCATGTCATTCTTGCAGACCTGGGCAACTCTTGGAAACACCACCTACAGAGCAAAATAATATTTCAGCAACAGTGTCAGAAAATGCCAGGACGGGTAATAGGATACAACAGCTATATAATCCTCTGGAGAAAAAAATAGCCACCAAAGGGAAAATTCAGTACTAGAACCATGTGTTGTAAAAGATAAGAATGTGCCATTTAAAGCAGTGCAATAAATCCCCTAAAAGATCAGATGTCTGCAATATATAAATTAATTTCTAGAAAGACTGCTTAGCTTTCCATTTCCACAGACAAAAGCACATTCTGCTTGTACAGAGCAGATTACTCAGAAAGCCGAATGCTTCTCCAAATCTCTACCCTCTAGAATGTTTAGATCTTCGGTGGCTTTTTTTTTCTCCATAACCCCAACAAATCTTTCTTCTTAGGCATTCAGCCTCTGCTGCCTCATTCTGTTTTAATAAGCGGAGTCTCTCAATGACATTTCAATCACTGAAGTCATCCGAATAGTATTATGTTTTGGTTTAATTAAAGATTATGCAGAATTAGCATTTGCGCTTATGAATTTAGAAGCTTGTTTTACTAATCGTTTCAAGCACTACATATTCCCCACAATGTGTGTCAGATGATCTATACAAATGTGCTGGTGTAGCGGTCTTCACTCTTTACATACTAACCCAACAAAAGCTGACTCAAGGCAATCTCTATTTTGACATTTTGGTTTTCTGTTTCATTTTTTGTTGTTGACTATTTGCATTGTTTGAGATCCTGGCTTAAAACATATAAGTTTAAAGAGGTACTCCGCCCTTAGACATCTTATCCCCTATACAAAGGTTAGGGGATCAGATGTCTGATGATGGGGGTCCCGTGATCTCCCTGCTGCACCCGATATTCGTTTAGAGCGGCGAGTGCAGTGCTGGAGGCTCATGACGTCACGACTACGCCCCTCAATGAAAGTCTATGGGAGGGGGCGTCACGCACGTCATGAGCCTCCGGCCCCGCATCGCCAGTCATTCAAAGTTCGCTTCGTGCACCGGATGACTGGGGTGCCGCAGCCTAGATCTCTTTGGATAGGTGATAAGATGTCTGGGGGCGGAGTAATCCTTTAAGTATGTTCACAGGGGAAATTTACTTAATTATATTATTATGGTTTGGTTTCACACAGGAGAGACTTATAATTGTTTAACTACTTCCCTTGCAGGAAAAAAGGATAGCTTGATGCCCCTTTACGTGAGAGCCCTATTAAAAAGGATGAGTATCGGCTGAATAGGCCAATAGTACCATATTAACTAGGCCCATTGATCACCTGACGATCATGTAAACACTTCCCTGTTTGTTGGTTGATCACACTGTTTTGGCAGGACAAAAAATCCTTGTTCATCTGCTGCACATCGCCCTGTGTGATAGGGGATGTGCCAGCAACCAATGATGAAAGTGAAGGTGCTGAACAAACTTTCCAGTGATTGTTCATGTGGCCCTGCCTGCATAATAGTTGAGCTTGTAAAAGCTCATTAAACAAATGGCAATCTAAAAGATTGGTGCTCGTATAGGTAGCCGTGCCGGCCTGTCTAAAGGAGCCCAAAGTCAGCATTGCAATCCCTGTAGATAGTGAGACCGCTATACAATTTCATATCACCTACAAGTACAGAAAGTAAGTACAAGGTGGACCTTCTGACTGTTGGGGACTTATACATCTTAAGTTAAACATTTAATTTCCATCAATACATTCTCAATTCTATGTTTTTTTGTAACGAGATTGACACAAATGAATAAACATTTGATAAACAAAGAATACAAATATTTTGACATTTTAAATATAATAATAAATAATAATAATAGCAATAATAACAACAACATGGTTTACATGTTTCTAAGCTTTCTTGAATAACTAGTGCAAAATATGAACTAATACTGCTGAGAACGGTAGTTCCGTACACAGTACCAACTTCAACAAGAGGGTCATAACTCTCATGGTAAGAGGCTCTAGGCTCTTCACCCTGCTGGGGGGTTGATGTGTTCTGGTCATACTATAAACTTAACTAACTGGAAAATGAATGCATGCACTGAAGCGACACACTTCTGATTTTGACACATCCATACGGCTTTAAACAAAAAGACAGTCTCCAGAACTTAAGACTAGAAAGTCATCCCAGATATCACATTTGCATCTGACATCATACCCTAAAAAAGCAAGTTTATTTTATGACTTTTTTTTTTTTTTTTTTTTAACGTCTGACTTTCAGTTTATTTCCAGCCCCTTCTTTGTTTGATGTCAGCACATGCTGAAAAGAAATACAGGCTGATATCTTAATGCACTGTAGACTGGAAATGTGAAATGACAAGAGATCAAATTCTCCTGCTCCTGCTGGTCAGTGTTCCTTAGTTATATAGTCTCGTCCCAAACAGCTCTTAAATAGAAATAACTCTGAATTTTCTTCGACTGTCTGCTGTATAATACCGAGCCCATCAAAATTATTTTATTGTAAATTTATTTTAAATTTTAAAGAGCATTTAAACTATAGCAGAATGTCAGCTAGTCAGCAGGTTATAATCTTCATTTGTACATTGTATAAAACGTATAATGGACAAGCAGAGGAGCACCACTAGCAGAACTCTGGGCATTTCCCGGTTACTAAAAAACTCAAACTGAAAAGCTTTTTTACTTGAATTTTGCATATCATCAGTGCTGTAGTTAAAGGGGTACTCTGTCACCCCAGCATTCGGAACATTTTGTTCTGAACGTTTGGAGCGAGCAGCGGGGGTCGTGATGCCATGGTCATGCCCCTCATGATGTCATACCATGCCCCCTCAATGCAAGTCTATGAGAGGGGGCGTGGTGGCTGCCACGCCCCTCACATAAACTTGCATTGAGGGGGCGTGGTATGACATTACGAGGGGCATGGCCATGATGTCACGACCCCCACCGCTGCCACCCAGCATTCTACATGAACACTGGGTGCTGCACAGAGATCGTGGAGTTCCCAGCTGCAGGACCGCCACGATCAGACATCTTTTCATTTAGCCTTTGGATAGGGGATAAGATGTCTAGGGGCAGAGTACCCCTTTAATACAGGTGGACTGTAACCACATATCCCAGTAGATGTAAGTAACCAGCCAAAGGAGATTTACATTGAAGTCAATTTGTAAAAAAGGATTACTATCGGTCAGTTCCTTGTGAAACTGGTCAGTGGACATTGTTAATACTAGTGTTCACAGAGACTTTCAGGAATAAAACTATATTGAGTAGATACATTTCTGGATTCCAGAGCCAAATCCCATTAAATAAAGCTGGAGTCAGTCTTTCTTCAGGCTGAAATGGCTAATAAAATAAACAATTGGACCCCTCATCTATAGCAGCGCTGTACAATCGATTGGTTACCTGTCCCCATTGGGGGCAGACCTCAGCACTGCAGGCTAATGGTGCTAACCACTTACCAAAGATGGTAAGCTCTTGTGAAAAGGGACCTCACTCCTAATATTTAAATTGTTCATTTGTCTGTTATAGTGTTATGTCCAAATTCATCTGTATACATGTTGGCGCTGTATAAAATTTGTGATTATTATTAGATTGAGTTCACCTGAAAATGTTGATATTATAGGCTTTAGGACTAGTTTATGGTATAAATTTCTCTGTTATACTAAAGATTTCTCTATTTATATAGTCTTCAAAATGTAAAAAAAAAATTATATATATGTATATAAGGAAACACTGTGAGATCTATGTAAGTAGCGTATCATGACCTCAATTCACATAAGAAATATTAAACTACTTCAGGTACTGTAAGGTCTGGATATCACAGGGTTAGCTAAATGATACAGATTTGATTTATAAATTATTCGATTAAGTCGCTGTCTTGAAAGTTAAAAAGATCCAGTGTAAATCGCCCTCTATATTACCATAATGGAATTTCTATACCACATGTAGATGCTATTATTTGCAAAGAACTGTAGTTTACCCACATATCTGTTCCTAGCCCTGCCGTACTCCAATACATGGGGCTGTATCTCCCTCAAGCAGTAATATCCTACATAAGAGAACTGCACTTGAAAGACATTATAAAGTTACAAGATCTGCAATGCAATCTTCCCAAAAGGTGGCCTTGTCATGGTGATTAATGGTTCTCATTGCAAGGCCTCTTATTGCTGGGATGACTTAAGAGCAGTTGCACAGGTAATTTACGTCCATTTCTTGCCCTACCTTTCCCATGCTGTTGTATTCCACTGCAATTTCGCGATAGAAAAAGTATATAAGGTCCCCATAATCTACAGCGTGTACGAAGTATGGCTCTGCAAACAGAAGAGGAGGATATAAGATGGGGAATGTAGATCACAAAATGTCATATTCAAAAATGGTCAGAAAGAATAAAAGTTAACTACCCAGGGCTTGAACTTATTGTTGGGAAAAGGATAACATGAGTAAAAACATGGCATTGGTTGAAAGATTATATCTGTATAGTAACATTGTACAATATGGTAACAGATACTATGTGCCCCTAACAAATGAAAGGAAGTACACTGTCTGTACAATTTTTGGGTTTTTTTTATGGCAAGAATACAATTGTATTTTAAGGCCCCCCATACACATTTATGGAAGTCGGACAAAGCTGCCTTTATGTGTGATGCCAGCTGGCCATCTAATGCAGGCATAGGCAACCTTCAGTACTGCAGATTTTGGCAGTGAGGGAATCTTGGGAGATGTGGTCCAAAACATTTGCACTGCCGAAGGTTGCCTATTACTTAATGTGTATGGAGACCTTCCTAGTCTTCGCCAACAGATTATCTGATTATCTTAGGCATGTTGTATATAAACTGCCCATCCCTTTTGGTTTTGAAGAAATAAACCTCTGCCAGAGCTGTCTACCAGCAGCTTACCCCTCCTATGTTCGGCCATGCCAAACATTTATGTGTTTGTTAATATCAGGTAAGATAGCTGGTTGGCTGATAGCTATTGAAGGTATATGGGCACTTTTAGTGTCTGCATTAAGCCCATAATACCTGGACCTCATGTGGTTCTACTAAAAAGAATGTAAAGCACTATAAAGTTTAATGATAATCCAATTTCAATTTAGTAGAAGTGTGAGGGTCCACATGTTGCAGCCATTACACAAAAACAGTCATATTATGCCAGGGTGGAACCAACCCTATAAAGATTCCAAGTGTCCTACAAAATCGGTTTAATTATTCTGAGTTCTATTTTATGCAAATGTATTATGGTAGGAAGAAATGCTCTTTACAGTTACCCAGAGATTGGCCACATTAAATGTAGGATTCCCTCAGACTGCAAACTATTGCATTGTTACATGTCAGTAGATTAGCATTTTGCAGTTTGTTGCTATAGGGCATCCAGAATTTTGAGTGGAAGTTTGATTTCAATTTTTCCATATTTCACAACTTACTAGTATGTAAAGCTTATTTACCTTTCAGCCATTTGGAATCATATTTGACTGTCCGCAAAGTCGGGCTGTCTCCCAGACTCCGATATATGACAGCGTCAATTGCAAGGAAGTCGGTCACCGTCGCAGAATAAAGTTTACCATCTTGAAAAGAAAAGATGAATTTAAATAGTTATGCCATAGACTGAATTATCTGATATAACAATTATCCATCTTATTATAGTAAAATGACAAATAAATCAATAGACAAATTATCTGTTGATAAAGGTTGTTTTTTTGTGTAGAGTTTAGAGTGTACGTTTATATACAGTAATTGTAAATACATTTTCAAATGATCTTGTATATCTATATATTGGTTCTACAGCGATTCATATAAATGGTGAAACTATACATGGAAATGTGTATGAAATGCTTAGAAACATTGAAAGGCTGCCAAGAACATGACCCAAAGATGCTACTATGAAAGTAAGGTCCTCCTTATAAAATAGAATAATACAGTTCTCTTGGTTATATGTTACTGTGTAACTGATGACATGATTTTAAGGGTATTTAATCATTTTGTGTTTGTGTGCTGTATATGTTTACTGACTACATTAGACACATTGGGGAAGATTTATCAAAGGATTTAGACTGGTTTTTCCTGTCTAAATTTGTCGCACACAAAGTCGCAGTCTAAATATGTGCGACTTTTCTGCGACTTTTGCTGTACAGGATTTTTAGAACATGATGCATGCAAGTCTATTTTAGCCGGAAATGCATTGGAAAATGCATTGGTGCTGAATTTATCAAGTGCGACTTTTGTGCGACAAGTCGCATCTGCCCAAAGTACGCTGAAATGTCAGACCATGTTGGAGCAGGTCTAAATGCAGTTTAAGCTGTAGACCCTGAAGTCTGAGCACAGAATTTATCAAGGGCTGTGAGACCTTTGATAAATTAGGAACACAATAGACAGGAGACTACCACATACGCTGGTCTATAAGCATACCCAGAAGAGACTAGATTAGTAAATGTCCCCCATTGATTTAGGGTCCTATTAGATGGTTTCACATGTGCTGTAAATGACCATCTTGTATATTGCTGCTTGTTTACTGAGCCTATTACAAAGCTAGACCATTGTGCCGATTCTTTACTGTCACCATTTGTCGGCCCCACATCCCCTATTCCATGGGAAAATGTGTGAGACTTTCAGCATATCCCTGGCCCTTGCTCAGCAGCTCCTATGGTTTGTCTATATTTTTTCATTGAGAGGACCAATTCCCATAAAAAAAAAATGCAATTTTACGTTGTCATCTCTAAAAGGTTTCACTGTAGGAGAAGTTGGTTTGTCAAATGAACCATAATAGCTGGCAAACCACAAACCATTGTAAGCGTTTTTTCAATAGATTTGTGTTTTTGCCAACTTGCCCATCTCTGATCCTGGGTAGGCTTAGGTCAAAAGTGGACACCATGCAACCAGGAATGAATACCGCCAAGTGGGCCATACACCTCTAGAAAGTGCAGGTGCCAGACATCCTTGTGCTTTGCAGGATATCTTTTTATACAGTGTTTGCTGAGAACCAGACATTACTGAGCAACTCATTGGACTTCAACAGTGACTGCCAACTGTATGTATACAGTCTTTCCAAGCCAAGAAGGTTCTGTTACGGAAATGGAAAAGCCTCGAACACAATTCCAGGTATGAACTGTGGTGTGAAGGTATCCAGAGGACTATGACCAACATCTCCCAACCAGTTTTTTCCTCTAATATCACTAATAACTGGTGCAGACTCAATGTTATAGTGTCTCCTCTGAGCTCAAATACATTACAATGAATACTCAAAAGTCATCTGTACTGAGCTAATGGACTAAATCCTCATATTAGCCAGGCTCCAATTTAAATTATACATGCTCATGAGTGCACATAAAGTTTTACATTACGTTTGCTTGTTTATGGAAGATTATAGGGTTGAAGTATTAGGAAAAAATGTATAGCTTCTCGTAGAACTAATGAGTGCTAGGCTTCCTATGGATTTGTGTCTATTGGATGATTGTTTCCAGAGGAGTACAGGATAAAGCAGATCCCTGTTCAAGCTGGCAATAATCAGAATACACCCCGACAAGCGTAATATTCCAGATTTCCACTGCTAATTTCAATTTAAAGCCAAGTATTATGTTTCATTTCACTCATACATGTCTTATGCTTTTTATATTACATAAAGTAGTTTTATAGGACTCAGTGGTGGGAGGCGGATGAAGTAAACAAAGACAAATAAGGTCCGCATATTTCTGTTTGGTTACTGCTGCTTAGTATGCTGAAGCTTACTCTATCTGACACAGCAATTGCTATGTTCCAAAAAAAGCAGAAAAAAAATACAAGGGAACAGTTTCGGAAAGTTTAATGTAATCACAAATCCGTTCCCGCTAACTGCTAATTCTTTGCATGTGAGGTTTGATATAAATCACCGGCTCCCGATCCTGCTGTCATAGCTCTAGGTAAAGCCGTTTAGAACGTGCCTTAAGTTAAAGAAGTCGATTTTTATAATAGGTCCATATTTTTTGAGTTTTAGCTAGAAGAATGGAATGTAGATGTGAAATCAATGCTGAGTTATTAACAGGATTTCTAGATGAATGTTCAATGATTATAGCAATATGTTGTATTTCTCTCATTTGCAAAATACTTTAGTAGTGGGGATAAAGCAATACACCCATATTTGTTCTTCAGTCTGAATGTAACCTTAGGGTGGCAAAGCAACATTGGGGGGAGATTTATCAAAACTTGTGCAGAGTAAAAGTTGGCCAGTTGCCTATAGGAACCAATCAGATTGCTTCTTTCATTTTTCAGAGGCCTTGGTAAAAATAAAAGAAGCAATCTGATTGGTTGCTATTGGCAACTGGTAAACTTTTCCTATGCACAGGTTTTGATAAATCTCCCCCTATTACTTTGCAATATTTACTGTTTTGTGCCTATTACGGACAAAAACGTGCACATAAAATATGTCCGTAAATTCTTTCGTTTTTTGGGCGATCTGTTTCCACTTTGCATTTGGTAATATATTACCTTAATTAACACCTTCTCATTTCAGCATTTTTATTTTAGTCTGGTCTTTTACTCTCCATGTAGTCCAGACAAATTTTCTCATACATTTACCATTCTTCAATATACTGTATTTAATTTGGATTTCTGGTTCTTATATTGTAAAGTGTACCTGTCGTCAACTAAAACTTTTGATATATTTGTAATATACATTGATTAAAAACGGTGTATATTTTTGGGTGAAAAAATGCTGTCTCTGCAGCTATTGTCTGTGTGTCTCTATGATGAGTCTAAATACAGGAAGTGAGGGTAGGACAAGCAGGGCTCTGTGCAGGCTCTTGACTTGTCAATCATCCTTATGTGTGAACCAGGAGCATGTTATAAAGCCTCAGTGCACACTGCCCTGCTTTTTTTTTTTTTTTTTACTGCACAGAGCCCTGCTTGTCCTCAGTGCACAGAGCCCTGCTTGTCCTCAGTGCACAGAGCCCTGCTTGTCCTCAGTGCACAGAGCCCTGCTTGTCCTCAGTGCACAGAGCCCTGCTTGTCCTCACTGCACAGAGCCCTGCTTGTCCTCACTGCACAGAGCCCTGCTTGTCCACCCACACTTCCTGTATTTGGACTCCTCAGAGACACACAGGCAATAGCTTCAGGGATAAATATATACATATTTTTTAACCAATGTATATTACAAATATATATAATGGTATTATCTACATTATATAAAAAGTTTTTGTTGACGACCAGTACACATTAATGATCTGAAAATCTCAAAATTGTCTACCATGTTAAAATGTATTTATTCAAAGGTACTTTTATTTAAATATATTGTCACGATGCCGGCTGGCAGGTAGTGGACCCTCTGTGCCAGAGAGGGATTGGCGTGGACCGTGCTAGTGGACCGGTTCTAAGCCACTACTGGTTTTCACCAGAGCCCGCCGCAAAGCGGGATGGTCTTGCTGCGGCGGTAGTGACCAGGTCGTATCCACTAGCAACGGCTCACCTCTCTGGCTGCTGAAGATAGGCGCGGTACAAGGGAGTAGGCAGAAGCAAGGTCGGACGTAGCAGAAGGTCGGGGCAGGCAGCAAGGATCGTAGTCAGGGGCAACGGCAGAAGGTCTGGAAACACAGGCAAGGAACACACAAGGAACGCTTTCACTGGCACTAAGGCAACAAGATCCGGCAAGGGAGTGCAAGGGAAGTGAGGTAATATAGGGAAGTGCACAGGTGAAAACCCTAATTGGAACCACTGCGCCAATCAGCGGCGCAGTGGCCCTTTAAATCGCAGAGACCCGGCGCGCGCGCGCCCTAGGGAGCGGGGCCGCGCGCGCCGGGACAGAACAGACGGGGAGCGAGTCAGGTAGGGGAGCCGGGGTGCGCATCGCGAGCGGGCGCTACCCGCATCGCGAATCGCATCCCGGCTGGCAGCAGGATCGCAGCGCCCCGGGTCAGAGGACGTGACCGGAGCGCTGCAGCGGAGGGAGTGAAGCGAGCGCTCCGGGGAGGAGCGGGGACCCGGAGCGCTCGGCGTAACAGTACCCCCCCCCTTGGGTCTCCCCCTCTTCTTGGAGCCTGAGAACCTGAGGAGCAGACTTTTGTCAAGGATGTTGTCCTCAGGTTCCCAGGATCTCTCTTCAGGACCACAACCCTCCCAGTCTACTAAAAAAAAATTTTTCCCTCTGACCTTTTTGGCAGCCAAAATTTCCTTGACCGAGAAGACGTCCGAGGAGCCGGAAACAGGAGTGGGAGGAACAGATTTGGGAGAAAAACGGTTGAGGATGAGTGGTTTGAGAAGAGAGACGTGAAAGGCATTAGGGATACGAAGAGAAGGAGGAAGAAGAAGTTTATAAGAGACAGGATTAATTTGACACAAAATTTTGAAAGGACCAAGATAGCGTGGTCCCAACTTGTAGCTAGGGACACGGAAGCGGACATATTTAGCGGAGAGCCATACCTTGTCTCCAGGGGAAAAAACGGGGGGAGCTCTTCTTTTCTTATCCGCGAACCTCTTCATGCGTGAAGAAGCCTGTAAGAGAGAATTTTGGGTCTCTCTCCATATAATGGAAAGGTCACGAGAAATTTCATCCACAGCGGGCAGACCAGAGGGCAAGGGGGTAGGGAGGGGGGGAAGAGGGTGACGGCCGTACACCACGAAAAATGGGGATTTGGAGGAAGATTCAGAGACCCTGAAGTTATACGAAAATTCGGCCCATGGAAGGAGATCTGCCCAGTCATCCTGGCGGGAGGAAACAAAATGTCGCAAATAATCACCCAGGATCTGGTTAATTCTTTCTACTTGTCCATTGGACTGGGGATGATATGCAGAGGAAAAATTTAATTTAATCTTGAGTTGTTTACAGAGAGCCCTCCAGAATTTAGACACGAATTGGACCCCTCTATCCGAGACAATCTGCGTAGGCAACCCGTGAAGACGAAAAATGTGTACAAAAAATTGTTTAGCCAACTGAGGCGCAGAAGGAAGACCAGGAAGAGGGATGAAATGTGCCATTTTGGAGAATCGATCAACGACCACCCAAATAACGGTGTTGCCACGGGAAGGGGGTAAATCAGTAATAAAATCCATACCAATCAGAGACCAAGGCTGTTCGGGGACAGGCAGAGGATGAAGAAAACCAGCGGGCTTCTGGCGAGGAGTCTTATCCCGGGCACAGATAGTGCAGGCTCGCACAAAGTCCCCAACATCCGTCTCCAGAGTCGGCCACCAATAGAAGCGGGAGATGAGTTGCACAGATTTCTTGATGCCCGCATGACCTGCGAGATGGGAGGAGTGACCCCATTTGAGGATTCCGAGGCGTTGGCGTGGAGAAACAAAGGTCTTTCCTGGAGGAGTCTGCCTGATGGAGGCAGGAGAAGTGGAGATCAGGCAGTCAGGTGGAATGATGTGTTGCGGAGGGAGATCAACTTCTGAGGCATCCGAGGAACGAGAGAGAGCATCGGCCCTAATGTTCTTATCGGCAGGACGAAAGTGAATCTCAAAATTAAATCGGGCAAAGAACAGAGACCACCGGGCCTGGCGAGGATTCAGCCGTTGGGCCGACTGGAGGTAGGAGAGGTTCTTGTGGTCGGTGTAGATAATAACAGGAAATCTTGATCCCTCCAGCAGATGCCTCCATTCCTCAAGTGCTAATTTAATGGCTAGAAGCTCTCGATCCCCGATGGAGTAGTTCCTCTCCGCTGGAGAGAAGGTCCTAGAGAAAAAACCACAAGTGACAGCATGCCCGGAAGGATTTTTTTGTAGAAGAACAGCTCCAGCTCCTACTGAGGAGGCATCAACCTCCAATAGGAAGGGTTTGGAAGGGTCAGGTCTGGAGAGCACGGGAGCCGAAGAAAAGGCAGACTTGAGTCGTTTAAAGGAGTCTTCTGCTTGAGGAGGCCAGGACTTGGGATCAGCATTTTTCTTGGTTAAAGCCACGATAGGAGCCACAATGGTAGAAAAATGTGGAATAAATTGCCTGTAATAATTGGCGAACCCCAAAAAGCGTTGGATAGCACGGAGTCCGGAGGGGCGTGGCCACTTTAAGACGGCAGAGAGTTTGTCTGGATCCATCTGTAGTCCCTGGCCAGAGACCAAATATCCTAGAAAAGGAAGAGATTGGCATTCAAACAGACATTTCTCAATTTTGGCATAGAGTTGGTTGTCACGAAGTCTCTGAAGAACCATACGGACATGCTGGCGGTGTTCTTCTAGATTGGCAGAAAAAATTAGGATATCGTCCAGATATACCACAACACAGGAGTATAACAGATCACGAAAAATTTCATTGACAAAGTCTTGGAAGACGGCAGGGGCATTGCACAGTCCAAAGGGCATGACCAGATACTCAAAGTGTCCATCTCTGGTGTTAAATGCCGTTTTCCACTCGTCCCCCTCTCTGATGCGGATGAGGTTATAGGCGCCTCTTAAGTCCAATTTAGTGAAGATGTGGGCACCTTGGAGGCGATCAAAGAGTTCAGAGATGAGGGGTAAGGGGTAGCGGTTCTTAACCGTGATTTTATTAAGACCGCGGTAGTCAATGCAAGGACGTAGGGAGCCATCTTTTTTGGACACAAAGAAAAATCCGGCTCCGGCAGGAGAGGAGGATTTACGGATAAAGCCCTTTTTTAGATTCTCCTGGACGTATTCGGACATGGCAAGAGTCTCTGGGGCAGAGAGAGGATAAATTCTGCCCCGGGGTGGAGTAGTACCCGGGAGGAGGTCGATAGGGCAATCATAAGGCCTGTGAGGAGGTAGAGTCTCAGCTTGTTTTTTGCAGAAAACATCCGCGAAGTCCATATAGGCCTTAGGGAGACCGGTTACTGGAGGAACCACAGAGTTACGGCAAGGGTTACTGGGAACCGGTTTTAGACAGTTCTTGGAACAAGAGGACCCCCAACTCTTGATCTCCCCAGTGGACCAATCCAGGGTTGGGGAATGAAGTTGAAGCCAGGGAAGTCCAAGGAGAATCTCCGAGGTGCAATTGGGGAGGACCAAAAGTTCAATCCTCTCATGATGAGATCCGATGCTCATAAGAAGGGGCTCCGTGCGGAAACGTATGGTACAGTCCAATCTTTCATTATTTACACAATTGATGTAGAGGGGTCTGGCGAGACTGGTCACTGGGATGTTGAACCTGTTGACGAGAGAGGCCAAAATAAAATTTCCTGCAGATCCAGAGTCCAAGAAGGCCACTGTAGAGAAGGAGAAGGCAGAGGCAGACATCCGCACAGGCACAGTAAGACGTGGAGAAGCAGAGTAGACATCAAGGACTGTCTCACCTTTGTGCGGAGTCAGCGTACGTCTTTCCAGGCGGGGAGGACGGATAGGACAATCCCTCAGGAAGTGTTCGGTACTAGCACAGTACAGGCAGAGGTTCTCCATACGGCGTCGTGTCCTCTCTTGAGGTGTCAGGCGAGACCGGTCGACCTGCATAGCCTCCACGGCGGGAGGCACAGGAACAGATTGCAGGGGACCAGAGGAGAGAGGAGCCGAGGAGACGAAACGCCTCGTGCGAACAGAGTCCATATCTTGGCGGAGTTCCTGACGCCTTTCAGAAAAACGCATGTCAATGCGAGTGGCTAGGTGAATAAGTTCATGTAGATTAGCAGGAATTTCTCGTGCGGCCAGAACATCTTTAATGTTGCTGGATAGGCCTTTTTTGAAGGTCGCGCAGAGGGCCTCATTATTCCAGGACAATTCTGAAGCAAGTGTACGGAATTGTACGGCATACTCGCCAACGGAAGAATTACCCTGGACCAGGTTCAACAGGGCAGTCTCAGCAGAAGAGGCTCGGGCAGGTTCCTCAAAGACACTTCGGATTTCCGAGAAGAAGGAGTGTACAGAGGCAGTGACGGGGTCATTGCGGTCCCAGAGCGGTGTGGCCCATGACAGGGCTTTTCCGGACAGAAGACTGACTACGAAAGCCACCTTAGACCTTTCAGTGGGAAACAGGTCCGACATCATCTCCAGATGCAGGGAACATTGGGAAAGAAAGCCACGGCAAAACTTAGAGTCCCCATCAAATTTATCCGGCAAGGATAAGCGTATCCCAGGAGCGGCCACTCGCTGCGGAGGAGGTGCAGGAGCTGGCGGAGGAGATGACTGCTGAAGCTGTGGTAGCAACTGTTGTAGCATAACGGTCAGTTGAGACAGCTGTTGGCCTTGTTGCGCTATCTGTTGTGACTGCTGGGCGACCACCGTGGTGAGGTCAGCGACAACTGGCAGAGGAACTTCAGCGGGATCCATGGCCGGATCTACTGTCACGATGCCGGCTGGCAGGTAGTGGACCCTCTGTGCCAGAGAGGGATTGGCGTGGACCGTGCTAGTGGACCGGTTCTAAGCCACTACTGGTTTTCACCAGAGCCCGCCGCAAAGCGGGATGGTCTTGCTGCGGCGGTAGTGACCAGGTCGTATCCACTAGCAACGGCTCACCTCTCTGGCTGCTGAAGATAGGCGCGGTACAAGGGAGTAGGCAGAAGCAAGGTCGGACGTAGCAGAAGGTCGGGGCAGGCAGCAAGGATCGTAGTCAGGGGCAACGGCAGAAGGTCTGGAAACACAGGCAAGGAACACACAAGGAACGCTTTCACTGGCACTAAGGCAACAAGATCCGGCAAGGGAGTGCAAGGGAAGTGAGGTAATATAGGGAAGTGCACAGGTGAAAACCCTAATTGGAACCACTGCGCCAATCAGCGGCGCAGTGGCCCTTTAAATCGCAGAGACCCGGCGCGCGCGCGCCCTAGGGAGCGGGGCCGCGCGCGCCGGGACAGAACAGACGGGGAGCGAGTCAGGTAGGGGAGCCGGGGTGCGCATCGCGAGCGGGCGCTACCCGCATCGCGAATCGCATCCCGGCTGGCAGCAGGATCGCAGCGCCCCGGGTCAGAGGACGTGACCGGAGCGCTGCAGCGGAGGGAGTGAAGCGAGCGCTCCGGGGAGGAGCGGGGACCCGGAGCGCTCGGCGTAACATATATACTTCATATAGACTCTACTAACAAAATCACTAAAATATTGCAGATGCATTAAATTAAGTTTTTATGTATGTTTGTTTACATGGTGATTTTGGACTATGCTAAACACTAGCAGAGTCATGGGAAATTATCCTTCTTTACTCTATCATTATCCCCTCTTTATTATTGTTCTTTTTCATTCATCATTTCATTGTATATGAAGTAATGAGAAACAGCTCATGACTTGGCTCTCCTCTACACTAGCCAGGGATATGTGTCCAACATACAATTGATTGATACCTCTGAGGCATATTTCAGTGGTGGTCGAGTATTATACAATACACATGCTAATAGAAAGAGGCATAAAATGGCATCTAAATCACCATAAAAAATATAAAGTTTCCACAAGGCCACTTGGGGTTAGTATTGAAACATCCACTGTATATAATATATAATGTGATAGACCGCCCTGGGGTCCAATGCAGTGATGAGTTCTTTCTATTTTACCAGCAATAAAATTTAATTCAGACACATCCATCTTGGCTTTGGAAAATAGATTTGTTTTATGTCTCAGTCGCTGGACTGAAATGAACAACATTGTAAGTGTGAGGTCATATGCTGAAAGTAGACCTACAAGAAAAATGGCCTCAGAAGCAGAAATAAAGAAGAAAATAGGTATTTGCTTGGAAATTTTTTTTTTAATTCGGACTCCTCTTTTATGCATTTATTTAAACAACCAAATGTTCATAAGGTTCATTGGTGGAATGGCCTTCTGCTTTAGAAGTGTAGGGTATTGTATTCCTTTATAGAATGTCTACTCATACTTTATTAGTCAGAAAGCCAATAAAATACCTGACCTTGAGATTTAGAATAGAAATTATGCATTGACCTTTCTGATCTTTCAAAGTAATATTTCCAATCACTCCTGACATTTCATTTAAACAATGAAGGTTTTATACTGTACATTCACAAAATTGCACTTCAAGGTCTAATAGAAATTCCACCCAAATGGCACAGATGTATGTCAGTAAGACAGGACAAAATTTCAATAGGCTCCACTAAAAATGTAAAGTACAACATAAAGCTGAAAATTGAGTTTAGCATTCATTAAAAATAAGGCAGTTGATTACCTCCTTACTTTTATTCTCCTCTTCTAATATACAACTTGGCAGATGTAACATATGTTGGAAAGCAATAATGAGTTACGGGAGGTAATATGTAAGTAAACAGTTGTTAATGACTATATCAAAATTCTACACAACCTCTCCTCACTTGCTGCATGCTGAGATATACTCTGCTGTGACACATGCCCCCAAAGGCTTCAAGCACATTCGGCAACCATAGTTTCTTCAAACTTTATAGTTATGTATACCACACACTGCGTAAACCAACTAACTATGAACAAACAATTTTAGATAAAAGTAATAAAAGTTACAAAAAGACAGTCATACCTGCAAAGAGAGCAACGTTGGCATGCTTGGCATCATATGGGCATCTGGCCATACCACTTATTTCTTCATCTAAAAACTCAAGTGTGTCCATCTGATGGATAAAATGATAAGAAGATATTATAAGACTAGAAGACATCAGTTTTGAAAGAATAAGATATTAAAACTGATAAACTTAATAATGTCCGAGCTAGAGAGACCATTCTACCAGTTGAACCCTGACATTTAAAGGGGTTATACCAAGATTTACTTTCTAAAAGTCTTAAAATGCAAGCATAAAAATATCCTTTTTAAGAATCCCTTGAATCAATCTTCTTCCCCTGCTGGCAGTATAGCCCTTTCTTATTTCCCCTGCAGGAGGAGTCTTCTCAGCTACAGTGCCATGCTACTGCAGGAATTCCGGTCCTCCATTGGCCAAAGAAAAGCTATTTCTAAAACTGGTTGTGAAGGAAGTGTCCTTCAGCACTTCTCTCACTTAGCTTACCAAGTGGATGTGAGCATTGCTTAACAGTTTGAAAGCCAGGTAGAGCTATATTATGTAAGTAAATGTCATAAATGTTCATTGAATCATTTTTATCAGCAGCATATAAATGACTCACATTGTTCACTTTTTACAATCTATACAACAAATATGATATTTAATGGTGGGAAAACCCTTTTAAATCCACCTAGATATTTTCTGCTACAAAATGACTATATGTGTTAGGGTACATAAGGGAGATTTTGCCTATAAAAACAGAATGACGCAGTTACTAACAAATCACCCTCACCCTGGGCAGTTATAAAATCACCTAACACGCTATAGTTGTATATTCGCCAATTGGAGTTCTCTCTTAAATGTTAGCGGATATTTTATCCCTTTATGGGATTTCTCTTGAACTGTGTCTGATTATGTGGTCTGCGGTGACTGGCACACTCTCAACATGTAAAGACATAATAAAGTCCCCTCTGTTCAGAAGAACAAACTTGGACTTTTACCAGCAAGAGTTTAAACTGTGATGGAGGCTTGTCAACGAGCCGGGCTGGTGATGTCATCGGGGTAATCCAATAAGCCCAAGAGCATTCATTAGGGGGTTTTACAAGTGTTATAGGCTTATTTTAGTCAAATTGCAAAAATGTTTTAAATTTTAAACCACAATAATAGTGATCTGAAAAGGTGTGATTTTTTTTCTATTAAAGGAGATAGAAAAACATATCCCCTATCCCAGCAGTCAGACCCCTGTGATCTCGCGCACGACGCCTCAGCTTTCCTTCTAAATGGAGCGTGTCGACCACCGCATGATGCAGAGGCTAACAGATCCCCTCCATTCAGCTTTATGGAGAGCAAGAGATTCTTGAGTGCAGCACTCCGGCTCTCCCATAGAGCTGCACGGAGGGGCATGTTGGCAACAACTTCGTGTGGTCGTCGACATGTCCCATTCAGGAGGAAAGTAAGGGTGCTGGGTGAGAGATCGCAGGGGTCCCGGCAGTCAGAGCCCCATGAGCTAATGCTTATTCCCTATCCTTTGCATAGGGGGAAAAGTTTTAGATTGCAGTGGGTCAAACCGCTGGGACCCCTTGCCATCTGATACTTATCTCCTATCCTTGGAATAGGGGAATAAGTTTTGATATCCCAGAGTACTCCTTTAACTCTTTTCCACTTTTTGGACACAGCTCATTGTAGAATGCTAGTTCTTGGTAGCATCACAACAACACCAAAGTTACTAGAGATAGAAAAGAATACAGTGGTAAAAATTACAGGAACTACATCATCCTCAGCTATTTTGGAAATTTGAATATCATCTATAGCACCAAAATATTCAAAGGATTGGTGTATTCGACATAAATCAGAAAAATGCTTACGCTTCTTGAGGACAACCTTGCTTGCTATACCGGCAGAAATTAACTTTTTTTTTTACTCATATGGTACAAAGCTTTCATCATTCAGCTGATGACCTGTCATCATTTGTTTCCTGTCATGAATCTCCGCTGTCCGGTCTTTCAGAAAGCAATTACTTTTCTAGGCAGCACAATTAGACTGGGGTTTGGAAGTGTCAGTACGGAGAAAATAAGCAGAGCTTCTACTAGATGGGAGGACTGCGATATCCGATGCCCATCTGCATTTTCACTTTCCAGCCCAAGAAGGGGCCCTGTCTGCTGTTCTTGAGTCAAAAGGTTGTTGAGTGCCATCTGCAAAGCTAGTAGAGCAGACAGGAAGAACACAGGTGCTCATGTTAACTTGTGTGAGTTCCCCTTGCACACACCACTTGTGTTTGGAATGACATGGGCAGCAGGTGAAGAAATCAGCAGGGGCAATAGATTATTGTAAGGAAACATCTGTACCAGACAATGAGATGGATGGCTTGTATTCCGGAAATTATCTTGCCGAAAAAAATCAAAACCAGTAGAACAGGAGCGCCTTCTCTGGATTTGTTATATGGCATTAATTGTAACGAAGGAGAAGGGAGCGGTGACAAGGGGAGTTAGAGTAGTCACTACTTGGCACGGCGATTGGAAAGCCAGCTGCATTCTGCTCCCTGCTACAAGCAGAGAATGGTGGAGGAGTCGAAGAAAATATGATTTTTTTCTAACATAGCACAGATAAACAAAGCACTGTAAAAGACTGAAGCACACACTGTATCTGTTTGTAAAATAACTAATCTATTCATTGCAGAAACAGGTGGCCATGCTTATTTTTGCTCTTCATAACAAATGACAATGTCAAACATGCAAATCAAATACTAGCCAAAAAAAAATCTCAACAAAATAATATTTGATTGATTTAAAGAAATGTTCAGAGAACACTGTTTATATGGGTTTGTAATAGAGTTACTTTATGAAGATTGAACCATTAGTCAATTTTAAACTTCGGATATGATCACATTAGAAAAGGGCTCTACATCTGTTGTGTACATTGGTATACTGGCAGGTAGGTTTGCCAATGTATTACATGGCAGGCCTATTTGCTTAAATAGACTGAACATAGTCTTCTAGTGATTATGTTTGGTCCATTTTCAGAGCACATACTTATTTTGGTCAAGAATACTGTGTAGTGCAACATAAAAATATACATTTGGAAACAGAACAAATATAGTCAATAGTAGCTTATGTTTGATCTAGAGCACTTTTTTCATGGGAATGTAGCTTGGGCACCCCTCTTCATTGATGGTCACATGAGCAGGTCATTCAATATGGTTACATGATGTGCCATGTTACTTACAAAAACCTCTTCAACACAAGACCACAAGGAGGCATGTGTAGAATCATTCTTGCAAATTGTAAGGCTGCTTTCACACTATACTTTGGCTCAGTTAAAAGATCAGCTATAAACTTCCGATAGAAAAACCTTAAAAATGGCCATTAAATGAGCGTAACAAAATTCCATTCATGTCTATGGGATTTTCTGAATATCCGTCATCACCCATTAGGCCTCTTAACACTAATGAATGCTCCGTTTTAAAGCTCCATTATAATGACCCGTTAACAAAACCATTAAAAACGGCCATTAAACGGCCATTACAAAATCCCATTATAGTGTATGGGATTTTTACATTACCTGTTTTAACCCATCATAGCCCGTTATTAATAACGGACGTTATTTTGTGATGGGAGAGGTAACGGGAGAAACGTCCGTTATTAATAACAGGCTATGATGGGTTAAACAGCCGTTTAACGTGTCATTATAACGGATCTTTAAAACGGAGCATTCAATAGTGTGAAAGTGGCCTTAGTGTTGAACAGTTATTGGCTGAAAGTATTGCATGTGCCAAATTTATAATTATTTACAATATTTTCTTCTTGCTGAATCAGTCACAATGGGATTTTACAGTGCACACTTATCTCACTTTGTGTTTGGGGTAGATCACAGTCTGGTATTGTGTATATGTTCTGTTTTATGTGAACATAACTTCATGATCACAAGAAAAAGCCAACACTGTTGGATGTTTGTGACCGTGAAATCGCTGGCACATGATGGAGCTTGCACGCATGTCATTTCATGTGCCCCCAGAGGGTGACATTAGCGGTGATAAGACATGGGGAAATTGGATAACCATAGCGTTTATAATATCTATAAAGCCCTCTCCTTAAAATGCATAGTGTGTCACATACACTTGACATAGACATTATTACAAGCAATTCTACATTTCTCCTGACTGCTTCTCTTACAATTCACATTCCACATAGAGTAAAGAAATTAGATTTGCTTTAATTAACTTGTATTTCTGGTACTTCTAATAAAGCAATTAAAACCAGCAAAACCCTCATAGCTAAAAGCAATAAAAAGCTCCGATTATCATTTTAAGATGTTCATTCAAACAGTGATAAGAAATCATTTTGATAGGTCTTCATGGCGCTGAAGAAGCTACAGAAATTCTCAGAGAGGTAGGAAACAATGAGATGCCGACCCCCACAGCTATGGATCATTATCAGTGAAGCAGACAGCCCCCCAAGCGCCAGTTTATTTTTTAAGGCCTGCAGTAGCCGAAGACAGATAAGAGGAGAGATAGGAAATTCCAGAACATACAGGTGTCCTTCCCCAGCAGCCTTTTCAGCAGGAGAAACAGTGCAGCTGATAAGCCTGTTACTTTGCTGAGAGATATCATACAGAAGCTGGTCATTTCTGGATAGGATTGCTACTTTTTGCAGCAAAAGATACAAGGAGAAATTTAATAAATGGATAATTTTACCACAGATGCAATACTAGCCATAGAGAGAAGACAATTTTCCCTTGTCAAGCTTATGTCTATGGGTTCATGTATTCCCCTCAGGTGAAGCCATGTGTGTCTGTCACTCATTTATTTTCTTCGGTGGTCTGTTTGGCCATAATTTATTACCGTATATACTCGAGTATAAGCCGACCCGAATATAAGCCGAGGCCCCTAATTTCACCCCAAAATCCCAGGAAAAGTTATTGACTCGAGTATAAGCCTAGGGTGGGAAATACATCATCCCCCCCTGTCATCATCCAGACCCTCATCATCATCACCCTGTCATAATCCCCTTGTCATCATCCCACACCCCCCCTTCATCATCCCCTTATCATCCCCTTGTCATCATCCCACACCCCCCCTTCATCATCCCCTTGTCATCATCCCCTTGTCATCATCCCACACCCCCCCTTCATCATCCCCTTGTCATCATCCCACACCCCCCCCCTTCATCATGCCCTTGTCATCATCCCCTTGTCATCATCCCACACCCCCCCCCCTTCATCATCCCCTTGTCATCATCCCCTTGTCATCATCCTCTTGTCATCATCCTCTTGTGAACTATCCGCCCTCAGTGGTCTTCAACCTGCGGACCTCCAGAGGTTTCAAAACTACAACTCCCAGCAAGCCCGGGCAGCCATCGGCTGTCCGGGCTTGCTGGGAGTTGTAGTTTTGAAACCTCTGGAGGTCCGCAGGTTGAAGACCACTGCGGCCTTCGACATCATCCAGCCCCCTCTCACCCCCTTTAGTTCTGTACTCACCTCCGCTCGGCGCTGGTCCGGTGCTGCAGGACTGTCCGGTGAGGAGGTTGTCCGGTGGGAAAGTGTTCCCGGGCTGCCATCTTCACCAGGGGCGCCTCTTCTCTGCGCTTCGGGCCCAGAATAGAGGCGTTGCCTTGACGATGACGCAGAAGGACGTTGGTAATGAACGTACCTCTGCGTTGTCGTCAAGGCAACGTGACTATTCTGGGGCCGGGCCCGAAGCGCTTAGAAGAGGCCTCCCCGGTGAAGATAGCAGCCCGGGAACACTTTCCCACCGGACAACCTCCTCACCGGACAGTCCTGCAGCACCGGACCAGCGCCGAGCGGAGGCGAGTATTGTACAGAACTAAAGGGGGTGAGAGGGGGCTGGATGATGTCGAAGGCCGCAGTGGTCTTCAACCTGCGGACCTCCAGAGGTTTCAAAACTACAACTCCCAGCAAGCCCGGACAGCCGATGGCTTCCCGGGCTTGCTGGGAGTTGTAGTTTTGAAACCTCTGGAGGTCCGCAGGTTGAAGACCACTGCGGGTGGAGAGTTCACTCGAGTATAAGCCGAGGGGGGTGTTTTCAGCACGAAAAATCGTGCTGAAAAACTCGGCTTATACTCGAGTATATACAGTACTATTTTAATAAAGCAGTTTATAAAACTGATAACGAAGGAGATTTATCAAGCTCCGTAGCAGATTTTTTACTTGCGCACGTACAACTTTTTGATTTTTGCTTATTCCAAAGCACATTTCTGAAATCTGCTCACGTAGTAATTTTTATTTTTACTTTGCAGTGGTCATGTATTTATCAAATGCGATAACCGCTATTTATGAAGAAAAAAAGTTGCATCTCCATCTAAAAGTGGCATATGTATTCCAGGTCCAACCTGGCTTACTGAAAGTGCTTATGTCTGCAGAAAAGGAAACTAACACCCACTTTAACAACTGTTCTTGTTCTGCATCATGAAACAAAGCTACTACATTATTGTTAATGTTAATTATAGAAAAAATTTATTATATAACTAATAACTATAAATTTTAAGGTTGAAAATACTCACTGCACACCTTGTTAATTTTAGGACACGTTGGCGTACCCACTCAATTTGAAAAGAATGATAAATCTCCTTCAATATGTCTAACAAGCTTGAAACGTGACAGCCCAATAACCACCAGGCCTATCAATTTTAAAATGGATTTAATAGATGTTTGTTGCTGAATTTAACCACAGTTTAAAGATTTTTCAGGTTGCCCTGTCCAAGATAACATCTATGCACTGCCATGTTAATGCAATCACGGTTAAGCTGTCTCTAAACCTTTGTTACGTAGCTCCTATTTTACATCCAACATTAAAATTGCTACCATCACATACATTGTGTAACACTGTATATCCATGTTTAACATTTAGAGGCGTAAAAAAAAAAAATTATTTGGACTTACCCTGTAATTTCTACAGGCAGGATTAAAAGCATTAGTTCCGCACACAAATAATGTTTCCTCGTCCTTTTTTAGTAAAACCTTTATAAAATTATGACATTCATCCTGTAGATAAAGGATTGAGATGTTAAACAACAGTATTAAGCCAAATGATTTATCACATGTATTCACTCTGTTATAATACCACTAAATCTACTCTAATAGGATTCTTTGCCTCCATAACACTAAGTGCACTCCCATCCTCACGAGTCCATAAACTTAGTCTACACAGACAGAACTACATAAGACTAGGCATTACTAAACCTTTATGAATATATAAAATATTGTATTGTTAATCTAAAGTGAAACATGTCAGAAAATAGTGCCAGTTGTAAGGAGGTAGCCTGTCCCAGTATTATGCTGCTCTTGGGCTAGGCAGCATTAAATCCTGACAGTCTTTAATAGCCAATCCTACTGGGATCCTATAAGCACATAGTAAAAAAAAAAAAAAGTCTGGGATTGTGTTCCCTCTTCCCTATGTTTGATCTGATAAGCAAAGGAAGACCGTCTGCTCACTCACTGGTGTTCTCCTATGAGAGTGTACTGGGAACTCAAGTAGAAATAGGTACAGGAAAAGAAGAAGTCCAGCTCTTAACCAGAGATCCCATATCTTTTATTCAGGATCAAATAAAACAGTACAGCGTAGTTGTTCTTGTATTATGACGTCTTCTGTACTGTTTTAAAGTACAGCTTTAAAGGAAAACTGTCACATGTTTTCTCCTGCACTAACCACAGGTACTGATGGATAGTGCGGGAGACGCTGATTCCCATGATCCCTACCTTGGCCGGATCCGTCCGGCCGTTCGCCCGCAATCTTATTTCCAATATCTGGAAATGTGGCTGTAACTGGCATGGGCGGGGTTTCTGTAGCTTAACTGGCACTGACATCAGCGCCGCCCATCCGCAGCACTGCCCGCTTATGAATATTCATCCCTCCAGCTCTCCCTCTCTTCGCCGCTCCTAACTGGACTTCACTGCGCATGTCAGGAAGTGGCGCATGCGTAGTGAATACCAGTTAGGAGTGGTGAAGAGAGGGAGAGCTGGAGGGAGGGGGGATGAATATTCATAAGCAGGTGGCACTGCCCCCACCATGCCAGTTACAGCCACATTTCCAGATATAATAAAACTAAGATTGCGGGCGAACGGCCAGACGGATCCGGCCAAGGTAGGGATCATAGGAATCGGTGTTTCCTGCACTATCCAGCAGTACCTGTGGTTAGTGCGGGAGTGAACATGTGACAGTTTTCCTTTACAGAGGACCTGTGGTCAACCCTTTGAAATTTAAGATTTTACAATCTTTAAATAGCATAGGGTGTCCTGATCAAACTTCTTTTTACAGTTTATTAATACGCCCTTCTGTTCCTGAGATATAAGGGTTTATAATTTGTCTAAAAATTCAGAGAATCTGTCAGATGGGCGGGACTAAATTTTGATAAAGGGAATGAATATCAGAGGATGGGAGAGATTTTACAGTCAGGGGGTGTGTATTTTGTACATTAAAGGGTGTGTATGTCTAATACACACCCCTTAATGCATAATCCCACCATCACCTAATAGCCAATCCTATTATTAAAACTAAGTCCTGCCCATCTGACTGATTCCCTAAATTGTCAAACTAACTATAAAACCACTCATACAGGGAATAGAAAGGAGTATCAATAAACTATAAAAAGATTAATACAAATACTTTGACTGAGTATTGGACTTCTTTTGTACATATTTAATCTGCTCTATTAGGAGTGTAGATTCAGTAGAACTAATAATTTATTCATTTTAATCCAAGCTCATTCTGGGTTTATGAGTCCAGCGGGTGGTCCTGCTCAGTGATTGACAGCCTTGCCTGTATTTATGTGTAGATTAAAAAATAACTGTCAATCACTAATAGAACCTCCTACTTGACTCCTAAGCCCAAAATATACAAGGTGAATAAATTTATTATTTATACTAAATCAATTCTGACAAAACTATATATCAATCTGCTCAGCTCCTCCTGCTCTATAACATTAAGATGGCAGATTGGACTACATCTTGTGACTGGTTCAATTCATAAATTTTTGTTTATTTAACAAAATGGTATCAATAGGAAATAATCGTCACATTTATCTACATGGCTAACACCCTTCCTAGACTCTAGTAAAGAATTCATTTTAACACGACATTTTTACAGTAAACAACTGGCTATTCTGCAAATGAAAGTCCCAGACTTAATTGAAACAGCAATTACCACCAGAGCGGTGTGTGCCGTGATCCATAGCACATTACAGGCGGCGACCACACATTACAGTGTAAAGGGTAACCCTTGGTGTGTGAGAGAAATAGAAACTGCCTACCTTATGCTTCCCTTTCATTCTGCAGGTGTCTACATCCGGCTGCTTAGATTTCCATGTCAGTTTCTGCAAAGATCAGGAAAAGAAATCAATTAGATCCCCTAAGGTGGCGATGTCTTTGATTTTTAATGTCAGGGTTGAAGTGAGGAAACAAGCGGCAGGATAGAAGTTTAGGTGTTGCATCTGTCTCCCTTATGATTAATTGTCATCTATGTAAAGTAGCTTAGAATGTGTTGTTGGAAATGTCCAAAGTGTCTTGTCTGACAGGTGCGTAGACACTGGGCTTGTCCTAAGGGACTTCTTTATTCTTATAAACACAAACCTCATCTTGTTCTATTCTTCCTTGTTTTACTAGGCTATGACACAATTACTGCTCAAGAAAAGGGTGTCCGTTTTAACACACTTTTGCAGATTCAAGATCTACACACGTCAGCACCGAAAAAAGAGGCCAAGAAGAACTGATGTATATCAAGGGGAAGGATTATTGAAGTTCTGCAGTTCACCAAAGGTATAACAATATGCAAATGATGCATACAGCTCGTAGAGGCCGTATAGAAGTCCCTGGATAGAGTTTCATGCCATCAGCATAATAAAATTGATAGAAGCATAAAGTTGAAAAAAAAAAGAGATGCTCAGCATTCTAAAAGCAGAATCCAAGTGCTTTGATGTAGGCTCTGGCAGTAAAGCAAGGAGTACAGCACCTATGCATATTCAAGAGATTTTAAAGGCTTCATAGTTGGCAACAAAACATGCAGTTAAGTACTGTATCTCCGGTGACAACAGAGAAGAAGTGGGTCACTTCATATGTGCACATCAGCACTTCAAAAACAATATGTAGCACACTATATTAGAGACCAGCAGGGTGTACACCAAGTGCTCTTGCTTCTGTCTGAAATTGATACTAACACATGTAACACTATGCTTGAAACAGAGAAGCCAGTATATATTATTGGAAGAGTTGTCTATATAATGGATAGTCTATATAGATAAAAAAAATACAAAAAGAAAGATAAAAAATACAATTGTGCACAAGACGCAATGCATGATTTGAGTGATATATTTTTTCCTTAGACTGGAGTTATGTAAGTGTAAGATACCAATAAAATTTACAGTGAATATGGTGCCATAGGAAAATACAGTGAATACGATACCATAGGGAAATACAGTGGATATAGTGTCATAGGGAAATAGAGTGAGTACAGGATAAAGTGTAGTAGGGATATACAGTGAATACAGTGCTTTAGGGAAATAGAGTAAATACAGTCCATTAGGGAAATAGTGGATAGAGTGCCATAGAGAAATATGGTGGATATAGTGCTATAGGTGAATACAGCGATTACACTGCCTTAGAGAAACACTATGAATGCAATGCCAGATGGAATTACAGTGATTACAGTGCCATGGTGAGGCACTGCTCCATAATATGGCACTGCAGGGACTGAGCATGGCACCATACAGGTTTTGTGCATGTGGCTTTGCTGTGGGCATGAGCCCCAGTGTGCTGTATGGCTGCTACATGGTAAGGTCATTAGTTGGGAATCTGAACCATAGCGTGATAGAACAGAACCAGAAAAGAAGTCCAGGCTAAGTGGAATAGTCTATGAAAGGGGTTAGTTAAATGCAATCGCTATAGGTGATGACATTTATTGATATTTTACATACAGTATAGACTCTTGCACATGGTTTGGCAGCATCCACTTAGCCAGTCTTCCTCTAGTTTTACAGTTCCAAGGAAAATGTCCCATATAAAAGCTTTTGTAGCATGACAGACCATACCAGGTAGAATCACATTGTGTCAGACTGTGGAACAAAAGCCTTATGCAAAGAATGGAAATATTTTCCAGCCCATCCTATGCAAATAATGGTAAAATGTACTCTACTAAAAACTTAGTATTGTCTTAAAACAGAATTAGGAAATATGTGGTGTGCTTGCCTTCTGGATCACGTACTGTCCTCTTTGTTTGGCTCAAAACACATTTTGACTAATCTATGCAACAATTAAACATATATTTCATATTAATTCATATTATTAATTTGATGATATGTCCTGCTTGGCTAAGCAGACATAGTTCTGTTATCCACTGTGTATATATATATATATATATATATATATATATATATATATATATACACACACACACACATACATACACACACACACACACACACACACACACACACACACACACACACACAAAAAAAGGGGGGAGAGAGCCGGCACTGTAAAGAAGACTTTAAGTCCTGGGTGGGTGCTCAGCCTCAACGGGTTCAGACTCCATCAACATAGTCCAAACAAAGAAGCGCCACTCCAAAATACAAGAAATTAGTGGCTTTATTCACCCATCGAGTAAATGCGACATTTCAGCCTCACCATGAGGCTTGAGAAAGGCCTCATGGTGAGGCTGAAACGTTGCATTTACTTGAATAAATAAATATATATATATATATATATACACACACACACACACACACACACACACACACTAGTGAGCAAGAAGAGCCACTTTTGAGGTTATTTCTGTCTCTGGGGACCCGGCACCTTTACACACATAACCCACTCATTGGTCATCTTGTAATGCTTTGTTCCCCCAGTAGAGGCAGTGCAGAGGAACTGAACATACACTGCCAGGCCCCCACATATTACAGCTGACCAATGGGGCCACCCATTGATCAGTTTACTTTGTCAGCGTTTTTTTCATCAGTGTTTTATTAATATTCTATGGACTCTTGTAGCAAAAGGATGTAATAACATTTTTTTTTACAAAAAAACATGACTGCTGTAAAACCATGAAAAATTGATTAATCCTGGGAAGTTAAAGTGCATCCTTGCACTCCTTCCCCATACGTTCTGGCTTTAAAGTGTTAGATATGAACCAGTAGACGAAGAGCCAATAGACATAACTTGACATTCTCCAATATGTGTCTCTGCATATACATTATTATTATCTGAATAACTAAAGTTGAAGGCAAATGAGTGAATAAAAGCTTAGCGCTTTCAATCACTTATTAACAGCAAGACAAAACACTGCTAAAATGGCTGTTTGTGTTTTAAACAAATGTTAAAGCATAATGCATCCGCATAACTCAGCTGGATGAAAGCCATTTGATGGATAATCCTGCAGGGATTCTGAGACATTTCCATAAAGAGA
Source organism: Hyla sarda (assembly GCF_029499605.1). Lineage (NCBI taxonomy): Eukaryota > Metazoa > Chordata > Amphibia > Anura > Hylidae > Hyla > Hyla sarda. The sequence continues at coordinate 493,445,384 of NC_079189.1, read as the reverse complement.
ACATACAGCACAGGATAAAACCCTTCTCCACAAATGCATGTATTAAAAATATTATGGGGTTTTTCTATATTCAAAGGTGCTTTGTCATCCCAGAGTTTGATGGGTACAGACAGAATGAAAAGGCATCCTATGGGGAGTGAAATACTAAATATTAAATGACATGTCTTAGTTTAGAAACTATACATAAAGTCCCTTAAACCTTGCTGCAATTTGTTGCACATGGTGAAATGTAGAATTTAAAACCAGAAGCGAATTCGATATTACCCAAGTCCCTCTTGGTTTGTAAGTAGTAATCCATATAAAGGCATGTAATGTCATTTACTAATTGACTTATTGTTTAAAATGTTCAGCATTGTTGCCATTTTGTACTTTAAATATACATTTTAGTATTATTATACTTTTATGTTATGTTTACATAATGAAAGTCTTTGGAAAAAGTGCATACACTGTTTAAAAAAGTGGGCTTAATTTAATTGTTGAACTGTTAAAGGGGTTATCCAAAAACAGTTCCACGTCTGTCCACAGGTTGGGTGTGGTATTACAACTTGGCTCCATTCACTTCAATGGAACTGAGCTGGAGAACTATACACACCCTGGAGACTGATGGGGAGCGGTTTTTGAAAGAAATTAGCTCTGTTCTTCTATTCCTGGATCACCCCTTTAAAAACACATAAACACATAATACTCACTTTACTGAAATAAATTTCTTCTGAGTGCGATGTGTCCAGGTCTATTGTGTATATGTGGTCCCTGAAAATAAAAAAACATTTTTAAATATGATATATATTCATCACAGATCCACGAGAAACAGATAGGCTCATAAGCTTAAACACAAGGCTTGAATGCCCTTAATACCACCTGAGAATCGGACAGAACGATATAAGATGCTAAAATATGGACATTTGTTGGACCACAACCCCACAGATGAGAAATGGGGGTTATCAAACATACTTTTCCATGATTGAAGAGAATTCTATAATGAAGAGCTGCTGATCACCAACAACTTCCTATACTTGAGGCTGCAAGCACACCTCAATGTTGGGGTTTTGCTTAAAGGGGTATAGGGAATAAGATGTCTGATCGCGGGAGTCCTGCTGCTGGGGACCCCTGCAATCTCGGCTGCAGCAACCCAGACATCCGGTGCACCGAGCGAACTTCGCCACTCCTTGCCGGATGACTGGCGATGTGGAGCGGAGGCTTGTGACATCATGGTCACACCCCGCTCGTGACGCCATGGTCAAGCCCCCTCAATGCAAGTCTATGGGAGGGGGCATGATATCCGTCATGCCCCCTCCAATAGACTTGCATTGAGGGGGCGTGGCCGTGACATTGCTAGCGGGGTATGGCCATGATGTCACGAGCCTCCAGTGCTGCACCCGATGCTCTAAACAAATGTCAGGCACAGCAGGGAGATCGTGGGGGTCCCCAGCGGCGGGACCCCTGCTATGAGACATCTTATCCCCTATTCTTTGGAGACTAAAGCTGGCCATACAAATCAAATAATGGTCAGCCAAAAGGATACAGTCATCATTTGTAAATTACATACAATCATTTGCGATGGCCAACAGCAGTCTTATATCTGCCCAAAGTGTGATGTGCCATGATAGATTTTTTCTGTGTTTAACATGATCAACCAAAATCAGCCGATTATTTAACACTGTGCACAAGCTCACTGACGGCAGTGATCTGGAAGTTTACTCCAGCATGTTTTTGACATGATTGGTTTAATTAACACATACACACCAAAACATAAAAAAAAAAATAAATACATTAAATAATAAAAAAAAAAAAAAAAAAAAATACATAAAGTGCTTTGTATAAAATTTGTTTATGAGGCATGATATTAAAGGCACATATGTTAGGGCTAGCAAATCTACAAGTATACGATGGTGCTGCTTACTTTACCAAGTATGTGCATAGTGCATGAAGAAAATTTGGTTTCAGAACATATTAAAAAATATTTTCTAAGTCCTAGCACCGGATAAGATTATTAGAATTTAGGTAACATTGTGTAACATTCTCAGAGTGGTGATGTAGCCCTAGATCTGATAAAACATTTGCCCGCACATGTCCTCTTGTATCTGGAATGGTCATTAGCAGATGGAGTGTTTGATCTTAGCCTGAACAAATAATGACTCGGAACATTATTTTTTTCATCTTTCACTTAGTAATGTTGATTTAATAAGGCAGTGATATGACCCCATTGAGATCAATGAGAAGAGGTGGGCGATGGTCGTACATGCAGGCCAGGCAACTTCAAGCTAATTGATTTCAAATACAAGAGAAAACTTATTTCTCTAACAAGTGAGCCCTTCAGTACAATACTCCACAGTTTGAGATTGTTCCTGTAGTAACTTTTTCTGTATGGCTGCGGAAGAAATGACAGAACTGGCTTTAAACAGGTTAATAGGGAGCATCTGGGAGCAGACTGGTAAACCATTTACATTTTCAACCACGTGCCAAAATAACTAGAAATGAGTTGAGGATTTCCAACAACTACTTAACGCTTGTGGCTAAATTCTTTTGTAATTAGGTTCTGTTGTCTGCCAAATGTTGCAATATGGAGTGTTCTGGATTTGCTAAAGAAAAGAACTTCTGTTTGCTTCCTAGGAGCTGGACGCTGCACTTTATCATGCAGTTCACTTTAATGGCTAAACCACAGTCTGGGTCATTAAAGGAATAACATTAGCTTTCAGCTTAATTTGCTGTGCCCATTCTGTTCTTCTACAGAGCAATGCTGCACCACAACAGACCAAATAATCAGGCTGATGGTATTTTAGCTAAACGCTACAAAGTGAGCATTAAGCGCACACCCCCCATGTTGTCTGGGATGTGCCTTTCCAGTGTTAATTTACGGTTTTCATTTTTGTTCTTACATTGTGCTTGACTGAACCACATTAGAAAGCAGTCACAAAGCAGCAATATAGGTCTAGTCACTTGGAGACCTAAAAATTGCCAAGGAATCCTCATTAATATGGCTGCATTGAGAAGACCTGAAAACCTTTCTGCTTGGTTTGCTCTCTCACATATTGCTAAGTCCAGTCCATGACATAAGCAGTCCCGTCTCAATGAAACCTAATAACAGTATAATTGCACTTCCCACCTCTGTTTGCTTACACAGTGAGAAGCTTCCATTCCCTATGCAACCCAACTGGTTTACTAAATAGAGGCTTTTCCGTTCTAGACAAAAAGACTTTGTTTTGCCCAAACACGAAGTTCCATAAATCGTATATAATAAACCAGCTTTTCATTCCGCTGTTAAGCACAAACAGAAACAAAAATTCTCGTTCTCATACATCTGGTCCGCATTGCCAGATTTTGTTACCATGACATAGACTTGTTCAGGAAGACAATTTTGTGGTGCTACTGGCTGTTTGTGACCCATGACCACCCATATAATGTATGTCTACAGGAGTTGTGCTGCAACAGCTGCCGAATGAACAACCCTGTGGATTCCTGAAGGGTGTGAATCTTTTGACATGTGCTCCTGTGCACAGTGGGAAACTTTCAGGCTAACTAACTAAATGGACAGATGTGTCAGCAGAGAGCACTGTGGTCAGACAGAAAGGAAATTCAAAAAGAAAAGAACTGCCTGTGGAGCATATAGCAAGTGATAAGTACTGGAAGCATTAAGATTTTTTTATAGAAGTAATTTACCAATCTGATTAACTTTCTAGCACCAGTTGATAAAAAAAAAAAAATGTTTCCCAGGGGAGTACCCCTTTAAGCATATAGATATATAGATATATATATATATATATATATATATATATATATATATATATATATATATATATTACAATACAGCACATTCATTTATGACCCCATTTCAATTTTGGCGATAACCGCAGACTGTCTGAAGTGTAGGACCCCTCTTGTAAGTGTAAGAGGGACTTGTACCTCATATTGTTGTACAGTCAGAGCTATCTCTGGCCATCTTTATAACCCGTGGACTGGGTTCACACTATGGAATTTCCGAGTGGAATTACACTGCTTGGAAATTCCGGTACAGAAAAGTCCCATTGCTGTTTCCAAGGTGGAATTTTACCTGGCGGACCTATCCACAGCTGAAACTTCTGCGGCGAACGTATTCATCCCAAGGAATGCGGCATTCATTGAATACATTGTCCTCCATGGGACTGGCAATATCCGCGCGATCCTAGCGTCGACTGATTCAGGCGGCACCGTCTGCCCTCTGACTCTCTATCCAGACAGTAATACTCATATTATGCTACTGTGAGGAGGAGGGGAGAAGAGGGCTTAGGACTTTTCTCTGGATCTGGGTTTACTTAGCGTTAATAAGCTTTACCTTGCTTGGGGCAAAGCTTCACTGCGCTATACAAAGCGGAAAAAAAATATATCATCTTCAATGGCAGCTATGGGGTTGGTGGCATTATCCGGTCCCTTTTGTTATATTTTTTGTATACTTAGTTCTAGAGCCATGATGGCAACCCCTCTGTATGCCACTGAGGAGAACGGTAATGAAATCATCAGTAAATTACTAAACACCTAGAGAGATACAGTGGAACAGTATTAACTTTCTTTTCCATGCTCCGAGCTACATTGAAGACATGGATTTTCGCATTATTATTTTATCTCTCGCTAGAGTGCAGATTGTACTTTTTGTTCATAGAGAAGTCAATGAATGCATATGCATGATTGACGTGAACATTTCAGCTGGTAAATAATCATCTATAAATTACATTCAAAGACCGGTAATTAGAACAAACTCATATCTCTGTATTTATTCCAGTCTGCTAACACAAGGCGTGCAAATCTTATCGCCTCTATTGTCTGCTATGGTAATTACCCAGGTTCATTTTAACCGGTTCTGTATTAGACAATAGAAGTGGCAAGAGCGCCAAGATGAAACCGTACACTACGATAATGAGAAGAATATCCCGCCAGTCAAAGGTCTAAGGCTCGCCGTAATTAAAAGGAGACAGGTACTTCAGCGTAGATGCCACAGTGATGAGGATGATCTGTGTATTGCTCACTTACACCTTGGGATGGAAAATAAAAGAAATTGGGTCAAAAGCGGGAGCTTTGCGACAGCCAATCAAAAGGGATCTCCATGTCTACTAGGCCTGCAATGGTATTATGAGGGACCAGAAGCTGTATAAGGTCTTTCAGCTCCTATCCACTCATTCGGGACTCATGTTTGACCGGTGGTCTCAAACAGTGGCCCTCCCCATGTTGTAAAATTTCAACTCCCAGCATGCCCGGACAGCCAACGGCATCATTTGAGACAAACAATAGTCATTCTGTTAGGGCCAGATGAGATTTTTTAGGAACCAACTCTAGTGAGTGACTATAATAGGTAGCAGGAAAGTGTGTGTTTTCTTTTTCTTTAGGCCATGTTCACACGGCAGAATTTCCATGCTGGATTCCGCATTGGAATCTGGCACGGAGATTCCGCTGCAGCAGAGTCCTGTTAAATACAACGAGATTCTGCTGCACTGTGCACAAAGCGGAATTTCTGTACCAGATGTTTTCATTTTCCATGTCTGCACAACCAATGAACACTTTCATTCTTTATGCCGAGTCCGAACGGAATGCATAGCAGTTTATGAGATGGCGCATTCCGGTACGGTTCTAGTGCCACCATATAATGCCAGGGCCCACAGTTTCCAGAATGTGAACATAGCAGTTGTGTGAACATAGCCTTACAGATAAAACTTTTTGGCAGAGACACAGCATGGCCATTGTATCAATATTTATTTTTGACCCCTTAGGCCGGGTTCATATCAGCATTTTTCATTTGTATTACTCGGTTTCGTTGAAGAATTTGAGAAACTGAAGTGAACGGATTCCATTCATTTCAGTGGGTGATTTTTTCCCCTCCACTATCCTGCATTAACTATCCTCAGTTTTCATCAGTTTCAAATAATTTCTGTTATTTTAATGCAACAAAATGTATGAATAAAAAAAAAAATACCCGGCCATGCATTAATTTCTTTTTTCTCCGACAGAAATAGCAGACATTCTAACGTACTTTATTAAATGAATATCAAAGTCTATGGTGACGGAAGTAATCTCCATAATTTTAACATCCGATATTGCTACTGAGCATGCTCAGAAAAACTAAATAAACAAGGTAAAAAAAAACATGTTAGTGATGAACGGATGTTTTAACGCATAATAATGGATGTTAATGGTCCGATTTTTAATATTTAATTTTAACAAATATATATATATATATATATATATATATATATATATATATATATTGTAAATTACTTCTATTAAAAAATCTTAATCCTTCCTGTACCTATTAGCTGCTGAATACTACAGCGGAAATTATTTTCTTTTTGAAACACAGAACTGTCTGCTGACATCATGAGCACAGTGCTCTCTGCTGACATCTCTGTCCATTTTAGGAACTGTCCAGAACAGCATATGTTTGCTATGGGGGTTTACTTTTACCCTGGACAGTTCCTAAAATGGACAGAGATGTCAGCAGAGAGCACTGTGCTCATGATGTCAGCAGACAGCTCTGTGTTTCAAACGGAAAATAATTTCCACTGTAGTATTCAGCAGCTAATAAGTACAGGAAGGATTAAGCATTAAGCATTTTTTAATAGAAGTAATTTACAAATCTGTTTAATTTTCTGGCACCAGTTGATTTAAAAAAAAAAAAGTTTTTCACCAGAATCCCCCTTTAACATCAGTTTCAGATCCATTGCGAATGACCTCCGTTATGTAAGAATAATTATAGATTTGCCCAACACTAATGTGAACATAGCCTTACACTTTAAATATGATTTTAAGGCCTATTGCTGAAGGGCTACTTTGTAATAAGCTAGCTACTAAATGCATTTGAACGTTGGTGTTTATTGACTAGTATTCTATTGCATAGGACGATGAACCGATGTTAGAAGGTGTAGTATTTAAACGTAAAATGTGGCCAAAATATTCAACAACAGGTTTACTAACCTAGCAGCTATGTACAGCGTCCGATTCATTATCATGATCTGTTGTATGTCCATTTTGTGCCTCTGTGTGTTGTTTCTTCCTGGTTTGTGCCCCACAAATACCGGATACTGTTTTGTATCTGTGAAAAAAATATATATTATATATATATACATATACACACACACGTTGCTAAAAAACCTTGTAAAAGACAATGCAGAAGAAAAAAAAACTTCTTTCTTTAAAATGTTCTTGTACAGACTACAAAGGTCACGTGGTGTGCCCTTCCATAACACCGAACAAACCATTTTTCACGGTGATGTCCTTTGCGGCGCTAACAATTGAAAGGTGACACATTGGAAATTCAAGAAACTCAACTCAACAATACATTAAAAGGTTACAGCTCTCAAGTAGTAATTCACACTGGATTTCACAAAAATTTAAGGAGCTTACAGGTTTGATGGATCAGCTTTCTTGAACATCCCCCAACCGCCTAGCCCCCCTGATCACCCGCAACTAATAATTTGATGAATTACATATACTGAAAGATGGCATTTTAGGAACTCTATGTGCCTCTTATACTCATAATAGGAAAATTATATTATTAGAAATTATTTATACGTAGAGGTAAGGGATTTTCTTTACACTTTTATACACTTACACTTTAATATATATATTTATTAATTTAAGCATTTTCTAATACTGGTATATAATTGTTATTTATTTATCAGAATTTATATATATATATATATATATATATATATATATATATATATATATCATACAAATTTTTTTTTTTTTTTAGACAACTCCAATTTGTTTCTCCCGACCTCCAGTATGCCAGCACAAATGGTTTCTGAGTATTTTTAATAAAGGATTTCCTAATATACTATATTTTATATAGGTAGAGTATTCAGTTCTTTCTTCATTTTGTAGATACCATCTGTGGTTTTGGGTACTGATATATTAAGGAGATGCATAGAAGATTGACCTCTTCTAGAACTGATAAAGGTCATCTGTACATATGGCGTATAGCTCTATAACTGGTTCTCACCAGTATCAAAAACCTAGACATATTCAATTATTAAAAGGGTACTCCGGAGGAAAAAAATATCAAATCAACTGATGCAAGAAAGGTTTACAGATTTGTAAATTTCTTCTATTTAACCCCTTCCAGTACTTATTGCTGCTGTATACTACAAAGGAAGTACTGTAGTTCTTACCAGTCTGATCGCTGTGCTCTCTGCCGACACCTCTGTCCATGTCAGGAACTGGAGCAAATCCCCACAGCAAACCTCTACTGCTCCCGATAGTTCCTGACACGGACAGAGGTGTCAGAAGAGAGCACTGTAGTCAGACTGGAAAGTCTACATAACTTCCTCTAGTTCATATAGCAGCTGATAAGTACTGAAATGCCATATATTTTTAAATAAAGGTAATGTAAGTTTAATGTTTTCCCTCTAGAGTACCCCTTTAATAATGGAATATGTCTAGTTTTTTTTTATTCTGACCCCAGTCCTGTGAAAACCCTGTATAGATATTTTGACCCCTAATGTACAGATGACCTACAGACCTATAAGATGCCAGCCTTTGCTCTAGTGTACAGGAGTTCCCCTTTAAAATAATCCTTTATACATGACACAAACCTTAGTGGATATCTAACTAAAATAACATGTTTGCTCTTTGAATGTCAGTTTTGTTGAGTTTTTTTTTTTTTTAAGTTTATTTGTAGATAGATTAGCATTTAGCATTATCATATAAAATAAAAAATAAATTTTCTTCGGTCTTTACAGCAGTATGCTACCATTTTTTATCATAATGATGCTTATAAGTCATAATCGACTTAAATTACTTTATTTTTTTATCAATTAACATCTAATTCATGAAGCTATTTGCCAACCCTTTCTCTCTTAAGTACCATGTCTAATGACATAATGGGCCTCATTTACTAAGTGTCGTGTTTTTACTAGTGGGAAATGTTGTTTCTGACTTGTAGGATTCCAACTTATTTACTATGGGGATCACAGATTGACAAGTCATGAACAATTTCTGACCAGCTATTTCTAGGTGGAAATTTCCAGCCATTTATTCACAGGATTTTCTGTGAATTAATTTGTGAAACCACACCTATATATTTTTGAATTATTATTATTAATAAATAAATAATATATTAATAAGTAAATGAGAACAATTGCCTTAATTAGGGTTTCCAAAATAATTTGGGACAAAACAAGTAGAGAACACCTGCTTCATTCTATCCTTTAAAGTTACAAATTTGGACATCACCTATGACTTGTTTTAACATGTAAAGTCTCATTAGAAGCCAACAAGAGAGCTACACTGAGCATGTGCCAAAACTTGTGCATTTTTTATTTTGCTTTCAGAATTTCCTAAACATTTAGTACGTTATGTAATTTTTTTTCCCAGTCCCAGTAATTTTAATACATGTAATTCAATTTGTGTTTCTTAAAATCCCAATAATAGTTTAGTAGATGCATGAGAATGAGTTGGTAAATATCATAAGACGTCTTTTGGATTTCGCGCAGACTTAAATGATGCAGAGAAGTCATCTGCATACAAATCCGGGTTAAGCCAGTCGGAAGCGCACTTTTCAGTAACACTAAATCTATTCTGCAGGCAGATAATGCTCCAAAGTAGAGGACTGGTCATGTTCTTAAGAACCTACAGCTCTTAAGAAGGTTAGTTGAGGAGATTAACAGTAGATACGCCAAGAGTTTATCCGCTGTACAGACATAAGACTTTGGCTGGAGTCTGCAACTTAAAAGACTTTTCCAAGAAAGTTTCAAGCCTACCACAGGCATTATCTTAAATGAAATGGATAGAACACTATTTTCTTTGTTAGATAGATATATGCATACAGTAATATCATGGGAAGTGAGAGGTTCACCTTCAGACTCGAAAGAAACAGAACTGTGTCGGCAGGAATTCCTTTATATATAATAATTATTCCCTTAACACAGTGTTTTCTAAACAGTGTGCCTCCAGCTGCTGCAAAACTACAACTTCCAGCATGCCTGGACAGCCAACGAGTTGTAGTTTTGCAACAGCTGGAGGCACAATGTTTGGAAAACACCGCCTTGCCACATATTATTTTACCAGACAAATAGAGTAGAATTATGAAAGCTTCAATGATCTCGGTCTTAGTGCTGATATCAGGGGACCTTGACTTGCATTTCTTCCCCACCTTGAGGTCAGGTTCACGCTGCAAAAATCTCCAAACTCAATTTTCCCCGAAGATCATGTGGGCGGCGCTGGGGCTGGGTGGACTGTATTGCCGTCCCCACAGGCGACAATGCATTTCTGAGCAGAGCCGCTGAAGGATCCGCTCAGAAATGCATCGCCATCTACAGGGACGGCAATGCAATCCGCACAGTTGTGGCGCCGCCCATGGGTTCTCCGGCGGAGATTCTGTTTGGAGATTCCACAGTGTGAACCCGACCTTAGTGTTGGACCTGCTTACCATCTAATGTGTATGGGGACCTCCCAACTTTCCCCCAAAATATGGTGCCAGGGATGAGAAGGATTAGGCATGCATGTTTGACTGTACACAAACTAATGATTGGCAGACAGCTATTAAAGATGTATGGCCACCTTAAAGGGGAATTCCAGTACTGAAAAATGTATCCCCTTTCGACAGGATAGGGAATAAGTGTCTGATCGCTGGGGGTCTGACTGCTGGGACCCCTCACAATCTCCTGCACAGCGCCCCGGTTCTCCCCATGTACAGAACAGCCACCGATCTGTGCATGGAGCTGTGTCAACTACCGCACAAAGCACTGGTCAACAAGCCCCCTTCATGCATCTCTATGGGAAGCCCCCCAAGATCAGGCATTTATCCCTTATCCTGTGGAGAGAGGATACGTTGTTAAGTACCAGAGTTCCTCTTTAAGCCAGCCCTAATCTGTCAGCAAAGATGAAGAAGGGGCATGCTTAGCTAGTGAACTAAGGCTGGGTTCACACTATGTTTTGGCTATACGGGAACCAGATCGGGCTGGGGGGGGGGGGGGGGGAGTGAAAACTGGGCACATGCACTCCTATACATGCCTTACATTGCACGGTGCAACTATAACACGTCATCGAATGGTGCATGACACAGTTTTTTCCTTTCAGGTACAAGAGATCTTTGGAATTATTTTAAGGCTCTGTACAACTCAGAGGTTGAGATCTAATACTATATATTAGCATAGGTATTTTACTGGTTAACCTACTCTACATTAAGTTGAAGTGTAATTTCTATACTAAATGCCAACTGTGGATACTGAGTCATCAATTTACAAATCATAGGTTAGGAACCTTTTTAAATATTTCCTCCTAATAAAGTAATTGTTTAAATAGTTATGTAGAACATTTTATACAAGTGCAGTTAAAAGTGTCAATTTATTCAAGAGCCACTTACACGTTTATAGAAATATACCCTTTCAAAACTTCCTTTTTTTATTTGACATTAAAAGAAAGGCCATAATATAACTGATGGAAGTACCTGATACAGCCTTAAATGTCCCAGGAGTGGAGATAATACTGGCTGATGAATCATGCACTACATTATCTTCTATAAAATTATATTATACGTGTTTAAAAATATTTTCATAATGCCAGATTTCTTCATTGCCTCCAATGATTTCACTATGACTATAGTAGGTTACAATTTACACAGTAAAGGTAGAGTCACGCGTGCCGTATTTTGCTGTTTATTTGCTATTTTGCTACCTATTGAAGTCAATGGGTAGGAAAATATGCAGCACCAAATATGCAGTAAAATACGTCACGTGTGACCCTACCCTTAAGCTTGTATTATGATATAAAGATGTCCTTATTATAAAATTCAGGGGTCTAGACAGAAGAGTTGAGGATCTATCATGGCACATGCTCAAGGCATTGGGTGATGGGCGCCAACGAGCTGCTAACTTTGGCTATTGTATTTACATTCTGCTAGGGTTGAGAACTGAATTTATTCGTGAAGAAAACTAAAGATAAAATGCTGGTAACCTACTATAATTCTGAGCATATTTATCCATAATGCCTGTAGATTCAGTGGTTGGACATTTGCTTATTTGCTTTGAAACTTGAGAGAACACTCCTCCAGCCAAATGAATGTGTCTACAAAATATAGGTGATGATTGAAAGCCATTTATAAGACTAAAGATGGCTATACACTTTAGATAACTGTTGACATACAGCTATCTCCCCTGACCCTACCATAAAGATGTATGCAAGGTTCACTTGAGCATGCAGTTGTTTTTTAATGGGAAGAGTGGAGGTAAGCTGCTGCCAGACACCACTGCCTCTGGCTTATATTCCTTGAGATCAAAAGGATCAGGCATGTTGAAATCCATCTGTCTCTCCTCAAACAACATCTATTGGTAGAGAGTTAGAAGGCCCTAAAACACATTAGCTGCTTGGCCAGAACTGGTAAAATCGGCAGATTCGGCCAACAATAATCTGTATGGCTCTAGATTCAGTATAACGCTTCTGATTCCACATTGGAATCTATTAGTCATTGTGATAACAGTTGAACAAGGGTCTTTTACTTACAGTTGCCATGCGAAATACTGATTGGCTCAGAATCTTCTGGGAATCCAGCCCCAGCTACTTGCAGTACTGTGAAATATAGCAGCAAAGCTTCTGACCTCATAGTAGTTTAGCTCAAAGACTTTACTTTTCACTTCACCCTGTAAGACCGAAAGAAATAAAATATTAAATCTTATGACAAATTTTTTTTTTTTTTTGGGGGGGGGGGGGGGGGGGCTGAACAAGCAGAAACGATGTTTGACGTGTTACAGAATTAATTGCTTACATTAAATAAGGGCAAATGAATAATACATGTATTTTCACTTTATGTAAAGATAATACAAAAACTCATTTCTGATTCTCTTTCAACTATTTAATGCTGCAGGAAACAGCTCTATTAGATATCCACTAAACAGATGAACATATTAATATTAAAGCGATGGGAAATAAACCCGGTCCTAGGACATCCAAAACAAGTGATTAGAGAAGAAGTAAAGTCTCACCATGGTACAAATATATATATATATATATATATATATATATATATATATATATATATATATATATTTATTTATATTTATTAAGGTCTGTAAATATAAAAGCTTACAATCAAAATAGTAATAGCCTCTGAGCAACCAAAGGAAGGTAAAAAACCATTCAGGTCATTGTTTGCATCAAGATCATCATTCTAGTCTTCTAGTGTTCATTGGATCTTCCTGACACTTTCAAGCAGGGGATTATTTGGTTATACAATGAGATAGTTGCTGAGTCTGTCATGAATCACTTAACATTTAGTGCGCTTAACATTAATAGATCTATAAACTACTCTTTACACCACAAATATGCTGTTCTGATCTTTTCACGACTGTTCTACATGAGGTTCCCGAACATCATGATGAAATTTTCATTATTACAACTTGCAGCCTTCAAGCTGACAGTGACCAAACACCACTATATCACATCCAAGTATGTAACAAATAGACCCGCTCGTGTGTCACCTACTGTGAATCAGACATGTTGGATATGATGATAGTTATTCACCCTCATAGTCATCTGCCAACTACACTAACACAACCTTATTTAACCAGCAATTCCTTATTGAAGAGCCGAGGTACGTGCTCTCAAATGATCCAAGTGCAAATAAAAAGTGCAAGTGTTCACACAAAAAAAGATGGGTTGGGCTTCTCTGCCGGAGCAGGACAGGCACGGGGTATGGCGGGGAGGTGAAGAATCTAATAGCCTAGACCGGCAGGAGGGACACCCAGAAGGGTAAACACACCCTGACCAAATCCTAGTGGACAAACACAAAAAGTGGACACAGTGACATAAAAAATAAATAAGTAAGTGAATGTGTGCAGTGTAATACTGCCCGGATTATTTAACAAGCAATTCATTCAAGTTCTCAATATGCTACTGAGCGGTCTCCAATACCCACTGTGGAAAGCAGCCAAAGATTCACACCCCATTAAGATGGTGGTGAATGCTCCCTTGACAATCCGCAGACTGCAACAATGTTCATAGACATTACTACTCTTAAAGTGATGTGAACCTCAAGCTCTAAGCTACAGCCCCTTGCAGGACTGTATTCTTAATCCTACTCCTACCCACTCCTGTTGGATTTCTTACAATTACAATTTGCTCCCACAAGGTGTGTGTTCCACTCCCACCCGCTCCCAGTGGTTTTCTAACTATTACCGTCCACTTTCACAAGGTGTGTGTTCCACTTACGCCTGTTCCCACAACACGTGTGTCCAATCCCGCCCACACATTGAGAAATATCCCCCTGTGCAATTTAATTACCCACCATGCCATTTGATTACCTCCCATGGTATTTCATCCCCCCCCTTGCGCTATTTTATCCCCCACTTGTGCTATATTACCAGTCCTCTGTGGCATTTTAGAGGTTTGCAGGACTGCACTGGATTTTGCCAGACCCGCCGTATGCTCTGTGACCGCCCGCTCTCGTCTGGTTAATACTAAAACTGCCCTTTCTGGCAAGTTTTATATCAGGTCCTGCAGGACCCGCAGGATCCCAAACCCACTGCAGTCCTCTACTCTAAACCTTTTTGAAACTGAGCAGCAGTGGCCACCTAGTTGACAGCCAAGGCCTTCAATAGCATAATGGGTGCAAAGAAAAAAAAAAAGTGGGGCGAATGGGTGGAAAAAAAAAAAAAAAAAGAGAAAAGAAAAGAAAATAGGGTACCTCCATTTATGGAGCAGCAGCTCTACATGGATGATGATGGCAACATTATTATTATTATTATTATTAATAATTTATTTACTTTTTAAAGAGGCCAGAAGTTCTTCATGAAGACCATGTGAGATGTCTCATTACCTCTATGGTCATTGAGGCATCTTACATTGGAGAATAGGGTACTAACAAATAGTCTTTAACCCCTTAAGGACTCAGCCCATTTTGGCCTTAAGGACTCAGACAATTTAATTTTTACGTTTTCATTTTTTCCTCCTCGCCTTCTAAAAATCATAACTATTTTATATTTTCATCCACAGACTAGTATTAGGGCTTGTTTTTTGTGCGACCAGTTGTCCTTTGTAATGATATAACTCATTATATCATAAAATGTATGGCGCAACCAAAAAACACTTTTTGTGGGGAAATTAAAACGAAAAACGCAATTTTGCTAGTTTTGGAAGGTTTTGTTTTCACGCCGTACAATTTATGGTAAAAATGACATGTGTTCTTTATTCTGAGGGTCAATACGATTAAAATGATACCCATTATTATATACTTTTATATTATTGTTGCGCTTAAAAAAAATCACAAACTTTTTAACCAAATTAGTACGTTTATAATCCCTTTATTTTGATGACCTCTAACTTTTTTATTTTTCCGTATAAGTGGCGGTATGGGGGCTCATTTTTTGCGCCATGATCTGTACTTTTTTTTGATACCACATTTGCATATAAAAAACTTTTAATACATTTTTTATAATTTTTTTTTTATAAAATGTATTAAAAAAGTAGGAATTTGGGACTTTTTTTATTTTTTTTCGTTCACGCCGTTCACTGTATGGGATCATTAACATTTTATTTTAATAGTTCAGACATTTACGCATGCGGCGATACCAAATATGTCTATAAAAAAATGTTTTTTACTCTTTTTGGGGGTAAAATAGGAAAAAACGGACGTTTTACTTTTTTATTGGGGGAGGGGATTTTTCACTTTTTTTTTACTTTTACTTTTACATTTTTTTACATTTTTTTTTACACTTGAATAGTCCCCATAGGGGACTATTCATAGCAATACCATGATTGCTAATACTGATCTGTTCTATGTATAGGACATAGAACAGATCAGTATTATCGGTCATCTCCTGCTCTGGTCTGCTCGATCACAGACCAGAGCAGGAGATGCCGGGAGCCGGACGGAGGCAGGAGAGGGGACCTCCGTGCGGCGTTCTGAATGATCGGATCCCCGCAGAAGCGCTGCGGGCGATCCGATCGTTCATTTAAATCACGAACTACCGCAGATGCCGGGATCTGTATTGATCCCGGCACCTGAGGGGTTAATGGCGGACGCCCGCGACGCCGGCGGGTCCCTGGCTGCGATCAGCAGCCGGGATCAGCCGCGCATGACACGGGCATCGCTCCGATGCCCGCGGTAATGCTTAGGACGTAAATGTACATCCTGGTGCGTTAAGTACCACCTCACCAGGACGTACATTTACGTCCTGCGTCCTTAAGGGGTTAAAGGGGTATTCCAGAAAAAAACTTTTTTTTTTTATTATATCAACTGGCTCCAGAAAGTTATACAGATTTGTAAATTACTTCTAATAAAAAATCTTAATCCTTTCAATAATCATCAGCTGCTGAAGTTGAGTTGTTGTTTTCTGTCTGGCAACAGTGCTCTCTGTTGACATCTCTGCTTGTCTTGGGAACTGCACAGAGTAGAAGAGGATTGCTATGGAGATTTGCTTTTAAACTGGGCGGTTCCCGAGAAACGTGTCATCAGAGAGCACTTAGACAGAAAACAACAACTCAACTTCAGCAGCTTATAAGTACTGAAAGGATTAAGATTTTTTTTATAAAAGTAATTTACAAATCTGTTTTAACTTTCTGGAGCCAGTTGAGATATATATATATATATATATATATATATATATATATATATATATATATATATAGTCCACAGAAATCAATGGCGCAGCACTCCAACAAAGTTCCAATCAACAAGTGAATTTATTCAAAGCATGTCTCCAGTAGCAACGTTTCAGCTCTACACTAGAGCTTTTTTCAAGCATAGTGACAATCAATACTTCAGGAGTATATATACCCAAAACAGGTGACCTCATTTATCAAACAATAAATTAACTAATACAGTGCAAAAAGATGAAAAATCACAATACAAAATTACAATATTGACCCAAAACAGTGCATAGATAAGAGTACCGATAGGTACAGGCATAGTGAATATATTAAAATCATTAAGATGTACATAAAAAGGCTTGAAAATTAATGGATCGGGCCTTGGACGCTGGGCACCCGTGGTAGTATTATTGGATGTGCTGCATTTTCTTCATTTATATATATATATATATATATATATATATATATATATATATATATATATATTTTTTTTTTTTTATGGGCACTGTCATGAAATAAAAAAAATTGATATGTTGTAGTACTTAAGTACTACAACATATCTCTAATATAGTTTAATTAAAAAAAGTGAATGCATTCGGCAGTGACATCACTACAGAATTTCGTCTCATTTGAGCCTGGCAAATGAGTCGAAATTCCAGTCACTGCGGTGCTCGCTACCGCCTGTCAATCAAACAGGCGAGAGCGAGCACAGTGAAATCCAGGGCTGCGCATTGGCTCCCTGGACTCACACACTGGCTGCCTCCCTGCTGCATATTCTCTCTGCTGCAGGGAGGCACGTGGCGATATTGGTCGGGGGCTGGGTGTCTTCCAACACAGGGTGCCTCCAGTTGTTTCACCACTACAACTCCCAGCATGCCCTGACAGCAAATAGATGTCAGGGCATGCTGGGAGTTGTAGTGGTGAAACAGCTGGAGGCACCCTGTCAGGAGAACTAAGGGCGGAAGTTGGCCCCCAGCAGGCATCAGTGACGTGGTGCCTGCTGGGGAAGTCTGCCTGGTAGTGAGCACACTACCAGGCAGACAAAATGCCATTTTTAAGATAATAAAAAAAAAATAAAGGCAGGGAGGGGGTTAGGGATAGATGGGCAAAAGGCAGGGACAGAAGAAAAAAAAAAAAAAAAAGAGGATGGTGGGAGCTACCCTTTAAAGTTTTTTCCTGGATAACCCCATTATCTTGTCTCTCATTGAGCAGTTTACATCTTTAGAACTGTTCTGTATCACAACATACATGGTCTATGGATGTCATTCACATCCGGGCATGCTGGAAATTGTAGTTTTTCAAAAGGTGGAGGCACACTGGTTGGAAAACATTGCTTTAGTCAGTTTTTGATATGTGGCAGTTTTTTTTCCGTTACAATACAGGGTGTTTCTATATACATTGGAAACAATATATGCTTCAAAGTGACAGTAGTTGAATTACCACATAAATAAGCTTATTCTTTACTGCTTTGAACCACTGGATCTATAGTTAAGAACATATTTGGCAGAAGTTTGGCCTTTTCTCCTTTCTGTTAATTCTTCTTTTGCCAAGGAAAGGGTAATCTTTTAAGCTCAGTAAAACATGGCCTGGGGGGGACTTCAAAGAAGGCCAACGTAATTAACTGTAGATTTCCATCAACCCTCTTTGACCGGACTCATACCAATGACCTGCTGTTCAATCACGTATTAGGTAGGGGGGCAACAAAAACAATAGGAACACCAGAAAGGTATGCACAGCTGAAGGGTATCTTTTAAGAGGTCTTTTTCTTTAATGCTAGTGAAATGTTAAATGCAATGTCTCTATTTGTGTACTGCATTAATCTAAACAGCCAACAGAGCCGTCCCCCGAGGGCTCCGCTTACTCTTGTATGTCAATACACTAATGCTATCAACAAGTTAAGAGCAGACATATTGGGGACCAGACAGCCTTACTGACACCAGCACACACAGATCTTTTTGTTCTAAATCCTAGGCGGCATACATTCGCTCGTTTCATTGTCTCATGTAGTGGATAGGGCATAGTCAGCTTGCACTGTTTTCTTTTATCAATTTTCCCTATACTCATACTATTATTAAAGAGGTACTCCGGTGGAAAACTTTTTTTTTTTTTTAATGAACTGGTGCCAGAAAGTTAAACAGATTTGTAAATTACTTCAATTAAAAAATCTTAATCCTTTCAGTACTTTTTAGCAGCTGTTTGCTACAGGGGAAAATCTTAATTTTTTGAATTTCGTCCAACACTTTTTTGTGTTGTCCATAGTGCTCTCTGCTGACACCTGATGCCCGTATCAGGAACTGTCCAAAGCCGGAGAACATCCCCATAGCAAACTTATGCTACTCTGGACAGTTCCTGACACGGACAGAGGTGTCAGCAGAAAGAACTGTGGACAACACAAAAAATTAATTCTAAAAGTAAATAATTTCCTCTGTAGCATACAGCTGCTATAAAAGTACTAAAAGGATTAAGATTTTTTTATAGAAGTAATATACAAATCTGTTTAACTTTCTGGCACCAGTTCATTAAAAAAAAAAAAGTTTTCCACCAGAGTACCCCTTTAAGATCAGGACTAGTATGGTTAGGACTCTCTTTAAACATATCACTAGCTCCTAGTATAAAGAGATATCCTGCTGGGGAATGTACACACTGGGGAAGGACTGGAGCAGAATTGAAGAGGAAAAATTTCGGTCAGGAAAATCTTGATTTTTGCCATTCTCTCCCTCCTGTAGAATTCCTGCAGAATTTCTGCATAAAATTTTGCCTGAAGAATGAGCATGTTCAATTGTGCAGAAATTCCTCAGTGTAGGCAGGGCAGCAGAAAGTCATTTGAAGTCCTTTGGGACTTTCATTTAGGGATAAATTAGAGCAGAATAGCCGAGTAAATTCCTCTTCAGTTCCTCAGTGTGAACATACCCTAAAGGTAATGTAGCAACAGTCATAAGATCAATGTCAGCTAAAGGGTGTTTACTGCTCATGTTCAATCATCATATAGACCATCTATAGACAGACAATTGGGCCAAAAAGTTCATCTGCTGGTTAGAATTTTCTTTTAAAGGGGTATTCCAGGCAAAAACTTTTTTTTATATATCAACTGGCTCCTGAAAGTTAAACAGATTTGTAAATTACTTCTATTAAAAAATCAATCCTTCCAATAGTTATTAGCTTCTGAAGTTTTCTGTCTAACTGCTCAATTATGATGTCACGTCCCGGGAGCTGTGCATGATGGGAGAATATCCCCATAGGAGCTGCACAGCTCCCGGGACGTGAGTCATCAGAAAGCAGTTGGACAGAAAACAGCAACTCAACTTCAGAAGCTAATAACTATTTGAAGGGTTAAGATTTTTTAATAGAAGTAATTTACAAATCTGTTTAACTTTCCGGAGCCAGTTGATATATATATATAAAAAAAAAAGTTTTGGCCTGGAATACCCCTTTAACATTTAAGTTTATGCCAATGTATGGCCAAGACATTAAAAAAAGTGCACTCAAAGGGAGGGTTTCATTTTTTTCTCTCTTTTTGTTGCCCCAAAATGTTTCATGACGTTTCATTGATCAGAACAATGTGGTTTTGTCGGGCCAGTTGCAAAAAATTGCTAACAAAGCTGCTAAAAGGGCTTTTCCATTAAAAAATTATTCCCTTTTCACAGGATAGGGGTTATCAATTGTTGGACCTCTGATCACACATATGGAGGAAAACTGTACCTAGATTGAAAGGAGTGCTGGTCATGCATGCTACACTTCATTCATCCCTATTTTTCCCCCTGATCGGACCCCCACAGATACGTTCTTTTTATCCTTTATTCATTCATCCCCTTTGGTTAGACCCCCACAGATTAGTTTTTTTTTATCCTTTATTCATTCATCCCTTTTGGTTGGACGCTCACATATGAGTTTGTTATCCTCTATCCTTTCACCCCCTCGGTTGGACCCCCACCAATAAGTTTATCATCCTCTATCCTGTAGATAAGGATAAGGGAAAACCCATCTACTGATCTTGTTTCCATACAATTGTAATACTAGTCCATACCCTGTCTACAGCTAACATTTGGTAAACCTCTTAGTAACTGCCCATACATGTTATTACAGTGATCAGTAAGGAGCCTTAGGCTAGGTTGACTTTTTTTATGTTGGTAGCCTAGGCACCTGGCAAGGGTCCATAACGAACCAAACTAAGAATTTGTCAATATTTTTCTCACATGGTGTATGCTTTAAAAAAAAAAATTTAAATAAAAAGCGAAAATGGCAGTATTTAGTTAATTTACTCCCCTACCCCCCCCCCCCCCCAAAAAAAAATAGCCATCAAAAAGTGTATACATTTTGTTTTCTATAAAAAGTGTTTCTATTGTGCCAAACAACTTGAAAAAAAGTCAATATAAATGTAGTATTGCTGTAATCATACTGACCAAGAGAATACATTTGTAGTGCGTTTTTTTCCGCCTGGTGAATATCTAAAATTTAAAGCACACACACACAAAAAAAAGACAAAATCACATTAACCCCATATTGACTAGGTCCTAAGGCTGTGTTCACATGTCCAGGTTTTGAAATTAATAAATAGAAAGCCAGGAATGAATTTTAAAAAAGGGGATGAATCAATTATCCCTTTATACATGTCCTCCATTTCTGATCTGGTCCTGGCTTTGGTTACAAAAATATCTTGTATGAAGTCTAAGGGGTTGATGTAATTTATGGACAAATGATTTATTTTTTTATTATTTATTGCTTTATTATTTCCTAACTACAAACCCCCACCAGTTAATTGCTTGCCAAATTGCTAGTGCTAGAAAGTATAGAATAAAAAAAAAAAAAAAAACTGAAAAAACACATATATCAGTAAGCAGGCTGCATCTTGGCTTCCTAACAGAGACAGGAACCTTAATAAATGCAGCTCTAATGAGTTGCTGCCACTTTGGGCCGAGAAGACAAACAGCCCACACTGAAATTGAAAGTGGCTCAAGGCGATCGATTCTGGTTGTAACCTTTACTGTAAACAGTCTCTGGGGATCCCATGAGCCACCTGTTCAGTGATATTTGCATTGATATACAGCAGAAATAGAAATGAGAAAGAGTCTTCCAGTTTTTGATAAAGCATTTGTTCCTCTCCGCTTCTCGTGTTTTCTTTCAGAGATGTTTTTCAACAAAAAAAAGGGGGAAGTAGAGTCGGGTGAAAATCCCAAGGACTTATAACTCATGCACAGCAATGAGAAAACCTGCTTATTCTAGGATGACACACATAACAAGAAATAAAACCCTTGTGTGAGGTTGCAAAGCCCTTTGTTACTGTTGCAAACACTGAATTTCTAAGTGTGACCCTGCTCACCTTTAACACCTTAGAAGCACGTCATTGGAACCATTTTAGAAGATGTTCTTCCATACTTCAAACACTTCCCATTCTGAATTGCAATACAAAAGATAAAGGGACGCTACATGTAATAGAGAACCAAGCTTACCTCAAACACGAACATGGTATACAGTGTCACCTGACAATAAGAATAGAGACTATTTACTATGGTTACACTGATGTTGGTGACGTGTGGAATCGGATGAGATCTTTTTCGATGTGGGACAGAATTCTGACAATAATATAAGATCTGCTTGAATTTTGTTTTGTCTATACCCACCTACTCTATGGTTTGGCTAAAAGAATATAGTATTTTTTTGAAATAATTCATTTGCATACCCTTTTCTCATGGAGCATTGCCTTTACCAAGAATGTGTCACTATGAAAATGCTTTCTAACTATCTAAATGGTATCATGTTATAAAGAAGAAAGAGCTGATCAAATTGATATAAATTATTGTGAGAAAAGGTTTAGGATAATTTGCTTACAATCTCTGCTCTCTCTATACTTAGAAGTCCAGTGGAAAGTGTCACTCCATGAAAGGACCGCCCATCGGACTCCTTATAATGGAGAGATCAGAAATTTGAATCAATAAATGACAAATACATATTTTTTTTTATAACAAAGATATTTATTAATCTGCTTCGCATGTCCTGCTCTATATCATTATGCCAAGAGACAACTAGCATTTTCCGGGAGACAGGTTCCCTTTTTTTAAAGCAAGACACCATACATCACTTGGAGCTCTTCATTAAGAACCAGCTCTTCTATCCGGTAGTGGTATCTAAAACCTAAATAGCTAATCTATTTAAAGAGGGAAGATTTAAAGGGGAACTCCTCTACATAAGTCCTGATCCCCTTTCCACAGGCTCCCGTGGATAGGGGATACATTTCTAATCGCAGGAGGGGGGGTGTCCAGTCGAACCCCCCAATCCTCTGCACGGCACCCCAACTCTCCCCATGCACACAGCAACCTCCACTCCATACACAGATTACTCTCAACCGTGGCACAAAGTGGTGGTCAATACGCCCCTCCATTTATCTCTAACTGGAGATACAGCGCTTGGGTATCCTCAGCTTACCTGTAGAGAAACATGAAGGGGGAGTGTCAGCCACTGCTTCTTGCCATGGTTGATAGTAATCTGTGAAGGGAGCAGAGGTCACTCCATGCATTTGAAGAGCTGGAGGCACCATCGGTTGGACACCCTGCGATCAGACAGACACTTATCCCCTATTCATTCCCTATCAGGTGATGGGTGGGATTATACAATCAAGGGGTGTGAATATTGTGCACTGAGGAACATTTATGTCTAATACATACCCCCTGATTATATAATCCCTCCCATCATCTGTTATTGCTCCCCTTAATAAAGTTAAGTTCACATCCATCTGACTGTATAATCCCACCCATCAATAATAAAATTAAGTCCACTCCCATCTGACTAATTCCCTGATTTGTCAGACAAATTATAAACCAACATATCTCAATTATAAACCCACATATATCAAGAAACTGTAAAAAGGTGTTTGACCAGGGCACCCTAAGCTATGTAATAATGCAATCTCATTTTGGGGGGTTGGCCATAGGTCCTCCTTAACCCCCATTACCCATCAGCTG
The DNA here is from genome assembly GCF_029499605.1 of Hyla sarda. NCBI lineage: Eukaryota > Metazoa > Chordata > Amphibia > Anura > Hylidae > Hyla > Hyla sarda. The sequence continues at coordinate 493,421,880 of NC_079189.1, read as the reverse complement.
TACCACCAACAGTAATAGAAATAAAGATTAGAAGAGGAAACGTTGCAGGGTTTATAATTTCGCAACATTCTTCCTGTGTGTTGTCCTTCTATGTGAATTATTCTTCACTTTTTGTTCCTTATTAACAATTGTTGAGAAAACATAAATTCACCCCGGGAGCGAGACATTAATTCACGACTAAAAATCGAAGTCGAAGTGTTGGGGTAAACATTGCATATGTTTGTGTGTGTATCTGTGCATTTTTTACTGACATTTACGCCCTCAACCAGGCAATTGTGTTGGAAATTTCTTCTAAAAATAGTGGAACTAAAACAACATGTTATAATGAAACCAACATGAGCGTGAAGAAGAATCTGGGAAATTCATAGACTACAGCTCGTATTTCATCTCTTATCTGTAATATAGCGCATGCCATAAAAAACAACACAAGCCAGCCCGAGCAAATCTGCATAACACCACTTGTATATACTATGTTGACAGAGTTCAGATCTGCTTTACAGCTTTACAGATTATAGTAAGGAATTGCCCCTGGACGTCTGTTTTCTCTCAAGGTACTGCAAACCAAAACATGTAATGTTCTGCAAAGTTTTACATTAACCTGCATCGGTCCATTAAAGGGGTACTCCGGTGGAAAACAATTTTTTTCTAATCAACTGGTGGCAGAAAGTTGAACAGATTTGTAATTACTTCTATGTAAAAAAATCTTAATCCTTCCTGTACTTATCAGCTGCAGTATGCGCCAGAGGAAGTTGTACAGTTATTTTCTATCTGACCTCAGTGCTCTCTGCTGCCACCTCTGTCCGTGTCAGGAACTGTCAAGAGTAAAAGAGGTTTGCTACAGGGATTTGTTCCTACTCTGGACAGTTCCTGATATGGACAGAGGTGGCAGCAGAGAGCACTGTGGTCAGACAGAAAAGAACTATACAACTTCCTCTGGAGCATACGGCAGCTGGTAAGTACAGGAAGGGTTAGGATTTTTACATAGAAGTAATTTACAAATCTGTTTAACTTCCTGTAGAGCACACATCAGCTGATAAGTACCGGAAGGATTAAGATTTTTATATAGAAGTAATTTACAAATCTCTTGGCACCAGTTGATTTAAAAAAAAATGGTCTATCCTTTAAAATAATAAATAAAAAAAAGAAAACAAAAAACACTCCAAGATGACTCACTTTTTTTTTTTTTTTGAATTGTGGAACTTTTTAAACACTAGGGCAGCACCCAGATGTTATTTATTTGGTTGAGCCCCCCACATTTTTTCTAGTTTGGACTGACATAAAAAGAATAAAAGGCTAGCATGGGATTATGTATTGAGCTAAAGCAATGGTTTCCAAAGTGTGGATCTCAAGCTGTTGCAAAACTACAACTCCCAACATGCCCGGGCATGTTGGGAGTTGTAGTTTTGCAACAGCGGGAAGTTCACAATTTGTAGACCACTAAACTAACGGTTTCAGTTGGTCATGTGGATAGGATTCAAATTGCTTACCCTTGTAAAGGAGTCAAATCTGACATAATATTATAATCATTATTATATTATTAGAATATTATAGTATGGCTAGTGATAATTCCCTGAAGGCTACCATACACAATCAAAAATTGGCTGAGCCTGGCTGACTGATAGGTCTCCCGAATCTCTCCTGATATCATTTGTTTGATTTTAAATATTCAACTTTTTTTGCTTTTTTTTGGGAGATAAGCCACTGCCAGATGTCTGGCAGTGGCTTACCTCCCTTTTCTTATTCACAACAAACAAATGTATACATGGAAGGTTCATGTATACACGGAATTGAGTGATAAAAGACAGCAGCTATGGGAGGTGTATAGGCCCCTTTTTTTAATTTTTTTTTAATTTCAGGTGGTCCAAATAGAAGCTTCATCCTAAGGGTTCATTCCAGCTATGCATTTTACAGGCAGAATTTCTGATGCAGCAGCCTCCCATTGTTTTCAATGAGATTCTACTGTACCATTCACACTATGGAATTTTTCGCAATGTTTCCGCCGCAGAAATTCAGATACCTGACTCCCCTGAAAGAACAAACATGTTCACTCTTTTGTTGGAATCTGCACAGAAATGCATTGCCGTCTATGGAGACGGCGCATTTTCGAACGGTCCTAGAGCCGACTGATTCAGTGTTAGGAACCCAAAACATTGCACCAAAAAGTCCTTAAAATATAGAATATGAAAAGTAAATCATTCCATTTTATTAGGTCACAGATTTTCTGAACAATTGTGTAGAGATGAACATCTTCCACTATACCTGAATATTCAGGAGTCTTTGTCTTTCTAAGGGTATGTTCACATTGCGGAATGTCTGTGCGGAATTCCTCCGGAATATTCCACATGGACATTCTGCTACAGCAGAGTTGCATTGATTTCAATGGGATTCTGCTTCACTGTGCACACTGTGGAATTTCCGTGGCAAGGAAATTCTGCCAAGGAAATTCCAATGCCGGTATCCACATACATGTCTATTCTTCCTGTGGATATCAGAAATGCATCGCCACCATCCTAGCACCTGCCGGAAATCATATGCGGACATTCCGCACATTTTTCAACCATGTGAACATACCCCGATACTCATGTGACACCGGTAGCAAATAAACATGCAAAGGTCACAATAGAGAAGACAACTGAATAAATAATTTAATACTTAATACAACATCCTTAAGAAGATTTTATCAATCAAAATATTTAGTTAAACATTCCAATATAATGTTCCTTTAATGCAGAGCAGCCATAGAGTGGGTGATAATAACTATGTGACCTGCCAGTCCTCCCATTACTGCATACATAATAAATGTGCCAAGCTGCATAGGGCTCGAAATATTGCCTGAGGGAAGGGGAACAAGCAGATGAAAGTGACCTACATTACTGCCATTTACAATACTATGAGAAGAAATATAATATTAAAACTTTGGCCGGCATTTATCATCGTAGTTGTAAGTGAAGATTTTTCTACACTTTTTTTGTGTGCTGGTAATGTGTAGGAGAACCAGATTTATTAAATAGTCACATTTGATAAATTTTGTGCAGGTCACATTTTCTGAAATCTCTCTCTTCACATACACCAAAAATCTAAGCTAAGCCTGGGCCGGTGTACTTTTAGAGACTTTTCAGTGGCTTTGAGCATTTTTTGCGCCTTTTCACAAAAAGGCGCAGTTTGTAAAACCCTTCCATATAATGGCCAAAATTTATCATTGTCTTTAAACAGTTTTTTGTGTAAAAAAAAGGCCCAATCAGGGTTTATTTGCGCCTTTTGGTTAACACATTTCTGCTGATTTTGAGTTACAATCCACTGATTTTGGCAATACACATGATATATACTTTATGAAAAGGTGCAAAAAAGGCACAAAGCCGCTGAAAAGTCTCTAAAACTACACCAGCCCAGAGGTAGCTTAGCTTTTTGGTGTATGTGAAGAGAGAAATTTCAGAAAATGTGACCTGCACAAAATTTAATCAAATGCTCTGCTATCATTTAATAAATCTGGTGCTCTTACACATTACCAGCACACAAAAAAAGTGTAGAAAAATGCTTCACTTACAACTACAATGATAAATGCTTCACTTACACCTACAATGATAAATGCTTCACTTACACCTACAATGATAAATGTATCATTTTTTATAACAAATGTTTTATTAATTTTTAAACAGGTGTCAATTTGTGTGGGCGGGCAGGGCACTAAAAATATAGTGTGTGTGTTTGTAGTGTGTGTGTTTCACTTTCTTTATTTTATTTTTTACATTTTTAAAAGGTAGTACTACTCCCAGCATGGAACATACTGTTCCATGATGGGAGTAGTAGTACCTGTACTAATTGACAGATTGCCGGGGTTCGTTGCGATCCTCCTGTATAATGTATAGACGCGGCCGGCTGCTCTTCTATGGTCCCCTGCACTGCCGTATGTATATATATATATATATATATATATATATATATATACACACATACAAACACACCTATTCATATTTCCAGTAGAGAGCTGTGATTGGCCAGATGGTTCCAGCCAATCACAACTCTCTGTGATATATATGAATACGTGTATTTATACGTCAGTGAAGGGGACCATAGAAGAGCGCCGGCCACATCTATACATTATACAAGATGATCACAACGGGTGTAAGGAGTGACATCTGCTGTGATCTTTCCTTAACGGCAGGTACTACTACTCCCAACACGGAGCACACTCTGCTCCATGCTGGGAGCTGTAGTACCTGCATTAATAGACAGATCGCAACAGGTGTCAGAAGTTACACTCGCTGCGATATGTCTATTAATGCAGGTACTACAGCTCCCAGCATGGAGAAGAGTGTGCTCCATGTTGGGAGTAGTAGTACCTGAGGGAAAGAACAGATCACAGTGGGTATCACTACTGACACCCAATGTGATCATCCTGTCTATTGCAGAGATGGAGCAGCTTTCTCCTGCGCTCGCATCTCTGCACTATACTCCGGCCAGCCACTCACTCATTCATATTTCCCTCAGAGCGGTGATTGGCTGCAACCATCCGACCAATCACCACTCTGGGTGGAAAATATGAATGAGTGATGTTCTATTCACATCACTGGCTGGAGTATAGTGCAGATATGCGAGTGCTGTATAGAGCCGCATCTCTACTATATTATGGACGATCGTATCGGGTGTCAGACTGATACCCGGGGCCATATGTCTATTAGTACAGGTTCTACTATTCCCATCATGGAACAGTCTGTTCCATGCTGGGAGTAGTAGTACTACCTAAAAAATTTCAAAAAATAGAGAAAAAAGTGAAACACACACACACACACACACACTTTATTAAATGGTCCCTTGCTTCTAAATTAAAAACAAATTTTGTTTTAACAAAAATAAAATTAGTTTTTCACAATTTCGTAGGCATGTACAATTTGTTTTGCTACGATTTCGGATTCATTCGGATGTAAATATTTTGTACATTCGGATCAATCTGAATGTATGAAATATGAACAATTCGGACAAAAACGAATTACGTCCGAAACAAATTGCACAAGCCTAATTGCAACTCAATATCAGCAGAAATGTGTAAACCAAAAGGCGCACATAAACCCTGCATGCACCTTTTTTGAACCTTTTGTATACATACAAAACTGTCTAAAGACAATGATAAGTGTCGGCATTTGTATCCAATTTTAGAAAAGTTATCCATTGTCCAAGAAGTATCCACTGTTAATGCGGGTTCCATTATTTTATAAGGCAATTCTCTCCTCCATTGACAGACTACGTACATGGAACCTTAACAAAAAACAAGAAAGTTGACATTTCGGATATATATTCCATCTCCAACTTTTTTTTGCCTCTGATAAGGGCTCTGTCTCACAGTGTTCTCTTCTGGAATTCTATTATGTTTAAAAATGCATTTACGCATTTTTAATACATAATTTTAGGGCTTTTAGTGGTATTTTATAGGTGTTTGTTATTTCATACTCTACGCTTTTTGACAACATTTTCTATACAGCGGCCTATGGGCAAAAAAGGCTCCTAAAAACACACCCAGAGCATTCTAAAAAAAAAAAAAATTTTATAAATATATATATATATATATATATATATATATATATATATATCAAAAAGAAAAAAAAATATAAAAAAATTTAAAGTAGCTCAACCAAAAAAACTTGTAGTAAGTGTCTTTTATATTACTTTTTAGCACTGTTTTCGAACCAAAACAACAACCTGCCTTCATGCTAAGAGCCATATGTTAGGGAACACTGAACTAAAGCAGTTTATTCCAACCAGTGTGCCTCCAGTTGTTGCAAAACTACAACTTCCAGCATGCCCGGACAGCCTTTGGCTGTCTGGGCATGCTGGAAGTTGTAGTTTTGCAACATCTGGAGGCAAACTGGTTGGGAAACACTGATCTACAGACTTTAACGTAACATCTGGCCACAATAATAAGGCAACAAAAATGGCGTTAAAACACCATGAAAAATGCAACAAAAACCAGTCTAAATAAATGGTTTTAGATAATCTGAAAGATCACGATTATCTTGTTCCTTACTGTCAAATTAATCATCCTCAACACGTTACCAAGTACAAACAGCACATGGTATAATCTGGACCATGCACTGTAAAGCCTGAAATAATAAAAGACACAATAAAGAATTATTTATACGAACGGGCCGCCACAGACCAAACTAAAGATAACCATAAAATCACGCAGCTGTATAAACCAAATACCTCATTCTTAATGTGGCAATCATTTATGGCTCAGCGCTCGTGCTCACTACAAATATTATTCCTTTTCTTGAAAAAAAAACAAAAAAAAAAACTTGATATGGCACTGTACTTAGAAGTGAAATGTATTCTTTATTGTACCTATTTTATCCGAGTTTTATGAAAGTGTTCTTAAACTTTCCTTTAAAACCCATAGTCTAGGACAGTGGTCTCAACTGAGGTCAGCAAACTGCTAAATGTGATGGTACAGGTGGAGGCATTAAAGAGGTACTCCGGTGGAAAACCTTTTATTTTATTTTTTTTTAAATCCACTGGTGCCAGAAAGTTGAACAGATTTGTAAACTACTTCTATAAAAAAAAAATCTTTACCCTTCCAGTACTTTTTAGCAGCTGTATGCTACAGAGGAAATTCTTTTCTTTTTGAATTTCTTTTTTGTTTTGTCCACAGTGCTCTCTGCTGACACCTGATGCCTGTATCATGAACTGTCCAGAGCAGGAGAAAATCCCCATTGCAAACCTATGCTGCTCTGGACAGTTCCTGACATGGACAGAAGTGTCAGCAGAGAGGACTGTGGACAAGACAAAAAAGAAATTCAAAAAGAAAATATTTTCCTTTGTAGCATAAAGCTGCTAAAAAGTACTGGAAGGGTAAAGATTTTTTTTAAATAAAAGTCATTTACAAATCTGTTTAACTTTCTGGCACCAGTTGATGTAACTGGAGTACCCCTTTAAACAACCTGTACAGAATCTACCAAATCACCAGTCTAGGCTCCAGTTCAGACAGATGAAACTGCAATACATCCACAGGTGGTGCTCACTTCTAAGTGAGAAGAAGACAGAAAATATATTCTTAGCACTCACCAATACTATGCAGGTTAGTGGTAAAAAGGATGCATTTTGCCACTCTGGCCTTCCTCAGCTAGTCACTAGCTGAGGAAGGCCAGAGCTCCAAAACACTTCCTTTGTACCATATGATGCCTTGTGAATATAGACACAAACTTGCATATGATGTGGACCTCCAGATGTTGCCAAAACTACAACTCCCACCATGTCCAGATAGCATTGGGTATCTGAGCATGCTGGAAGTTGTAGTTTTGCAACACATTGAGGTCCACAGTTTGGAGACCACTGGCCAAGGAGATTGCCAAAGATTTTCTATTTATCTCACCCAAAGGGAAGAGTTCCTGTCTGTCATGTGTGAAGCTCTAATCTGTTTCGGAGAATACACTATGTGCAAAAAGGCATATCAGGGCAGGATTTAGCATTTCGCCACTCTAGTCACTAGCTGAGGAAGGCCAGAGCTCCAAAACACGTCCTGATGCCATGATGCCTTGTGAATATAGACATATATATATGACTTGATGAGTGCTGGGAATATAAGGGGAGATTTATCAAAACCTGTCCAGAGGAAAATTTGCCAAGTTGCCCATAGCAACCAATCTGTTCGCTTCTTTCATTTTTAACAACGACTCTGCAAAATGAAAGAAGCAATCTGGTTGCTATGGGTAACTTTTCCTTTGCACAGGTTTTGATAAATCTCCTCCATAATTTCTGTCTCCAAACTGTAGACCTCCAGATGTTGCAAAACTACAACTTCCACCATATCCGGACAGCATTAGCTATCTGAGCATGCTGGGAGTTGTAGTTCTGCTATGTCTTGAGGTCCACAGTTTGGAGACCATTGAGGTAGGACCATAGCCAAAATATTGTCTTTTGTATCCTACCCATAGGGAAGACTTCCTGCCAGTCAGGAGTGAAGATCTAAGCTGTTTCGGAGAATACCCTACTTGCAAAAAGGCATCTCAGGGCAGGATTAGGAACAGATAAGCACAACTTTCTTTAGTCTGTTTGTAGCTTTAACACATTAAATAAAGGTTGTTAAATAGAACTAGGCTAAAAGAGACCAATGCAGAAAAAGGCGACCAACATAAACGAGAGAATCGCTCCCTAATGATCTACACCAAAGTGATCTATTCATTTTTGTCTACATACAGAACTTCATCTCACAAACGTTCCTACATTCACTACATAATATGTACATTAGGATATGTTTGTCAATATCAGGTTGGAGATGTTTACCAACAAAGCATTGTAATTAATTTTGTAAAAAGAAATAATAATTAAAAAAAAAAAAAAAAAAAAGAGTGGTTTGATAAGTAAAATTTTGCAAGGTTCCTTTTTTCCCTGATGTTTATGAAAAAAAAAATCATAAATTTTAGGAACTTTTATACACACTTTTTTTAGGGTGTTTTCATCCTCATAAATATCTGTTGTTTGCAAATCACATAACAGCATTTGCTGTAGCTACAAAACGACTTAAAAACTTTTTTGTTTTTAATAAAAAATGGTTGTTTTTAGAAGGCTGAAAATACGGACCAAAAACTACATGTACACACAGCCTAAAGCCGAATAAAAGCCTTATTATTTAGGTTATTTTGGTCAATAATGGCTGCCATTACTCTAATGCTCACAATTATATGCTCTATTTTCCGTATAGATCTGTAATTCTCATTAGGCAGAATAATAAGAATGTATACTGCTATAGGACTCACCGTGATAGTAAAGTGCAGTAATGCATGGAATTGTAGATACCGTATATACTCGAGTATAAGCTGACCCGAATATAAGCCGAGGCCCCTAATTTCACCCCAAAAACCCAGGAAAGGTTATTGACTCGACTATAAGCCTATGGTGGGAAATACATCATCCCCCCCATGTCATCATCCCCCTGTCATCATCCAGACCCCCGTCATCATCACCCTGGCATCATCCCTCCCTGTCATCATCCAGACCACTGTTATCATTCCCCCCCTTCATCATCACTGCCTGTCAATCCCTTCATCAGTGGTCTTCAACCTGCGGACCTCCAGATGTTGCAAAACTACAACTCCCAACATGCCTGGACAGCCATCAGCTGTTCGGGCACACTGGGAGTTGTAGTTTTGCAACATCTGGGAGGTCCGCAGGTTGAAGACCACTGCGGCCTTCATCATCATGCAGACCCCCCTTTAAGTTTTCTACTCCCCTCGGTGGGAAGGAAGGGTGAGCTGGTCCGGGCCATCTATGCTGCAGGGACCGTCCAGTGGGGAGGGTTAGTCGTTCCGGGCTGTCCATTTTCACCGGGAGGCCCTTTTCTCCGCTCCGGGTCAACACCGGACTAGTGACGTTGCCTTGACGACGACACACAGGGACGTTGATGCGCAGTTACGTCTGCTGCGTACGGACGTCCCTGTGCGTCGTCGTCAAGGCAACGTCACTAGGCCGGAGCCGGCCTGGAGCGGAGTAGAGGGCCTCCCGGTGAAAATGGACAGCCCGGAAAAACTAACCCTCCCCACCGGACGGTCCCTGCAGCATAGGTGGCCCGGACCAGCTCACCCTTCCTTCCCCCCGAGTGGAGGTGAGTACAAAACTTAAAGGGGGGTCTGGATGATGATGAAGGCCGCAGTGGTCTTCAACCTGTGGACCTCCAGATGTTTCAAAACTACAACTCCCAGCATGCCCGGACAGCCGATGGCAACAATTTTGGCCGGACAGCCGATGGTAACAATTTCATGTTACCATATATACTCGAGTATAAGCCAAGTTTTTCAGCACGATTTTTTGCGCTGAAAATGCCTCCCTCGGCTGTCCAGGTATGCTGGGAGTTGTAGTTTTGAAACATCTGGAGGTCCGCAGGTTGAAGACCACTGAGAAGGGATTGACAGGCGGAGAGTTCACTCGAGTATAAGCCGAGGGGGGCGTTTTCAGCGCGAAAAATCGTGCTGATAAACTCGGCTTATACTCTAGTATATAAGGTAACATGAAATTGTGAATAATAAAATCAATATATTTGTATACAACCTTATAATCTCTGGATTCCTCCTGGAATGGTTCTGTTACCCAGTTTCCTAAAGTTAATTTTCAATCAAGCAACATTCTGAAACCATTCCAGTATGAAATCATATCCAAGGATCACAAATGGTAAGTTCTATATGCTGAGCGCAGACAGGAGCTGAGCAGAAGGGCTATGTAAATCTTCAACTTTACCTCCATTGTTCTGTCACCAAAGGTCACTATCTTCCTTCTTTCAAATTTCTATGTATCTACTATGTGACATTATGCAAGTCTCCTATGAAAATGGCTCATTAATTGAATCAGCGATATCAAGCTCCGCAAACTGAATTATTTCCATAGCAACAATGGATGGCTGGCTGAGAAGCTTGTGTCTGTTTCACTGTAATTGTTACAAGTAAAAACAAAAAGGTTCCTTCTGGGATCAAAAAAATAACATACCTTTGATATAAAGTGTTGATTAACCACAACACTATGGCCATGCTTTACGCTTAACTCTATAACCAGTTTCATGCAAGTGTATATTAGGCACATCGCTTTGCCCATATCATGATAGCAAATCTTGGAAATAACACCATTGGGATCTAGGATGCTGTCACTTCATGTCATTAGGCCTCTGGCCAGTTTAGGACACGTGACTGTAATAGGGGAAGAGAACTTGGCCTATGTTATGCTCATGTGGCACTGGACCTGAAACCGAGTAAGTGCCTTTTTACATGGGGTGATCCTCATTGACCAAATAGGCTGATAGTTGCCCTGTGTAAATAGGACCATCGATTTGCCAATAAACAAGCAAATTCTATACACATGGAGGACTGGTTTTAGCGCCTTCCCTTACATTGCATAGAACCCAAATGAATGGACACCTGATCCACACAGTGCCTGGAAACCAGTATATTCAACCTCTTCAGTGCTACCATGCCAAGCAACAACAGCAAATGTTATCAAGCGAAAAGAGTATAGCGGAGCACTCACCAGGTCAGTAAAAGGCTTCTTTATTGATCATATCGACCAGTCGGGATATATGCAGGGGAGGATGGAAAAGATGCCGGGGTACACAAGATGGCGACGGACCGTTACAATGGTCCGTCGCCGTCTTGTGTACCTCCGCATCTTTTACATCCTTCTCTGCATGTATCCTGACTGGTCGATATGATCAATAAAGAAGCCTTTTACTGACCTGGTGAGTGCTCCGCTATCCTCTTTTCGCTTGAAAACAAGCAAATTCTGTTTTGCCACCCCATTGTGGGTTTTGACAGGTATTAAAATTGTTGTTTGTTGGCCAGGTGGGTATCAACAGAAATACTAAGGACAGATCAAAGGATTGTATCAATTGGGGTCTATGTGTTTGGTCTCTAACTTATCAGGAGAGCGAGCAGAGAGAAGTGGACTTCTGCATGCTTCTCTCCCCTCTCTGTGTCTATGAGAACTAGATGGACCCCATAGACTTACATTATGAGTCTGTCCAGGTCACGTGACACAGACAGAAGAAAACACGCATACCTAACCGATCAAAACGCTTAAAATGTCTCTACAACACTATCCAAACTTTTTTTGACAGTACACATTTAAGCTGATGTGTAGAGTAGAGCTTTGTTCTAAACAAACATTATAGGGAAATAATATGAATTTTATTGTAGATTTATATTAATTTATCATAGATTTATTTCCCAGGTGTCAAGATCTGCAAGATACCCCATGGTTAATATTAAACGTGCATAGTAATTAGCGGGAAATTATATTCTGAAGTATTATTTACCGAGAGAGTAGTGGATGCATGGAATAGCCTTCCTGCAGAAGTGCTCGCTGCAAATACAGTGAAGGAGTTTAAACATGCATGGGATAAGCATAAGGCTATCCTTCATATAAGATAGGGCCAGGGACTATTCATAGTATTTAGGATATTGAGAAGATTAGATGGGCCAAATGGTTTTTATCTGCCGACACATTCTATGCTTCTATATTGGATTTTATAGGATTCTACTTCTAAAAAACTGCATGAAAGAACTACATCAAAACACATGTAAAACAACCTTCATCCTGGAAACACACATGGGGGGGAGATTTATCAAAACCTGTCCAGAGGAAAACTTGCCCAGTTGCCCATAGCAACCAATCAGATCACTTCTTTCATTTTGCAGAGGCCTTGTTAAAAATGAAAGAAGCGAGCTGATTGGTTGCTATGGGCAACTGGGCAACTTTTCCTCTGGACAGGTTTTGATAAATCTCCCCCATGGAGTTTTTCATGCAGTCTAAGGTACAGTTTTCGAGACATAAGTCGATCCAGCAGGAAGAAGAAGTATATTATCCATTCCTGCCGATGTAATTCCTGGCTTTGGCTAAAAAAAAATGCATCAAAAGCTCTAGAAAATTGCACATAAACTGTTTAATGTGATTCTGTATCAAGTAAAGTACAACATATCAATACACCAAGATCCAATAAATAGCAGTTTATGTTTCAATCTACCTGGCTGTGCTTCACTGCAGAAGACCTGAAAGCCTGGAGGTGCCACCAAATCCGGGGCTGTGTGTAGCAATGATACTCTCTACAGCACTAACCCCACAGAACAGCTCCCATGAATCATCACTAATCCTTTTTCATAAAAAAAGATTTGATATGCCTAATCCAGCAAATGCAGGTAGACCGCATGGATGGAGTCATAGAAGCTGAGGAATCGGGTTTGTAAAATAAATAAACAAATACACATACACATCATTCAGCAAAAGCTGGAACAATCCTTTCAGTAAAACCTGTCCCACAGACTCTTCACAACTCTACATCCTGTTTATAAGGAAACACAAAGAACATCAATCTTTAGAAGAACTGAGGAAGCTGCCGGCTTTCAAAATATATATCATACCAAGCCCAGGGCTATGCTAAAAACTTTGTTTTAGGTGACAGTGGAAAAAGTGAGAATTTATTACTGGAAACCATTCATATGGACTCGCCCTTTGGCAAAATAGAGGCAGATGTGTGAGAGGAACCAATGCTTAGCATTTCAATTGAAAAGAATACAATGAAAACAATGCTTTATGTCTCAATGTCACCACTCTTTCCTCCATTGAAATGAATATTTCCATGGTCCACACATTTTTTAGAATAATCTATGATACAATAATTGTTCCTTTCTGTGCACTGTCCGGTTGGCAAAGCAGCACAGGAAGTGTATGCAGGGAAGGGGTGGGGGGGTATTTATCATTCACTGCACCAGAGAAGCAAAATTGCAAAATTTTTGCACAATTTTCATTTATTTTTTTGCAAAGTGGTAGTTTCGCAACTTTTTTCTACAAAGAAGGAGATTGTGCATAAAAAAGGTGCAATTTTGCCACCGTGCTGGTACAGTGAATGTCATCTTCAGACATTATTTATAGATATCCAAGGAAAGCAGCACACCATATACCACAAGTTGTGATGAACTCGGAATGCACACTACATCAGGGTCCCGATCCCAAATCCTCCACAATGCAGAAAACGAATAGGCAGTAACACTCCCATTAGTGAAAAAAATGTCTTTTATTCACACAAATGTGCAAGGCAAAATTTCAGCTGGCTCCCACAGCCATTTTCAAGCCTTGTCTATTCATTTTCAGACATTATATATGTTAGTTTTAGTATCCTATGTCATCAAGCGTGGAGCTGTGGAGACAACACCACCGTGAAAAAATTAAAGGACTACACAACTTCCCATCAAGTGTAATTCAAGCAAAAAGACGCTGAAGCCAGTACATTTGGTGATAACATTATATTAGAAGGATAAATATCTTTGAGTAATAGATTTATTTAAATACAATTTTCTGATACTGGAAAATTGATATAAGCTACAAATGTCGGCAATGGATTACACAAGAGATTTAAGCCGTACATTGTCAAAGCCCTATTCAGGTCCATGGAGCTGCGGCTATTGCTTAAAAATGGAAGCCAATATAGATTAAAGGGGTATTCCAGGCAAAAACTTTTTATATATATCAACTGGCTCCGGAAAGTTAAACAGATTTGTAAATTACTTCTATTAAAAAATCTTAATCCTTCCAATAGTTATTAGCTTCTGAAGTTTTCTGTCTAACTGCTCAATGATGATGTCACGTCCCGGGAGCTGTGCATGATGGGAGAATATCCCTTGCATGATGGGAGAATATCCCCATAGGAGCTGGACAGCTCCCGGGACGTGAGTCATCAGAAAGCAGTTAGACAGAAAACAGCAACTCAACTTCAGAAGCTGATAACTATTGGAAGGATTAAGATTCTTTAACAGAAGTAATTTACAAATCTGTTTAACTTTCCAGAGCCAGTTGATATATAAAAAAAAGTTTTAGCCTGGAATACCCCTTTAAGATAACTTTATGTTCCCTTACACAACACTATACCTGGTCTAGGTATTCTTCTCTTTGCTATTATATGATTCTCTCATTGTCCAAACTTGTTTATTGAATGTTGAACTTTTCTTACTTTTCTTCCATCTCATTTGCCCCTTGATCTGCACTGAATCTCACTTTATTACTATAATTTTATTGTCCCCAGGTTCTTCCCTTTTATTTATTTTCTAAAACCTTCGCTTTATCATTATCATGGCGAAGCTTCCACAGGTCGTCCTCTACAATATCTAGCAATATGTAATTTATCTGTACCAGCAGACATTTAAACACTGCTTCATTGCAAAGGAAATGAGGAACCAGAATGCCATGCTTGATAGACTTATTTAATAATAGTGTGCTTGCCTCCCACACTGTATGAACCCTATGTGTAATTACAGGTCTGTGCACATCATGGTTTCTAATGAAGCCCATGCTGTGTCAGGGAAGTCAGCACACCACTGCAATAAGGTCTACATAGCCATTTTCCCCTGATTAGTTTCCTGTAGCGTATGCTATGGCATTCATTTAGATACTTGGATCATACACGTAACAGCACATTTTATTCTTCTAATGCATTGATAAGTCGAAAAACAGTAGGAGGTCTTCTAGAGCATATCTGCCATATTACCCAAGCATTTCATTGCTTAGTATCAAATATCTGCCACATGAGGGTATACACGGCTAATCACTGCTATTGACACAATGTTTAATGACTGTTTGGATATCACAGGTAAATTAAAATTCTCCCTAAAGCTATTGTGCAATTTCTGGATTTCGCTTGATTCCCAAGTTTATGGCCACAGATGGTACCTAATCCTGACCATGTACATCTCATTTTTATGCCTTTAACACCTATATTTGTTATAAAATACCTCTTTTTATTTGCTCACAGTGTTAGAAATCCTCTCAGGGGAAGGGGGCGTGTCCCTCCTTCTGGTGGATGGAGGTGATTGGTGTGTCTGCTCATGCAGCCTTGTCCATGAATCAAGGACAAGCCTGATGCTGCTACAGGACTGATTAGTGTCCCAGTATGTATGGGGACCCCTAGTGGTGTGATTTTTGGGACCGTTTATTAAATCTAACAAATACTTTAAAAAACCATATTACAAAAGGTCTAACATTTTTATCAGTAAAAACATATCAAAAGTTTTTGTACCAAGCAGTGCCCATTTAAACTTACATTAGGCACAAAAATCCAGTGTCTGCTCATGCAGCCTTGTCCATGAATCAAGGACAAGCCTGATGCTGCTACAGGACTGATTAGTGTCCCAGTATGTATGGGGACCCCTAGTGGTGTGATTTTTGGGACCGTTTATTAAATCTAACAAATACTTTAAAAAACCATATTACAAAAGGTCTAACATTTTTATCAGTAAAAACATATCAAAAGTTTTTGTACCAAGCAGTGCCCATTTAAACTTACATTAGGCACAAAAATCCAGTGTCTGCTCATGCAGCCTTGTCCATGAATCAAGGACAAGCCTGATGCTGCTACAGGACTGATTAGTGTCCCAGTATGTATGGGGACCCCTAGTGGTGTGATTTTTGGGACCGTTTTTTAAATCTAACAAATACTTTAAAAAACCATATTACAAAAGGTCTAACATTTTTATCAGTAAAAACATATCAAAAGTTTTTGTACCAAGCAGTGCCCATTTAAACTTACATTAGGCACAAAAATCCAGTTACATAAGCATAGCTTCAGTTACAGAATCCCACTGAATATCATATGGACAACTAACCTTTACAGGTACCCAAAACATTACCTGACTTGTAGAATCCAGTAGAGGCAAGGCTAGGTTTAAATCACATTTTTTTCATCCTTTGTTATTTAAATTATTTTACAGAAAGATCAACTGTCAGTTTTTAATCTGTTGTATCACTTTGCATCAGCTTGAATTCCTTTTAAAACGGATACTTTTTTCTATTTTTTTCTTTTTTTCCTTTTTTAAAGATGTAAAGTAATTTTCAAGTTTTATTAAGTAATAACGGATGCCAAATAGGATGATGGATTAGGGTTCCTATTGCATTGTATGAAGAACTGATCCACCAGGTTTCTGTTTTCTGACAGGATGAAAAAAATAAAAAAAATAAAATAAAAAACACACACACACAGGCCCTCATTTACTATTGTAAACCCGACATGTTTTGTTGGGTTGTGCGCCACATTCTGGCGCATTGCGCCAGATTTTGCGCCAGAATTGAAAAAAACAGACTCTCGCTCCATTTTGCTAAGAAAACCCGAAAAGGGGGCGTGGCCGCTGGGAAAATGGCGTGTTCCCGACATTTTCACAAAAAACCAACATATTTACTGAGGTTTCCACATAAATGAGGTGTATTTGAGCTGAGGAAAACCCGACAGATCAGAGGATGTGTAAAAAAAGCAAAGTGTAGGGAAATTGTAGGGAAACCTTAGTAAATACCATGGAAAAAAAATGTTGTAGGGAATTAAAACCCTACACTTTACCCTACAAGAACCCTAAAAGAAACCTACACTCCACTCTTAGTAAATCAGGGCCACAGTCTCCATTTGGCTAGAAATAGGGATAATGGTAGAAACTTGGCAAATGGACACAGACACTTTTAACCATGGTGAACCTCTTTATAGCCAAATGGATCAGTCGTGAAAAGAAACCAAAAGCAAGTGGATGTTTCTGTAAGATAACCAAACATGATGTGAATAGGCTCTAAGGCTATGTTCACATCTGCATTGAAGGCTCTGTGTTTTTTTTTTTTTTTTCTCTCATTGGAGCAGAAGAATATAAAAAAATGGTAGTGGTAGAACCCTTCACGATGGACACCAACAGAGCCCAATAGATTCTGTTATTTACTGAACTTTATCAGACCGAAAAATACTGCTTGCTTTATATTTTGTCCAGTATTTTAAACAGAATCTGTGACAGAGGCCACCAATAGAGAACAACATTAGTCAGTGTAAAGTGTAACAGAATAGAGACAGCATAAGTTATTGAAGGAAATTGTTTATGAAACCCTTTTCAAAGTGGGGGGAAAAAAACACAAAAAGACGCAAATGTCAATAGACCCAATGAACAAAAGAGAGCGACTTCCTGACTAGCAGAGGCGTTTCTGGGTCCTTACAAAACATTCTATCAATCAAGGTGATTATTGTCTAAACATTGGCATAAATAAAGGAGTGCCAGCCTAGACGTTTTCACTGCTTTGATTCTCATTTTCATGTATCCAGTCAAACCAGTTAATTCTAATTAGGCCTAATTATTAGTCTCCTGACAGCTGCTTCCAACAATAGCACACCTGTTGTTATCGGGAATAGGAATGAAATAACAAATCTTGGTATAACAATGTCTTATATCATGTCCCACTGGATTTACATGAGGCATACACTACATTCTCGTTTGTACATTTGTACATTTGTGTTTTTTTGTTTTTTTTTATGCTGTAGGGGGAAAGCATCTGTGAATGCATTATGGAGGCCATTTATCACAGTAGTGCCACGCGATGAAGCAGAAAATGTCTGCATTTTCTGTCGCCATGTCTGAATCGAGACATTATGCTTGGACAATGTGCCAAGTGGTACATTTGATATAAGAGAATTAATGTATTCCATTAGTTGGAAAATTTACAGGGCACAAGGTCATTTGTTATTGTGGCATTAAAGGGGTACTCCGCTGCTCAGAGTTTGAAACAAACTGTTCCGAATGCTGGAGACGGTGCCAGGAGTAAGTGATGTAATAGCCGGGCCCCTTAATACGTCACGTCCCGCCCCCTCAATGCAAGTCTATGGGAGGGGGTGTGACAGCCGTCACGCCCCCTCCCATAGACTTGCATTGAGGGGGCGGGATGTGATATCAGAGGGGGTGGAGCTATGACATCACAAGCTCCCGCCTCCAGCATTCGGAACAGTTTGTTCCAAATGCTGAGCAACGAAGTACCCCTTTAACCTGACTGCAATGAATCCCCATTGTTGGGTAGTAAAGCAGTGAATGACCACCGGATAACTGACAAAATCTAATCAGGTCTGTTTGACCCCGGCCTAAGCATAAAGATGTCAAACCAACCGCTAACCGACTGTGTACAATACATTCTAGTGTTCCTATCATATAGCCATGCATATTTACCTGAACCTACAGTACTATGAAAAGGAACTGCATGCACATTTTTCTAGTATGTCTAGCATAAGTATATAAGTTTTTTTTTTTTTTTTTGCTAACTAGGCATGTTTTACCTTTCAAAATTTCTTGTTTAGTTAGATTGTGACATACATTATTATTTAGGTATTTAGTTATGTGCTGTCACCATATTTTGCCATATGGTACAGAGCTGGTCGGCACTCCCATTGGTCCCTACCATTATTAGTGCCCATTATCGAAATTCCAGATTAACCTATCGGTATGCTTTTTGAGTGTGGGCGGAAACTGGTGAACCTGGAGGAAACAAACCCAAACCAGAAAAGAACATGTAAATTCCATGCAGGGGTTGACTTAGGTGATATTCAACCCCTAGACTCCAGTCCTGCAAGGCAATAGTTCTATTTATTATGCTGCTCATCTCGAGAAACATGGGGTTTAAGGGGTATTCTGGTTTCTTTAAAATAAATAAATACATAAATCAATGTTCTACTTGCTAGGGCCAAATAATAAATTACACTGTTCTTACCTCCCCTGCTACAGGGCTGGGTTTCTATTCCACCTTAACCCCTCTGTTTACTTCCCCTAATAATATGTTCCCGATGTTCTGAACAGACTGCAACCTTGGTAATTGGGTGCAGTGTATTTAGAACATTATCAGGAAAGCTCCTTTTTTAAACAAATTAGGAATACTTCTTTAAGAATTCCAAAAAGGCTCTCTGATCTTCTCTTATGACTCTGCCTAGGTGACGGCCCCTGTAATGTAAGCCATAAAAGAAACTTTCTCTTTTTAAAAAACAACAAAAGATGATAACTCTTGTATTATACATGGAAATAGGCTTTAAATAACTGGGATGCACAAACGTTACTGATAATGTGAACAAATGAAAAGCTAACAAAACCACGATGGGATATTTCCCCTTCAAGTGAGACTCTTCTATGTAACTACCAGGATATGCAAACTCAACTTTTACAAGTGCTTTCATGTCCCAGACTGATGCCAATAACAATC
Source organism: Hyla sarda (assembly GCF_029499605.1). Lineage (NCBI taxonomy): Eukaryota > Metazoa > Chordata > Amphibia > Anura > Hylidae > Hyla > Hyla sarda. The sequence goes on along the minus strand of NC_079189.1, from coordinate 493,402,383 downwards.
CAATCCACAGACAACAAAGTGGATGATTAAGGGGAAAAATCACCGGCTAAAAATAAAGGAGACTTAATTGTCTCTGAGAAAGCCTAGCATTTACTGTGAACTTCAGTATTTGTCTGTACGTACAATGGTATGGCTCATGTCATCCAAAATTTAGCTGCTTTTATTCTCGCACCCATGTAACGTCATCGTCTATTAAAGTAAATTATCAGGAAGCAGCAGCTTGTGCATCATGATGCATTAAATTGCTTAAAAATACTTTGACATAATGTATAATAATATATGTGACTTACTAATAATTGTACTAATCATTGTACAGTATGTATAATTACTACACCTTACACTGGTCAAAAAGATTTCAAAAACTGATCACCACTTACAATGTTATGTAGAAAGTCTATGGTGTTGGGTTAGTCCTTTAAAGTAGTACTCCGCCCCTAGATATTTTATCCCCTATCCAAAGGGGATTGTGGGGGTCCCACCGCTGGGGACCACCATGGCACCCCAGACATCCGAGGCACGGAGCAAACTTGGCTCCGTGCCGGATGACTGGCGTAATGCGGTAGACATCATGGCATGACATTGTGACATCATGGCAATGCCCCCTTATGGCCGTCACACCCCCTCCCATAGACTTACAATAAGGGGCTTGGCCGTGACATCATGAGCCTCCAGTGCTGCACCCGATGCTCTAAAGAAATGCCTGGTGCAGCAGGGAGATTGCGGAGGTCCCCAGCGGTGGTACCCCTGCAATCAGACATCTTATTCCCTATCCATTGAATAAGGGATATGATGTCTAGGGGCGGAGTACCCCTTTAAGTACTTTATTGCATGTACAGATTACAACATTTCAGCCATTTGCAAGCATTGCAGTAATTTATAGTCAAATAGGACGCTTTGAGGCTGAAATGTTAGTAAAGTCAAGCACAGGCCCCTAAGGTAAACGAGTGGAGAATTCAGAGACTTATATATTTTCATTTTTGGGGGAACAGTTGACGGAACTATGAAACTCAATGCTACGGTTTCATAACTAACTATATAATCTCTCCAAACTGTTTACTGGCAGCGAACAATTGGTAAATAATACACAGTCGAAGCAGTGATTTACTATATCAGACTTCTTAGGAAAATGACTATACTGAGGTTTTAACAGGATATATAGAAGTTCAGGGAAATCTTGTCTCCTGTGTTCCCAGCAAACTTCATAAACAGAAAACAGATCAGCAGACGGTCATTTTGTTTGGAATTAGCAGTGCATTGGGTAAAGGGGTGACTCCTTGGGACAAGCAAATCACAGCTGTGTTTTCCTACATACACAACTATTTTAGTAAAATAATAGAAGAAGAGGAAGAGATTTTTTCCATGTATAATATGTTTATAAAGATCCCATTGGAAAATCATTAGCACTCAGGATATCCCCAAGACACTTAAGATAAACACTGCAGAGGCCGTCAAACTGTTCACATGACCTGAATAAAGTAGTATGCAAAAAGCAGAAATATTAAACCCATAAATTACATTAATACCCCTACAAAGTTAGAAAATTATATATATAAAAAAAAATACTAATTATGCGCTAAAATCACTTTACCAAGACCAAAAAAAAAAAAAAAAACCATAAAGGAATACTGAAGCCCAATACATTGCTAGTTCAAGCGACTTCTAAAACACTAAATCAAGACTTCATCTGATGCATTAGACATTCCGCACAGTGATGGGTGTGTGCTGTATTTGCTCTTCCTTGGGTAATAGGTCCAATGAAAAACACTCATTCGTTTTATAAAGGTTAAAAAAAACAAAGCGAAAGAAACTTTGATGGTTGCACATTTTCCGGTGTAATAAGGGATGTGCGGATAATGAATGATGGAAATAAAGGTAAGCACAAAGCTTCAGTGATGATTCGTGTGGTCTTACTTACATGATATTTGAGCTCTGTAATAGGAACACTAGAGTTGAGCGAACTAACAGTAAACTGACTGGTAGCGAACCTCGTGGTCTGCTTAAATTAGTTCAGCTTTCCAAGGGCTCCAATTGCCTGGAAATTGTCTTAGGTCCTCTAGGATTGTAGCCACCTTTTCCAGGCAACTGGAGCCCTTGGAAAGCTGAACTAACTTATGTAGACTAAAGTAATCAAGAGCCGAGCTGCGAGGTTCCCTACGAGCCAATTTACTGTAAGTTCGCTCAACTCTAAGGAACACCCTAAGAGAGTCCCAAAACCCAGCACAGTAATGGTTCCCTCAATGTTTGAAATGCCCCTCAGAAAATCCTCTGGTAGTCCCCACTGGCCTATGTGGTCCATGTGGGCAATCCTCTTTTAAAGCGGTCAGCAGTATGGGTGGACCTACTGGATGATGTAAAGGTGCTTCAACTAAGTAAAGAGTCTGAATACTTATGTCAGTGCCATATTTTACTATTCAGTAAAATAGACTAAGGGGGAGATGTATCAAAACTTGTGTAGAGGAAGAGTACTGCAGTTGCCCATAGCAACCAGACAGACAAGCCATTGGTAGTGGGTCCTCATAATCATTTAGGGTCTATTCCCACGTACAGTATCCTGCGCAGATTTGATGCACAGGATTTGTAACTGCCGATTAGAAGCTGTGCATTTAGTTTACACTGAAATCTGCAGCAGAAAATCCTGTGCATAAAATCTGCGCAGGATACTGTACGTGTGAACACACCCTTATACTGGAAGGATCCAAGGTTGTACATTGTCCTATTGTCAGTTGTTAAGTACTAGTTTTCTTCAATATTCAGTGAGGAATGATGTATAAATTATCATGATCTAGATATAGAGACACACTAGCAGCTACTATTATGGCTGAGGAAAAAGTCATCACTATATTTCCTTTTAAAACAAGATATCATTTATTGGAGACAATCAGACCAGAGATACATCCTAGATATTGTGAACAGTCCAAGTTCCTTCCATGTATGCCCTTAAGTCACCAGCCATCATCCAAGGTCAGCAGTGCTATGTGGAGAACTGGATTGACACTTAAAAGTAAAGCCCTGGAAATTAGCTTAATGAAAGGGAACACTGGGTCTCCTCTTGCTTTATGCCGGGTATTCTCAAATAACCACTCAGCTAATGAGTGCAGACAGCGGCATGACAGCGCCCGTCTTCCTGCACCTTCCTAGTGCGAGAGACACAGCTTACAACACTATATAGTCAGAGATATTTCTGCACAAGTAAATGTACCAAAAAATGAAGCAGATTTACTAATGTAATTACCTAAAAAGGTTCAGCAGTCTGTACACTATTCCCCATCATGCAAGCTCCTTGTTGGGGGGATTACATTGCCTCGTAAATTGCTCAGTTGTACGAGAAGATGATCCTAGATTCTATGCATTTTTTTTAATATGGCTTTCTATTTTTTTTTCACTGTAGATTAGTGGTCTCCAAATGGTGCAGAAACTACAACTCTCAGCATGCCTCTTCAACTACCCTAAATACATGATATTTGGGTCATGAAATAGGAACACTTTAAAAAAAAGAGTCCTAAAACCCAGCACATTACTTGTCCCTGTGTATCACCAACTAGCCCACGTGGTACAGTAAAAGATATTACTATTCTATTATTGTAGATCAGTGGTCTCCAAACTGTGGCCAAATTACAGCTCTCAGCATGCCCAGGCATGTTGGGAGTTGTTGTTTTGCCACAGCTGGAGGGCCACTGTTTTTGAAGACCACTGATATAAATCATCAATACTTACAAAATACTGTAAATCTGAATGACTGTACAACAATGCTGTGTGAACAAACCCCGTAGAGGTGACACATACAGTGGCCACGGTTTCTATAAAGAATTGTAAACGTTATGTTGCCTCCATATTCCCCCATTAGCCATGATTCTGAAATGTATATATGTATGCTTCTGTATAACATCACAGCAGGCTATGGACGCCATATTGGAAAGCCATATGGTTGTCATATATGGGTTCCATACAGAAACCTATAAAGTATTTTTATTCCAATAATTTATGCTCCAGAGCTGTTGTTCCATGTGTCACATTGATCTATGTCTTACATGAATGGTTAAGGAACTATATAGTTAAAAGCAAGTTTCATCAGAAGAAAAACATGACTGTGTAGGTAGCACGAGATCAAAACAAAATAAACAGAAGCTAATGGCTCAGATGAATCCACGGCAGGTTGCACCTACATTGGTTCACTCAGGTCCCAGCTGGCAAGGCTCCTTTAAATAGACTGCACAACTCCCCTCATTAAAGTCAGCTGTATGGCTCGACGCCACCGGTTCTCAGACGACTTAATCACACATTGCCCTACTATAGCAAAATAACCCACTTTAAGTGTCACTTGGGAGCGGGTGTGTCAGCGAAGAGGCTTTTCTACTTGTTATCAGCATTTTATGGCATGATAAGCAATATATAAGACCCAATGAATGAATGACTATATGCACGTGTTTAGGTGAATTTTACACACTTGGAAAAACTATCAAATTTATTAAGTAAAAAAAATCCCTCCGCTGTGAGACCACCAACTTTGAAACATAGGGAAAATGTTTGTAGTAAATGCATGGAATAGTGTTCCTGCAGAAGTAATTGCTGCAAATACATTGAAGGAGTTTAAAGGGGTATTCAGACAGAAAACCTCTTCTCCCCTATCCAAAGGATAGCGAATAAGATGTCTGATCGCTGGCGACTTCAACGATCTCCGCAGCAGCGGCATCCGGAACACGGAAGCTTGGAGCTTCAGTTATTAGGGACGTCACACCATGCTCCCTCCATTCATGTCTATGGGAGGGGGCATGACAACTAGTATGTAGCCATCACACCTCCTTCCATAGACATGAATTGAGTGGGCGTGGCGGTTGCAGTCACTCATCTGGCACGGAGCGGAGGGCAGGCCAGATGAGCCAAATGATTCTTATCTGCTGACATATTCTGTTTCTGAGAATAACACATATGTAATAGCAACATCTACATACAACCATATTTTTATAGTGAATCTGCCACATTGAAAATGCAGTCTTCATGTTATAGAGCAGGGGGAGCTGAGTAGATTGATATATAGGTTTTATAGGAAACATTTCAGGAGAACTTGTCATTTCTTCACATAAATTTCTACTTATTCTGGGCTAATGAGTCATGTAGGCGGTCCTACTAAGTAATTAAATGGGGAGATTCATCAATATTTGTGCAGAGGAAAATGTGACCAGTTGCCCATAGCAACCAATCAGATTGCTTCTTTCATTTTTGAAAAAGTCTCTGAAAAATGAATGAAGCAAACTGAGTGGCTGTTACGGGCAGCTGGTCAACTTTCCTCAGCGCAGGTCTTGATGAGTCTCCCCAGGTTTGTATAAGGTTGCATATCGGGAAAGCTGCCAATCACTGAGTAGGACTGCCCACATGACTACTTAGCCCAGAATGAGCAGACAATTACCTTTTAAAGAAGATGTCCAGCAAAAAAAAAAAAAAAAATGATAAACATTTTTCCACTGGACATCTTTAATAAATAAACAAACATTTTGTGTGATCTAATTGTGTAATGTAATATTTATTAATAAGGAAGCCATTTAAATACTGAATTTTGGAATACCATCTTTTTGGATTATGGGTTCCCTTGGTATTGCTGCTGTGATTACAAGATCAGCCATTATCTACTCTGGTGCAGAAAAAATAAAGCAATACGTCCATTGTATCCGGTGGATACCCCGTGGTGGTCCACAGCTGACAGCAGATCTGGGTGCGGCTCTTGGACTCAAATAACAGAGCAGGATTTGCAGCGAGGGACCTGTGCACCTCTATTATTAGCTCAACCTGCCTTAGTAGGGCGTATATCAATGGGTTGTCTGCTTTTATGAGAGCATCGCTTCTCCAGTCCACTGACACAAATGTGTTTGACAGCGTATAGTTTTATATATAGAAGCAAAGCTCCATTTGTGTTAGAAGCAGTCTGTTTTTGCAGGTGTCTCTGGCCCCAGTTAAGCTTGAATTATCCAAACAGACAAGTCCACACTGGGAGCCGAGCTGCTGTGGTTACACTATCTTCTATCTGGACAAAAGACATGTGAATATAAGTAGCCATATGCTGACAGGTGTTTATATAGTGAAAGTTAGATCCAAGCTGATGGCTTTTATTACATCCGAGGCTTCATATATTACGGGTTAGAAAGCACAGTAATGAGTCAATCTCTGAGGCTTCCAGTACAATTAACTAGGGATTTTTGTTACAAACCACCAGTGTGACAGTCTAGGCGTTCTCATTTATAGAAGTATAAAAATTGCATCCAATTCCTTGGTGATAGGTTGTAAACTAGGTCACAATACAGAACGCCTTAAAATAACATCATTTACATTACTACCATAAGGCACATAACAAGCACAACATAATAGATAAAATGCGTAATAATATAAACAAAGGTAGAAAGCCAATTAGTTATTTTCACTAGCAAATGCCACTAATGTCAGATCAGCAGGGTTTTAACCACCATGATGATCACTAGAATAAAGTGACGGTTGTTTGACTACTGTGAGTCCTGGCAGCAGTACTAGCAAAGTGCCCTGCCTTGTCTTCTCTGTTGGCTGTGCTTTAGTTACCTGGAAAAACCACATGGCCGGGACAATAAACTCAATGGCTGATCTGCGGCCATCCAGAAAAAGGAAAGCAAAGCCAACACTTGAGGAAGCACCATGGTGCTTTCCCAGTGACCAGTGGGGGTTACAATGGTTGGTAGCTTTTTATAATGATAAAAATCACTTTCTTTAGTAAAATCATTTAGTTGAAGATATGGATAAATGACTTTGTATCCAAATGCAGTAAAAGAAAAAGAAGTCTGAACGGGAGTATCTAGTCTAAAATCACCATACATGTGATCACCAAGAGGGATATATATGTGGGGGGAGATTTATCAAAACTTGTCCAAAGGAAAAGTTGCCCATAGCAACCAATCAGCTCCCTTCTTTCATTTTTAACAAGATCTCTGCAAAATGAAAGAAGCAAGCTGACTGGTTGCTATGGGCAACTGGTCCTTTGTACAGGTTTAGATAATTCTCCCCCCATGGTGTTTTTTGAAAATTGCTCAAGTGCTTCTTTACCTTGTCGAACACTAAAAGGGTCTGTCCCATCAACAACATGCCCCCTATAAGAGGATAGGAGATAAGTGTATCATGCGGTATGGGGCTATACCTGCTGAGAAAAATGGTCACAAGTCTCCTGTCACAAAGAATTAGCAATAATACATGCACACTGATGCTCTATTCACGGTCTATGGACGTGCCAAAGATAGAGGAGTAGAGTGCTTGGCTTTTTCTGGCAGTCTCAGAGTGGTGAATTAAAAAACAAAATGTATCACCTGCAAAGAACATGCAACCAATAAACACCAATAATCTAAGGTGTGAACCCAGCTTAAATAGTCATAGTTAACTCAAGAAAAAATTATAGCCTTAAAAGTATATAGGATATGTTTTACAGAACGAGAGTAGGAAGGGATTGTCACCTGCAGATCTTGGCAATGTATTATGCAGGCTGATAGGAAGTGGAGATTAACATCATAATCATTACCAGAACCTGGAAGGAAGTGACTTTTTCTGACAATGAATTGAATCATTGGCATGAAACCTTAAATAAAGATAAGTTACTGCCTTCCTGTCATAATGGATTATGGTGGGAGTTTCACCACTTATCAGGAGCTCTTCAATCCAGAACTCTGCCAGCTGGAGGACTTCATAGTGGGTGGCAGAAGTCTACTTTGCCAGCTTTGTGAAACACTAGCTCCGCTCATTGGTGCCCTGCCAAACACATCTGATTAATAGCCAGTTTAACTGTCATTTACTGCTAGTCTTGTCACTTAATAGGAAGCTTTGAAGAGCGGACTTTAGAAGTAGATGAGACCTGAACTTGTATAATTCAAACCTTAAAGGGGTACTCCGCCCCTAGATATCTTATCCAAAGGATAGGGGATAAGATGTCTGATCACTGGGGACCCCTGCGATCATGGCTGCAGCACCCCATACATCTGTGCCGGATGACTGGCGCTGTGCGGCAGAGGCTCGTGACGTCATGGTCATGCCCCCCTCAATGCAAGTCTATGAGAGGGGGCGTGACGGACGTCATGCCCCCTCTCATAGACTTGCATTGAGGGGGGGCATGACCGTGAGGTCACGAGCCTCTGCCGCTGCACCCAACGCTCTAAACGAACATCGGGTGCCGCAGGGAGATCGTGGAGGTCCACAGCGGCAGGACCCCCTGTAACCTTTGGATAGGGGATAAGATGTCTAGGGGCGGAGTACCCCTTTAAGGGGTTCTTCATGAGTACAAGAAGTTCATACAGGATGTGTTCCAAAATTGAAATAAAGTTTTTTTTTATGCGGTCCCATAATGCCGGCCTCAGGGCTATGGTAACAAGTGCATGTTTACATTTAGCACATGCATGGACTACGTGTAGGAATACAGACCCTACCCTAGAAGCTTGTTAGTAGATAAAAAGGTGAGCCTCCACAAACTATTTTAACACATGAAATAGTTAAAAACAACATACAGCCACAGTTTGCTCAGCATGTATCACTTTCTGTAAGAACGGACAATGGAAAAAGTTTCAATATTACAAGGATTTCTTAGGAAAGGTCAAACACGCCATGGAGCAAGCTGGCAAAACCCCAGTTTTCAACTTCTCTGAAAAGCTCACACTGTTAGCGTTCCCTGTGGGTTCTATACTGTCAACAACAAGATGTTCTTAGTCAGCACTAAAATGCCGCCTGCCTAATACAAGAAACAAATGAATGCTTGGCCAGCTTTTTTTTTTTTTTTCAAGCAACATAGTGTGACAAAGCTGGTGTTCTTTTGTTCGAAGCAAAAAACTGTGTACTCTGGATTATAGTGACTGCAGAGCCTCATGGTGGAGCAAATATATACAAGAGAATAAGAAATGCAAATATTTAGCATTGATACCTCATTTACAAATCCTTAAATTATGTAACACCATTACATCACAGCAAAAAAAGAAAAAGTTCCTGTCACATGAGCAAATATACAAAGTAGGAATTAATTACTTGAGGATCTATATTATATATATATTGCAAAGAAAAGATTACATTTAGGATTAAAAGTAATCTCCACCCACAATACTTTGTAACTTTATCCTTAATTTACCTGTGTAGTGATTTTATATTAAAATTATAAGATTCATAAAAGTATAATGCTCATTTATCTACTGAACGTTACAACTCGTTCATAAGTGGCTGGATTGTAGGCAGTGTATCCCTACTGACCAGACACAGCTTAAAGCTTGATTGACATTGTAATAAATAGCAAAAGAGGGGGGGGAGCGGGGAAGCTTGATTGACATTGTAATAAATAGAAAGAGAGGGGGGAGGGGGGAATAGAGATGGCTAAATTCCCAGCTAGAGTGTACAGCAAGAACAGGAAGTCTATTACAGGATGAAAACTCCTTTAAGGTTTTAAACTATAATACTATTCGTGCAATGAACAAATTTGATTCTACATTTTCTTTATATAGATGATGGATTGCTGTAGACCCTAAGGTATGACACATCGGGAGGACAACATTAATTGCTTTTAAGGGAGATTACTTTAGTAATAATATACCCGGCTGAACACAGCATTTATATGGAATCTGACAGAAAACAAAAACCTGTGTGTAGATATTTTATTTTTTTTATATTGGAGACAAACAGAAGTACACTAAGGTCACAGGTTACACAGAGCCTTTATTTTCTAGTGTCCATAAGCTGTGCAGACGGTCAAGGCAGGTTCGAGTGAGGAACTATAATTTACAAAACATATCATTTAAATAAAAAGTGGATTCAAACCATGTTTTATGATGTACACACAAACCATGTTTTATAATGATGTAAGTGAAATTGTTGTGTATGCTCTTATGTGCTGTACTTTACATTGTAATTAAAATAGCAATAATTATAATAGCATAATAATATTAAGCTTTATATAAGTAAATACCATTCAGCCATAACACAAACTGCCTAATATTGAGTGGGTCCTATTCATGAAACCATTACAGGTCTGATGTATCTAAGGATGGGCTCTTCAAGACCTCAGATTGTGTTCCTTGGTTTCTGCCACCAACTAGGGGTGCATTTCATCTGCAACAATGTTTAGGTAGGTAGTACTTCTAAAATATCCAAATGAATGTCAAGAGTCTAGATTCTTTTTATCCAGAACACTCGCCAGAGCCTTACACAGCATTTGCTGCTTTACATTTGTTTGCCGTTGCTCCCCGTTATGAGAATGGCCGTTAAAAGTGTTTATCCAGGAAAAACTATTTTTTTATATAGCAACTGGCTCCAGAAAATTAAACAGATTTAACTTAAGAGCTGCTGAAGTTGAGTTGTTCTCTTCTGTCTAAGTGCTCTCTGATGACACGTGTCTCGGGAACTTTTCAGAGTAGAAAAACAAATCCCCAAAGCAAACCTCTTCTACTCTGTGCAATTCCTAAGACAAGCAGAGATGTCAGCAGAGAGCACTTTTGCCAGACAGAAAAGAACAACTCAACTTCAGCAGCTGATAATTATTGGAAGGATTAAGATTTTTTATAAACGTAATTTACAAATTATATATTTTATATATATATATATATATATATATATATATGTGTGTGTGTGTGTGTGTGTGTGTGTGTGTGTGTGTTTTTCCTGGAACACCCCTTTAAAGTCAGGAACAAATAAATAAAAAAAAGACTGACGGCCGTTCTCGACGGGGAGCATCAGCAGTGTGAAAGTAGCCTAAACAATGTATATGCCCCCCACTGACCAAATTATGTTAAAGAAATATATGATTCCTTAGACCAGGCCACCTTCTTTTTCTCAATAGTCCATTTCTGTGCACTGTGGGCACCTGCAGCTATGCAGCCACCATACATGAAAAGCTGAGACGCACTGTTTATACTTACATTACCTAATTCAGCAATCTCGTCTTTAGGATCAGACCAGATGGGCTAATCATTGTTATGCTCATGCATCAATAAGGCCATGACCTTGTCGTTGGTTCATTGATTGTCCCTCCCTGGACCACTTCTGGTTGACACTAACCACTGCATTTTAGGAAGCACACCAAAGACCTGCCATTTTAGAGATGCTCTGACCCAGCCATCTAGCAATCACTATTTGGCTCATGTCACCTGTGCTTAGATCTTAATGCTTGCCCTTTTTTACTCCTTCCACGACAACAACAGCAAGAACTTCCTAATTCATCCCAACCCTTTAAAGGGTACTCTACCTGCAGACATCTGATCCAATGGATAGGGGATAAGATGTTTGATCATGGGGGTCCCACTGCTGGGGACCCCCGTGATCACCCTGCTGCACCCAGCATTCGTTTAGAGCATCTGGTGCAGCGCCGGAGGCTCATGACCTCATGGCCACTCCCATAGACTTGCATTGAGGGGGCATGGCTGTGACGTCATGAGCGGGACAAGGCTGTGATGCCATGAGTGGGACGAGACTGTGACGTCACGAGTGACATTATAACACAATTAATACTATTTATTTTAGTTGTCAGTTGTTATATTGCTATGGCTAATCTGTGTATTAAAAAAAAAATCTTGATAAATCATTTTTAATACTTTTATATATTATATAGTATTCTGTTGTGTTTCCAGCGAGCAGCTCAGCAAGGACAGAGTTAAGAGCAAAGCAAGAATATCCTGAGCTATTTATAAGCAGCTAATTGCTTTGAAGTGAATATTGCCATCAGCTGTGACATGGGCCTCGGAGAGGTCAATAAATGCTGCTTCAACAATATGGCCGAGAAGCATTTTATGGCTACATCATAATATGTTATGGGGAATGCAGTGATTGCTTGATGGCTTTTTCTAGAGCCTAAATGTGAGGAGATGAATCTACAGTATTTATGTTGTGGAGCTGAATAGAATATTATTAGAACTAGTGAATGCCTAGAAGGTGGCACTGTCCGCAAACAACCAACACAGGTCTGGACTGTCAGCGGTGATTTGCTGACGTCTTGTTATTGTCTGATAGGATAATGCTGCCTATAGTTCCTACTGTAACTAAAGCGACTATAAAATAATAACCATAGAAACATAATACAGAGCAGAAGAGGAACCTAAACCTGCAACTCTATACTGTAAGCTTTTCTATGTTGTACTGTAGGTTGATGCTGATGCATGGTGTAGTCAGGACGGGCTACATATCTTGGGGATTGAGCTTGGACCTTGGTACAGACAAGTACAAATATGTTTTCAGGGATCTCAGAAGAGCTGAGATTTACTGGAAATGACCACATATGTTTAATGGACTAGAAGCGGAATGGAATGATTAAGAGTAAAGCAAGTCATACACATGACATACAGAAGGCATTCACCGCACATTAATAGATGTATTCTATTAGATGGATGGCCATATAATATTAATGCTATGATACTTGGGGATGGGGGTAATAACATTCACCACAGGCAATTCAATTGCATTGAGAGGGACTGGCAGCTATCCCATGAACTATATTATATCAGAGTCATCAATGCAAGTATATGGGGGGGGGGGGGGGGGGGGGCTACAATCTACATAACTACCAGGGTAGCAGCTGCTATGGGGCCCATTTTCACTTAGATATAAAGGGGGAGAGTCATCAAAACTTGTGCAGAGGAAAAGTTGACCAGTTGCCCATAGCCACCAATCAGATCGCTTCTTTCCTTTTTGAAAAGGCCTCTGAACAATGAAAGAAGCGATCTGATTGGTTGCCATGGGCAACCTGGTCGGCTTTTCTTCAGCACAATTGTTGATGAATCTCCCCAAAAATGTGAAAGCAGCCTATTAAAATTTTTATCAATTTGTAAAGGGGTACTCCGGCGCTTAGACATCTTATCCCCTATCCAAAGGATAGGGGATAAGATGCCTGATCGTGGGGGTCCTGCCGCTGGGGACCCCCGTGATCTTGCACACCGCACCCTGTTAAAATCAGTCCCCGGAGCGTATTCGCTCCGGGTCTGATTATTGTCGATCACGGGGCCGGAGCATTGTGACATCACGCTCCGCCCCCTCAATGCAAGACTATGGGAGGGGGCGGAGCCCCCTCCCATAGTCTTGCATTGAGGGGGCGGATTGTGACGCCACACGGGGGCAGAGCCGTGACATCACAATGCTCCGACCCCGTGATCGACAGTAATCAGACCCAGAGCGAACACGCTCTGGGGACGGATTTTAACGGGGTGCAAGATCACGGGGGTCCTCAGCATCGGGATCCCGTGATCAGGCATCTTATCCCCTATGCTTTGGATGGGGGATAAGATGTCTAAGCGTGGAGTACCCCTTTAAAGAGTAATTCCTAGGACATCATGTGGCAGCACTATTTGTTGTTATTTCTATGTGGTGAATACATAATGCGTGTGAATCCTGTCATTACTATGTGAATTATTTCTGAGACCCAACTTTCCAACTACTGTGACAGCATTATGTTCATTATCCATGTATTGTGTATTCAATTTGTTCTAAAGATGGTATAGTAAAATGGGGCCCAATCCCAAGCTTTGCTATGGGACCCAAGTGTTATTTGTTATGCCCCTGCTTACCATTCTGTTCTTGTGGTCCAGTGCTGGTTAAATAAGTCCCTTACAATTACAACAGAATACAAATATAATATTCATATCTAAAGTCAGTAATATAAGAATGTCTACATAAATCAGAAGCCCTAACTCCCAATTTTACAATATCAGAAGCTATTTACATATGATCTTAAAGGGGTATTCCAGGCAAAAACTTTTTTTTATATATATCAACTGGCTCCGGAAAGTTAAACAGATTTGTAAATTACTTCTATTAAAAAATCTTAATTCTTCCAATAGTTATTAGCTTCTGAAGTTGAGTTGCTGTTTTCTGTCTAACTGCTTTCTGATGACTCACGTCCCAGGAGCTGTGCAGTTCCTATGGGGATATTTTCCCATCATGCAAGGGATATTCTCCCATCATGCACAGCTCCCGGGACGTGACATTATCATTGAGCAGTGAGACAGAAAACTTCAGAAGCTAATAACTATTGGAAGGATTAAGATTTTTTAATAGAAGTAATTTACAAATCTGTTTAACTTTCCGGAGCCAGTTTATATATATAAAAAAAAGCCTTTAAACATTGTGTATCTGAGATTAGTTGATACTCTAATGTCATAAGAGTTTTATGGTATTGGACAACACTGTGAAATCATTGACCTTCAGGAACACTACACTGTTTTGCTTGACACCTACTAAGCACTTTGTTAACCATTTGATGTCTGGAATATGTCATTCCTAATGGGATATGTAGCAGTGAGAACAGCTAAATACCACAGAACAGGATGAATGGTTCACAAATTTGAGTGTAAATAGAAAGTTAAAAAAGGAAAAAAAGGAAACTCTTGGCAAGGAAAAACAATTTACCTTCTCTGAAACAACGTAATGTTATTGTGGCGTCTGAACGTCAATACTTCAATGGCAAAATAAATTAGCGCAGCATCCTGAACATTTTACTGCCATTGTTTTTCCTCATTCACTAATGTAGGGTAATTAAAATAAGAGGCCCCTCTTCACGAGAGCGGTCCTGCCACGCACATAGATTATTGGTACAGACCCGTCTACTACATCTTAGCTGAGCTTTAGATTCACTAAGAAAAGACATATTCATTAAGCTAATGTCAGGGATCCCATTCAATATAAAGGAAATTATAGCTAAATGTGTAATTTGTTAATAAAATTTGTCCGTCCATTCATCTATATTTACATGCACATTCCTTATGACATTTGGACCTCAAAGATCCACATTTAGTTTTGAGAAAAGGTTGGAAGCAACATTAAAAGGCGGTATTTACAGTCACGACAACGATCTGCTGGGACCATTGCTGATCTTGGTAAAGGAAGAACAAAAATCAATGGAGTATACTACGTAGGCAACACTCTCAATGGGTCTTCCAAACATTGCTGAGTTCTCAGTTTAGCAATGTCCAAAAGCCTTTAGATAATGAATGAAGTGCTGTCCGTTACATTCGGTGTGCTATATTTATTCTTGGGGCAATTTTGCCTCGTTCTCAGGATTGGTGAAGGGTACAGTAGTCGGACTCCAACTGCCAGCTTGTTATCCCTTATCAAGATTATAAGGGATACATTTTGGCAATAGGTATTCCCCTTTAAACTGAGATATATATTGAATTTAGATTTAACCCCTTAAGGACCAGGGGTTTTATCGTTTTTGCACTTTCATTTTTTCCTCCTTACCTTTAAAAAAGCATAACTCTTTCAATTTTGAACCTAAAAATCCATATGATGGCTTATTTTTTGTGCCACCAATTCTACTTTGTAATGACATCAGTTATTTTACCCAAAAATCTATGATGAAATGAAAAAAAAGAAATCATTGTGTGACAAAATTGAAGAAAAAACACAATTTTGTAACTTTTGGGGGCTTCCGTTTCTTCACAGTAAAATTTTTGGTAAAAATGACACCTTATCTTTATTCTGTATGTCCGTATGATTAAAATGATACCCAGCTCACATAGGTTTGATTTTGTATTACTTCTGGAAAAAATCATAATTACATGCAGGAAAATGTATATGTTTAAAATTGTTATCTTCTGACCCCTATAACTTTATTTTTACACGTACGGAGTGGTATGAGGGCTCATTTTTTGCACCGTGATCTGAAGTTTTTAGCGGTGCCCTTTTTGTATTGATCGGACTTTTTGATAGTTTTTTCTTTATTTTTTCAAGATATAAAAAGTGACCAAAAATACACTATTTTGGAATTTGGACTTTTTTTTACGTGTGCGTTATTGACCGTGCGGTTTAATTAACAATATATTTTTATAATTTGGATATTTCCACGTGGCGATACCACATGCTTATTTTTATTTACATTTAAATGGGAAAAGGTGGGTGATTCAAACTTTTATTAAGGGCGGAGTTAAATGATTATTAACTTTTTTTCCCATTTTTTTTGCAATGTTAAAGCCCTCATAGAGGGCTATAACACTGCACTAACTGATCTTTTACATTGATCAATGGTTTCTCATAGGAAACCATTGATCGATGATTCTGCCGCTTGACTGCTCATGCCTGGATCTCAGGCACTGAGCAGTCAAACGGCGATCGGACACCAGGAGGCAGGTAAGGGGACCCTCCCTGTGTTCTACAGCTGTTTGGGATGCCGCAATTTCACTGTGGCCCCGCGTTATAGAAAGGGAACGGACTCAGTGCATACAGGTATGCCCTTGGTCTTTAAGAGGTTAAAAAAATGTAAATATTAAATTGCAAACATAATTGAAACTTGGCATTAGTATTAGTATTAGTATTAGTATAAAATGCTATAGCTCAGGACTCCTGTGTTGAGCCAATGGGTTGCTAGCCACATGTGGCTCTTAAGCCACTGACATAGATAAAGATTTTACAATTCTGACCATACAATAATATTTGCAACAATGGAATTAATTATCTGAATAATTCTGTGTTGATATGCCATTACTGAAGAATTTTTTTTTAATAATAATCTTTTCACTACCATATATATATATATATATATATATATATATATATATATATATATAGATATATATATAATCTTACCACTACCAATCCTAATAACATTCATTTATAGACTGTGTGCTCAGAATATTAACCTTCTGCTGACACAAATTCTAAAAACATGTCTGATCAATTTCCCAACAGACTGACCAGATTTCCATTGGTATCAATTGGTTGTTTTGATGTCATTGTAGCAGATCATTTACAATGTAGTCTACAGTATATCACTTTGGCACATTTTACCGTGTATCTCAATTAAAATTAAATTCAAAAGTCAACAAACAATCATTGTGTTCATTGTACCGCCCTCCAATCCATCCCCAGCCATAATACAGTCTAAACACATTCAGGTCATAGTGTGAAATTTGTGTTGGTGACATCACTTTGACCTTAAGTTGTTTAAGAAGAATAATTTACTATGTTGTTGAGGGAAAAAAAAAAAGGCTCCTTTTCCGGATCAGGTGCAGCCAGCAATAAGTTACAGAAGCCCTCATCTCCCATCCTGGCACTGGTCACCTTGAACCTGCCAGCAATGATTTATACAATGGCAACTCTACGGTCACCCATATCTCTGCTACCTCTGATAACCTTAACTGGAGGAACATATAAAGCAGCTACAGTTCTCAGCATCTGAACTTCAAAGTTTCAAAGTAAACGTATTTGATGTTGTACTCAGTAGAACAAACAGAAAACAGACTGCCATTATGTCTGCCGTAATAGGATTTCCTTGTTTGATACAGTTATTCAGCACTTCAGTCAGTCTCTGTTTGCCCAGATAGGATATGGCACCAGTCATACCACTTATCATTATTGTACCTCAAACGTCAGAATCGGCAGACATCAATGCCAGGTAGATTACATTGTCACACAGAACTGCAACATTTGTTTACTGGTGGTGAACATCTGAATGCCGACAAAGTCAACAACCTATTAGCTAGTAGGAAAATGAAGAATTGAGTGCAGAGCAAAATACTAACAGTCTTTTTATCAGACAGATGTCTAAACGGCTCAATTAGTTTTCCAGAAGAGGTCTGTTTTCCAATTGCTTGTGAAATGTCATTAGCATGATATTATACTTGATGTATCGTAGACACAGTTCTGCTATTATATTGTCATTTTAACTGGGCAATCATTTCAATAAAGCTGACTCAATTGGTGTGTGCCTGCCTACAGAAGAGACTCAGCAGCCAAGGTCCTACAGGCTTCGTCAAGAGAACGTCTTGCTTAAAAGATGGCCTTTTTGTAACAAAATTTAAGAATTGAGAATTGTTTACATTTTGAGAATTTGAGAATTCAATCAATTCATTATCTTAATTGATACGTAGAAAGACCATGAGGGAGATTTATCAAAACCTGTGTAGAGGAAAAGTTGACCAGTTGCTCATAGCAACCAATCAGATCGCTTCTTTAAATTTTTCAGAGGCCTTTTAAGAAACAAAAGAAGCAATCTGATTGGTTGCTATGGGCAACTAGTCGACATTCTCTCTTTGAGAAAGGTAGTTGGATAAAGATGGAAGGGTCAGGTCGCTGGTTGGTCCGCTAGGTCCCAAATCAAGGGTTGATTTTAAGGAATAGCTAACGTATGATATGTTTTAAATATGTAAAAAATAGTTCTGATGAAAATGGATTTGTTTACTTTTTATTGTAATAAGTTTTTCATACTTATATAGTAATATAGTAAAGGTGGGGGGGGGAAATTTCTCTTTGATTAATATCCCCCCATGAGTAATGTTATCCTTTAAAGAGGACCTGTGGTCAGGCCACAAAAAAATTTAAAATTAAAAATACAATTTATTCTTACTACTCAAATTCCTATTCTTGAGATATAGGGGTTTTACTATTTGGCTTACTATTTGTACTTTTCCCTGAAAAAAAATCAGATGGTGGGGAACTTTACAGCAAAATGAAGAGTGAATGTAGGCAAATGTAGTGTGATCAGGAGCCTGAGGGTAATACAAAAGAGCGAGACTAATGGCTGGAGGGCAAAATATACAATAATTACTGATAGATCGCCAAAGGCAATCCAATAAAGGCCCTGAGGGTCCCAACCAAATATTAACTAAATACAGGACTTTAATTTGCGGGTCCAAAAATATAATAGTGAAAAAAGAAGGAAAAATCACACATTTAAAAACACTATGTGCTCCTAACTAATAGCTGAATTAGGGCTTATTGGGCTCGACTAGCTCCACTATTTTCTTTAATTCGTAGGAGATACATTGTGTTTTGTATCCCAGAACTACTGATTGTTAGGGTACATAGCAGTTAAAACCATAACACTGCCCCCCTCAACGTTTCGCCACCAAGTGGCTTTGTCAAGAGGCAAATGGGAGCCTGAGGGGGCATAAATCATTGGAGGGAAAACTCCTATTTACTCCCCCCACCACCAAGTAGTCCCACCCTTTATTTCAGTACAGTTCCCACCCATCTGATTATTCAGGGAAAACTCAACCAAACAGTAAAATCTAGTCTAATTTTAAGATTGGTGGGAGCATAGTAAGAATTTGAACAGTGTATGTTCTTTGCTAGACACCTAAAAAACGTTTCTTAACTTTTTCCTAAAACGGTTTGGCAGATTAGAAGTAAAAAAGAATGCTCCTAATTTTGGCTCATCGCAGGCATATATTCGTTTTTCATATATCTGTCCCATAGTGAAACACTATTTGTTATAAGAAAAAAAAAGCCAAATCCAAGCTGGATATGATTATGATCAGATATGAAGGATTTTCAGGTAGACAGAAACAACATTTAACACAAATTTTTAAGGATTAAGTCAACTGAAACTAAAACGTATAAATGGGTCCTTTGCTAATAGCCTTTATTTATACTATGATCCTGTTTTCAATGTAATAATGCCCATATGGACAACATGAAGCTACTCTTCCAGGTTGCCATAGAGCAGTGGTCTCAAACTGTGGCCCTCTAGATGTTGCAAAACGTCAACTCCCAGCATGCCCGGACAGCCATTGGCTGTACGGGCATGCTGGGAGTTGAAGTTTTGCCACATTTGGAGGGCCACAGTGTGAGACCACTGCCTTAGGGTATATAATTTACACACTAATCTAATTATAGGGGTCGACTGATGACTGTTAGGGATCGGAAGATGAATTTGTCACATTTCCTCCTACATATTGACATCAGTAGACTAAATTTGAGAAACACATAGCTACTTTATGAAAGAGAGCCAGAAAAAAATACTTACAATTTTGCAATACCATAATTAGACAAATAATTCTATCAGACGCGTTCACATTCTGTATTACAGTGTTGAGCACTTGAACACTCTGTAGTTTTCGGAGACAGCGTTGAAATATTGTTCAATTTGCACAAACTAAAAGTCTGATATCATTGGAAAAGGTTAGCTGTCAAAGTGCACCGAGACGCTTGCTTTCAAGGAACTGATTTAACAATGAGGGTTGATCACATATTTCTCAATGTCAGCAATGTTTACATGACTCTGTAAAAGGTTAGACAGAGAAATATTAACTACAATCTCTTATTATACTGCATCTACTCGGGATGACAATGACTACAAATTTCAAGATCATGTCTTAAGGAGTTTGTTTATTCAGGAGTTGAGTGCGCTTTAGTTGCCGCAGGTGACTTGAAATCACAAAGCTTTAAAAGGGGTAACCCAACACAACGTATCTAAAGTACCAAGAAACCTCCATCTGCACATGGCGATAATGCCCATGCACAGTGGGGTTTGCTCACTTCCTAGAAAAATTATTAAAAAGTACCTGTCACCAAATAAACTTTTCTAAATTAACTCAGTCTATGTTCCCTAAATACTCCTAACACTCCTACCACCCTTACAAAAAAAAAAAAAAAAAAAAATCAGAGCTTTAAAAAGCTGTATATCATACCTTTATTCTTGCTCACATAGTGCAATCTCCCAGCAGTAAAAAGTGGGCGTTTCCTAGCAGGCATTACATCACTGAAGCCTGCTGGGGGACCACTTCTGCAGTGCTGTGATGAATAGAAGACCTCAGGCTCTGTGCATGTTTCAGTGACTCTGCATGCAGCTTTCAGTGAGGCTCTGTGCATGTTTCAGTAAGACTGTATGCAGCTATCAGTGAAGCTCTGTGCAGCTTTCAGTGATGCTCTGTGCAGCCGTCAATCAAGCTCCGTGCAGAGAAACACTTTCTGAGTTTAGTGTCCAGCCAGGCCGGGAGGAGACAAAACTCACTGTATTAATTGTGGCAGGGAACAGAACAGAGCCACCTAGTGGCCATTTTTTCTATTACATTTTAAACATATCTATGTTGATAATTTTAAAAGCAAATAAATGGGAAAGTGTCTGCTAATTACACAAGGAACAATATATTAAAATTTTTATAAGGAGAATATTTATAACATACCTACCGTTGTGGGTGTACAGGTTACATAAGTGAGAAAGATGTATTTTAGTGTGCCGGACATCACTAATGCAAGTGCCTAGGAGGTGGGCCCTTCTTGCTAAATGAGAAAAGTTTCCAGGAACTACCTCTCAGCTCTGAGTGACAGCTCTAGTATCCAATCCAAATGAGGGGAGGTGCCAGTGAAGTGCTCAGGGCACTTAACATAAAGGTTCCGCCTTCTGGACCCTTGTGATAGGAGTGCACGGGACAATTAAAGATATTTGCAGACTGCATGACCACAATCCTAGGTGTGTTTTTACTCCTTGGCCCTTTCTCTATATATGGCACAATACCGCTGACAAACTCCAATTTAAAGGGGTACTCTGTTGTTCCAAAGGATAAGGGATAAGATGACTGATCGCGGGGGGCCGGCCGGTGGGACCCCGGCGATCTTGATGCAGACACCTGCCGTTCTGAACATTATGTGTAGAACGCTGGGTTCGGGAGGCTGCAGTAATCACGCCACGCCTGCCTGTGACGTCATGCCACACCCTTTCCATTCATGTCTATAGGAGAGCGGCATGGGGTGATTGGTGACCTCACGGAGAACGCAGGGGTCCCAGCAGCTGGACCGCGTGATCAAACATCTTATCCCCTATCCTTTAGACAAGGGGATAAGATTTATAGCAACGGAGTACCCCCATTAAGGTGTCAATTTTATTGGGCCAGAAATAATCCAAACATTTTAGTTGCATAGTAAACCTGACAAAGTATTTTCAGCCCTGCCAATAGTATTGCAGCCTTTAGATTTTGCCCTTATAGCGGTATTTAACATAAACCTCTAAATGCACAATATCTGTCATTTAAAGATTATATAGGAAATGTTCTCATGGATGCGCACATCTTTCCTAAATAAACAGGTCCCCTTTTTTGAAATTCTTCCTTCGTTCACCTTGCGTTTGTGACTTACGGGAAGTTACATAATAGCATAAATAAATAGATAAATAGGCAATGATCATTTCTAAATGCGACCAGATAATCGTCTATGATTATACTATTCATCAGAATCAATAATAAACCAGACAAATGTTAATCTCTTAAATCTTTCACAGTTGGGTCAAAAAAAAAAAAAAAATCAAAACAGAAACCTCTCATTTGCTTCAAATCCCAAAAGCTCTCAACCCATTAGCAAAGTGTAGTCAGAGGACAAGATATTGGAGACATTGCGAGCTTTGTCTGCTCGGCTCATTAGTATGGCAGTCATACATTATTCCGTGTCCCATTCCATGAAAGAGCAGAATATCTGAGATGAGAGTTATGATTGTACATGTAACTGCAGTGATAAAAGACAAGAATAGAGAGACAAGAAAGCGTGTTGTCTTATTGAAGTAAACAATTCTACCAGATATTGTGCTATAAATGAGATATGGGTTCTCAATTGAAACAGTAAGACAATGGATTCAATAGCACCGAGCATCGCCAATTCAGCTTGTCCCAGCTCTTTTAATCAGGACTGTTTTCATGCAAGTCGTAGTAGAAGGGAAACAATCGGAGCTCTTACATTCTGAATGCTATCACGTTCCAAGGAGCACTGCACCATGAATAAGCCAATTCAGACATGGGTCATAAACAAACACTAACACAGGGTTTCATAAATATAAGCAATGATAGAATATGTGCTCATGCCTTTGCTTTTATTAATGTTCTTTTTTCATGTTTGCAATATAATCATTGTGAATAACGCTGTGTTTACTGACAACAGAAACCTTTTTTTAGTTATTTTTTTCGACAATTTGAAGAAATTTCCTGTAGCGGGAGTGTTGACCCATTACGCTATCATTATATCATGTATAATAAACTGAATTCAGCCTTTTCTATTATGCTGCTCAGCAATCCAGTGGTTTTTTCCCCTTCTATTTTTAATTAAAAAGTATCAGGACTGAGTCTCCTTTTAGGTGCCATATACACACAGCAATTCTCCCTATAGAACCAAAACCCCTTAAAAGGGGCACTCCGCCTCTAGACATCTTATCCTCTATCCAAAGGATAGGGGATAAGATGTCTAAACGCAAGGGATCTAGCAGCTGAGACCCCCCGCAATCTCCAGGCCGGCTGAATGGAGTGATTATGGGCGACCACAGCCGGAGATCGTGGGGGGGTCCCACCGGTCGGAATCCTTCGATCAGACATCTGATCCCCTATCCTTTGAATAAGGGATTATATGTCTAGAGGTGGGGAACCCCTTTAAAGCCCATGTTAACCTGTAAATACTACTTTACCCATAGAATGAATCAATATATTGTATAAACTTTGCAGATACTTCTATATTATACTATTATATCCAGAGTTAGAGCCTGAATTGTAGTCCAGAGCTTAATTGGCAAATAAATCTACCAGCATTCTTTGCTGGCTTGATGTCTGCACAGCACTTTCTGCAATGATTTGCATTAAGGAAAGTGTAGTCTTTATAGAGGGCAATGTACATTAATCTGATGTAAGAAAACCAGCTGTCTCACAGCATTAAAGGAATTCGGCTAAGTTGTTTAGAGAGTATTTGTTGCCAATCACATTGATACTCTCTAATGAACAGCAGAATTGTGAATTCATCTTTGGACTAGGAGACAGGCTGAAACTCAAGATAGGTACAAGATAAGTAATTCAATGTTTTTACAAGGAAACTTGATTTTTATGAAGACTGTAAAGTATTTTTAACATTTCCTCCCAAAAATTCTACATTACTTTAATCCCAACGCAGTGTAGTAGTATCAGTTATCAGTTCAGAAGGTCATCCATATTCATGCCAAGTACACACCATGCTGATGCACAAGTTCTCAGGTGTGTATGACATGATTTTACTGTTTCACATGCAAACCGATCTAACTCGTTTTGAACTTGGCTCTCATATACCCTTGTGTAGGAATTTTTCTTTTTATGATATTAAAACAGCCTTTGGCTTCAGTCTTCATTCAACCTAGACATTTTAATGGTAACCGGCAACATAATACTGCCAAAACTGTCAGCCAAAAGTCAGTGAAATAAGTTGTGCCTATTCTCATCCCGCCCAATATACATAGCAATATACATTTCCGCGCTAGAGTTCTCCAACATTACCGAAAGTGACTCATTTGGATCTGAAATCATTGCATGCGCATATTAACATGAAACTAGATATAAACAGGGAATTTCTGAAACTGTACATGAATGCATCCATACGTTTGGACTTGTTCCACATTCTTGACCGGTAAGAAAATCTGGCTCAGCAATGGTAAATCAGTAATAATTCAGGATTTACACATTTTATTAAGACATGAAAGATTAAAGCAAAAAACAAATTATTACATTGAAAGGGCTCCTTCTTGCAGAAGCTCGTGTGTCTTATTTTCAGGGCAGGAATCATCAGATATTAAAGGGGTACGCCACCCCTAGACATCTTATCCCCTCTCCAAAGAATAAGGGATAAGATGTCTGATCATGGGGTCCCGCCGCTGGGGACCCCCGCAATCTCAGCTGCAGCACCCCAGACATCCAATGCATGGAGCGAACATCGCTCCATGCTGGAAGACTGGCAATGCGGGGTGGAGGCTTGTGACATCACGGTCACGCCGCACTCATGACGTCACGGCCATTCCCCCTCAATGCAAGTCTATGGGAGGGGACATGATGACCGTCACGCCCCCTCCCATAGACTTGCATAGAGGGGGCGTGGTGCGACATCATGAACGGGGTATAGCCATGATGCCACGAGCCTCCACCGATGCACCCGACGCTTTAAACGAATGCCGGGTGCAGCCGGGAGATGGCGTGGGTCCCCAGCAGCGGGACCCCCGCGATCAGACATCTTATCCTCTATCCAAGGGCTGCAATCCATATCACAACCATTGGGTAGCCACATCTATACAAATATACCATAAACATCTCTAAACAGAGTATGGCCAAGGGGCTTATTACATGGAGCGATTATCAGCTGGACAGGCCAATAATCTCCCTTGTGTAATAGGGCCAGTGATCAGCTGACAAACACACAAATGCTCATTTGTCGGCTGATTGTAGGATTTTCACAAGTCTAAATATTGTTGTTTTTTGGGTGCACATCACATTGTGTAATGGGGCATGTAAGGCTGCACAAATGATCCAGTGCCTGTTCGATAAAGAGCAATTGAATAGGCTCAGTAAGCAAATGTCCATCTAGGAGTTCAACACTCATATTGGGTGGGAGTTGAGCTATGTAATAAACCCTAATTTATTTTTCAATGCTGTCGTCTCATGTCAGTCATGTTAAGTCAAGAAAGGTAGGGAAGGACATATTTCTAATTTAAGGATCAATATCTATTTATTACCTTGGGTAGTGAATGCATTACATGTAGCCAAGGTTTTCACCCAATGAATTCTAAACATAAATAATTGAAATGTGTTCCTAAATAGTTTTTCAAATGTGGGTTACATGTAATGTAAGTGTTGTATAAATGGTATGCAGATGTATTTGTGGAAAACAAATAAATATATACATATGCGAAAAGCTCTAAACCTCAACGATACCTTGAGCCACATCCATGAAATTTTAAAGGGGTACTTCGGCGCTAGGACATCTTATCCCCTATCCAAGGATAGGGGATAAGATGCCCGATTGCGGGGGTTCCGCCGCTGGGGACCCCCGTGATCTTGCACGCAGCACCCCGTTACAATCAGTCCCCGGAGCATGTTCGCTCCGGGTCTGATTACTGGTGATCATGGGGCCGGAGCATTGTGACGTCACACTCCGCCCCCTCAATGCAAGCCTATGGGAGGCCGCGGCGGCGGGACCCCCGCGATCAGGCATCTAATCCCCAATCCTTTGGATAGGGGATAAGATGTCTTAGCGCCGGAGTACCCCTTTAAAAAGGTATTCTCCTAATAAGTAATCGGTCTGTACAATGCCACAAGTCAAGGCATGTTTCTTGGCTAACATTTCAATTCGACCACTAAGCACCATTCAAAGGCTTAGACACTTATTATGAGTTGTCTGACAAGAGTATATAATTTCACTCGTGTTAAGCCGAGATGCAAATCAATACACTCCATTCTGCAAATACCCTGTGCCTTTTTACACATACTGGTCATCCATTCACTACTTCTTATAATCCCCTAAAAATGACTAGTTCAACAATGCACTTTAGACCTCCAGATATGCCCGAATACCATATCATGCCAATCGTCAGGCAGCATGACAACAGTGAATGACAAGTGTTTGACAAGTCTGAATTTCAATTCATTAAAATTTTTTACTTCATATTGAAATCAGAGACTTTAATTAAACACAATATCTTAAAATATGTAACTTGTGCCTGGGTGAACACGCATTTTCACTCAACTTGGCAATACGCTTATGCATTAATAGCAGGCTGTCGGGCACATCAGCATAAATACATTGCACCAGGAAGCCGGTTAAATGGACTCTATCAATTAATTTAAATAATAAACCAAATTCAACTAACTGTGAAATCTCATGCCTGGAGCTTAAAACACACACAAGCATTGCCTTTTACGGATGCCCTTTCCAGTAACCTGCAGCACTCAATGTTTTTTAAAGGTCCCTTAAAGTGAATGTGTCACCTAGATTTTTTTCCTGATTAGAGACAGTTACTGAAACATGTTCTATGTTTTATCTAATGTGTTTCTATTTTCCAATTGTCATTTTTTGTTTTATTCCAGGGGCAGCCATCTGTTTTTAACATAATTTAGAGATATGCTTTACGGCTAGCCCCATGAACATAGACACTATGAACTTCTCCAGGCCCTATTCTTTGTATGGGATGGTTTGTAAGCATGCTATGTGACCTATGTGACCTGCACAGAGGTCATTCTTCTGGGGAGGGGAGGCTGAGTTCCTATTGTCTTCTATATCTAAATCTTTCACTGTAATGCTGTAATGGGAGCCCAATGGTAGGCTAGTACAATGGGAGCCCAATAGAAGGAGAAGGTTGTAGATTATATAGATTTGCTGCTCACCTCGAGCGTATGGTATATGGTATAACCTCCTATAGAGGTGCAGCTGGTAGGTGGGGGACCTATGCAAGCCTAATGGTCCCAGGAGACAACCAGTGGAGATTCTGTATAGATACTTGATGAAGGGAAGAGGAAAATTACCTTTTAGGGTGCTTTCCCACCTGGCATATACGCAGCGTATTTCACACTGCGCAAAATTTGTGGCAGCAGCGGGAAATACGCTGAGTATTCTTCGCTCACTATACACACAGGGCTTTCCGGCAGCAGTCCTATGTGTGTAGAGTGTTTTGGAGGCGGGGCCCTGTGCCAGCATGACTGATGCACGGCTCCGCCTCCAAAACTCACTGCACACACAGGGCTGCTGCAGGAAAGCCCTGTGTGTATAGTGAGCGAGGAATATGCAGCGAATTTCCCGCTGCTGCTGCAAATTTTGCGCAGCGTGAAATGCGCTGTGTACACGCCAGGTGGGAACACACCCTAAAACAGGCACTTGGACGTCCAGGAAGTAGCACAACCAGATCAACGATGTGAAGAAAAGTTTCAGTTTTATTGTATACAGCAATATCCGTGATCTGGTTGTGCTACTTTCTGGACATCCAAGCTCCTGTTTAAAAGGTCATTTTCCTCTTCCCTTTATCAATGTAATTTAACTGGCTCCTGAAGAAAAAATAAATAAACAAAAAAATATGCACCAGGGGCAAACATGTGTGCCCATTGCCACCTGCTAGGGCATACATATTTCCCCTGGTGCATACTTTTTGCTTATTTATTTATTTTTTACTTATTATAGAGGTCTAAAGAAATTATCTATGCAATACTACCAATGATTTTGAAGTGGTCAAACTTTCTCTACGGTAATAATAATAATTTGTCAGCTCCTGGTTTAGGGTCCGTGCTCTATTTTAATGTCCTCTAAGGCTTATAAACAAAAGCCGATCCTGAGTATAATTCACTATTATTTTAGAATGTACATAATGCAATGTAAAATACAAGAAGCACTATTAACAGGTTTCTGTTTCTGAACTATACATCTCAGTTTCCAAGTCATTCTAGTATTTGGATTAAGCGTAAAAATAGAACGAAGATTGCTTAAAGGGGCACTCTGTGGAAAACTTTTTTTTCTTTTCCCCAATCAACTGGTGCCAGAAAGTTAAACAAATTTGTAAATTTCTTCTATTAAAAAATCTTAATCCTTACAGTACTTATTAGCTGCTGAATACTACAGAGGAAATTATTTTCTTTTTGGAACACAGAGCTCTCTGCTGACATCACGAGCACAGTGCTCTCTTCTGACATCTCTGTCCATTTTAGGAACTGTCCAGAGCAGCATATGTTTGCTCTGGGGATTTTCTCCTACTCTGGACAGTTCTTAAAATGGTCAGAGATGTCAGCAGAGAGCACTGTGCTTGTGATGTCAGCAGAGAGCTCTGTGTTCCAAAAAAGAAAATCCTTTCCTCTGTAGTATTTTTTAATAGAAGTAATTTACAAATCTGTTTAACTTTCTGCCACCAGTTGATTTAAAAAAATAAAAGTTTTTCCACCGGAGAACAACTTAAAAAAAAAAAAAAATAGATTAAAAAAAAAAAAGGTTTTCAAATCTGTTCCTAAACCAAAAGAAATAATAAAAAAAAGAGGGGAAAAAAAAGACATGTGGAATTGCTTATTGCATTTCTCTGCTTCATTTTTTCCAACCAGACAATTGGAACACAAAAGGCATCCAAACAAAACAATCTTCTACAATCTACTGTAACAATAAGCTACGGAAATGTGTACACTGCAGACATGATAACGCTTTTCAGTTAAATGCGAAAGAATATGGACATGTGAATTATCTCTTTATATATCAGAGGCAGGCATTGCGCTAATACAATACCTCTTGACACCGCCACCCAAAACACCAAGGTAAGCAATAATTACATATTCAGAACAACAATACCTATCTAAATGGTTGTTCAAGAAATTGTATCCAGAGTTAAAAGCTGATGCATCTCATTGCATAACACTATAGCTGCAATTCCAGCACTTTTTCATAAAGTTAACGAAAGGTGAACATTTTATTGTGTTGCTATAAACTCCACTGTTCTAAATTCCAAAAACTGTATTAACTGTAAGGAACACCAAGATACCAATTTAACCTAAAAAGTTAATAGTTATAGGTTCTTTTAAGTAAGAAAATAAGGTAAGAATGCATGCACACCATGGATCGGGCATATGGTATATGGGCATATGACATGTGAATTTTTTCCCCCCCGAAATTCTACCACCAGATCAGGCTGCTGTATGCCCTACCGTATTGTGCATGCACTCTAATAAAAACCATAGAACATGTGAAAAATTGTAAAATATAACGAACCCCCCCCAAAAAAACTATCACGTTTCATTCACATTACCGTCTATAGTACACTGTTGTAGCATTTGCTGAGATAATCTCCTGACGATATGCTAGACTTTAATGACCTATTGAAAGCTAAAAGGGCATACTATTCACACAATTGGCGAGTATATATCAGAGCTGTGGCCCCAACTGTTTTGAAAAGACACAGATGACTGATCATTTTGGTCCAGTTATAAAAAAAAAAATAAAAAAAAAATAAAACTTTAAACAGATGGTATGTTTTTTACATTATAATCAATGGCAGACATATGCAAATAGAGGTCAAAAGTAAACATCAAAATGTAGGAGTTTAGTACAAGCCATCATTGTCATAAGAAGATACATAAAGTCCGCGGAGTGCTAATGGCCTTTTTGAAGGCACCGGAACTGGTAATACCCTATATTATATATATATATATATATATATATATATATATGGTATTACCAGTTCCGGTGCCTTCAAAAAGGGCATTAGCACTCTGCGGACTTTATGGGTAAGGAATATGCAAAGCAGCTCATCACACCCCCTTCTCAGGTAGCATGCCCAAAGATCAGCTCTGGCTCCAGTTACAAAGTCTCAGAAACTGATTGGGATTTATGCAAAGCCAGAATTCTCCCCAAAGGGAAGAGGACCCATCTGCAGATAATTGTTTCGAGGTTATCCCGAAACAGCTGTCTACAGATGGGTCCTCTTCCCTTCTGGGGAGAATTCTGGCTTTGCATAGATCCCAATCAGTTTCTGAGACTTTGTAACTGGAGCCAGAGCTGATCTTTGGGCATGCTACCTGAGAAGGGGGTGTGATGAGCTGCTTTGCATAGATTATATATATATACACACACACACACACACACACACACACTAAGTATCTTTCAGTAATCAATATTGACATTATAATTAAAAATTTTAATTGTTTTCCCATTTTTGCATTTATTGCTGGAAAACTAAATATACAAAATGATTTTCAACAAAATGTATACTCCACCAAAGCAGCTCACAATGACATGACTTAAGAGCTATGATCCTGATGCATTCTGGTGCTAAAGAAAACAAAAAACACACACACAGTCTGCTCAAACAATTATTGTGCGTGCCTTAGCATTCTAAATTAATCTAAGTGTAAAAAGCTACATTGCTGACTAAAAGCAACATGCATCAGCAGAAGCAGTGAAGGCACGAGCAGGGCATAAGAAACAGGACATCGACTTTGTCAAAGGGTAGCTGCTTGGCTCTCCTTAATGATAGTCAGAATATATATTAATTCCACTATCTGGGTCAACTTGCAAGGTAGGCAGAAAAGTCAGTCGCTTTAGGCAAAACTAAACATAAAAGTACAAATCATGGACTAAACAGAACATTAATTCATGCCCTAAACATCAGGAGATGTACGGTATATTGTCATCTGTGTGAACTCAGTGAGAACTGATTTCTATTAGAAATACATACCACCATGAACAAGCAAATGGAAAATAAACTTTAAGGGTACGATCACACATGCTTATTTTTGCTGCGGATCTGCTGCAGATTTGGTTGCCCATTGACTTAAATGGTAGCAAAATCTACTACGGCAAATCTGCAGCAGAAAATGCACACGTTTTAACGTACCTTTAGGGTAGGGTCACACATACCGGACCTGCAGCATATTTTACGATGCCGATCCGCCGGTGGCCAGTCCCATAGTGTGCTTCTATCTGGTCCCAACCCCCGTGTGCTGCTCGCAGCGGCCATCCCAATCACAGTGACCAGCGAGTAGCCGTCACACTCGCAGTGTACTCACAAACATCTTGGAGCAGCCATAATGTCCGAGAACACTGTGCATGCGCCTGGCGACTCACTTGTCCCCGTGTGGCTGCTTGTAGTGGGGAATTGCTGCTGTGAGCAGAACACGTGGGATGGGAACAGCTGGAGGCACACTGTAGGATCGGGTCACCGGTGGATCCGCAGCATAAAATCAGCTGCAGATCTGTTGCGTGTGACCCTACCCTAGGGATATAGTCACAAGGGTGGATTACCTGCGAAATGTCTGCAGAATGTTTGCAGCAGGAAATTTCCTGCAGCACATTTTGCTAACATTGACTTCAATGGGTCAGCAGGAAATTCACAATAGAGGCAGATTTGCAGATTTTCCTTTGGATCACTTGAAGTCAATGGTAGCAAAATCCCCTGTGAATTTTTTTGCAGCAAATCCACCTGTGTGAATGATCCCTAAAGCGGTTTTTAATTTAAAGGGGTTGAATATGATTAGAAAAAAAAGTCTGCTTGTTTTGAGAAAGAACATACATAATGCTTGCCTACAGGCTGTGTCTAGTATTGCTGCATAGCCCCTTTGAAGAGAATGGGGCTGAGGTGCAATACAAGACATAATGTTAAGCGTAGCACTGTTTCTAGAGATAGAGTGACCCTCTTCTAATCCCATCCAAACCATTTAACGGCATTAAAACTTCCAAGGATGTCATTGACAACTAGGCTTCGACTCTACTGTCATTACCCTTTATCTTAATATATTCCTCATACCGCTATGATCGAGGAACAAATTAAGCCATTACAAGAACATATATTGAAACATAAGGCAAAAGGTCATCGGTGTTCTTGCTGAATAATATTACTTTCCTTCTGCCGTGGAAACGAGGACATGCATCATTCATTTGCCAATCCTTGAGTTTGCTCCAGACAAAAAGCACCCAAGGCTGTAGTGAATACATTTTATTCTACTATCCTAGTAAGTCAACACATTTTCCATGCAGGACCCTCACCCCCCGAGAAGTCCCTCAGTGTCAACAGCTTCATAATACACAATAAGACATCCCTCTGGGAATCTCAATGTATCTGCTTATATGTTAGGCATAGCCATTAGCTACAGAGACAAAAAAAAAAATACAAATATTATCCTTGTATATGTAGTGCTACAGATTACCTCCCTATTTCAGTTCTCTCACCTTCACAATTTTGTAATGGCATACTTGGTAATTGTCAGCAAAGGTAAAATATGGGTTATGGCCGATAATTTGTTACATGAGAACATGTCCACTGACCAGAAATAACTCCTCTTGCAGGGTCAATAAGCAGAGGCTTTGAGAAGTTGCTAAAATCTCTAACACTTATAACTCAGCCTCGCCGCTGTTCCCAGGGAGAGGGGTGGGAGGATTTCCAAATATTTCATCATAAAATGTATCTGATAATTCACATATGTTCGTAAACCAAATTTTAACCATAGACATTTGTTTGTCCAGGGTTAAATATTCAGTCCTAGATGGAGATCTGGAGGACCACTACCTATTTAGACAAAAACAATCCATATGGTGATGGTCCATGAAGTTCAGCTCGAGCCATATTGATTCAGCTCAGGCCATATTGATGGGTTAAAGTGCAACTGTCATGGAAATGATACCCCCCAGACTAATACCATGATTGTATAGATGATGATACGTGTAATGCAGCTGTACTTTTAGCTGCTCTTTATCACACTTTATCAGCAGGAAAATAGTTTTATCGTGCGGTCAGCAACAGTCGGATAGCCGTGGCTGGGGATCGTAATGCCCCACCTACACCACGCCTAGCCCCCGTAAGTGAGCGCTGGGACCACTGTGTGATTGACACACAGGTCCCAACCCCCGATGTCCATGATGTGCGGGCCGGCGTGACTCCACTGAGCCTATACATATTATGTGCACCTTTATGATATACAGTGCCCGTACTCCTCTTCTCCTGGTGCCGGAGACGCGCTGCTTCTGCTTTCACTAGAGGCAGAGAGAAAGCGCTCACTCCCGTTGTCTGACACCAGCTCAGTGCCCATGTGCAGTGCTAGAGGCATGGAGCGAGCTCTCTAGTGGAAGCAGAAGCAGCACGTCTCAGGCACCCGGAGAAGAAAGGAGTACGGGCACTGTATATCATAAAAGGTGCACAATATGTAAAGGCTAAGTGGAGGCACGCCGGACCGCACATCATGGACATCGGGGGTATCCATGGCAGTTGCGCTTTAAAGTTGTTCTGTAGTGAAAGATGACTTATCCCCTATCCTCGTGATCTCCTGAACGGGGCCCCGGCAGTCTGCTGGAAGGGAGCATGCTGACCTCCACACGAAGCCGCGGCCGACACGCCCCATCCATGTATCCCATAGAAATACACAGAGGGGGTGTGTCGGACACAGCCGCCTGTGGGGGTCGGAACAGCCGCTTCCGGCAGACTGAAGGGGCATCGTTCAGTGCACTACTCATTTAAATGAGCCTAAAGATGGCTATACACATTAGATAAGTATCAACCAAACCCGAAGATGTGGCCCCCCTCTCCACCTATTCAAAGTACATGCAAGATTGGCTGAGCATGCACGTGTACAGGAGGATGGGTAGAGAAAGCTGGAGGCTGAGAAGCTTTCAGCCAACAGCTATCTTATGCAGGGGTCAAGTCCTGGGGGGAAAAAAAGTGTGGGAACTCACCCAAAATTTCCACTCAAGGATTGGTCCTGCAGAACCCCTGCTAATGGGAACATTGTTCCTGCTGTGGAAAAAGTGCAGGTACTCAGTTCCCATGCGTTCCTGCAGGACTTGAGCCCTGATCTTATGCCTATGGTCAGTTTTAGGCCTCATGCATATGGACTTATTGGGGTTCACATGGAGTGCCTGCTAACCCATACAACATGGCTACCATGTGCATGTGACCGTATTATATAAATGTGTTCTCCCTAAACTCTTGACTGTTGTGGCACGGTGGGATTTTTATTTTTATACATAGCAGATCCTCTAAAGCACCACCACTGGCCTTCCTTGGAGCGATCCTCTACCAAATATACAGAGGAATCTAGAAGGTTAAAGTTTAAGACACCAGGTAAGGTGAAAAAACCTTAATTTTATTCCTCATCTCTATAAGATCACCAGCATGGTAGCCATAAAACAGCAACATTTGACCTTACCTGGTGCCTTAGACTTTGACCCATGGGTAGTTTTGCAACCATTAGAGAGCCACAGGTTGGGGAACGGGGCTCTAAAGGCCAATTGATCTCGATTTAGAAGTGAGCAGTCCATGTCCCAGTCTAACGGAATAGGTGTTAAAAGACTGATATGTCAAAAACAATGGGATCTTGAGATTTCTTGGTAGCATTAGAAGAATATTTGGAACATGAAAGGCTGGCCCCAAATACTGTAAGCAATATTATATTATTTAATATTGGCTATATTGCCAAATGTGTCTAAGCGATTGCTTCCAGCTGTTGCAAAGCTACGGCTGTCCGGGCATGCTGAGAGTTGGAGTTTTGCAACAGCTGGAGGCACACTGTTTGGGAAACACTGGTCTAAATAGTTCAGATGCTTACTCTCGCCTTTGGCTGTCTGAGAATGCTGGAAGTTGTAGTTTTGCAACAGCTGAAGTCCCACTGTTTGGGAAGCATTGGTCTAAGTAGTTCAGATGCTTTGCTGAGTCTGTGTTTTCTGACCAGTGTGTCTCCAGCTGTCGCAAAACTACAATTCTATGCTGGGAGTTGTAGTTTAGCTGTCCTGGCATGCTTGGAGTTGTAGTTTTGCAACAGCTGGAGGCACACTAGTTGGGAAACACTGGTCTGAGTAGCCTTTGGCTGTCCGGGCATGGTGGGAGTTGCAGTTTTGCAACAGCTGGAGGCACACTGGTTGGGAAACACCAGTCTCCATGGGAAACACCAATTCCATGCATGCTGGGAGTTGTAGTTTGGCTGTCAGGCATGCTGGGAGTTGCAGCTTTGGAACAGCTGGAGGCACACTGGCTGGGAAACACCAGTCTAAAGCAGTTTAGATGCTCTAAAGAAAGAAATACCCCATTGGACGAGGTAAGAATGACTTATTGGAATATAACCCGGTTGTGGCCTGTATCTTACCACATTACATCATCAGTAAAACCTCTCTACTAGGAGGCTGACCTGTCTATCAGACCTACCCAAATATAGAACCAAGATATATAAAGACTACATACGAATAGATATTCTGGAAGCCTAGACTATGAAGCCGCACTCTTTATATACTCTGCCATGCTTTATTCTGAAATCTGGTGATGTAAGGGAGCGGAGTAAACGCATCTGTCACCGCGCTTAGAGGACAACATGATCTAATTAGAAAGTGCAGATAATTTGCAAGTTTGCGGTTAGAACCTACAACGTTTGTAAGCTTTAAGATGTGTTATTCACACATCGGGATTAAATTCAGATGCTAGCACATGATATGTGCTTTTTTTTTCATCCCTATTCAGAATAGGCGTCCGCAAAGCTTTTATAAATGTCGAATATTCTGTCTGCAAATTTCATGCCAGGAGCGTCTGAGACGCACACGGTATGCAGAGTAAGGTGTTGCTCGCAAGATATGATGTGGCCGAGACAGTGCGCCAACAATTTCATACTCCAACTCCCTTAAAACAAGGGAGTGCTTTGTTAGACCTGCTCTGCAACAACCAGATCATCGCCGCTCTATTGTCTTAAGGTTCAGTAAGCTTTCTGCACTGTAATAACCATTGTCAGCAGATTTGAAAATGTATTTGTTTCTCTGAGAAACATATTTCTGCCTGGGTGTTCTTTAATAAAGAAGAAGATGCGGCCATATTATGCTAGAAAGGAAAAGCCGCATGCATCCTTACCATGCTGAATTAAAGGAGATTAGAATTATCACAAACTGTTTGCTACCAATGGAAGTAAATTAAAAATCACAAATTATGTTACGTAAACTACCATATTTTTCGCCATATAAGACGCACTTTTTCTTCCCCAAAACTGGGGGGAAAAAGTCGGTGCGTCTTATACAGCGAATACACCCCTATCGCGGCGGTCGCTGCGGCCATCAACGGCCGGGACCCGCGGCTAATACAGGACATCACCGATCGCGGTGATGCCCTGTATTAAGCCTTCAGACGTGGCGATCAAAGCTGACCGCCGCGTCTGAAGGGAAAGTGACACTAACCCGGCTGTTCAGTTGGGCTGTTCGGGACCGCCGCGATTACACCACGGCGGTCCCGAACAGCCCGACTGAATAGCCGGGTTAGTGCTTACAGGACACCGGGAGGGACCTTACCTGCCTCCTCGATGTCTTCTCCGTTCAGGGATCCCCTGTATGGCCGGCGCTCTCCTTCCTCATCATCACGTCGTCGCATACGTGCGTCGGTGTGCGTAACGACGTGATGGCGGTGACGGAGAGCAAGGATACCCGGCCGACAGCAGAGACGTTCTGGAGTGACGGGGACACAGCGACAGCAATGGAGCGACATCCAGGGCAGCGGTGACGGGTCCGGAGCGGCAGGGACACGTGAGTATTACCTCCTATGCAGTGGTCTTCAATCTGCGGACCTCCAGATGTTGCAAAACTACAACTCCCAGCATGCCCGGACAGCCAACGGTTGTCCGGGCATGCTGGGAGTTATAGTTTTGCAACATCTGGAGGTCCGCAGGTTGACGACCACTATTGGGTTCAAAATCTTTATTTTTTTAGATTTTGCACCTATAAATTGGGTGTGTCTTATACGCCGGTGCGTCCTATAGGGCGAAAAATACGGTACATCTCTAAGGCTAGGTTTCCACTTTTTTTTTTTCCTGGCAGTTTTTGGATATCTGCCACTGCAGTTTTTGAGCCAAAGCCAGAAGTGTATTCAAAAGAAATAGGACATATATAGGAAGGACTTACACTTCTCCTCCCTTATGGATTCACTTCTGGCTTTGGCTCAAAAACTGCCAGAAAAAAAACAAGTGGAAACTTAGCCTAATCTGGCGGGTTAGGGACTAAGGGATGGAAGTCAAAACTACGGTATGCCCTATACCAATCAATTGCTCCATTAGCGTCTGCATAAGGCAGATTGTTGACCATTGACTGTATAGATTACATTGATTTTTACTAAAAAAAATTAAAAAATCATCAGGTTAAATGGGTTAAAGGGGTACTCAGGTGGAAAACTTTTTTTTTTTTATCACCTGGTGCCAGAAAGTTAAACAGATTTGTAAATTACTTCTATTAAAAAATCTTAATCCTTCCACTTCAAGTACTTATTAGCTGCTGAATACTACAGAGGAAATTATTTTCTTTTTGGAACACAGTGATCTCTGCTGACATCACGAACACAGTGCTCTCTGCTGACACCTCTGTCCATGTCAGGAACTGTACAGAGCATGAGCAAATAGAATAGAAAACCTCTACTGCTCTGGACAGTTCCCGACATGGACAGAGGTGTCAGCAGAGAGCACTGTGGTCAGACTGGAAAGAACTTCACAACTTCCTCTGCAGTATACAGCAGATGATAAGTACTGGAAGGATTAAGATTTTTAAATAAAAGTAATTTTCAAATCTGTTTAACTTTCTGGCACCAGTTGATTTGAAGACATTTTTTTTTCTTTAACCAAAATGCTCTTCAAATGTATAGGCAGAAGAGTGCCCGACAAAAAATGGCACCAGAGAACAAATACCTTTGAGGGTGTCTGAGTTGTTCACACGCTATTTGTTCTTGTGGGTTTTCCGCTGCATATTTGAAAGTGGGTGGGCTCTTCTCGGCTGTCCGTAGCAGATTTTCCGCAGCGGAATTTACGCTGCGGAAAATCCGCCGAAGTCCCTACTGTCTTCAATGGGGCTTGCGGCAGATTTTCCGCAGCTTAAATTCCTCCTTTGGAAAATCTGCTGCGGACCGCCAAGAAGAGCCCACCCCCTTTCAAATACTCAGCGAAAAACCCGCAAAAACAAATAGCGTGTGAACGCACCCTTAAGCAATGTATTTGAAATAAACAGTGGCAACTTTCTAGAATACATCCTTTGCTGGTGGAGTGAAACCTCCCCCAAAGACCACTCGTTTATCTCGATTTTCTACAATAGATTTTCAGTTCCATCATATACTTTGTATCTTTACCAAGTTCTTCGTAAGGACCATTCCTTTATACGATATACAGGGTGGGCCATTTATATGGATACACCTTAATAAAATGGGAATGGTTGGTGATATTAACTTCCTGTTTGTGGCACATTAGTATATGTGAGGGGGGGAAACTTTTCAAGATGGGTGGTGACCATGGCGGCCATTTTGAAGTCAGCCATTTTGAATCCAACTTTTGTTTTTTCAATAGGAAGAGGGTCATGTGACACATCAAACTTATTGGGAATTTCACAAGAAAAACAATGATGTGCTTGGTTTTAACGTAACTGTATTCTTTCATGAGTTATTTACAAGTTTCTGATCACTTATAAAATGTGTTCAATGTGCTGCCCATTGTGTTGGATTGTCAATGCAACCCTCTTCTCCCACTCTTCACACACTGATAGCAACACCGCAGGAGAAATGCTAGCACAGACTTCCAGTATCCGTAGTTTCAGGTGCTGCAGAATGGGCAAAACAAAAATTGGAACAGGACCCTCAGTTTACGCAGAAGATTTTGTTTCGTGATGAGGCAAACTTTTATGTGAATGGTGAAGTTAAACAAAACCACCGCTATTGGTCTGACACTAACCCACATTGGATAGATCCCTCCAAGACTGTTGGAACACAAAATTTGATGGTACGGTGTGGTATATGGGGTACAAAGATAGTGGGGCCATTCTTCATCAATGGAAACCTCAAGGCCACTGGATATGTGAAATTGCTACATGATGATGTGTTTGCCTCTTTATGCACTGAAGCTGGCACATTCCCTGAGTTTTTCCAGCAAGATGGTGCACCATCACATTATGGGTGTCAGGTCCGAGCATTCCTAGATGAACAGTTTCCTGGAAAGTGGATTGGTCGTCTTGGGCCAGTTGAATGGCCCCCAAGGTCTCCCGATCTGACCCCTTAGACTTTTATCTTTGGGGTCATCTGAAGGCAATTGTCTATGCTGTGAAGATACTACATGTGCAGCACCTGAAACTATGGATACTGGAAGCCGGTGCTAGCATTTCTCCTGCGGTGTTGCTATCAGTGTGTGAAGAGTGGGAGAAGAGGGTTGCATTGACAATCCAACACAATGGGCAGCACATTGAACACATTTTATAAGTGGTCAGAATCTTGTAAATAACTCATGAAAGAGTAAAGTTACGTTAAAACCAAGCACATCATTGTTTTTCTTGTGAAATTCCCAATAAGTTTGATGTGTCACATGACCCTCTTCCTATTGAAAAAACAAAAGTTGGATACAAAATGTCTGACTTCAAAATGGCCGCCATGGTCACCACCCATCTTGAAACGTTCCCCCCCTCACATATACTAATGTGCCACAAACAGGAAGTTAATAACACCAACCATTCCCATTTTATTAAGGTGTATCCATATAAATGGCCCACCCTGTACTATAAATGGAACTAAAGAAACGTAACTACATATCGTGCTTGTTTAGGGAACTTCTACATCACTTCACCATACCTGTGGTGGTAAAACCAAAAATTGCATTGGCAAAGAACCTATAAACATTAGGGGGGAGATTTATCAAAACCTGTGCAGAGGAAAAGTTGCCCAGTTGCCCATAGCAACCAATCAGATCACTTCTTTCATTTTTAACAAGGCCTCTGCAAAATGAAAGAAGCAATCTGATTGGTTGCTATGGGCAACTGGGCAAGTTTTCCTCTGCACAGGTTTTGATAAATCTCCCCCTAGGATTGCTATGACAATTTTGATTCTCTAAGCCAGTGTTTCCCAACCAGTGTTCCTTCAGCTGTTGCAAAACTACAACTTCCAGCATGCCCGGACAGCCAAAGGCATGCTGGAAGTTGTAGTTTTGCAACAGCTGGAGGCACACTGGTTGGGAAACACTTAGCTTTCCATGACCATACTTGGACCACCCAATGGGTAAAGGTTAAAGAGAAAGGTCTGCACCGCTCTCCGCTCAACCACAGATGAATGAGAAGCTTCCCTTTAGGTTTAATGTCTGTAAGGGGGCGGGTACTGCGGGACAAGGGGGGTCTCACGTGAAGTTGAGCTGCCAAGACTATGGTTTAGGCAGATAGGCTATATATGTAATAGGACCAAGACAGATCTATTTTCCAAGGTTAGTTCATTCATATGTCGCCCAGTGAACAGGATAAGTCGGCACATGTGTTCCCGTCATAGTAGCTGGGGTTTGGGTGCTAATTGTAGGCTATGGTAAAGGCAGACGGCGAGATCAAACGTCGCTGTGGTGTTTAAAAGCGTCAGACTACTCCCCAAAGGATTTCGGCGTCTGGGATTCTAGAGTAGCAAGTCACAATAAAAGCCACATTATCCGCTTTTATTGCCTTTAAAATATTGCACTTTCTTTGGAAGCCTTTAGATTTGCAAGGAAGGAGGGAGGAGGAAGGGAAAGCAAATATGTATTTACATTGACCAATGTTACAAATGACACTTGTACAACAATATTATATCAATTAACGGAATACAATAACATTACTGTAATACACTTACTGCAAAGGGAACACAAACTCTATTCTAGTCAACATTCCAATATTCTAGGGACATAAGCATGGATACGTGTGACACAATTCAGGACTAGAAACCACTTTAAACAAAAAAAAAAAAAACTAAGAGAATGAATACTTCTAACAGCTAGTTGGCCATAAATGAGTCTTCAGATGTCATTCAAGTCAGGTGTCTTTGGGCATCTAGCAATGGAAAGCCCCAATGATCTAGAGATTTTTTGAGTCCTATTCAATGGACAGGTGGCTTTACTTGAGGGCTATATTGAAATACCATTAAAGGGGTACTCCCGTGGAAAACTTTTTATTTTCAAATCAATTGGGGCCAGAAAGTTAAACAGATTTGTAAATCACTTCTATTAAAAAATCTTAATCCTTCCAGTACTTTTTAGAAGCTGTATACTAAAGAGAAATCCAAAAAAGAAATGCATTTCCTCTGATGTCATGACCACATTGCTCTCTGCTGACCTCTGCTGTCCATTTTAGGAACTGTCCAGAGCAGCATATGTTTGCTATTGGGATTTTCCTCTGCTCTGGACAGTTCCTAAAATGGACAGCAGAAGTCAGCAAAGAGCACTGTGGTCATGACATCAGAGGAAATGCACTTCTTTTTTGGATTTGTCTTTAGTATACAGCTTCTAAAAAGTACTGGAAGGATTAAGATTTTTTAATAGAAGTGATTTACAAATCTGTTTAACTTTCTGGCACCAGTTGATTTAAAAAAAAAAAGTTTTCCACGGGAGTACATGTTGTAAAATAATTTTGTTACAAAACCACTTTAATGTCACCAACAAAATAGATGGAAAAAAGGATTATCAATTTCCCTCCAGGAAACGACACCCAGGGTGCCTTTCAAATAGATTTTGTCCAACAGCATAATGTAAATGGAATTTAAAAGGTGCGCATATACTTCAGTCAAAAGCTTGATATACCAGCTGACTGACCAATGCATATGGAGACGCCAACCAACCCCCTCACCCAAGGCAGAAGATGTTGGAGAAGGGTCAGACATGTTAGATTTCAACTCCCCAACCCTTTTGTGCAAAAAAAGATAAGCTGCTTCCTGAGGAGTCTGACAACAGCTTACCCCTCCTCCCTACATTGAGAACACAACGACATCCAGTTGAAGCCGAACATTCAAGTGAATGAAGGGATCTGGATTTAGAGCAGTCCACCAAGCCAACATTCAGAGAGGAGCTACTGAAGATATATTGCCATCCTAATACAATTGGAGTAGCCTACAGGCATCATATAGGCTATAGGAATAGTTTGCTACATCCACCAGATGCTATACTTAACCATACTCATATAGTCAGCCAATTCCCCTCTTTTTCCAACCATACAAGCAATTAAAAAAAAAAAAATCTTATTCAAACATCTATTATTCTATGTAAGCAACCATTTTAATCTGCCATGAACAACTATAGCCAGACCAACTAGAAAGTCCAGAAAAAAAGGCTCAGTTTCCATGTTTACTACTTTGACATATCTCCAGTAGCATTTACATACATATTTGAGAACCTATCACTGGCTCAGTTTAAAGGTTGTGTACTTACAAAGTGATAAAAATGGAATAATTTATTTTACATTCGTGTTTCCAAGAATTTCCATCTTTGGCCTGTCCTATTATATGTTCTTCCCATTCAAGCTGTTACTAAGTCAGAATATGTCATTTCCCAATCGATCACTTGCTTTCTTCCTATAGAGTTCTGACTGCTAACTCAATAGTTATCGACACGCTTACTGGGGAGCGCTGTGATAACATTCCAAATCCACAAATCAAAGCATATGATTTTTTTGCAATTAAAATCCACCGCTACAATGAAAAGGCCGTGTTATGTGTGTTAATACCAGTCTAAAAGTAACGTACAGTACACTGTCACAATAAAATGTAGAAGGCAAAAATAAGATTCCAACAACTTGTAAATGATCGCTTAGGTGAAAAATACAACATAAGTAATTCAGCATGGGGTATGGATAGTGTTTCCTGTTTTGTTCTTAGAACAGTCTACTCCATAACAACTCACTTCCACCTATCACTCCAATCACCATTTTGCTTAATTAACTGGTAAGTAAAACCCTGAACACTTTATGAGAACTACACAGATAGATGCCTTTTATCTGACACTCCATTGTTTAGAATTTTAATATTCCTTACTGCGTGAATCTGGAATCCTCCATGTATTGTAGCATAAAGTAGACCAGAAACATTAGATTAAAGGGAACCTGTGGTCACTTTCATGCTGCCTTGACTACAAGTTTCTTCCCACCCCACCAGCCTTGATTGCTAGATGGGAAGAGATCGACCAGGCAGAAGCACCCATCAGGCTCTATGCATGCTTACTTAGATAGCTGTCAGTCAAATAAACATTTATCCAACAACTATCTGAAATGTATGGGCAGCTAAAAGGGGTCTGACTGCTGACTACCTCCCCTCCACAATCTCCTGAATGGAGGCGGACTCCTTTTGTTTTGAATGAAGCAACAGGTTGGAAGACACAATGCTGTTCCATT
Source organism: Hyla sarda (assembly GCF_029499605.1). NCBI lineage: Eukaryota > Metazoa > Chordata > Amphibia > Anura > Hylidae > Hyla > Hyla sarda. Next base: position 493,359,339 of record NC_079189.1, on the reverse strand, counting down.
CATTGTCTATGGAGCCGCCCGTGAGCTGCCATTCTATAGTACTTCAAAATAAAAGGAATTTGATGCCATTCAAAAGATAACAGGGAGCCCAATGGTTGGACCCTTATGATCTCACACTCGAGGACAGGTGATAACATAAGTCAGAATTGGCACTCATGACAATAGGGGATGCAAAGTTCACTGCACAACAGTTATCACAAATGAAACACCAATACAGTAAATGGCATATGGTACATGGGCATGGGAGCTGGTACAGATTGGGCCCCAGCTCCTTTCCTGGAAGATCTCTAACCTAAATAGTATGTGCTAATATAACATCCTTTTAATAATCTCCCATATGTTGAGCCCTGTTCGTTCAGAAGCTCATGAGAACTGGATGTAATTCTGTTTCCATTGATCCCATTGAAGACTGTTCTTATCTTTTCTCAGGCTGGTATTACAACAACAATAGATTGCATTCAGTTATAACAAAAACACGCTTTAAGAAATGGTTGACAGGAGCTGACTCTTGAAAAATCACAGCTTCTCAGGATTTACACCACTTTGACAACCATGAACTTGAGTGATCCAACACTTGGCCTGGGACTTCCATTAGTTTCGAAAAGCCTTACACTAAAGACCTATAAAAATGCATTCAATGCTCAACATTTCCCTGTGTAGGAAGTGTTTTTATGCCAAAAGACTTGGAAGAGAACACATATTACCAGTCCTATATAAGGGCAAGATAATTTAAAGAGACATGGTACAAGAATAATGTAAAACTACAGAAACAAACACTGAAAATAGACTAGTTAAATGCAGTTCATGGGTTATATATCTATGGGAATAAAGGCATATTCTGCAACAGAGGTAGAATTACAGCCTTCATGTTTTACCTCTATAATGGCACTAAACCCTATCCCTTCATAATGAGATTGCCTAAGCAGTTATTGAATGAATGAGCAATAGGCTTCTACCCTATGTAATTTCATCCCTCTGGCAGATAAGGCCAGTTACTTAAAGGAACATCCTAAAGAGAAAAAAAATAAATAAAATAACAACAATAGGATCCATACTAAATAGACCTGGAGTGATTGACACTATCCATTTAAGTAAAGGTCTCTGAAAACGGGAGCAGATGGCAAGCTGCACGCAGCAGGGGTTGAATTCATGAATATCTCTCTACACACACATAAGGCAAGACAGACCAAAATACAGGAAAACCATGTGTCCCAAATATATCCCCACTGTCAAGAAAACTGCAAAGGCAAAGTATTTATTTTGCAGAGAAAAATATGGTATGTGAAGATTGTAATAACTAAACTAACCGGTAGGGTTGTAATCCATATGAAATACTGGATAACATCTCTCCAAGGTTAATTTACCTATTTCTATCCCGTTGTCATCCCTCAGTCTACAGACAGAACTAAGGAAAATAATTCATTTTTTGGAATCTTCAACTGTACACAGAGAAGAGAAATAGCAGAGCTTATGTCAAGGCTTGGACTGCGAATTGTTTACCCAACAAAATTGGTTGGATTTCCTTGTGGTGCCTAAATTCTGTCATTAGCCTGGACATTTATCTCTGGGAGTGATAAAAACGCATTCTCTGTTCTCGCTGATAGATTAAAGTCACCTCTACTCTCTGAACTGTGTTTCCTTTTTCATTTCGCAAGAACAAAGAGAGAAAAAAAATATTCCATAAAAATACATATCAGCTGGATGTTCACATAACAAGGTCTACAGAGACACATCTAGGAGTTGCCTCTTTTAATCCAATACTGAATAATGTTGGATATTGCTCTCTGTTCTTTTCAAGCTCTTCTACTGCCAAAATAACTGCAAGGCTTGCAAGTCCTGTTATACAGAGAGCCTTCCCCAAGGCACCCCAACACTATCTGAGGCACGGCCGCTATGGCAACCGCATAAGAAAGCAGCTTCCATGATTAATAGATGAAGATCAGGCGTACGGTCTAGATAGCTCGCTAGGCCATCATTTGTAAATGCTAAAGGAATTAACTAAAAAAGCCCGGCATGTGAACCAATGTCAGCTACAATCCGAAACATACCCAGAATATGGATACCATCAGGATTGCATAAAGTTTATGGTCTACAAAAGTCAATAAATAGCCCCTTTGTTCTCATAAAAAAAAGTCTGCCTGGTAATTGCAGGTATGACGACAAGGCAGGAGTAGTTCTGAATGGAGTTCTCCTGCCGCCCAATGATCTCACTAATGCCACTCAATACAAATCCATGGCTGGCTGTCTTAGCAGAAGAGACATGCCGTGCTTCATGCCAGGGCTTCATCGCTGGAGGGTCTTTTAAGTCTTATTTAAAATTAATGAAGAGCGAAGCTTTTCTTGGATTAATGCAAATCTACTGGAAGATATTTTATAGAGTAAATCATACAATGCAAATTTGAGAAAGATTAAAACTCTATCTCCTTGGAGCTATTGGATGTATAGAATTATTTAAAATAAATGATATTTGATCTCACTGTCTGTTGCTCTAGAATGACACATACTCTATTTGATGCTGCTTGCTTTGGTTTATTATAGAAAGCCACTATTTGTGGGAATCATTGAATTACACATTTAACAGTTCATATGTTTATATAATTTGTTTGTAAATATTTTCTAAAGTCTGAAAGCACCACAGTGACTGCACAGTGCCTCTAGTGGCCAGCACTGATATAACACTTTGGAAAAATACTGTTTATAGATGGCAAACAAAACTTGTTATAACCAACAATGTTGGTATAACAAAAACGTATTGAGGGTCAAAAATACAATTATGAACATACACAACTACTAAGCCTGCCGAGAGTGTGTTCACACATTCAGGTTTTTAATTGGAATTATTGAATACAAAGCCAGGAACAGATCATAAATGGCGGGCACATATAAAGGAAAGACTGAGACCTCTCATCTCTTCTAATCCATTCCTGGCTTTGTATTCAATAACTGCAATTAAAAACCTGAACATGTGAATAGATTCTAATAGCACGACAGCAGCATGTATGAACTAATCTTCCAGCCACAAATGGATTAGCTCAGCCAAGACCATTAGTCTGGCCTCATACTTCTAGGGGTCATATATATGGTCACCAAATAAATCCTCTCCCATAACCTTTGTATATGACCATCTTAAAAGGAAATCAATGTATCCATATAACACTGTCTAGATTAAAAGAATAACTCCCTATTATATGTGACTACAATCATACACACCAAAAATAAAAGCCAAAAATTAGATACAAGCCAAATATTAGAAAAGGGAACAAGAATTCTTTTATGGAAGCCAGGATGTAAAATTATGTCCATATTAGAACAACCAGTACTAAAAACCAAACATCTCCAAGAGGTTCTGTTACATCTCATCTGAGGCAGCAACACAGAGCTAAACTATATTTATCTGGATTCTGCCTATTAATCCACAAGAACTGGTGACATCACTGAGGTTAGTCAATTGGAAGACAGTATCCATCTACTGCGTCACTGTTCACATAAATGTTTCAGGTCATGAGAGATATTTGATTGTCTTTATATACCACAAACTAAATATAAAGAAAATGTAAATAAAACATATATCAATATGTACTCTATAGGTCAGCACCCAGAATGTCTGCAAACGCTTAATGCTCCCGAATTTGCATTAAAGTTGTTTTAATCGAATCCCTATTTACAGCAGTCAATCCAAATGATGTGATAGACAGAAGATGGTGTCACAATAGCATGTCGTATAATATATCAGGAAACCAACAAGGGTTATTAAATGAAGCGACCTCTATTTAAGATGAACACCACCAAGCTCATCCGTTTAACCAATTCAATAGTAGAGCTAGTAACATAGCAAACCATGTCCTGGACTCCATCAAGGATAAAGACCACATCAACCATTTCTTTATTCATGGACTAGACAGGATAAAGGATTCACACTTAACACTGAAATAATGAAACAACTTGTCAACCATTAACATCATTGTTTAACTAAAGGTGTAAAAACTTTGCACAAAAGGAATAGTGTGGAGAAACAGCTTGATGAATTGAAGTGAAGAGTAATCCATCATTGCAAATCACTGTGTCTCCACCAGGGGAGCCATAGACAACTCATTGAATAAACCCTACACTTCTTTCTCTATGCTTTGTTAGCCATTGAACAATGCTGAAACACAAGTGAAATCCTCTGTATACATTGCTGCTGTATAAATATACTTCCACTTTATATATTAGGTGTCATTGAAAGTGAAATTATATCCAATTTATAGAGGCTATGACCCATGCTGTATATTTTAAAGACCAGAACAGGGACAATAAAAGCAGGTTGGGTGTTGTATCTTCTCATCTGTTTCCAACATGGGTTCTTTCCAGTAAAGAGTTAACATGCAATAAATTAATTATCTTTTTAATATAATAATGAATGACAGATGAACAAAGGGCAGGGAAACAGGATTGCAGTCACCTTATCTGTCAGCGCTGCCCTCATTTCAGCATCATTTTCAGGGGCTAGCCTTGAAATTAAAGTTCCTCTTTGTAATTTAAGTCAAACAAACAAATCTCCTGCCATGTATACAAATACACCATTGGATTCATCCCAGGATATCCATACTGACAGCGTTAGCAATAAAGGCACCTAATAACCCTTAAAGACCCCATTCACTAGATGCATTTAGCAGACAAGTCTCCCACACATCAATTACCAGCTCAGGAAACAGACGGAATCTGCTTTTATCTTAAAGTAGCAATGTATGACAAATCCATGTGTATTAAAACAATACATATACACAGATATACATTTCATCTCTCCTCCATTTAAAGAGCTTGCTTCAGCTTATCACTGATCAAAACTAAACAACCTTAGAAGACTGAAGGGCAGGAGGCATGTGACTGGCAGACTGTGGTCAGGACTGGAAGGGTTCCTTGGGTGTGCAATGCTTATCATTTGCTTAGACACAGCTATTCCTGCATATTAACCCTTCTCTTGAAGCATGTAGTACTCTTGGGTGATCATTTTAACAGAAATCTATTCAATGAAGCATTTCTAGCAGATCATCAGTAGAATTCACACATTTTAGCTATACAAGGGACAGCAATAACACTAAATGTTATATGAGGCTTTAAAACAAACTAGTGAACTATTAGACCAAACAAAGTTATCTGTCTTACATTCATGGGTCTATACTACGTTGACCTGATAAGTCAACATATATTGATTAGGTTACAATAAAATTAGGTTAATCAATGCTGGAGTCAGATTGTCTTGGCACCAGTTAAATATAATAAGTGTCAATGGTTTTCATTGCGGACCTGATAAACAATGTAGAAATAAACTATATGCAGCGTATTAAAGGGCTAATACACAACAGGCCAACATTTACACAACATGGTTTCCATTCCCACAATGTAAACATTGTCTACCCTAAAAGTTCTTGGAAGCCGGACAAGACCACAACTTCCAGATAAACGTTACTCAATGGCATCCATCCACCTCTGAAGATTGGAGACACAGTTCTGTCTGCTTACAGTTACTTATTAACTTTTATGGCACTTGAGCAGGGACAAAATAGAAGTCAGCACAGGGCAAGCAGCAAGGGGTAAGGGCAAGCAGCAGGCGGTTGGAATAGTATGCCCTTTCTATTTTAGCTGACCGGCCTATAATAAACAAACAGTAAACACTTTCTGCCTGCACTCTACATGCTATTAATATTTTATCATTGGTGCGTGGGCTTTGCCTTATAGAAACAACACAGCAGAATGTGCTTTCAATCCGAGTTCAATAAAAGAAGAGGACTGAAATGGCCACATGGGTATTAAGTGCAAAGCATTGATCCAGATGAGATTTAAACAGAGCCTTCGCTACTTTACATGCTTCATAGTTTAGAAATGGGAAAGACAAATCAAACCTTCCCAAAGCAATAAAGAAATGACTCCTGAAAGAGCGGTTAAAAACAGAAGCACACTTAAGGGAAATAAGCTATTTTCTATTGTATTGCCATTAAGAGATTCACTGCTGTGGGCACAATTGACTTCCTAGGAGCAGGGAAAAGCACTGGGTGTCCAGATTACAAGGTACCGGAGACACACAGCAGACTCATAGGTTTTGCACAATTAACCTTTGTTGTATCTTCCAGGCACCACGTGAGTTTTCTACTTTACCAAGTGACTAAAAGGAAAATCCATCTTTATACAATCAATAAAACGTGAATGTCCCTATGCGTTTTTCTGCAGGCACCAGAGCAAAGTCATTTGTTCTGCACGGTCTAGATTCCTTCATTAAGCATCACTATTTGGTTTGTCACAATTTCACTGTCCAGCAGTACTATTCTACTGTATAATAGCTTTTCCTAGGTTATATTGAAGCTGCACTATTAGCTGTAGGGTACACTACAGAATCCCACATATGAGGCATTCTGGATTTAGCATGGCATTGGGTGCTTAGCACCAAGGCATGATAGGTGTATGCCTACAGAAATGCATGAAACAGAGCTACCCATTCTTTCCCCAAAGCCATCCCAAGCATTTGGTTGTAATGATCTCATTTTGCTTTAGGGCTCCAATGGGAGGGAAGCAGCCCACCAGCTCCCTGACTTTCTGCTCCATTTCCCCAAATATACCAGGCAGAACCATGCTCCAGAAGGCAGCTGGGAAAACAACACATATAGGGGGTGGGGGTCTTGGATTTGCAGCCAGGATCCCAAAGCTCCCACTATATTTCCTACAAATTCACAGCCAGAGCACTTAGAGAGCATTACTCTCAGCTGACTGCCTCTCATACACATGGGAAAGCAGAACATCAGGCACCCTGCACTTCAACACCAAGCGTCCAGACCAGTGTTTTCCCAACCAGTGTGCCTCCAGCTGTTGCACAACGATAACTCCCAGTATGCCCGGACAGCCAAAGGCTGTCCGGGCATACTGGGAGTTGTCGTTTTGCAACAGCTGGAGGCACACTGGTTGGGAAACACTGATCCAGATTCAGGATGGATTTGATAACCTGGGCTGAATGGATCTACTTTATGGATAATTCAATAGTCCCTGAGTGCACGTAATTTGATATGTGTTCTAATAAAAAAAAAATTTGCACTTATGAATATATTTTATGGTGGCGTACGCTTCTTTCCAGTGAATACTTTGGTCTAGAGGTTGTTGTGTGTTTTTTTTCCACTGGAGCAGCACCCCCTAGTTCTATAATACACACAAAGTTGAGCCCCCCCCCTTATTTAATTGTTGCTGTAATTTATATATAACACGCTCCCATCATTGTCATCAAAATCTAAATTCTACTCTTCAACCACTAACACTGACCATTTAATAGATTTCATAGGACAATAAATTAGGGCATGTTTTGGAGTGTGGTAAGAAACGTGAGTAACCCATGGAAAGCCACAAGAACACTGTGAGAACAAACTTCATGCCAACATTACTCTGGTCATAGTCTGACCAATGCCCCATGTTATCATTTCATTGCACCTCTACTAAGTGCACAACACAAACTTGCTGGATGACCTCATTTTACTACAGTACCAGGATGCCCACAATATGCATTAATTTATGCAATATTCAGATGTCCCTAGCAGTCCAGATGACTAGATTATCTCTGGACCATGATGCCCACAATATAAATTATTTTATGCACTATAATGGTCCAGAGATAATTTAGTCATCTGGACTACTAGGGACATATGAATATTGCATAATATAATGCATATTGTGGGCATCCTGGTCCAGAGATAATCTAGTCATCTGGACTACTATGTACCTAGTAGTCCAGATGACTAGATTATCTCTGTACCAGGATGCCCACAATATGCATTATATTATGCAATATTCAGGTGTCCCTAGTAGTCCAGATGACTAGATTATCTCTGGACCAGGATGCCCACAATATGCATTATATTATGCAATATTCAGATGTCTCTAGTAGTCCAGATGACTAGATTATCTCCGGACCAGGATGCCCACAATATGCATTATATTATGCAATATTCATATGTCCCTAGTAGTCCAGATGACTAGATTACCTCTGCTTGGCACAGTGGTGCCCTGTAATTGTGGTGTACCATAGGATGAAATGTACTAGAATGAGGCAGATGCATAGGTGGGTGTGCCAGGGCTGAACACTCATTCAGCTTCTTATTCCCTTCTATTTAAATTCCCTACACAGAGGATAAAGCCTGGAATTGGGAAGATTAGAGGTTAAATGCTATGCCATCCACAGTGGCAAGAACAGGGATGGGAAGGAAATGTGCCCCCTGTGATGTGCAGGTTCCTACCGACCCCATTAGGACCCCTTCCTTTCTGCTAAGCCTATAAGTGTTGCAGGGGTCTCCACCACCCCTTACCCTCAGACAGGGGGGCACAGGCAGCAATTAGCTACCCCTAAGCCACTCACAAGTTTCTTTAACACTCGCATTTCCACGCTTGGTTCCAAGCCATTCACTCACAATAGAAGAGGAAGAAGATCCAGCCAGACCATCCCTGCCTTTGTATCCTTGGAAGCAGCCAGGCTGCTGCCAACCAGGGTGGGAGAAAGAGAGAGCTATGCCTGTGCCCCCCTTACTGTGGTATGTGCCCTCATCACTACACGTGAAATCATGGGCATGACCACCATCTCCATTCATTCCTAGAAACATGCCATAGCCATAGAAAGGGCAGAAGAGCGTACCTTGGGAACATGTAGAAGCAGTGCAGAATCAAGGCTAGCTCATGTAGAGTCCCATTAGTAATCCACTGAGAGGGATCTCTCCAATCCACTGGGTTCTCCTGTGCAATCCTTAGTCATTACTACACATGTGACACGATGTTACTGCAAAGGCTGCACTTTCTTCTCTCTGCTATTCCTTCTAGTACAATCCAAATCCCACAATGACTCCACTGTTCCTTCAATGGCATGCAGGGGAACAAGTCATATCAGGGCTGTGATGAGTGGGGGACAGGGTGCACCCAAACTCCTGTGATCTCCTCTGCTTCCCAGCAGGAACACACACACTGCTGCTGCTGCTTCTGCTGCTCATTGAACTGGATTTGGAGAAGAGTTGGGCTCAGCCTCTCTGCTCACAAGCCCAGCCTACTCCCTACTGATGTCTCCCAACTCCTCTGCTACTGGCACTGGCATCTAGTGCAGCAGAAAAAACCTGGACTGGATCAAGAAGACCCATTGTAGCCTTGTGTTCCTCCACAGTTACAATAAACATGTCCAAGCATTGGAAGAACCCCTACTATTTACATATAGTTATAACTGAGAACAACAAAGTCATTCCTGAGATCACATTAACTCTTAGGTGGGTGACTCATTTCCCAAGTGTTGCCTTAAATCAGTGTTTTCCAGCCAGTGTGCCTCCAGCTGTTGCAAAACTACAACTCCCTGCATGCAGGGAGTTGTAGTTTTTCAACAGCTGGAGACACACTGGTTGGGAAACCCTGGCTCCTTTCACACTATAAATTCATCCGTTTTAAAGTTCCGTTATAATGTTCCATTATGAAAACCCGTTAAACGGCCGTTACAACATCCCATTATAGTGCTGGGCTCGAATATTCGCACTTCAAATTTTTATCGCGAATATAACGAATTCGCGAAAATTGCGAATATATTCGCAATATATTTGAAATTGCGAATATTCTCTTTTTTCCACATGTGCGCATATTCGCATATGTGATTATTCACATATGTGAATATTCACGTATGCGAACATGCACACATGTGGAAAAAAGTGAATATTCGGCCGTTAAAAAATCTCATATGGCTGTTACAAAATCCCATTATAGTCTATGGGATTTTTACATTATCCCGTCATCCGGCGTGCGTAGCGACGTGATGATGGCGATAAGAAATTACGATCCCGGTCAGCGGAGATGATCTGGAGCGGCGGGGACACCACGGGGGCGCAGCGACAGTGATGGACGGCGATATCCAGGGAATCGGTGACGGTCCGGAGCGGCGGAGACAGGTGAGCATACCTTCCTATATTTAACATTGCACGGATCCCTCAACATACGATGGTTTCAACAAACGATGGTTCATTTTGGATCGAATTACCATCGTATGTTGAGGGACCACTGTATATTCGCGAAATATCGCAAATTTGAATATGGGCAATGCCACTCATCACTAGTTATTGCTAATGGATGTTATTTTGTGATAGGAGAAATAATGCATGCACTATTTCTTCTGTATCTTTCTCCTGTCACAAAATAACGTCCGTTATTAATAATGGGCTATGACGGGTTAAAAGGGATAATGTAAAAATCCCATAGACTATAATGTGATTTTGTAACAGCCGTATGAGATTTTGTAACGGCCGATCTTCAGAGGTTTCATAACGTTACATTATAACGGATCTTTTAAAACGGATAAATATATAGTGTGAAAGGGGCCTTAAAGGGGTAATCCGTTGGAAAACTATTTTTTTTTTTTTCATATCAACAGGCACCAGAAAGTTAAACCGATTTGTAAATTACCTATATTAAAAAAAAATATTAATCCTTCCAGTACTTATCAGCTGCTGTATTCTCCAGAAGAAATTGTGTAGTTCTTTTTTGTCTGACCACAGTGCTCTCTGCTGACACCTCTGTCCATGTCAGGAACTGTCCAGAGTAGGAGCAAATCCCCATAGCAAACCTATCCTGCTCTGGACAGTTCCTGACATGGACAGAGGTGTCAGCAGAGAGCACTGTGGTCAGACAGAAAAGAACAACTCAACTTCCTCTGTAGTATACAGAAGCTGATGAGTACTTGAAGGATTACAATTTTTTAATAGAAGTCATTTACAAATCTGTTTAACTTTCTGGAGCCACTTGATATAAAAAAAAAAAAATTTTCCACCGGAGTACCCCTTTAAATGAATATATTCAGCAAGTGCCCCCAAATAGAGGTCACATTTATTCCTAAAAACCTGATTCCTGGAATGGATACTATGATTGAGTAATGTTGTGCTTATTGTACACAGAGATAAGCCAATTCTTATACAGGAAGAAAGCAGCAGTGATATGATATATGAAAGAGTATTTACTGGTTGTAATGTAAATATTTTCCACTTGTTCTTATCTGCTGTAAACACATGCCGAGGCAGAAGATTTTTTTTCCCATTAACTGAGTTTTTTTTCCACATTAATGGTGACAAATATTTACAAAACAGACAAGATTACACTACACTAGTGTTTTCCAAACAGTGTGCCTTCAGCTGTTGCAAAACTACAACTCCCGTCATGTCTGGAAGTTTTGTTTTTCCATTAACTGATTCAATTATTTTCCACAATAATGGACAAAACTATAGTCTAATGCAGACAATGCTGACAGGATTACAATACACCAGTGTTTTCCTAACAGTGTGCCCCCAGCTGTTGCAAAATTACATGCCTGGGATTTTAGTTTTTCCATCAGCTGACTGAAATCTTTTCCCCAGTAATGGTGACGAATATTGACATAACTATAGCCTAATGCTGGCAGGATTACAATACACCAGTGTTTCCCTAGCAGTGTGCCTCCAGCTGTTGCAAAACTACAACTCCCAGCATGCCTGGGAGTTTTGTTTTTCCATCAGCTGACTGAATTCTTATCCACAGTAATGGTGACAAATATTTATAAAAACTACAGCCTCATGCAGACAGGATTACACTACGCCAGTGTTTTCCTAACAGTGTGCCCCCAGCTGTTGCAAAACTACAACTCCCTACATGCCTGGGAGTTTTGTTTTTCCATCAGCTGACTGAATTATTTTCCACAGTAATGTTGACAAATATTCATAAAATTACAGCCTCATGCAGACAGGATTACACTGCGCCAGTGTTTTTCTAACAGTGTGACTCCAGCTGTTGCAAAACTACAACTCCCAGCATGCCTGGGAGTTTTGTTTTTCCATCAGCTGACTGAATTATTTTCCACAGTAATGTTGACAAATATTTATAAAACTACAGCCACATGCAGGCTGGATTGCACCACACCAGTGTTTTCCAAATAGTGTGCCTCCAGCTGTTGCAAAACTACAACTCCCAGCATGCCTGGACAGCCGAAGGTTGTCCAGGCATGCTGGGAGTTGTAGTTTTGCAACAGCTGGAGGCACACTCTTTAATAAACACTGCACTACACACTATTTATTTGTGCTACTGCATGCACATGCAAGTGTATGCACAGTACTGCCTCCAAGGATAGTTGTCATTTTCACCGTTGGCCTGAAGGTGTCGCCAGTCTAGTTGAACAGAACAGATCTGCTCAGGCTTTTGCTGATCATGGCTCATTGCACACAGAGCCCTGTGCAGCCAGCAGCAGGTGCCAGACAAGACCAGCTGTATGAAAGCAGCTCTTCTCCCATTGGCATACAACTGTCTTTTGGGGCTGACTGTGTGTACTGGTTGATCAAGCCTCATTTGTAAAAAAAAAAAATACTATACATAAGTAGTACTACAGTAAACATGCACAGGGGGAACGATGCAAATCCCAATGCTAAAGAGAAAATTCTAAATTCCCTTTCTCTTTGGCTGTAGCTGATTCAGTCTTAGAGAGTGACAGTATTTTTGCATATAAATAATCTGATAATCTGCCATTGCCTCCGATTTCCATCAGGGAGTTTGACTTTCGTGTTTCCTCCGCCCTTTATCGTAATATAATTAGTTATAAAGAGAGTTGGAATCAGATTAGTCCTATTCCCCGCAGGCATAGAGAGAGAAGCCAGGAAAGTGCAGGGTCAGGAGAACTGCAATCTCAGGAGCATTGGATGCACTGTATTCCCATTGTTTGTCTGCTCATAGTTATCTTCTGATGACAGATCTGGGGATTATGTTTCCTTTACAATATGTATGTGCGAGTGCTTAAGTCCTAATGTTCTCTTTCTCAACTAATGGGAAGTATATTTAGATAAGCGAATCGTCTACACATTACATTGTTGTTGTTATTGATTGAAAGAGTTACTATGTGTCTATGAAAAGACTGTAACTATTTACATAATTCTCTCGACAGGCTTTTTATGTCTGTCATCGTTGGTGTTTGGACAGTGCTGGCTTCATTTGTGACAGCAGGATCAGATGAGATTGTCTATACCATGTGCATGTGTGGTACCACGGGTGGTGTAGGGAAATACCTTATCACTTTGTGACGCCAGGGCACTGTTAGCCTATACACAGTCCCAGGTCTGAGACAGCTTCCCCTGGGCTAGACACGGGGAGTAAAGGAACACACCAACGTCAAATTATGGATAACTGTCTTTACTGCGCAAGGGGTAGATGGTATTACACAGACAGTATGGTGTAGAGAAAGAGGATGCAGTGCAACCTCTTGGGAGCCCCCTTGCCTTGCTGGGACTTGTGGTGCTTTCACCCAATAAATTGATGCTGACTTGAGAGACTTGAAGATTGATCCTGGTAGCTAGGGTTCTGTCAAGGTCTTGTTGCTTCCTCCGCCAGGGCATGAACTTTCACCGTGCGGATGATTCTTGCCAAATGACTGGATAAAGTAGATATAATCTGGGCCTTTCCTTAGAGCTCTTCACACACAACACACCTTTACCACACTGATGCTCAGGAACACACTCGAGCTCGACTGGGGCAATTCTTTGCCCACTGCCCTATATGGAATAGAATTTAGGGGTTCCCATTGGCAGGCAGGGTCACATGGGATACATTGCTCCTCTGTTTAAAGTTACAATAACACATTGAAATAACACATATAAAAATAACATAGCAGAATAAGTATAAAAATATATTAACTCCCAGCAAAGGGCTGGGACATGATAAACACAACAACACGTCTTTCAGTGGGCCCAACACCTGGGCTGCCCGAAGCAGTCTGAAGTCACAGGACAGCCTTTGGTGCTGGGACACCACACATGCTTTTGTGTATAAGTGGCCATATACCTTCAATAGCTGTTGGCGGAAAGTTAGTTCGGCTGACAACTATCACCCTTGATCCCTTCTTTAGCCTGGCTGAACATGCATGAATTCTCAGTGAAGAAAGGAGGGATACGCTGCTGCCAGACTCCTCTGCAGTATATCTCTAAGCTCCGGCATCTAAAATTGGCAGATTTGGTGGACTGACTTATGTATATGGCAGCCTCCTGACTCTCCTCTGAGAGATGATGTTGGGGAGAGAAAGGTTGGACATGTTGGATTTCAACAGCTCAAACCTATATGTCAGTGGCTTATCCTTCCTCACTCTACTGGGAGCACATGGAAATTTGGTCATACTGAATGGCAAAAGAGGGATAAGGTTATGTTCACACTATGGAATTACCACACACGGAATTCCGTTGTTTGAACCTTAACATTGGTGTGTATGGGTCTTCCTTGGACCTGTTCACACTGTGGAATTTTCTCCGAATTACGCTCGCACTGTATTGTCATCAATGGTGACGGCCCCAGTCTGCATGGTCCTATTGCTGATGGATTTCGGTGGTGACCTCCAGAGGAATCTCCTAGCAGAATTTCAGGTCGAAATTTTGCGACATGAGATTCCTCAGTGTGTACATAGCCTAATTAAAGAAAACTGTCAGCCAGAGGCATAGCTTCTGGGTCCTGATGCAAAATCTGCAACAGGGCCCCATATGCCAATTGAAATACTGGGGCAGATGTGTTTTGGGGCCCCCTTAGGCACCAGGGCTCTGATGCAACTGCTACTTCTATAGCTACACCCCTGGTGTCAGCCAAATGAGTGTAGAAAAAATGTTGTTATTGGGTGGCACTAACAGAATTAAAATAATTGTAAGACAAATTTGCATCTATATATTGACGTATGTTTCTTGTATTTAACAAACAGGAGCACTATATGGTTTCTGATTATCAACATTTACAGAATATTTGATACAATATAAAGAGAAGCCAAGACAAGTTATTCTCTACTGTTTCATGACCTGATATATAGGAGCACATTGTTCATTTATCAACAGTGAATCACTGACGTGACAAAGGGGTCTTGTGTTATACCTGTGTCTTCTCTGTCAGTTAAGATATTTCAGTTTTTGTTTTCTTACCCTTGGGGCATGCAGGTCTTCATTTCACTATATAGATCTAAAAAAATCTTTTCATGTGGGATTGCGGTGTGCTCACTTCCTTAAAGTTGTCCCCAGGTTTAGGTTAATAAGGAGACAGGCTGGGGTTATAGAGTTGGTCATGCAACATACAGTCTTTGGATCCACGCACACCACAGTTTTTCTACTTGCAGTAGAATCCCATTGATCTTAAAGCACCTGAAAATAGAAAACAAGAGACCAAAGGGGGGCGCCTCGTGTGTTACCACTAAAACAAATGGCAATAATGTGACGGGCACCGTCACTAGGCGAGAGTCGCCCTTAGGTACTGGGCGCTTACCAGGAGCGAATAGGAAATTCGCATATCAACTCAACCAATGGGTTACCAAGAAGAAGAGAGCCAGCTGCTGAGCCCGGGTTCCAGGAGAAGGAGTGATCCAATCCTGATGGAAGTCAATGTAGAGAGGGAAAAAAATGACCCTTACAAGTAAAAAGTGAAATACAAGCCAGGAGTATTTTCAGTGGGAGTGGTTTATTGAACATAAAATAATAAAAAGTACGGGGATGACGCATTTCTTCCCAGCTTTCTAATATACTTTTCATTTCAGTTCTTCACCAATTCAAGATCCTTGTTTGCTATCTGTGAATAGGAGTCTAGTGCAGTGTTTCCCAACCAGGGTGCCTCCAGCAACTCCCAGCATTCTGCTGTGTGAACATGGTCTAATGTGTGCCTGTATTAAACATGTGTGCATGTTGCCTTACAATGATACATTATAGGAAACTATACAGCATACGTCAAGCATACAGACATGAGCAACGGGCTGTTTCATGCTACAAGAGCACTTAATCGTGACCTAAGAGATCCTGGGCCTGACTGTTATGCAATACATTTTTACCTGCAATATGGTGAGTGCCATCAGTCTGATTCCCTTCAAATCAACTCGTAGGGTCTATATTTCCAGATATAGCACCGCCATAGGAATTGTTTTATGGACATTAACTGCAAGTGCACTTTCCTTAAAATGATATAGAAGCAGTGCCGACTTAACGTTTTTTTTTGTTTTTTTTTCTATTTCATTGTAAGAAAATCTTCTTACAGGAAAGGCATGCATTAGTTTTGCAGAAGGTTGTTTAGACAGGATACAAACTACTAGGACCCCAACCAATTCACTAAATGCAGGGGCCAAAGGCAAAGCATAGATGCCTTCTCTTAGGGGCCATAGGGGCCAAAGGCAAAGCATAGATGCCTTCTGCAGTATCTAGTCCCCCAACAGGTATCTTCTCATGTGGCCCTCAGGCATCAGAAGCAATTGCTGAGCCCTGTCAGGCAAGCCAGTATGAAATTCCTGAAGGATGAAGATGCATTTTTAGCACATAGACAACAGTACCTGTATTAATCAGCTTTGTATATGTCAACTGCAAATAGTGACTGTGGAGCTGGCAGTGTTCAGACATGCACTGACTCATAGGAGTTATTGTAGCAGCACTGATTGTTGAGCACTTGTCAGTCACCGGCCAGCATACTGACAGACTGGGAAGGAAAGCACTGAATCCAGACAGCTGTGTCCATAATGCTCCACGTTTATACTGTACCTTTTTATAGCAGAATAGCCATATTTAACTAGATCAGTTATCGCAAGTCTAGACCTTAGTATATCTATAAGGATAAAAGATAAGTGAATGACATGTGAGTAACATACAAATATTTTAACCAAGAATTAATTGATTCTGAATCCCTATCAATGTAAGAACTGATCAAATTATCTTTTTTTGATTAGTTCAAGTCTAATCATCCAGTATTCTCATAACCTATAGGTTCAAAGCCCTGAATACTGCCATAGACTGTACCCCCTGAATATAATACTGCTAGACACTGTGCTCAATATAATATTGTCACACTGTACCTCTGGATATAATGCTGCCACACGCTGTGCCCAATTATGATGCTGCCAGAAACTGTGCACCTGATACCACATTGGTACATCTAAGTGGTGTACCATTTTTTTCCTGTTAAAGTCTTAAGGGCCTAGATACTGTGAAAGGCCAGGCAAAAGTACACACCTTCTGGTGTTCTAGACAAATACTGTTTTTAACGTAGTGGAGCATATTGTACTACCTTCATATACGCTCTAAGTATGTCAGGCAGAGAGGTGCCAGGACGTGCACAGAGGAGTGGCAGAGGCCTAAATTCATCAGGCAGAGGTCGCAGCAGACTAGGGGCGAGTGGCATTAGGAGTTGCAGCGAGAGTCCTGAGCTCTCGGTATCAGCTAGTGGTCATGTCTCGACCAGCAAGTCATCTGCCGTCATTGATTGGTTAACACGGTCATAAAAAGTGACATCTGACACCCCCAGTCAACAGTCGATGGGTTCCTCAGATACAACCCTCAGTTAGCATGGCCAGGGAGAAGTCCCTGTCTTCCCATTGCCTTGGTCATATGCGGCTTCCCTGCCACAGAAGTATCGTATGCTGTGGGTTCAGCTCCGCTATTTAGTGAGGACATTCTACTAGAGGACAGTCAGCAGCTACTGTCCAGCCAAGAAGTGGAGGAGGCATCCGCCACTTCTTCCGGAGACAGGCAAGTAGTGATGAGGAGAGTGGTGTGGGAGGTGGTGTTGCGAGCGTTCAGGCTCCTGAAGCAGACGCTGTTGAGGAACCTGAGGAGGACGTCAGTGGCGGGCAGACACAACTCGATGATAATGAAGCCGATCGCACTTGGGAGCCGGGTGCAGAAGGGTATTTATCATCATCAGAAGAGAAGAGGGTTGCAGGTTGTCCGTGAGGCAGCAGCTGAGCCAGCAAGGTAGTAACATGGTTGGCAGTCAGCATGGTGGCAGAAGTGGAAAGTCTGGAGCCAAATGTGCCTGGGGTAGACCACCTGCATTGCGGCAGCCTACCTGCGGTAGTAGAATAGGGGTTCCTGGAGTCGGCGGCAGTAGCAGTCAATCAGTGTGGACTGTTGGTGGGAAAATCAGCTACTTGGCGGTTTTGCAGTTTCTCACCAAGCATCCGGAGGATGTTAACCTGAGAAACAAGATGCAAGATGTGTCTGCAGAAGGTAAGGCGTGGCCAGGGTCCCAATGTTGGCACCATGGCCCTGCGGCAATATATGCAGCATCACCATAAAGTGGCCTGGGAGATCCGTGGCTCTGATGTTGTGGTCCAGCCTGCTGCATCACCCAGTGGCGTGCCACTCCCTATTTCAGCCATCCAAAGCTCCACCACCTCAGCCGAAGGGATCTGTGTGTCATACAAATCTTTTGTTGCTCCATATGCTCCCGCTCCTCCTACCATTCTGCCTGCAATCCATTGGTGAAGCCATGTCCAGGAGACAACAGTATGTGCCATTTCGTCCAACTGCGCAGAAGCTGAACATGCTCCTGTCCAAGTTGCTGGTGCTGCAGTCCCTCCCTTTTCAAGTGGTGGACTCTGCACCTTTCAGAGAACTGATGGATTGTGCCGAACCGAGGTGGAGAGTCCCAAGCCATCATTTCTTTGTGAAGAAGGCAGTATCAGCCCTGCACAATTTTGTGGAAGAGAAGGTGGGCCAGTCCTTGAGCCTGTCGGTGTGTACCAAAGTGCATGTCAGGGCCGACGTCTGGATCTGAAACTACGATCAGGGATAATACATGTCCTTTACGGCCCAATGGGTGAATGGTACTGCACAGCCACAACAACAGGTCACGCTGCATCATCCTCCACGCTCTCCACTGCACGGACAAGTCTCCGTGCCCCTCCATCATACCATGTGTGCTGGGCACGGCGGTGTCACACTGTTCTTTACATGGTTTGCCTTGGCGAACGGAGTCACACAGGGGAGGAGCTGCTAAAAGTCATTTGTAAAGAAATCAAATCATACTCCATGAAAACTGGAAATGGGAACCATGGTGACCGACAACGGGAAGAACATCTTGTCTGCACTGCATCAAGGAAACATGAGCCATGCGCCCTGCATGGATCACAAGCAATACCTGAAGTGTTCCCCCATCTGCAAGACATTCTAATAATGAGAAGGAAATTTTGCATGCAGTTCAGCCACTCGTACACCGCAAAGCACACCCTCCTTGAGCACACCCTCTGCATCAGAACAGCATCCCCCAACATAGTCTGATTTGCGATGTTTCCACACGTTGGAATTCCACCCTTCATATGTTGGACCGACTATACGAACAGAGAAAAGCCATCACCGGTTTCTTGATGATCCAAGTGGATAGGTGGACACCCCTGTGTAAGTTCAATATCAACCAGTGGCAGTTCATACGTGACACCTGCTATTTGCCCAGGCCCTTTGAAGAAGCCACCTTATTAGTCATTTGCCAGGATTACGGGATGAACAACGTCATTCCACTGCTTCATCTACTACAACAGGTGTTGAAAACAATGGCTGGTCAGGGCACTGGAGGCCTTTTCTACACTCACTGAGAGGAAGGACAAACTGACCTACTAAAGAGACATCCTACATAGTCAGTTGGCCGATGCCTATCTGCGCCATCGTCCATCCTCTTGCAGGTCTGACTCGGGGGGCCCTCTGCGCTCACCTTACACTGCCATGGCTGTTGGGGAGGGGTGGGGTGGGAGGAGCAGTACCAACTCCATCAGCAGCAACCTGAGTCTACAGACACTGATGAGTAGCTTTCTTCGGCCGCATAGTGAAGCAACTCATCAGTAGCAGGTAAACCTAGCATAGAACTTGAACCAGCAGGTGGTGGCATACCTTTACATGACCATGCCAACACACCTTGAAGATCCGCTGGACTTCTGGGCAGCCAAACTTGATTTTTGGTTGCAAAAAGCAGAGTTTGCCCTGGAAAAGCTGTCCTGCCTGGCCAGTAGTTTGCCATCAGAGCGGGTATTTTGTATGGCGGGGGCCATAGTAACCCCAAGGAGTAGTCGTCTGTCCACGAATGTGGAAAGACTGACCTTTGTGAAGATAAATTAGGCATGGATTAGCCAGGATTTCCACCCACCAATGCCTGATGCATCAGAGTAGATTGACCATGGTGCCACACCAACACAACACACTTATGTATGGTGCAAAACATATTTAAGGCGCTGCTCCCCAGTTACAGACATTCCGCCGCATCGTATTGAAGATATGCATTACATAAAACTTAACTTTTAATAATATTCTTAGGATAAAAGATGTGTACCCAAATTTTTTTGGAAATCAAACAAAAGGAAAGGTGGGCAAAAAACACCATGTGCCACCTACACCACCAAGTATTGATGTAATGCAAAGACCTCTAAAAGGCTGAAGGGAACAACATATGGTCCATTGTAACTGGTGGGGGTAAAAACTTTCCCTGTAAGGCCCTACTCTCGCATTATTAATTCCCTTTTTAGCAACTGTTACTTACCCTAAAAAAGGGTGGCCCCACACAGGAACCTTTCCCTATCTCACCCTACAAACACAGCCATTTTCCACGATTTTTAGGTGGAAATAGAGAAAGTTTCCTGTGTGGGGCCACCCTTTTTAGGGAGAGTAACACTTGCCAAGAAGGGAATTTATAGGGCGAGAGTACAGCCTTACAGGGGAAGTTTTTACTCCCACCTGCTACAATGGACAATACGTTGTTCCCTTCCACCTTTTCGAGGAAAGAGTTAAAAAGGGCAGCCCCTTTTTATTGTCCATTGTAGCAAGTGGGGGTAAAAACTTCGCCTGTAAGGCCCTACTCTCGCCCTATTAATTCCCTTTTTGGCGAGTGTTATTTGCCCTAAAAAGGGCAGCCCCACACAGGAACCAATCCCTATTTCCACCTAAAAACCCTGCGAAATGGCAGTGTTTGTAGGTGAAAATAGGGAGAGGTTCCTGTGTGGGGCCGCCCTTTTTTAGGGCGAGTAACACTTGCCAAGAAGGGAATTAATAATGCGAGAGTAGGGCCTTACAGGGGAAGTTTTTATCCCACCGGTTACAATGGACCATACGTGGTTCCCTTCCACCTTTTAGAGGTCTTTGCATCACATCAATACTTGGTGGTGTAGGGGGCACATGGTGCTTTCCTTTTATTTGATTTAAAAAAAATATGTGTCCATATATTTTATCCTGAGCATATTATTAAAAGTTACGTTTTACGTAATGCGTATCCTCAATACTTACTTGTGCACACTAACACTTTTACAAATGAGACCGTTTTCTTCTGCTTACCTGCCTCAGCTACTATTCTGATCCTGCCACCCACCTGATGCCACCCACCTGATGCCAAGTTCTCCTTTTTTCCCCCACCTTTGTCACCGGGTACTGGTATTGCCACCCACCGCACCACTCTGTCACCGGGTCACTTTCAGCACTCCTGATGCTGCTTCTGCCACCTCCAGGCTGGCTCATTCTGCCACCATATGTTTCCTCTTGCTGATGCCACCTCCAGGCTGTTTTATTCTGCCACCATATTTTCTCCTCATGCTGATGCCAGATCCAAGCTGTCTCATATTGGCTCCAGGCTGTGCCATTCAGCCACTATAAGGTCTCCTCATGCTGCCGCCAACTCCAGGCTGTGTCATTCAGCCACTATATGGTCTCCTCATGCTGCTGCCAACTCTAGGCTGTGTCATTAAGCCACTATATGTTCTTCTCATGCTTCTGCCAACCTCAGGCTTTGTCATTACACCACTATATGGTCTCCTCATGCTTCTGCCACCTCCAGGCTGTGTCATTCATCCACTATATGTTGTCCTCATGCTGCCTTTAACTCAAGGCTGTGTCTTTCAGCCACTACAGGCTGCCACCAACTCCAGGCTGTGTCATTCAGCCACTATGTGGTCTCCTCATGCTGCTGCCAACTCCAGACCGTGTCATTCAACCACTATATGTTCTCCTCATGCTGCCGCCACCTCCACGCTGTGTCATTCAGGCACTATATGGTCTCCTCATGCTGCTGCCACCTCCAGGCTGTGTCATTCAGCCACTATATGTTCTCCTCATGCTGCTGCCAACTCTAGGCTGTGTCATTCATCCACTATATGTTGTCCTCATGCGGCCTTTAACTCAAGGCTGTGTGTTTCAGCCACTATATGCTGCCACCAACTCCAGGCTGTGTCATTCAGCCACTATGTGGTCTCCTCATGCTGCTGCCAACTCCAGACCGTGTCATTCAACCACTGTATGTCCTCCTCATGCTGCTGCCACCTCCATGCTTTGCCATTCAACCACTGTATGTCCTCCTCATGCTGCTGCCACCTCCATGCTTTGCCATTCAGGCACTATATGATCTCCTCATGCTGCTGCCACCTCCAAGCTTTGCCATTCAGGCACTATATGGTCTCCTCATGCTGCTGCCACCTCCACGCTGCGTCATTCAGGGACTATATTGTCTCCTCATGCTGCCGCCACCTCCACACTGTGCCATTCAGCCACTATATGGTCTCCTCATGCTTCCGCCACCTCCAGGCTGTGTCATTCATCCACTATATTTTCTCCTTATGCTGCCTTTAACTCAAGGCTGTGTCCTTTAGCCACTATATGCTGCCACCAACTCCAGGCTGTGTCATTCAGCCACTATATGTTCTTCGCATGCTGCTGCCACCTCCCCTTTGTCATTCAGCCACTATATGGTCTGCTCATGCTGCTGCCACCTCCATGCTGTGTCATTCAGGCACTATATGGTCTCCTCATGCTGCTGTCACCTCCACGCTTTGTCATTCAGGCACTATATGGTCTCCTCATGCTTCCGCCACATCCACACTGTGTCATTCAGCCACTATATGGTCTCCTCATGCTGCCACCAACTCAGGGCGATGTCATTCAGCCATTATATGGTCTCCTCATGCTGCCACCACCTCCATGCTGTGTCATTCAGCCACTATATTATCTCCTCATACTGATGCCACCTCCAGGCTCTGCCATTGTGCCACTCTGCCACAGTGATTCTAATAGCGATGCCTCTGATTTGCATGTCATACTGAAAAACAGTATTATTTCACTTACCCAGCACACACCCTATGCGTGTTACAGGAATGCAAAGCGTTCTACACCCCTATTGAGGCTCTCTGTAGGCCAGAAATAGCCAGAAATTGTCTGAATCAAATTTTTCAAAAATTCACTCATCTCTAGTATGAATTGTTGGTGCAGTGCACCACTCACCCCCCTGTTTTGGTATTGGAGCTCCTCTGTTTAGCATTGGATGTGGACTGGCAAGGACTAGCATCTGGCCCATTGATGGTTGTGCCCGCCGGAGGATGCTCTGAGAAAATGTAGATGACGGAGCTTTATGTGGTAACTGCGGTGATTTCCAAAAGATAGACGACAGTCTGGTACGGATCGCACCCAGCCTCGAAGGTGATGATGTCCGTGGCTAAAGATGGATTTTAGCAGACAGTATGAATGAGCTGTGGTGTCGGCATCTATGTGTGTCAATATTTTTGGATGCATGTGCTGTAACAGTGGTACTGTAACAGGGGGGTTTCAGCTCTTGAAAGTAGTTTGATTACATTTTAAGCCAATGTTTGCGGTGAATGTCTTTTGCACAATTGGGGGGGGGGGGGGTAATAAAACCAGGCTAGATGCGTTTCAATACCATGGGTATTTTCTTCAGTAGCCAATAAAATTGCCTGTTCTGGAGACCACATGTCATACCATTTCTACTCCCGGGATTATGGCGTGGGGTGGCATGATATATGGTTATTGAACCCCTGTAGTCTTTGTATCAGGTACAGTAACAGCTTGACATTACATTGATTTGGTCGGGGAGCCGGTGGTATGGCTATTTCTCCAAAGTGTTCCAGAAACCAGTTTTGAACACAACATCAGGGTTCGTGTTGCTTGGGATAATGTGAGTAGCTTGCATGGCCTAAATGTGCTACCATGGCCTGTAGGGTCTACAAATTTGTCTCCCTTCAAGCACATCTGGGACGTCATTCCACAGGAAGCCGTTAGTAGGAGATTTTGATGATTTGTGCACTCAAGTGCATTCAGCGTGGCAGAACATTCCTCAGACAACCATTAATAACCTAGTTTACAACATGCCAAGGCATGTTAGTTTGTGAATTTCTACTTTTTCTACACTTTGTGATCATACTGGATGTATTAAGACATTTTTAATAATATGTTTTAATTGTTTTTATCATTTGCATGTCATTAACATGAATCTTGATCCTGTGATTTCCATACTTCAACAACTTTCTTCTTGGTGTGGCAATTTAAATGTTGAGGAGTGTACATTAAGTCCATTGCACAAACTTCAAAGTAAGCCACAGGATTGGACATGCCCACAGTAGACATATGGGTCATTTCACACTAGAAATGAGTCTTTGTGTGCTTTTTGCCTAGTAAATGACCCACATAATGTGCATCCTCTTGAATTACTCATGAAAAAGAGAATTTACTAAGCAGAGTCATTAAACGAGTGAAATCATCACCTGTAACAGAAAGTGCTTTTAAGGACTTTCCACTCCTAATAGATAATATTTAGTTATTAAAAGAAAGAAGAAGGAAGGAGGAAAAGTTGTGGTTTTAGACATAGCCGGTGGTAGACGTATGTTTGAACCTCCGGTATAGTTACTCACCAGGTGTCATGTCTATGGTGAGTCATGTCTGGATGGTATACTAATGATATCTGCTTACATACAAGGAGGCTTTTAGTTACTTCTAAAGCATCTGATGTTTCATCTCCTTAAGTCATGTCCTATAATTTGTGATGATAAATGAAAATCTGAAACATAAAGCTGTGCCTTTTATTTTAGGTACCATTTGGACTAAACTAATACAACAGTAATAATTTATGTATGTGTAACAACTTACCAGATGGCTAAACCATGATTTATTATTTACATAGAAAATGAATAAAAATAGATTTGCTGATAATATTCCCTGACATCTGGAATTTGTTTGTTTATATGGACAGACGAATTGGTCCATTTCTTAGTATAATCTGTTGGTGTATCTGATAGAGGAAGGCAGTGGAGAAAAGCAGTACAAGTCAGAGACATGCACTCGGTTCTGCAGAGTTGGCACCAGATCTAGACTGGCAGGGTCTTGAGCAGTTACTGCATACAAAGATATAAAATATTGATAAACATTATACAAATTTATATAACAAGGTAAAATGAGGTCGCAAAGGTTGGCCATGTTTATTTTCTTCAGTGTGCACACTTTATATAATAAAAAGAAGAGAATGCCCAGCGCCAGACTCGTGCAGGGAACTTCTTTACGACAGGAACTCAAGTAATGTGACTCGTTTCGGCCCACAGAGCCTTAGTCACTTTATATAATAGCTGATTTATTTAAAAGACTGCATCTATTGGGGAACATAATAACATAAAAACATAATTTAGGTGTAAGTTTATTTTGTTTCGGTGAACAATTTACATTAGGTTGGGTCTACATGACATTATGATGCAGCCAAGTCTACCTTCCTGTTCACTTGGTTTGTCCAGTCCATGAAAAAGTGTATGTTGCTTGCTACACATTGACCAGAAGGTATAGAGGGTGCAGAGGTACTTAAAAGTGTACTTCGGTGGAAAACTTTTTTTTTTTTTCGTATCAACTGGCTCCATAAAGTTAAACAGATTTGTAAATTATTTGTATTAAAAAATCTTAATCCATCCAGTACTTATCAGCTGC
The DNA here is from genome assembly GCF_029499605.1 of Hyla sarda. Classification (NCBI taxonomy): domain Eukaryota; kingdom Metazoa; phylum Chordata; class Amphibia; order Anura; family Hylidae; genus Hyla; species Hyla sarda. The sequence goes on along the minus strand of NC_079189.1, from coordinate 493,333,852 downwards.
TGAATACTACAGGGAAAGTTGTATTGTTCTTTTCTGTCTGACTACAGTGCTCTCTGATGACACCTCTGTCCATGTCAGGAACTGTCCAGAGTAGGAGCAAATCCCCATAGCAAACCTCTCCTGCTCCAGACAGCTTCTGACATGGACAGAGGTGGTAGCAGAGAGCACTGTATTTAGACTCAGTGCCTGACTGGGTGTGAAAACCAGCCCTCGACTGGAAAAAATTACATAGCAGCCCCAACGTGTTGTGTCATTACACCAGCACGTCGTCATTTTCTTGTTCATAAAAGGTAAAATCGTGCATTTTAAAGCATATTTGAAGAGGTGCAGTATAGTCCCTCACATTAGGTACAATATAGTTCCCCCACATTAGGTGCAGTATAGCTCTCCACATTAGGTGCAGTATAGTTCCCCCAAATTAGGTGCAGTATAGTTCCCCACATTAGGTGCAGTATAGTTCCCCACATTAAGTTGGCAGTATAGTTCCCCCACATTAGGTGCAGTATAGTCCCCCACATTACGTGCAGTATTGTTCCCCACATTAGGTGCAGTATAATTTCCCACATTAGGTTGGCAGTATAGTTCCCCCACATTAGGTTCAGTGTAGTCCCCCACATTACGTGCAGTATTGTTCCCCACATTAGGTGCAGTATAGTTCCCCTACATTATGTGCAGTATATTTCCCTCACATTAGGTGCAGTATAGTCCCCCACATTAGGTTGGCAGCATAGTTACCTACATTAGGTGCAGTATAGTTCCAAACATTAGGTTGGCAGTATAGTTCCCCCACATTAGGTGCAGTATAGTCCCCCCACATTAGGTGCAGTATAGGCCCCCACATTAGGTGCAGTATAGTCCCTCACATTAGGTGCAGTATAGTCCCCCACATTAGGTGCAGTATAGTCCCCTCACATTGGGTGCAGTATAGTTTCCCCACATTAGATGCAGTATAGTTCCCCACATTAGGTGCAGTATAGTTTCCCCACATTAGGTGCAGTATAGTTTCCCCACAATAGGTGCAGTATAGTTCCCCACAATAGGTGCAGTATAGTCCCCCACATTAGGTGCAGTATAGCTCCCCCACATTAGGTGCAGCATAGTCCCCCACATTAGGTGCAGCATAGTTCCCCACATTATGTGCAGTATAGTTCCCCCACATTAGGTGCAGCATAGTTCCCTCACATTAGGTGCAGTATAGTCCCCCACATCAGGTGCAGTATAGTTCCCCACATTAGGTGCAGTATAGTTCCCCACATTAGGTTGGCAGCATAGTTCCCCCACATTAGGTGCAGTATAGTCCCCCACATTAAATGCAGTATAGTCCCCCACATTAGGTGCAGTATAGTCCCTCACATTAGGTGCAGTATAGTCCCCCCCCCCATTATGTGCAGTATAGTTTTCCCATATTAGGTGCAGTATAGTTCCCCACATTAGGTGCAGTATAGTTCCCCCACATTAGGTGCAGTATAGTTTCCCCACATTAGGTGCAGTATAGTTTCACCACATTAGGTGCAGTATAGTTTCCCCATATTAGGTGCAGTATAGTTTCCCCACATTAGGTGCAGTATAGTTCCCCACATTAGTTGCAGTATAGTCCCCCACATTAGGTGCAGTATAGCTCCCCCACATTAGGTGCAGTATAGTTCCCCACATTAGGTGCAGTACAGTTCCCCCACAGACATACAGCATTCAGTCATATACAGTGTATGGATGGAGGCTGTATGCCTGTTTACTGCCCCACTTCAGTATTACAACCACCGCTCCGGGGTCACGATCTACAGCTATGGCCTATGGGCGCATCCTCCTCACCGCTCCGCATGCCATGATTAAGGGCCTTATGGCCTGAAACGTGTCGGCATTGAGGACTTCCAGCTATGCTGTTTTGCACTTTTGTCCTTGTGTCACATTCTTTGCCTGCCATGGAATTTTAACTTGGATATAAATAAAAGGACATTTTATTCAGTGCTAGCTCCACCCTTCTTCTGAACCTAATTTACAAATCTGTTTAACTTTGTGGAGCCAGTTGGGGCTGGAGAAAAGCTGTGCTGTGCTACCCTGAGGAGGCATATGAGAAGCTACTTGAGACTACTACCGTGCACCTGAGATGATTTCTGAGTTGGCCATGTATTGCTCATAAAAAATGCTGCATGAGCCAGGAACAAGGGTTCTTGGGTGTTCTGTGGGTACAGGAGTGTGTCTGCCCTGGACAATTAGAGGAAGCAGCAGAGGGGGACAGCTACAGTCCAATAGAGTAAAGAGTTCCTGGAGTAGGAGACAAGTAACTTTGAGTAGTCTGTAACAGATCACGTTTCAAATGTTGCATGACTTGCATCCCACCTTCACTACACACATACACACACTACTTAGGGCAATATATTTCACAATACATCTGCGTGAAAGCTCTCATTTTTCAAAGGCCGTAAGTCATGACCTTGTATATTAACAATAATAGACATCTGTGCTTTTATATTCAATGTGAATAATGTACATTCTGACAACTAGACCTGGGGCGCTTATCCTTTCTAATACCTGTAATGTATAATACCTGTATTACCAAAGATGTGGCTGTAGGTCTTCCTCATTTCTTACAGCAGAAAACATAGAAGATGTAAAGGAGACCAGAGATCCTCACAATGTTTAGAACTATTGAAACAGGAACATTGTAATTACCAAGATGTGGACTAGTTTGTACCACATTCTTATATTGATATTGGTCTGAGTTCCTTATATTTTATTATATCTATATATATATATATTATATCTATCTATCTATCTATCTATCATCCATCTATATATCATCTATCTATCTATCTATCTATCTATCATCTATTTCATCTATCTATCTATCAATCATCTATCTGACTCTTTCCATCTATCTATCTATCTCATATCTATCTTTCTATCTATCTATCTATCTATCTATATATCATCTATCTATCTATCTATCTATCTATCATCTATCTCATCTATCCATCTATCAATCATCTATCTGACTCTTATCTATCTATCTCATATCTATCTATCTATCTATCTATCTATCGATCTATCATCTATCTATATTCTTTCTTCTTTCTATTCGTCTATTTACATTATCCATTTAAATAAAGTGGGATTCTGCAGCAATGGAATGTCAGTGAGGAATTCTGTGGAATTCCACATGGAAATTCCATTGTGTGAACATGGCCTAACAGGTACAAGACAGACACGTGAAAGGGGGTGCTTCTCAGGGTGATGGAGCCTGAGCAGGGTGATCGCCCTGAGAAGCACCCGCTTTCACTTGTTCATCTTGTACCTGTTAAACTGATGTGTTTTCTTCAATAAACGAATACTGCAGATGCAACTGAATGGTGAGTGCCCTATTTATCCCTTATGGTATTGGATTTACCATGGACTGTGCAGCTCTAAGGCTATGTTCACACTACCGAGAATCTCCATGCGGACAATCTGCAATTTGTGGGATTGGCATAAACATACTGGCACTTGGATCTCATAGACGGCTATGCATTTCGTTTCATTTTAATTTCCTTTCAGTCTGACCCGCAGTATTCTCTACTGACACCTCTGTCCATTTTAGGTACTGTCGAGAGCAGGATAGGTTTGCTATGGGGATTTGCTCCGGTTCTGGACAGTTCCTGACATGGACAGAGGTGTCAGCAGAGAGCACTGTGGTAAGATAGAAAGTAAATTCAAAAAGAAAAGAACTTCCTCTGTAGTATATAGCAGCTGATAAGTACTGGAAGGATTAGGATTTGTTTTAATAGAAGTAATTTACAAATCTGTCTAACTTTCTGGCACCAGTTGGTTAAAACATAATTTTTTTCCAGCAGAGTACCCTTTTAAGCTGTGCCGAGGACTTTTCTCTTCTATGGATTACCAAAGCCAACTTCAATCCTGTACATAAGTTCTAAATGTTATAAAATAAGGCAAACAATATGAAATTTGGTAGAAGAAAAGCAATAGTCACAATAACAACAGTTCCATGTGATGAATTGATTTTCCTACAGCAGTAAGCACTCAGAGGGTTCCTATTTTATGCACAAATGGATAAGGACACGAAAGAACATTTTTATTAATATTCTGCCAGACGAGTGTGCCCTGGTCAGAACAGCATTGATCTGTGGGCTGCAAGTCATAAAGTACATAGATACGTTGGTAGAGAGCTGTGTTTGTTAGTGGGAGCTGATTGTAATGAGCTTGTCAAGGTGAGACATAATGAATAGAGGAGCCGCCTGAATAAAACACAATTTAAAAACTCATCAGGTTCAGGAGTCTGACAAATATATCATGGAAGGTAGAAACACAAAGTTGTTTTGGTAGAAAGTTTAATGCATGTCAACAAGATAAAGCGTAGAACTGGCAGAAGGGCAAGACAATATTATAAAGCAACTTCAAACAATGGGATCAGGCAGCACTTTCTCTAATGGATGTTTTCTAATTGCAAGTGCCCAGGTGGTTATAAATTCTTGCTACCTATAGTATATGCACAGTAAAAGTAAAGGTCAGCATTTTAGTGCGGCTGATATTCTTTGTTTTAGTTTTAGTAGACTTCTATTGTCAGATGACACTGACTGCGATGAGGTTATATGGTATGAGATTTCCAGAACCCCTAACAGAATGTGCACCTTTTGGTATAAGGTATAGTGTTGCTCACGAATATTCGCAATGCGAATTTTATTCGCGAATATCGCATATTCGCGAATATTCGCGAATATAGCACTATATATTCGTAATTACGAATATTCGTTTTTTTTTATTTATTTTTTCACAGTACACATCACAGTAATCATCCCTCTCTGCTTCCAGCTTGTGTGGTGTAAAGAAGGCTCCAATACTACTGTGCGTGCGAAGTTTCGCATATGCGAAAATTAGTATATGCTAATTTTCGCATATGCGAATTTTCACTTATACTAATTTTATATATGCTAGTTTTTGCATATGTTAATTTTCGCATTCGCGAATTTTCGCTTATGCGAAAATAAAATGAGGATATTACGAATATGCGAATATTCGCGAATATATGACGAATATTCGCGAATATATGACGAATATTCGTCCATATATTCGCGAATATTCGCGAATTCGAATATGGCCTATGCCGCTCAACACTAATAAGGTACAATATATAAAAGGGGTTATAACACATAGAAAGATTTACCTCCTATCCAAAGGATAGGGAACAAGGGTCTCCTGCTCGACGCCCCGGCTCTCCTGCTACATGGAGTGGGGGTCGGCACTCGCCCTCAATTTATCTCTAGAGGAGGATTTACTTGTGTATTTTTGTTTTTTCCATAGAGATGTTTGGAGGGGGCTTGTTGACCACCATTTTGTGCGATGGTCTGCATAAGAGGAGCAGAAGTAGAAAAACAAGCGCTCCATAGGGTAATATTGTTAAGCCCTAGTGTGAGGTAGAAAACGAATGACTGCTCACCCTGGGTGGTTGTGTAGCTTCATACACAACAATGATGATATCATACAAATAGTAGGTCGTCTGCTGCCCTCCGGTCACTGGTGTATGCAATGGACATTGATGGCTTCGAGGAGGGAAACGGCGCTGACTGACCACGACAAGGTATGGAGGATATAAGAGGATTTTATTGACTTGCCTGAGAAAGCTGCGCAAGCGCAGTGAAACGCGTTGCTTCTTGGTCAATAAAATCCTCTTATATCCTCCATACCTTCTCGTGGTTGGTCAGCGCCGTTTGAGCCGGGTCCCTCCTCGAAGCCATCCCTGTCCATTACATAGGAGGAGAGCCGGGACACCAGGCAGGAGATCACGGAGGGTCCCAGCGGTCAGACCCCCTGCGATATTTGGAATTTTGGATAGGGGATGCATTTTTCTAAGCTGGACTACACCTCTAAGGAGACTCTTTTTAATTTGTGGATAACAGGAAATATGCATCTAATTATGGGACTAACTCGTTTACTACAAAATGGGAGAGCTATACTAAGCTGTGTGAGTGGTGTACATGTCTTCGCAAAAATGTGATAACTTTTCAAGACGAAAATACTCGCAAATATTCGCAAAATGAAAATACTCTATTAGCAGATCAGACCTGGGACCCGCACGGAGCAGGTAAGGGGGCCTCCACTGGGTCATTTAAGCTGATCGGACCCCCACATACATGTTGCAGGTTTGCAGATCGGTTACAGGGACAGTCAATGCCACTCTTAGGTACCATGATCACTATTGATCATAGCACTTAAGGGGTTAGTGATGGACAATGGTGGGATTGTTATTGTCTATTATTGACTCTGAGTGTATGGCTGCTAATAGCAGCTCCTGTGCTCGCTACATAGTCAGAGTACCGCTGAGGATGTAAATGTACTTCCTGTAAATTATGTACAGGACATCAGGACCTCCATCTGCACCTTAAATTTCCAGTGGCATCTGACATTTGAAATGCAACACTAGATATTATATTATATGTACAGAAATCCTACAGTATGATTTTTTTATTTTAATGTTAAAGAAAAAAGAGTTTAAAACCTATAGTAAGTGTGTTCCTGCTTATTCTTTAAAGGGGGTTATCCACCATAAGGTGATTATAGTACATACCTGCCTGACAGTAATAGACATGCTTAGGAAGGATCTGCGCTTGTCTTGGGGCTAAATGGCTATGTTGTGAGATTATCGCAACACTGTGGCTAGCTTTTTGTGAACTTGTATTTCCTATTTTACTACAAATCCCACAATTCCATTTTCCTCCCTCCCACACATCAGCCACCCCACCCATTGAAACATAAATGAGCTGCATCCAGTCAAAAGACCTGTGGTTTTCAAGCAAGGTGCCTACAGCTGTTGCATTAGTTGCAGATTTATCTCTCTCCCACCAAGCGATCGCTCCACCCATTGAAGCAGACAGGCTCCCTGTCATCAGCTGACTAGTGAGTCAGGTCTCGGCCGCATTGCAAGCTGGGAAAATTTTTGTATGCTGTTAAAAATAAATATTGGGGGGAAAATCACAGATGAATTATGAGAAAACTGTCACACACAGGTACAGACACTATATTATGAACTACACTAACATTACAGCCCCTGTAGCATAGTCAAATAAAAAAAAATTCCTGGAATACCCTTTTAACATGCTTTTGGAGGATTTGCTAAAAATATTGATTCCGTTAGAATTACGTAATGCCTCTTGCATAGAAGATACATAAAAGTCCATGATATTTAAAGCTCGGAGTTGGACTAATCCCCTGATGTGTGGGGCCCCAGTCCCTTTCAGGTCTTACTGTCATGTGAGTGTTACCGATGACGTAATTTAAACATCTTTTAATGACCCTTTGGCTTCAACAAGCTCTTTTTTTATCCCACCCTTTATTTATTCGTATAAAAGACTTTGTCGACATCATCTTTACTCTCCTGGACTGATTTACATGTTTATTGTGTATGAGAAAACTTCTTCAATTCTCAGAGTAAGGCCAAGTAAAGGAATTGTCTCACATACTGAACCAGATGAATTCCCTGGTTTAGCCCCTTTCCTTAGAGAAACAAACAATTAAGTTGTCTTGTTCGCATCATGGATGTGTTCCGAAGAACGCGGCCACTATTTTTACCCTGTTTAATTAAATAATTTCTGCTATTAATGTTTATTTTCCAGACCCCTGGAAGATTTTATTATGGGAGTAAGTGCACAATACACAAAGGTTTCCAACTAATAATAATGATATTTTCAGCATCTCCAATAAAATGTGTATTGAGTTTTAAATAGATTCTCTGGGTTAGTAAGACCTGTCGGCCGTCTGATGGTTGCTTGTGTGCAAGTAAATGTAATTATTGTCTTGCAGCCTTATTTTTTCTTCTTAAAGAGGCTGTGGATTTTTTTTTAACCAATACTCACATAAGACAAGTACATTGTAGGTAAAGGGGTTTTCTGGCTTTATACATCCTATCCCCGAAAGGGTCATGCCACTGGGGACCCCCCCCCCCCGACCTTGGTGCAGCCCCGGCATTCTGTGCCGAGTGCTGCCTCCGAGACGTGGACGTGACATTACGGCCATGCCCCCTAGTGACGTCACGCCCCTCCATTCATGTCTATGGGAGGGGGCATGACAGCCGTCATGCCCTCTCCCATAGACATGAATGGAGGGGCGTGGCGTGACATCATTAGGGGGTGTGGCCGTGACATCAAGTCCGCATCTCTTTTTTTTATCACACCCTTTATTTATTCGTATAAAAGACTATGCTGACATCATCTTTATTCTCCTGGACTGATTTACATGTTTATTGTGTATGAGAAAACTTCTTCAATTCTCAGAGTAAGGCCAAGTAAAGGAATTGTCTCACATACTGAACCAGATGAATTCCCTGGTTTAGCCCCTTTCCTTAGAGAAACAAACAATTAAGTTGTCTTGTTCGCATCATGGATGTGTTCCGAAGAATGCAGCCACTATTTTTACCCTGTTTAATTAAATCATTTCTGCTATTAATGTTTATTTTCCAGACCCCTGGAAGATTTTATTATGGGAGTAAGTGCACAATACACAAAGGTTTCCAACTAATAATAATGATATTTTCAGCATCTCCAATAAAATGTGTATTGAGTTTTAAATGGATTATCTGGGTTAGTAAGACCTGTCGGACGTCTGGTGGTTGCTTGTGTGCAAGTAAATGTAATTATTGTCTTGCAGCCTTATTTTTTCTTCTTAAAGAGGCTGTGGATTATTTTTTTAACCAATACTCACATAAGACAAGTATGTTGTAGGTAAAGGGGTTTTCCGGGTTTATACATCCTATCCCTGCAGGGGTCACTTCACTGGTGACCCCCCCGACCTCGTAGTATGATCGCAGGGGTCCTGCCCCTGGGGACCCCCCCAATCTTGGTGCAGCCCCGGCATTCTGTGGCAGGCGCTGCCTCCGAGATGTGACGTTACGGCCATGCCCCCTAGTGACGTGTCACGCCCCTCCATTCATGTCTATGGGAAGGGTCATGACAGCCGTCACGCCCCCTCCCATAGACATGAATGGAGGGGCGTGGCATGGCATCACTAGGAGGCGTGGCCGTGATGTCACGTCCACGTCTCGGAGGTAGCGCCCGGCACAGAATGCCAGGGGCTGCACCGAGATTGCGGGGGTCTCCAGGGGCTGGACCCCTGCGATCATACTTCTTATCCCCTATCCTTTGGATAGGGTATAAGATGTATAAAACCGGAATACCCATTTAACAACTTTTTTTTTCATGCAGACATATTTGTAGGTTTGTAGGTTATGTAGGTTATGACTGATGTAAGTTCACTTATTAAACTTACATTATTAATTGTTAAACTTTTGCAAATATTGTGGTTCAACAACAAAGGTCATATTACTTGGGGTTATAGGCCCAGTGATCGGCCAATGAACATTTTCGGCCTGTCCGTTAGCTGATCTCCACTTTTAAGCAGGTTTATAAATCATTGTTTGTTGGCCGTACATCTCCCCATGCAATAGGATATGTGTGGCTTAAGATGATGTAAGTAAAGGGCTGCAAAAAATAACCTTTGATAGTTCACAGTTGGTTGAGCTGAGTGTAGGCTCAACCAATGAGTGCCGATTAATTATATCATGTGGCTTCTTAAAGTTCCGGTCTACTCAATTAACCTATCGGGCATTGGTCTGCCCATATAAAGTCAAAAACAGCTTAAGGACATCTGACCGTGACATCTACATGAACCCATGATTCCAAAAACGTGTTTCAATTCGCAGTTGAGCCCCCTTTTGTGGTTGTTAGAGCCTTCTCTTTCCTGGACTGTGTCTAGTAATCTGTGTGCATTCAACCAAAAGAGCATATGGGAAGTCGGATACTGATTGAAGAAGGTCAGTAAAGGGCACAGAGCACACCCGTACACCACTGTTAATAATACTTAGATTTATGGACATTTTTTTGTAAAAATAAAATAAAAAATATGGCAGCTTTTACTTCGTGTGAACATATCCTAAATGTTTACCTGAAATAGAATTATTCATTACAATTTGATTTTTATTTTTAATAAGATTAAAGCAGGAGAAGTAGGATATAAATGTAACCCATGACATATACATATACACATTCAAATGTAGTTGGAAATTATATGTATTTCTTTCTTTTTTTTCTTTCTTTCTTTATGCTTTTCTGATTTTTTTAACTGGTTGTCATTCCACCTTGTTTCGTGTAACATGCAGTAAAATGTTTACTTGACCATGTCTCTCAAAAATGTGTACATGGGGATTTTCAATAGCTCAGCATCTGATAAACCAGCCTTTCTCTGACAGTACAGAATGTTAGAACTCTGACAGTTTCTGGCAAGTGGGGTCAGGATTCAAAACACAGATTCAAAGCTTCACTCCTCAAAGAAAGTTCAGACCCATCCACAAAAGTATTAGAGCCCTTCCCACAGTGACTTTCACCCATAAACCAGGAGTCTGTATTCACAAAATGTAAGGTCTTTCAGGGCAGCCTGAAGAATGCCATCTCAATTCATTACATTTAATTTAAAAACACATCCCACAGCTTGAGCAGAGTGTATTGTGTGACTATAGAAGTACAGTACATTGCAGATACTTGGCCTCTTTTATGAATGCTCACATTGGGCTCTGTTCTCCGCAGCTGGACAATAACACCACTGTATCTCTACTATTATTCATGGCACTTTTGATCTGGAAATATTTTGAACGATTGCATATAAAAAGGTGGCAACTATATAAATGAAATCACATGTAAAATAAATTGTTAGGAAACATGGCTACTAGTAAATTCCTTGGCACCAGGACAAATGGGACTTTTAAGGAAGTTAAAAAAAGTACTTTTTTATTTTTTTTTAGCCTATGTTATTCACACTCACCATCACTAGTCTTACAACCAGCACCAGTTCTTTTATTCCAGCACAGTTGAATCTATGTTTTATTACTCTAACTTGGTCATGTGATCACCAGTCTGACTATCCAAATCTTCTAGCTCTTAAAGAGGTACTCTGCCCCTAGACGTGTTATGCCCTTTCCAAAGGATAGGTGATAACATGTATGATTGCGGAGGGTCCTGCTGCAGGAACCCCTGCGATCTCCTGGTTGGCTCTACGGGGACCTCCGGGTTTTGGTGACATCAAAGCCGTCACACTTCCTCCCATAGACATGAATGGAGGGGGGTGGCAGCTGTGTTCACCAGTCATCTAGCTCGGAGCGGAGTTCGCTTCAGATGACTGGGGGGCCACTGCAGAGATTGGGGATAACATGTCTAGTGACAGAGTACTACTTTAATGGTCAAAACAGGATGTCAGTAAAGAACCTGACTTCCGTGAACTACAGGATGACACCATCACCAACCAGATTCCCTTTTAGCTCTAAGACCATACCCTTCCAAGATCTCTATACTCCAGCTATCACTATGCAATCAAGACATCATGATGGCTCCCATGGGGCTGTTACACAGGTTTTTATTTTTGCTGGTATTTTCCCAAGAATGTGTCAAAAATGGTGATATTGGATTTTTTTTCATTTTTCATAAATTTTTACTCCATTTTGACAGTTTTTGCTGCAATATGCCAAAATTGCAGCAAAGTCTGCTAAAATGCAGTAAAAAAAGGTAGGGTCCTTCATGTTGTATGTTGCTGTGTATTTGCTGCTACAGATTTCCCTACCCATTGATATCAATTGCTAGCTAAATCAGCTGCAGAAAATATGCAGCAAAATATGGCACGAGTGACCCTACCCAAGATGTGTGAAAAATGTTGTTAACATTTTGCATTCATATTCAAATCTCCATGAAATGTCTAATTTGTGATTATAGGTCAAAGTTGAAAATACAAAACTGCATGTATTGTGAACTGATACCAAACCACTTATAAAACTCATGAGTTCACCTGGATGATCTCCAGTAGGGATGAGTGAATCGAATCTGACGAATCCGAATTTGTTACGAATTTCAGGAAAAATTTGCTTTGCAATAAATCAGAATATTGCTGTCATTCGATGAATCGAATAGATTCATTAAACTCCATTTAGTGCGGTCTAGGCTCCAGGGCATCTAAAATGGTGGATCCACATGTGAGGAACTCTGGGAAGGCGGGAAGGTGTGTAGATGGGATGACCCTGAATCATATGCAGCATGCAGCCTATCAGCAGCACAGCCCTATGTCATCGGCAGCCATCTTGCGGTCAGCCATTCCAGCGTTGTATTTCAGAGAGAGCGTTTTATTGCAGACAGAGATAGAACAGTGTGTGTTGCACAGAAAAACTGCTTCACAGCAGCGATTCACCACCAGCCCAAATCACTGCAGAAAAGCACTGACAGGGAAGGGAGAGAGAGAGAGAAAGTATACTCTTGGGTGTACTACACAGCGACTCTATACTACTGCAGTGTGGTGTACAGCAACTTTAAAGCTTATAGGTGCCAGTTAGGCTGAGCACTAAAAGCCATTGTCACATGCTATTAGTGCATAATAATACTGTACTGGGCAGTACTACACAGCGACTCTGTGCTGCAGCACTAGTGTGTACTACAACTCTAAAGCTAACAGGGGCCAGTTAGGGTGAGCACTAAAAGCCATTGTCACCTGATTTCAGTGCCTAATACAGGTTGCGTAGTGGAGTATGTTGTCCTCTCATAAGTGTAACCTGTGCGCACATAGGTGGTGTACTTTTTCTTTTCCTGTCAAACTAATTTGGGCCTACTTACTGTGAAAGGCCAGCCAAAACTACACACTTGTTTTTGTAGCCTAATACAGTTTTAAGCAGGATGTATTGTCGACCTCTCATAAGTGTAAACTGTGCCTACACCTACGTGGTGTCCTTTATATTTTTCCTGTTAAAATAATTTGGGCCAAGTTACTGTGAAAGGCCAGACAAAGCTACACACTTGTTTCTATAGTCTAAAACAGTTTTAAGCCTAGTGGAGTGAGAGCATAGTCCTCCTCTCACAAGTGTATACTGTACGTACACATACATGGCGTTCAATTTTGTTCCTGTTAAAGTCATAAGGGCCTAGTTACTCTGAACGGCCAGCCAAAACTACACAATTGCTTTTGTAGCCAAATACAGTTTAAAGCATAGTGGAGCGTATTATCCTCCTCTCATCAGTGTAACATATACGCACTCAGCTGGGGTATAAGTATGTCAGGCAGAGAAGTGTCAGGACGTGCACATAGGAGTGGCAGAGGAATAAATTCATCAGGCGCAGGCAGAGGTCGCAGCAGAGTAGGGGCGTGTCACAGCTGGAGTCGCTCCCGGTGTCAGCTAGCAGTTGTGTCTCAACCAGCAAACCAGCAGCCGTGATTACTTGTCCTAAAAAAGGGCAGCCCCACACAGGAACCTCTACCTATTTCAAACTAAAAAGTTTGGGAAATGGCAGTGTTTTAAGGTGTAAATAGGGAGAGGTTCCTGTGTTGGGCCACCATTTTTAGGGTGAGCAACACTTGCCAAGAAGGGAATTAATAGGGCGACCATACATTGTTCCCTTCCCCTTTTAGAGGTCTTTGCATTGCATCAGTACTTGGTGGTGTAGGTGGCACATGGTGTTTTTTGCACACCTTTCCTTTTCTTAGTTTAAAAAAATATTTGGGGTCCATATATTTTATCCTAAGAATAATATTAATAATTCAGTTTTAGGTAATGCATATCCTCAATACTTACTTGTGCACACTAACACTTTGACAAAAGAGACCGCTTTCTTCTGCCTACTTGCCTCAGCTACTATTCTAATCATGCCACCCGCCTGATGCCACACATCTGATGCCAAATTATCTTTCTTTCACCCACCTTCGTCACCGGGTACTGGTATTAATACCCACCACCCCACTCTGTCACCGGGTGACTTTCAGGACTCCTGTTGCTGATGCCACCTCCAGGCTGTGTTATTCTGCCACCATATGTTCTCCTCATGCTGATGCCACCTCCAGGCTGTGTCATTGTGCCTCCATATGGTCTCCTCATACTGCTGCCACATCCAGGCTCAATCATAGTGCCGCCCTATGGTCTTGTCATGCTGCTGCCACCTCTAGGCTCTGTCATTGTGCCGCCATGTGATATCCTTGTTATATTGGTCTTGTAGTTTTTCAGTATTTTCCAAACTAAACGCTTCGGGGCACCCGGGACACTTAGTCATAAGAATGGGGGGGGGGGGGGGGGGGGGGTTAAAGGCAGGGGCTGGGACAGGGGGTAGCTGGCCTCGGGGTGGACCACCAGCTCGATTTTAAGATACAAGTACGAGCTTTTTTTCACTACTGCAACTTATAGCAGTATGAGCCCTATCATCCAATGGCGCAGAAGCTGGATGTGTTCCTGTCCAAGTTGTTGGTGCTGCAGTCCCTCTCTTTTCAAGTGGTGGACTCTGCACCTTTCAGAGAACTGATGGCATGTGCCGAGCCGAGGTGGAGAGTCCCAAGCTGTCATTTCTTTGCAAAAAAGGCTGTACCAGCCCTGCACAATTTTTTGGAACAGAAAGTCCTTAAGCCTGACAGTGTGTATCAAAGTGCATGGCATCACTGACGTGGGGAGCTGTAACTATGGTCAGGGACAATACATGTCCTTTACGGCCCACTGGGTGAATGTGGTTCCTGCACAGCCACAACAGCAACTTGGACAGGTCACGCCACTTCCGCCTCCACACTTTCAGGCCGTTGGTCCTGCGACAGTGTGTGACTCCACCTCCTCATCCTCCTCCATGTCCTCAGTCATTACTGCACGGACAAGTCTCAGTGCCCCTCCAGCATACCATGTGTGCAGGGCACGGCAGTGTCACGCTGTTTTTCCCATGGTTTGCCTTGGCGAACGGAGTCACACAGGGGAGGAACTGCTAAGAGTGATTCATCAAGAAATCAAATTATGGCTTACTCCAAGAAAACTGGAAATTGGAACCATAGTGACCGACTACGGGAAGAACATTTTGTCTGCGCTGCATCAAGGAAACATGAGCCATGCGCCCTGCATGGCACACGTGTTCAATCTGGTTGACAAGCAATACCTGAAGTGTTCACCCCATCTGCAAGACATCCTAACAATGGGAAGGAAACTTTGCATGTGCTTCAGATACTTGTACACCGCAAAGCACACCCTCCTTGATCTGCAGCGTTCCCCAGAGAAAATCCATCACCAATTTCTTGATGATCCAAGCAGATGGGAGGACTCCCCTGTGTAACTTCAATGTCAACCAGTGGCAGCTCATACGTGACACCTGCCATTTTCTCAGGCCCTTTGAGGAAGCCACATTATTGGTCAGTTGCACGTGTTGGAAACGATGGCTGGTCATGGAACTGGAGATGTGGCGCCTACATCATTCTTCCACTATATGGTCTCATCATGCTGCTTCGACCTCCAGGCTGTGTCATTGTGCCGCCATGTGGTCTCCTCATGCTGCTGGCACATTAAATGAAACTTTTCAGGTTCATCTATTTGAAATCTTCAATTTAAATTTAAAAAAACATCTTTAATCTTTTCACTTGTGAGGCCCTATGGTCTCGTCAGGCTGTTGCCACCTCCAGGCTGGGTCATTCTGCCACTATTGGGTCTCCTCTTGCTGCCACTAATTCCAGGCTGTGTCATTTTGCCACATTATTGTGTCCTCATGCTGCTGCCACCTCCAGGCTGTGTCATTGTGCCACCATATTGTCTCTTCATGCGGTTGGCACATTGAATTAAACTTTTAAAACTTTAATATATTTACAATCTTCAATTTAAAATAAAAAAAAATATCTTTAACCCCTTAACGACCAAGGACGTATATTTATGTCCTTGGCCGGATCCCGCGATACAACGTGGAGTCACGCAGTGACCCTATGTCATATCGGGTCGGTCCCGGCATGTATATAAAGCCGGGACCCGGGGCTAATAGCGCGCAGCAGCGATCACGGTGCCGCGCTATCAACCCTTTAGATGCGTCTTAAACGAGCTGTTCGGAACCACCACGGTGAAAATGCGGTGTCCCGATTAGCTTGGACGCGAGCGGAGGTCCTTTTACCTTCCTCCGGCGTGTCCCTTCGGCGATTGATTGATCCAAGCCTGAGATGCTTGGAGCAAGCTATGGCTTTGCAGTGAACAGTGTAAAAGATCAGTGTGTGCAGTGTTATAGCCCCTATGGGAGCTATAACACTGCAAATAAAAGTGTAAAAAAAAGTTAATAAATGTCATTTAACCCTTTCCCTAATAAAAGTCCAAATCACCCCCCTTTTCCCATAAAAAAACATGTAAATAAAAATAAATATAAACATATGTGGTATTGCCGCGTGCGTAAATGTCCGAACTATAAAAATATATAATTCATTTAACTGCGTGGTCAATGGCGTACGCGCAAAAAATATTCTAAAGTCCAAAATAACATATTTTTTGTCACTTTTTATATCATGAAAAAATGAATAAATAGTCCGATCAATACAAAAATGGTACCGCTAAAAACTTCAGATCAAGGTGTAAATAAATGAGCCCTCATACCGCCCCATACATGGTAAAATAAAAAGTTATAGGGGTCAGAAGATGACAATTTTAAACGTATAAATTTTCCTGCATGTAGTTATTATTTTTTTTTAGAAGTACGACAAAATCAAACCTATATAAGTAGGGTATCATTTTAATCGTATGGACTTACAAAATAAAGATAAGGTGTAATTTTTACTGAAAAATATACTGCATAGAAACGGAAGCCCCCAAAAGTTGCAAAAATAGCATTTCTTTCTTCAATTTCATCGCACAATTATTATTTTTTCCGTTTCACCTTAGATTTTCGGGTAAAATTACTGATGTCGCTGCAACGTAGAATTGGTGGCGCAAAAAATAAGCCATCAGATGGATTTTTAGGTGAAAATTTGAAAGGGTTATGATTTTTAAAAGGCGAGGAGGAAAAAACGAAAGTGCAAAAACGGAAAAACCCGTGGGTTAATCTTTTCAATTGTGAGGCCCTATGGTCTCACCGGACTGCTGCACCTGTCAGCTCTGTCATTGCGCAGCCATTTGACTCCCTGTTATATTGGGTTTTGTGGTCATACAGTATAAATACAAAGTAAACGCTTCAGGCACCCCTGACATTAAACTTGTGAATGTATTCAGAATCCTCAATTAAAATAAAATAAAAATCTCTTCAATCTTTTCAATTGTGAGGCCCTATGGTCGTCATACATTACCTTTGGAATTACCACAAGAATCCAATGAAACAGGTTGGAGCGATAACAATGAACCATAACTCGCAGCGGACCGCCAGCTCAATGCACACTAGAATGGGTCCCCAAAAAAGGATTTTAACCCCTTAAGGATGCAGCTCATTTTCACTTTAAGGACGCAGCCCTTTTTTTCAAATCTGACCACTGTCACTTTAAGCATTAATAACTCTGAAATGCTTTTACTTTTCATTCTGATTCTGAGAATGTTTTTTCTTGACATATTCTACTTTATGTTAGTGGTAAATATTCATTGATACTTGCATTATTTCTTGGTGAAAAATTCCAAAATTTGATGAAAATTTAGCTTTTTTTTTTACTTTGAAACTCTCTGCTTAAAAGGAAAATGGACATCCGAAATAAATTATATATTGATTCACATATACAATATGTCTACTTTATGTTTGCATCATAAAGTTGACATGTTTTTACTTTTGGAAGACATCAGAGGGCTTCAAAGTTCAGCAGCAATTTAAAAATTTTTCACAAAATGTTCAAAATCTGAATTTTTCAGGGACCAGTTCAGTTTTGAAGTGGATTTGAGGGGCCTTCTTATTAGAAATACCCCATAAATGACCCCATTATATAAACTGAACCCCTCAAAGTATTCAAAATGACATTCAGTAAGTGTGTTTACCCTTTAGGTGTTTCACAGAAATAGATGAAAAGTGAAGGAGAAAATTCTAAATCTTAATCTTTTACATTCGCATGTTCTTGTAGACCGAGTTTTAGATTTTTTTTCAAGGGGTAAAAGGAGATAAATCACCCTAAAATTTGTAACCCAATTTCTCTTGAGTAAGAAAATATCTCATATGTGTATGTCAACTGCTCTGTGGGTGCACTAGAAGGTTCAGAAGGGAAGGAATGACAATGGGATTTTGGAGAGTGAGTTTTTCTGAAATAGTTTTTGGGGGGGCATGTCACATTTAGAAAGCCCCTATGGTGCCAGAACAGCAAAAAAAAAAACACATGACATACTATTTTGAAAACGACACCCCTCAAGGAACGTAACAAGGGGTCCAGTAAGCCGAAATACTCCACAGGTGTTTGACGACTTTTCGTTAAAGTTGGATGTGTAAATAAAAATTTTTTTCACTAAAATGCATTTTTTCCCCCAAATTTTACATTTTTACAAGGGGTAATAAGAGAAAATGTATGGAAATACCCCATATGTGGACACAAAGTGCACTGCGAGAGCACTACAATGCTCAGGAGAGGAGTCACATATGGCTTTTGGAAAGCAAATTTAGCAGAAATGGTTTTTAGGCAGCATGTCACATTTTGGAAGCCCCTCTGGTGCCAAAACAACTAAAAAAAAAAAAACACTTAGCATACTATTTTGGAAACTACACCCCTCAAGGAAGGTAACAAGGGGTACAGTACAGTGAGCCTTAACACCCCACAGGTGTTTGACGACTTTTCGTTAAAATCGGATGTGTAAATGAAAAAATAATTTTTTTTTACTAAAATGCAGTTTTTTCCCCAAATTTTATATTTTTTGCACGGGGTAAAAGGAGAAAATTCCCCCCAAAATTTCTAACTCAATTTCTTCTGAGTATGGAAATACCCCATCTGTGGACGACAAGTGCTCTGCTTGCGCACTACAATGCTCAGAAGAGAAGGATTGGAATAGAAGTTGGGGGCCTTGTGCATTTACAAAGCCCATTGTGGTGCCAGAACAGTGGACCCCCCCCACATGTGACCCCAATTTTGAAACTATACCCTCACACAATGTAAAAAGGGGTGCAGTGAGCATTTACACCCCACTGGCGTTTAAAGATCTTTGGAACAGTGGGCTGTGCAAATGAAAAATTATATCTTGGACACCCCTGATCCACCTTATTTTCCGGGTCACTGGAGACCCATATGGCCCGGAATCACCTAAGACCGGCGATTTGCAGCAATCGCCGACATGGGGGGGGGGGGGATGTCTCAGGATACTTGCTGAATGATTTCATCAGGCATCCCGGTCCGGTCCTCGACCGGCTTGCCCCGGGGACCGGAATTCCCACCTGCGTACCTGTATGCCCTACATCCTTAAGGACTTAGGATGCAGGGCGTATGCATATGCCCTGCGTCCTGGAGAGGTGAAACATTTTAATAAATGAAAATTAAATAAAATAAAAATTAAATTAAAAAATCTCTTTGATCTCTTTAATTGTGATGCCATATGGTCTCCCGACCCTGCTGCCACATCCAGACACTCTGCAGCAGTGATTCTAATATCGATGCCTGTAATCTGCATGTCATACTGAATAACAGTATTAGTTCACTCCCTATGCATGTTAAGACAAGGCAAAGTGCTCTACATCCCTATTGAGGCTCTCTGTAGCCCAGAAATAGAAGTTTTTAATAGCGAATCGATGCGAATAAATTCGGACCGAACTGAATTTTTTGGGGAAAGTCAGCGTATCGGCCAAATCGAATTTTCCAAAATTCGCTCATCTCTAATCTCTAGCACTAGCAGCCTAATGAGATGATCAGCTGCAATAATGAAATGTAGACTGCATTACACAACCAGTCCAGTGAAGGATTTATATTCCAATTGGAGCTTACCGTATATACTTGAGTAAAAGCCGACTCGAATATAAGCCGAGGCACCTAATTTTACCACAAAAAACTGGGAAATGTATTGACTCAAGTATCAAAGCGCCCCCCCCCCCCCCCCCCCCCCATCCGTTCATCTCAGCATTCTGCACTTTGTAGGAGCTTGAGCTCTCGGTGGCAGCGGGATTCTCCTCACCTCAACATTCTCCACCTTTTAGGAACTGAAGCTCTCGGTGGCAGCGGGATTTTCCTTTTGCGGAGAGCATGTCTGTGATGTCAGGGGTGTCCCTGCGCACGGACGTCTGCTGCTCTTAAAGCGGCCGCATCCCTACCCTGCTGAGTTTACTTGAGGCCGCAGCCGGCCCGGAGCGGCATGACCAGAGAAGGGGGCCTTCCGGTGAAATGACAGGAGGAGGTGAATAAGGGGGCAGATGGATGGCCCTGCATGTCCTCACTCAAGTATATATGGTATCTCATTCATGCAACATCAGCAAAAATAGATAAGCAGAGGGCATATACAAGAACCACTACATTATTCTCTAATAATAGTCTATGCTACACAGAAAAACAATATATATATATATATATATATATATATATATATATATATATATATTTATATATATTTATTGCTTATTTTGTCTCGCATAGAGTATTATAGTATATACTTGTGGATAAATGCAGCACACCGAACAGCACAAAAGTCCAATTCAGTGGAGTTTATTTCATGGTGTATGAAACAGACACAATGAATATAAATTATTTGCTGTTGTTATGATTAGAGATGAGCAAATTTTTTGAAAAATTCAAAAAGGCTATTTCCGGGCCTCTATAGGGGTGTAGAACACTTTTCCTTGCCGTAACACGCATAGGGTGTGTGCTGGGTCAGTGAAATAATACTGTTATTCAGTATGACATGCAGATTCTTTTGGAAATGTCCTTCATGTCATGAGAATGTAGTGACAAGAGTTACCTTCCATTCTGGACTTCTTACCTGGCTTTTCTGTATAGCAATTATTTAATTAAATTATATTAAATACTTTTTAAAAATATACAAGTCACTTTTCATAAATTATAAAACGTCTTTAAACAAAGTCTGCAAACTACAACAGTTCTCGAAAACTGAAGCTTGAATGAAACACGATAAAATGTTTTGGACACTTTCACATTATAAACGCAAACCTTACTTAGAGTCAATTCAGCACTTTAAAGGGGTATTCCAGGAAAAAACTTTTTTTATATATAAACTGGCTCCAGAAAGTTAAACAGATTTGTAAATTGCTTCCATTAAAAAATCTTAACTCTTCCAATAATTATCAGCTGCTGAAATTGAGTGGTTGTTTTCTGTCTGGCAACAGTGCTCTCTGCTGACATCTCTGCTTGTCTCGGGAACTACACAGAGTAGAAGAGGGTTGCTATGGGGATTTGCTTCTACTCTGGACAGTTCCTGAGACAGGTGTCATCAGAGAGCACTTAGACAGAAAAGAACAACTCAACTTCAGCAGCTCATAAATACTGAACGGATTAAGATTTTTTTTATCGAAGTAATTTACAAATCTGTTTAACTTTCTGGAGCCAGTTGATATATAAATCGAATCCTCAGATTCGATTTGCTCATCCCTAATTATGATTATTATTATTAGTCACTATGATTTCTTTACTTAGCCCACTGCGCTTTGACCTATACAATGACGGCAACTTGTCATTACATGAATGTGTCATGTCTGCTGTAATATCCAAATGTTTTCAGCCCGGTAAGCATCTCTCTCTTTCACTTCCATCACAAGTGTAGAATAAACCACAGTGACATCACAAGTCGTTTCGAACTGTCTGGGACACCACAAATGTGGATCCTTTAGAAAACCTGCCATAAGATTACTAGTTTAACCACTTGGTGATCTCTGTCACACAAATACAGCAGATGTGCTAAGGGAAAGTCACTGGCTGAGAATCTGAGCTCCCTTCATATGTGGCAGGTGCTGACTGTGCTACAGCTGGAATAGGAGGTTTAAGGAGTTATAAGAGGCCATTTCTCCCTCGATCACCCAAACAACCACCCCATTGAGCTGTTGTCATGGCAACTGGGGGCCAAGTGAAGGCTTCAGGCCTACCATGCTAGGGGGCTTAATAAAAGAATGGTAGAAGCATTTTTTTTTTATCTGCAATACAGAAGTAAATCACAAGCAATCGTGTATTCAAGTCTCATAGAGACCAAAAAAAGGTAAAGGTTTGTAACAATCTAAAAAAAATTCAAAACAATATCTTAACAATAAAAAACAAACATAACTGGCATTGCCACATACTGGGATGTCCTGCATGGTGAACAAAAAAATATTAAACCAATACCAGAACTGCTCTGTTGTGGTCACTCTCCCACCCCAAAAAAGTTATTAAAAATCTTTTAACATTTTTTTTAATCAACTGGTGCCAGAAAGCAGATTTGTAAATAACTTCTATTTAAAAATCTTAATCCTTCCAGTACTTATCAACTGTTGTATACTACAGTGAAAATTATTTTCTTTTGGAAGTTCTTTTCTGTCTGACCACAGTGCTCTCTACTGACACCTCTGACCATGTCAGGAACTGTCCAGAGCAGGATAGGTGTGCTATGGGGATTTTCTCCTGCTCTGGACAGTTCCTGATATGGACAGAGGTGTCAACAGAGAGCAATGTGGTCAGACAGAAAAGAAATTCAAAAAGAAAATAACTTCCTGTGGAGCATACAGAAGCTGATTAGTTAAAGAAAATTGTTTTTCACCAGAGTACCACTTTAAAGCGTTACTGTCATTAGTAAGAAAAAAACAAGAGTCTCATCAGAAGATAAAATACTTGATATGACAACTTCATCCAAAAATTAATTAAAAAATATAAATAGATCTTCATTAGAAAACTTAAAATCAGCGTAGTAATGTGCCCTAATGTCACGATTCGGCTGGCTGGAGGTGGATGCTCTGTGCCAGAGAGGGATTGGCGTGGACCGTGTTGGTGGACCGGTTCTAAGTTGCTACTGGTATTCACCAGAGCCCGCCGCAAAGCGGGATGGTCTTGCAGCGGCCGTAGCAACCAGGTCGTATCCACCAGCAACGGCTCAACCTCTCTGACTGCTGAAGATAGGCGCGGTACAAGGGAGTAGACAAGAGCAAGGTCGGACGTAGCAGAAGGTCAGGGCAGGCAGCAAGGATCGTAGTCAGGGGCAACGGCAGGAGGTCTGGAACACAGGCTAGGAACACACAAGGAAACGCTTTCACTGGCACAATGGCAACAAGATCCGGCGAGGGAGTGCAGGGGAAGTGAGGTATAAATAGGGAGTGCACAGGTGAACACACTAATTAAGCCAGCTGCGCCAATCAGTGGCGCAGTGGCCCTTTAAATTGCAGAGACCCGGCGCGCGCGCGCCCTAAGGAGCGGGGCCGCGCGCGCCGGGACAAGACCGACGGAGAGCGAGTCAGGTACGGGAGCCGGGATGCGCATCGCGAGCGGGCGCCTCCCGCATCGCGAATCGCATCCCGGCTGAGAGAGGTATTGCAGCGCACCCGGTCAGCAGGTCTGACCGGGGCGCTGCAAATGCGAGGATGTTGCGAGCACTCCGGGGAGGAGCGGGGACCCGGAGCGCTCGGCGTAACAGTACCCCCCCTTGGGTCTCCCCCTCTTCTTGGAGCCTGAGAACCTGAGGATAAGACTTTTGTCTAGGATGTTGTCCTCAGGTTCCCAGGATCTCTCTTCTGGACCACAGCCTTCCCAATCCACCAAGAAATTTTTTTTCCCTCTGACCGTCTTGGAGGCCAGAATCTCCTTCACGGAGAAGATGTCAGAAGAACCGGAAACAGGAGTGGGAGAAACAAGTTTGGGAGAGAAGCGGTTAATGATGAGTGGTTTAAGGAGAGAGACATGGAAGGCATTGGGAATACGAAGAGAAGGAGGAAGAAGGAGTTTGTAAGAGACAGGGTTAATCTGGCACAAGATTTTGAAAGGACCAAGATAGCGTGGTCCCAGTTTGTAACTGGGGACACGAAAGCGGACATATTTAGCGGAGAGCCATACCTTGTCTCCGGGAGCAAAAATGGGGGGAGTTCTTCTTTTCTTATCGGCAAACCTTTTCATGCGGGATGAAGCCTGTAAAAGAGAATTTTGGGTCTCTTTCCATATGGTGGAAAGATCACGAGTCACTTCATCCACAGCGGGCAAACCAGAGGGCAAGGGAGTAGGGAGGGGGGGAAGAGGGTGACGGCCGTACACCACGAAAAATGGGGACTTAGCAGAAGATTCGGAGACTCTGAAGTTGTATGAGAATTCGGCCCATGGTAGAAGATCTGCCCAGTCATCCTGGCGGGAGGAAACAAAATGCCGTAAATAGTCACCCAGGACCTGGTTAATTCTTTCTACTTGCCCATTGGATTGGGGATGATAAGAAGAAGAGAAGTTTAATTTAATCTTCAGCTGTTTACAGAGGGCCCTCCAGAATTTAGACACGAATTGGACGCCTCTATCCGAGACGATATGCGTGGGCAATCCATGAAGGCGAAAAATGTGTACAAAAAATTGCTTTGCCAACTGAGGCGCTGAAGGAAGACCAGGAAGAGGAATAAAATGTGCCATCTTGGAAAATCGATCAACGACCACCCAAACAACTGTGTTGTCACGGGATGTGGGCAAGTCTGTAATAAAGTCCATACCAATCTGTGACCAAGGCTGTTCGGGAACGGGCAGAGGATGAAGGAGACCAGCAGGCTTCTGGCGAGGAGTCTTATCTCGGGCACAGACAGTACAGGCCCGCACAAAATCAACAACATCCGTCTCCAGAGTCGGCCACCAATAAAAACGAGAGATGAGTTGCAAGGATTTTTTGATGCCCGCATGGCCTGCGAGATGGGAGGAGTGTCCCCATTTGAGAATCCCGAGACGCTGGCGTGGAGAAACGAAGGTCTTCCCTGGAGGAGTTTGCCTGATGGAGGCTGGAGAAGTGGAGATCAGACAGTCCGGAGGAATGATGTGTTGCGGAGAGACCTCTACTTCAGAGGCATCAGAAGAACGAGAGAGGGCATCGGCCCTAATGTTCTTGTCAGCAGGGCGAAAATGAATTTCAAAGTTAAAACGGGCAAAGAACAACGACCACCTGGCCTGGCGAGGGTTCAGTCGTTGGGCAGACTGGAGATAGGAGAGATTCTTGTGATCAGTGTATATGATAACTGGAAATTTTGATCCCTCCAGCAGATGCCTCCATTCCTCAAGCGCCAATTTAATGGCCAGTAGTTCTCGATCCCCGATGGAGTAATTCCTCTCCGCTGGAGAGAAGGTCCTAGAAAAAAACCCACAAGTAACAGCATGCCCGGAAGAATTTTTTTGTAGAAGGACAGCACAGCTCCCACTGAGGAGGCATCTACCTCCAAAAGGAAGGGTTTAGATGGGTCAGGTCTGGAGAGCACGGGAGCAGAAGAAAAGGCAGACTTGAGATGTTTAAATGCGTCTTCCGCTTGTGGAGACCAGGACTTGGGATTGGCATTTTTCTTGGTTAAAGCCACGATAGGAGCCACAATAGTGGAAAAGTGTGGAATAAATTGTCTGTAATAATTGGCAAACCCCAAAAAACGTTGGATAGCACGGAGTCCGGAGGGGC
This sequence comes from Hyla sarda, assembly GCF_029499605.1. Taxonomy (NCBI): domain Eukaryota; kingdom Metazoa; phylum Chordata; class Amphibia; order Anura; family Hylidae; genus Hyla; species Hyla sarda. The sequence goes on along the minus strand of NC_079189.1, from coordinate 493,308,600 downwards.
GTGGCCAATCTAAGATGGCAGAGAGTTTATCTGGGTCCATTTGTAGTCCCTGGCCAGAGACCAAGTATCCTAGGAAAGGAAGAGATTGACATTCAAAGAGACATTTCTCCATTTTGGCATAAAGTTGATTGTCCCGAAGTCTCTGAAGAACCATGCGGACATGCTGGCGGTGTTCTTCTAAGTTGGCAGAAAAAATCTGAATATCGTCCAGATAAACCACAACACAGGAATATAAGAGATCACGAAAAATTTCATTAACAAAGTCTTGGAAGACGGCAGGGGCGTTGCACAGGCCAAAGGGCATGACCAGATACTCAAAGTGTCCATCTCTAGTGTTAAATGCAGTCTTCCATTCGTCCCCCTCCCTGATGCGGATGAGATTATAAGCCCCCCTTAAGTCAAGTTTGGTAAAGATGTGGGCACCTTGAAGGCGATCAAAGAGTTCCGAGATAAGAGGTAAGGGGTAGCGTTTTTTTACCGTGATTTTATTAAGTCCGCGGTAGTCAATGCAAGGGCGTAGGGAGCCATCTTTTTTGGACACAAAAAAAAATCCAGCTCCGGCAGGAGAGGAGGATTTGCGGATAAAGCCCTTCTTTAAATTCTCCTGGATGTACTCTGACATGGCAAGAGTCTCTGGAGCAGACAGAGGATAGATTCTGCCCCGGGGTGGAGTAGTACCCGGGAGGAGGTCAATAGCACAGTCATAAGGCCTGTGAGGGGGTAAAGTCTCAGCTTGCTTCTTGCAAAAGACGTCAGCATAGTCCATATAAGCCTTAGGAAGACCGGATACAGGGGGAACCACAGGGTCATGGCAGGGAGTACTGGGAACCGGTTTAAGACAGTCCTTGAGACAAGAAGTACCCCAGTTCTTGATTTCTCCTGTGGACCAATCAAGGGTTGGGGAATGGCGTTGAAGCCACGGTAATCCAAGAAGAATTTCAGAAGTGCAGTTGGAGAGGACCAAAAATTCAATTTTTTCGTGATGAGGTCCGATGCACATTAGGAGAGGTTCCGTGCGGTAACGCACGGTACAGTCCAATCTTTCATTGTTAACAGAATTGATGTAGAGGGGTCTGGCGAGACTGGTCACCGGGATGTTGAACCTGTTGATGAGAGAGGCCAAATTAAAATTTTCTGCAGATCCGGAATCCAGGAAGGCCACGGCAGAGAAGGAGAAGGTAGAGGAAGATATCCGCACAGGCACAGTAAGGCGTGGAGAAGCAGAGTTGACATCAAAAACTGTCTCACCTTTGTGCGGAATCAGCGGACGTCTTTCCAGGCGGGGAGGACGGATAGGACAATCCTTCAAGAAGTGTTCGGTACTGGCACAGTACAGGCACAGATTCTCCATGCGGCGTCGTGTCCTCTCTTGAGGTGTCAAGCGAGACCGGTCAACTTGCATAGCCTCCACGGCGGGAGGCACAGGAACGGATTGCAGAGGACCAGAGGAGAGAGGAGCCGGGGAGAGAAACCGCCTCGTGCGAACAAAGTCCATATCCTGGCGGAGCTCCTGACGCCTTTCGGAAAAACGCATGTCAATGCGGGTGGCCAGATGAATAAGTTCATGCAGGTTAGCAGGAATTTCTCATGCGGCCAGCACATCTTTAATGTTGCTGGATAGGCCTTTTTTAAAGGTCGCGCAGAGGGCCTCATTATTCCAGGATAATTCGGAGGCAAGAGTACGGAATTGGATGGCGTACTCGCCAACAGAAGAATTACCCTGGACCAGGTTCAGCAGGGCAGTCTCAGCAGAAGAGGCTCGGGCAGGTTCCTCAAAGACACTTCAAATCTCCGTGAAGAAGGAGTGTACAGAGGCAGTGACAGGGTCATTGCGGTCCCAGAGCGGTGTGGCCCATGACAGAGCTTTCCCAGACAGAAGGCTGACTACGAAAGCCACCTTAGACCTTTCAGTAGGAAACTGGTCCGACATCATCTCCAAGTGCAGGGAACATTGTGAAAGAAAGCCACGGCAAAACTTAGAGTCTCCATCAAATTTATCCGGCAAGGATAATTGTAGGCCGGAAGCGGCCACTCGCTGCGGAGGAGGTGCAGGAGCTGGCGGAGGAGATTGTTGCAATAGCTGCTGTAGCATCACGGTCAGTTGAGACAGCTGGTGGCCTTGTTGCGCTATCTGTTGCGACTGCTGGGCGACCACCGTGGTGAGGTCGGCGACAACTGGCAGTGGGACTTCAGCGGGATCCATGGCCAGATCTACTGTCACGATTCGGCTGGCTGGAGGTGGATCCTCTGTGCCAGAGAGGGATTGGCGTGGACCGTGTTGGTGGACCGGTTCTAAGTTGCTACTGGTATTCACCAGAGCCCGCCGCAAAGCGGGATGGTCTTGCAGCGGCGGTAGCAACCAGTTCGTATCCACCAGCAACGGCTCAACCTCTCTGACTGCTGAAGATAGGCGCGGTACAAGGGAGTAGACAAGAGCAAGGTCGGACGTAGCAGAAGGTCAGGGCAGGCAGCAAGGATCGTAGTCAGGGGCAACGGCAGGAGGTCTGGAACACAGGCTAGGAACACACAAGGAAACGCTTTCACTGGCACAATGGCAACAAGATCCGGCGAGGGAGTGCAGGGGAAGTGAGGTATAAATAGGGAGTGAACAGGTGAACACACTAATTAAGCCAGCTGCGCCAATCAGTGGCGCAGTGGCCCTTTAAATTGCAGAGACCCGGCGCGCGCGCGCCCTAAGGAGCGGGGCCGCGCGCGCCGGGACAAGACCGACGGAGAGCGAGTCAGGTACGGGAGCCGGGATGCGCATCGCGAGCGGGCGCCTCCCGCATCGCGAATCGCATCCCGGCTGAGAGAGGTATTGCAGCGCACCCGGTCAGCAGGTCTGACCGGGGCGCTGCAAATGCGAGGATGTTGCGAGCGCTCCGGGGAGGAGCGGGGACCCGGAGCGCTCGGCGTAACACCTAAGACCTGTATGCATAATAAAATGCATGTGTTAATATGTAAAATACCTTTTGATCTATGTATTCCTGTAATAAGTCTTTCTGAATTCCTCTCAGAGGCTGGGGGTGTTTCCTCTCCCTTGTCATGAGGTCTGCACAAACATTTTTACATTGGCAAAGCATATTGCCGAAATGCATGCTCCATATAACTCTAATACAGCCATGTTAAACTATATGGTGCAAGGACAGAAAAAAACCTGCATTTTGTGCCAAAAAATAAAGATTTTTACATGTTCACAGCTTTGTAGAGCAGCATTTTTATAACCCAAAAGCCGCCATGTGAAACTTATATGAAACCCATTTGGTGCACATGCACAATAAATAAATAAATTCATATAATGACCAAAGAGAAACCATTTTGCATTTAAATAATAGTTTAGCACCTTGTATTGCTTGTCACTGTGCAAGTGAATGCTTCTCTTCATAAAGACTGCAAGTTGTCTGGATCTTGTTTGTGCTCTGAGGCACAGAATGGAGATATCCATACCTCCCTCCTCCCTCCCCTCAGATATTTTGGTCCTTTTTTTATTTTATTTTTTTATTTTCTGGGTTCGTTTGCAAAATTTAAAAGACAGAGACCCATAGTGGCCATTTTTTTAAACCTTTTTGTTCACATGTTTAGCTATCAACATTTTTTATGAAGTATATTAGGAAAATTCTTTTTTTTTTTAGGAAGTATTAAATGGCAAAAAGTTGTTTCTAATGACAGTAACGCTTTAAGGTACTGATAAAAATGTAAGTCCCCCCCCCCAACCCACATTAACACAAAAGCCATTTACACAGGTCTTTCAACAGAAAAAAATAAAAAAAAAAGTTATGGGTGTTACAATTTGTTAACTTAAAGCTATTTTTAAAGTTTTTTTAAGTAGTATTTAAATGTAGTTTTATAAGTAAAACAATATTAATGTAGTATTGCTATTTTCCATTACACCTCACAAATAGTTCTTTCAAGTTTTGCAATATATTATACAGAGCATTAAAGGCATATTACCATAAAGATAAATAGGTCTAATCTGATGATTTATGCAAAAGAAAACATATTTCCAATATACAAGCATTTCTTAAAATGTGCCATTAAATTATCATCTAAAAATCATATACTGCAACCCAATGTTCTTAACAAGGGACCCTCTGTTCTTGTCCCCTGCAACAACACATAGATTGCAAATGTCACTATTCCTACAAGATATGCATTGCAAAAAATACTTTTTTAACTAAGGTCGACCCCTCAGTGCTATAGGTTTTTCCTCTTCTGCTGACCTAGATCCATGTGGAGAAAGATGAACATTATCTACTAGCGCTTCTATCAATGCAGAAAGGATGATACCAAAAATAACTTTTTGGTATCATCCTTTCTGCAGGAGAAAAAGCGCCAGTAGATAACGTCCATCTTTCTCCCTGTGGATCTCGGTCCCGCTTTTTTGGTTGTTTAATATTATGGGCAGAAAACTTTTGTACAGTTTTCTGAACTAATATAATAATATTAGTTTCAGTATTGTTACTGAATTGTATGGATGTACTTGGCATCAAAAAGTTTGATGGGTATAGGGGCAAGGTGACACAAAACTGTGTGTAAGTGCTGGCTATCATCTATATTCTTGGCTATTGGGGCCTTATGTGATCATATAGATGATAAAATACCATTATGTTATCTCAACAAAGAGTAAATGAAATGTCGGCACTCTTACGAGTTTAACATGTCTTTATCAATTTCTGTCTAGAGTAACATATGTTGCCTTGTAATTGTCAGGAATCTACCATTAATGTAGGCCTTCTGTGCTGTTTATGAGTATTGGTTGGTTACATGATTGGAATTATTTAACCTTAATAGAATGTTATTCGGCAGGCTCATTTTTAGGCTGTTGGCTCAGGGAGACAGGGATTTTGCTTTGCATGTTTCCCAGGACGCTCATGTAGCCACATGACCAGTAATGAGATGGTGTAAACAATAATAGCTTTATTAAGGAGTGATCACTACTTCTCTCCCCAGTCTATATAACAAGATTTCCCATGAACTATGGGTAATTGCCTGTAGGGTCTCTTTTCTCACATAGTTCATGCATAAAGCAGTTAGTCTTCATTAGATGCTTGTATTGGCAGGCCTGTTAATAGGTTCCTGCATTTTACACTTTGATTGTTCTTCGTTTCAACACTAGTGCAATATATGGTTTAAGATATATTATCCTAATTTCATTTCACAGTAGAACCACTGTGCATGGACCTACAGAAGCGGAAATGAGTCAGGAGATGTCTCTATAATGGCACTACATACTGTTCATTTGTTAATTGGAAATATAAACATTGTTTGACTTGTAAATACTTTCTAGAATAGCAAATCAACAAGGATATGTTCAGTGCTTTATAAGATACCAGTAGCATTGTATAGGTTATGACACTCATAATATGTTAACCAGATACCTTCTCTATCTTCCATAAGCTTCTATAGAAGAGGACGGTGACAGGGTAGCCACCTCAACTGTTATAGTTGCAAGATAAAGTATAAGAATTTATAATTTTGCACAATTCCTTACATCACAAATGTTCACTTTTCACTATTTCTAGGATGCCTTGTATGCACAGTCCTCTTCAGTCCGCATCATACCACAGTATTCTCATAGAGTTAAGGAGTTATCTAGGAAATTTTTTTTTTATATATATCAACTGGCTCCAGAAAGTTAAATAGATTTGTAAATTACTTCTATTAAAAAATCTTAATCATTTCAGTACTTATAAGCTGCTGAAGTTGAGTTGTTCTTTTTTTGTCTAAGTGCTCTCTGATGACACCTGTCTCGGGAACTGTCCAGAGTAGAAGTAAATCCCCATAGCAAACCTCTTCTACTCTTTGCAGTTACCAAGACAACCAGAGATGTCAGCAGAGAGCACTGTTGTCAGAGAGAAAGGAACAACTCAACTTCTGCAGCTGATAATTGTTGGAAGGATTAAGATTTTTTAATAAAAGTAATTTACCAATCTTGTTTTTTCCTGGAATACCCCTTTAAGGTTAGGACTCCTACTCGTTCATTCCAAGACATAAAGGCAAAAAAGCAGCATCAAATGGGCCATGTCAGATTCAAAAACTTTGTACACGTTGGTAAAACATTAACCTTTCTAAGGGCCGCTTCACACTACCAGTTTGTAGTGTACGGGAATCGGCTGGGGGGAGCAAAAACCCGGCGCTCCCATATCACAGCTGGACCCGGCCCATATGTAATGCATTTCAATGAGCCAACTAGGGTCAAACGCTGACTCCGGCTCATTTTTGCCCCATATACGGTTCTCTAACTGGACCTAAAACTGTGGTGTACCACTGTTTTAGGTCCGGTCTGGAAACCGTATACGGGGCAAAAATGAACCGACCAGAGTCAGCGTTTGACTCCTGTTGGCTAATTGAAGTGAATTGGGTTCGAGCCAGATCTGGCTGGGATAAGGGAGCGGTCTTCACTCCGCCCAGCCGTATCCGGTTCCCGTACACTACAAATGTAGTGTGAACCCAACCTAATATACTTCATAAGAAAATTTTATTTCCTTTTTATAGAAATCATGGTTTATAAAATATTGGCTTTTTCTAAGATGATGCACAGGCAGACATGGAGAAAGTCCAGTAAGTGAGAGTGGGTCTTACACTCTTCTGTGCGCTCTCCTATCTGATAGGACAGAGAGGTCTGCTATCAGACAGGAGAGAGCACAGAGGAGTGGTATCAGACAGGAGAGAGCACAGAGGAGTACTATCAGACAGGAGAGAGGACAGTGGAGTACTATTAGTACTCCTCTGTGCTCTCTCCTGTCTAATAGTACTCCTCTGTCCTCTCTCCTGTCTGATAGTACTCCTCTGTGCCCTTTCCTGTCTGATAGTACTCCTCTGTGCTCTATCAGACAGGAGTGAGCACAAAAGAAGCGCTATGAGACAGAAGAGAGTACAAAAGGAGTACTATCAGACAGGAGAGTGCACAGAAGAATACTATCAGACAGGACAGAGCACAGAGGAGTACTATCAGACAGGAGAGAGCACATAGGAGTACTATCAGACAGGATAGAGCATAGAGGGATATTATCAGACAGTAGAGAGCACAACAAAGCACTGTCCTACAGGAGAGAGCACAGAGGAGTACTATCAGACAGGAGAGAGCACAGAGGAGTACTTTTAGACAGTAGAGTGCACAGAAGTGTACTATCAGACAGGAGAGAGCACAGAGGAGTACTTTTAGACAGGAGAGAGCACAGAGGAGTGCTATCAGACAGGATAGAGCATAGAGGGATATTATCAGACAGTAGAGAGCACATCAAAGTACTATCAGACAGGAGAGAGCACAGAGGAGTACTATCAGACAGGAAAGAGCGCAAAGGAGTACTTTTAGACAGGAGAAAGCACAGAGGAATACTATCAGACAGGAGAAGGTACAGAGGTGTGCTATCAGACAGGAGAGAGCACAGAGAAGTACTATCAGACAGGAGAGAGCACATAGGAGTACTATCAGATACGAGTGAGCACAGATGAGTACTATAAGACAGGAGAGAGCGCAGACAGGAGAAAGCTAAGAGGAGTACTATCAGACTGGAGAGAGCACAGAGGAGTACTTTTAGACAGGAGAAAGCAAAGAGGAGAACTATCAGACAGGAAAGAAGATAGAGGAGTGCTATCAGACAGGGGAGAGCACATAGAAGTTTTATCAGACAAGAAAGAGCACAGAAGAGTACTTTTAGACGAGAGAGCACAGAGGAGTACTTTCTGACAGGAGAGAGCACAGAGGAGTAGTATCAGACCGGATATAGCACAGAGGAATACTATCGGACAGGAGAGCACAAAGAAAAGTATTATCAGACAGAAGAGAGCACAGAGGAGTACTATCAGACGGGAAAGAGGATAGAGGAGTGCTATAAGACAGGAGAGCACAGAGGAGTACTATCAGACATGAGAGTGCACAGAAGAATACTATCAGACAGGAGAGAGCACAGAGGAGTACTATCAGATAGGAGAGAGTACATAGGAGTACTTTTAGACAGTAGAGTGCACAGAAGAGTACTATCAGACAGGAGAGAGCACAGAGGAGTACTTTTAGACAGGAGAGAGCTCAGAGGAGTGCTATCAGACAGGAGAGAGCACATAGGAGTACTATCAGACAGGATAGAGCACAAAGGAGTACTTTTAGACAGGAGAAAGCACAGAGGAGTACTATCAGACAGGAGAAGGTACAGAGGAGAGCTATCAGACAGGAGAGAGCGCAGAGGAGTCCTATCAGACAGGAGAGAGCACAGAGAAGTACTATCAGACAGGAGAGAGCACAGAGGAGTACTATCAGAAAGGAGAGAGCACAAGGGAGTACTTTTAGACAGGAGAGAGTACAGAGAAGTACTATCAGACAGTAGTGAGCACAGAGGAGTACTATCAGAAAGGAGAGAGCACAGGGGAGTACTTTTAGACAGGAGAGAGCACAGAGAAGTACTATCAGACAGGAGAGGGTGCAGAGAAGTGCTATCAGACAGGAGAGAGCACAGAGAAGTACTATCAGACAGGAGAGAGCACATAGGAGTACTATCAGATACGAGTGAGCACAGATGAGTACTATCATACAGGAGAGAGCGCAGAGGTGTACTTTTAGACAGGAGAAAGCAAAGAGGAGATCTATCAGACAGGAGAGGGTACAGAGGAGTGCTATCAGACAGGAGAAAACACAGAGAAGTTTTATCAGACAGGAAAGAGCACAGAAGAGTACTTTTAGACATGAGAGAGCACAGAGGAGTGCTATCAGACCGGAGAGAGCACAGAGGAGTACTATCAGACAGGAGAGAGCACAGAGGAGTACTGTCAGACAGGATGTAGCACATAGGAATACAATCGGACAGGAGAGCGCAAAGAGAAGTACTATCAGACAGAAGAGAGCACATAGGAGTACTATCAGACAGGAAAGAGCATAGAGGAGTGCTATCAGACAGGAGAGCACAGAGGAGTACTATCAGACAAGAGAGCGCACAGAAGAATACTATCAGACAGAAGAGAGCACAGAGGAGTACTATCAGACAGGAGAGAGCACATAGGAGTACTTTTAGATAGTGGAGTCCACAGAAAAGTACTATCAGACAGGAAAGAGCACAAAGGAGTGCTATCAGACAGGAGAGAGCACATAGGAGTACTGTCAGACAGGATAGAGCACAAAGGGATACTATTAGACAGTAGAGAGCACAGAGAAGTACTATCAGACAGGAGAGAGCACAGAGGAGCACTATCAGACAGGAGAGAGCGCAAAGGAGTACTTTTAGACAGGAGAGAGCACAGAGGAGCACTATCAGACAGGAGAAGGTACAGAGGAATGCTATAGACAGGAGAGAGCACAGAGGAGTACTATCAGACAGGAGAGAGCATAGAGGTGTACTATCAGACAGAAGAGAGCACAGAGGAGTACTATCAGACAGGAGAGAGCACAGAGGAGTACTATCAAACACGAAAGATTGCAGAGGAGTACTATCAGACAGGAGAGAGCACAGAGGAGTGCTATTAAACAGGAGAGAGCACAGAGGAGTACAATCATACAGGAGACAGCACACAGGAGTACTATCAGACAGGAGAGAGCACAGAGGAGTATTATCAGACAGGAGAGAGCACAGAGGAGTCCTATCAGACAGGAGAGATCACAGAGGAGTCCTATCAGACAGGAAAGAGCACAGAGGAGTACTATCAGACAGGACTGAGCACAGAGGAGTGCTTTCAGACAGGAGAGGGCACAGAGGAGTACTATCAGACAGGAGTGAGCACAGAGGAGTGCTATCATACAGGAGAGAGCACAGAGGAGTGCTATCAGACAGGAGAGGGCACATAGAAGTACTATCAGACTGGAGAGAGCACAGAGGTGCACTATCAGACAGAAGAAAGCACAGAGGAGTACTATCAGACAGGAGACAGCACACAGGAGTACTATCAGACAGGAGAGAGCACAGAGGAGTATTATCAGACAGGAGAGAGCACAGAGGAGTCCTATCAGACAGGAGAGATCACAGAGGAGTCCTATCAGACAGGAAAGAGCACAGAGGAGTCCTATCAGACAGGAGAGAGCACAGAGGAGTGCTATCAGACAGGATAGAGCACAGAGGAGTCCTATCAGACAGGAGAGAGCACAGAGGAGTGCTATCAGACAGGAGAGGGCACAGAGGAGTACTATCAGACAGGAGTGAGCACAGAGGAGTGCTATCAGACAGGAGAGAGCACAGAGGAGTACTATCAGACAGGAGTGAGCACAGAGGAGTGCTTGCCCTCTCTCACTTATTGGACTTTGTCCATGCCTGTGCTTCAGCTTGGACAAAGCCATGATTTCCATAAAAAGGTAATAACATTTTCTTATGAAGTGTATTTGAAAGGTTAATTTCTAGCCAAGATGTACAACATATAAAAAGTTTATCTGTGTATCTGACAGTGCCCATTTAACCCGTAATGTACATTTTACCATGCTTCACTGTTGGGATGAGGCTTTCGTCTTGGTGTTAGTGTATAGTGTACTTTTTTTTTCTAAATATAGCAGTGTGCAAGGGTGCTTAAAAATCCAGTTAGTCTCATCTCTCCATGGAAGATTTTTCTAGAAGCATTATGGTCAAATTCCTTTTTTTATGGCTTCATGGTGTCTTTCTCTGAACACCATTCTTTTTCATTCTTATTTAACACTTTTTTTTCCAGGAGACAAATATGCAGAGCTTTTTGCAGTTTATAGAGTCTTAGGGTCTATACACTCAGCAGAATTTCTGCTTGCGGAATTCCACCTAAAATTAAAGCCCATAGACTTCTATGAGATTCCGCACTCCCATTCACGCTTCTAAATTTCTGCTTACGGAATTCTGCAAGCAGAAATTCCGAAATGTGAATGGGAGTACGGAATCCCATAGCAGTCTATGGGCTTTAATTTGAGGCGGAATTCCGCCACGTGAATAGACCCTTATGAAGGTCCTATAGTGTGACTCTTGGGTTCGTTCTCACCTTTTTCAGGATTGCCCTGCTGTGCTCTTTGAAGTAATCTTTACTAGATACCCACTGCTGGAAAGAAGCAGCAGTCCTAACCATAGATTGATGTCCACCCAATTCTTTATAGTCTTTTTCACCATCATGTACAACATGTTTTCTGAGGGCTCTGGTTTACACTAACTAATCTTTCTTGAAATGAATATATTTGTCAACAGCTAGGCTGTATGTGTCTTTATTTATTGGCAAATAATTAGTAAAAACCTATACTTTTAATGTAATCTTCTTAATTGAAACACCTTGTGCCAATTAGCTCTTAGAAAAGTCATTAACACAGGGTTTTACTTATTTTTTCCCTGCTCTGTGAATCTCATGTTCTCAATGAAATATATGAATGGTACAACTTTTTGTGTATTATTAGGGTAGATTGTGTACCCTATAATTGTGGCATAGATAACATTTTGACCATGTTTAAGTTGTAATATTTATTGTAAAAAATTAGGCAGTTCCAAAGTATTCACTTACTTTTTATTGCAGCTGTAAAATACTTTTTCTACTTTCTTAGAAAATTCTCTTCTACATAAGAATAACAATAGCATTAATAGGAAAATGACAACCTGGTACATCTAGTCTGTTATTGTTTTTTGGTGCCCACAAGGAAAACGAGGGTAGTATGTCAGGCTACCTGGGCATAAAAGTGTATTACAATGTTACATTTGACATTGTGATCTGACTGACCTGATTAATACAAAGCCCTTGACCCCAGTGTACACATGATATAGTGTATAGGGTTTTACTTGTATGAGGTGGTGTACAGGTGGTGTTGAGTGCAGTAATATGGCTCCATACATTTGCAAATGGCAATTACTACTATTAAATTCACCAGATAGCAGAGTCACTTTAATAAATGGTTAAAAAGTTACAGTTCTTAGGTAGGATGTGTGGAAATGTGGCCATAAAGTAAGCTTTTGATAGCAGGCATACTAACTAATAGTCTCTAGAGTGCTTCTTGCACTCTTGGGTTATTGCTGGTGGTGATTTAAAGTCATAGATGCAGAAGTGGTCCAAATAGTTTAAACTCTGCTGTGGAGGACCCACACATGTTGGTTCTCTGTGATGCAAATTCTTACAGGCTTTATTCACGGTTTGCGTCATGATACCCTATTGCAGATCATTCGCTGAAGAATTTTTGTGACATATTTGACCACACAGCACTAACTCTGTCTGAAAGCCCACAAAGATATTGGTGTATGCTGAAAGGGCCTACTCCTTCATCAGCTGGTACCTAACTCATGAGTAGTAGATTCTTCTTCTTAGAGCAGGCAACAGGATGCTTGAGGGTGGACTGGAGACAAACCTGGGTGACAACCTCTTGCAACTCCTGTGATCACCAAAATCTCAACATAGTTCTACCTTGAGTTAGAATATTCTAGCAACTGGAACTGGTCTTGGCTCTCTAGTGCAGACATAGCTATGTCTTACTTGCAGCAGGATTTAGCTACAACAGGTTGTTAACTAGACCTTTTTTGATGGGGCTTAATGGGTTAAACTCTGACATAATATTTCTCAAGACTTTTATGATGCTTTCCACTTACAGTGGAAACTGCCACCCCAATCTATATGACTCTCACTCACCATCAAGACCTTCAAAAGCAACCAGAACACCCATCTCCCTAATTTGTCATAGACCACCAGCTGTTTCCCTCCCCTCCCCTTGTAGAGTGGAAGCCCTTGTGGACAGGACCCGCTCTCTCCGTCTCTCTCTCTCATTTTCTATCAGTTTGTTTTACGCTATTTACCTAACTCCCATAGAGTTTAAAGGGGTCATCCACCATAAGGTGCTTTTAGTATGTACCTGGCAGGCAGTAATGGACATGCTTAGGAAGGACCTGCGCTTGTCTTGGGGCTAAATGGCTATGTTGTGAGATTACCATAACACTGTGGCTAGCTTTTTGTGAACTGGTATTTCCTGTTTGAGTTTTCTTCTTTTCCTAAAAATCCGAGATTTCCATTCTCCTCCCTCCCACACATCAGCCACCCCACTCATTGAAACATAAATGAGCTGCATCCATTCAAAAGACCTGTGGTTTTCAATCAGGTTGCCTACAGCTGTTGCATTTGTTGCAGATTGATCTCTCTCCCACCAAGAGATCGCTCCACCCATTGAAGCAGACAGGCTCCCTGTCATCAGCTGACTAGTGAGTCAGGTCTCGGCCGCATTGAAACCTGGGAAAAATCTGAGACAACAGTCATTTTGTATGCTGTTAAAAATAAATATTGGGATGAAAATCACATAAGAATTGTGAGAAAACCATCACACACAGGTACAGACACTTTATTATGAACTTCACTAACTTTACAGCCCCTGTAGCATAGTCAAATAAAAAAAAATCCTGGAATGCCCCTTTAAGGAGAGCTGCAAAAACAGTGTAGCACCACAAGCTATACTGTTTCTGTAACTCAGGGTACATTATGATACTGCACTATTGAAATCACATACCACTCACTCTACTTGATACATGGCATCAGAAATCTACAGAAGATATATACCATCTAGATACCTGGGGCCATAAACACCATCCCTGTCACCAACCCTTAGCTCATAGCTAATAATAGTACATGAGGCACTGACTACATTAGCTTTAACAAGTAGGAATTATTAGCATACATTATTAGAATCAATTTAGTCTGCTTTGGCAACATAATAAAAAAAAAACTTTACAGTGTAGAACAGCCTTGATTCTCTCTATCTGTTCTTTTATCCTCAGCCTTCGCTGTTATGAGGATGAATCACTGTATGCAAATAATATGGATGAACATATTTAAAAGTGTTCATTTTAGACTTAAAACATGATAAAATCTTCATTTATTAACAAGCTGCCTTTCATCTCCTCAGCTGAACCCCGTTTCCTTCTAAATGATGACTTTGAATTGAGGAAGGCTCTGTAGAACATAGTACAAATGTTATTAATGACAGCATTACAGTTCTTGTTCAGCATTGTAGCTCTGTAGTTGACAACTTAGTTTCACGTCCAAAGATTTGTTCCAGGTTGGCCAGTAATCTACCGAAAATGAATGTTAGGAAAAGGAGGAGGAATGGAAATTATCTGTGGACGACTAGTAAGAAACTTGACAGGTCTGGCTTTAAGCCAATAAACTATACTTACAATTCAAAGCTGCTACAAAAAGCTGTTCTCCTTCCAATGTGGTTTAAAGCCAAATGGAGTTGAGCTCAGAGACTCTCGGGAAGGACTGACAATGCCAAGTAAAGACTTAAGGTGGAATTAATGTAACTCGTTCATATACATAGTTCAAAAACAGGAAGAACATCAGTAGCAGAGGAAACTCCTGTTGGTTCTCATAACTGTTTACAGGATTACCGATCCAGTGATAATATGACTGATGAAAAAGCTGAGAAAAGAGACAAATACACAGAAACATTCAGGTCAAGTGTCCTTAATCTTTTGTACCTTTATTGTTACTTTCACTTTTAATACTGGATTAACATATAGGCGATTCCCAAATTTTTCCCACCTTGGGGGCACCACTTGGGGAAAACATTTCCTCAGGGCACTCCTCCAAAATAATTTTCTACAAGAGACAAAAATGGCTAATAATAAGCAATTCACAATACCTATATATGACTGGTAACTATACAGACTACAGGGCTGTTATCTAGTGACTCAGAGGTAATGTCTACTTTGATCGGAGTGGTTCACTTTCACTTTGTTGGAGAAGAGAAGGGTATTGCATATTGTATATAAACTCTTTGTTTTCCAAGAGATAACCTGCCACTAGATCTGTCTGGCAGTGGCTTACTCCTACTCTCTTTATTCATAACACAACACATCCAGTCAAGTCCAGTGGTCATGTGTATGGGGATATCTGGAGAAATAACTGTCAGATGAGTGAAAGGGAATGGTCACCTTAAAGGGGTACTCCGCTGCTAGACATGTTATCCTCTATCCAAAGGATAGGGAATATCATGTCTGATCAAATGCCCCCCCCCAAGATCTCTGCCTCAGCACCTCAGTCATCTGCTCCATGCAGTGCTGGATGACTAGCGATCACAGCCACCTCGACCCCTCCGTTGATGTCTATGAGAGGAGGAGTGACAGCTGTGTACTGAATAGAGGGGGTGTGGCGATCACGCAGCGCCAGCCCTGAGATCAGACATGTTATTCCCTATCCCTCTGTGGTTGCGGCCTGTGTGACCCTGCCCTGCGTCTCTATTCATACATGCCGTATCCTGTGTAGATTTGATGCAAAGGATTTTCTACTCCAGATTTCAATGTAAACTAAATAAACATAGCATCAAACCTGCAGTTTCAAATCCTTCGCATATTTGATGTACGTACATGTACTGTACGTCTACTGATGTATGTGCTATACATGGGAATAGACCCTAAGTATGAACCATGGTCTCTTGGAAGGAATAAATGTTGGCACTTGACAGAGATGGTCACACTTGTAATAGGGAACAGTAGAGAGTGGGACTCTTTGTGCAGCTATATAGAAATCATGCATGTGGCTTTGCCGCAGGAATGAGTCCTTCCAGTTTCACAGTGCTGTTAGATCTTTTTAATATAATACAGAATAACATAGCATTTTGAAATATATAAATGGAATAAGTGTCAAATTGTTGCATTTCAAATTGCTTTGTCTAATTGGGGGCTGACAACTTTCTGGCTTCAAGTTCTGGAAAGCAATATGAGATCTGTACCAATGCATCTAACCATTGTGAGCTTAAATGGGCACTGTCACCAACATTTTTTTTTTTATATGTTGTAGAACTTATGTACTACAACATATCTGTGATATAGTTTCATTTTTTTATTAAAATGGTTTAATTTACATTTGAAAACCGGCCACAAGGGGTCTCCCTCCTAGTGGCTGGCTGCAGGCTGGCGTGACGTCACGCTTGAATTTGGACCGATGCCGGCCGACAATCGGTCTTAATTCATTCAGCTTGCGCTCGCTCCCTGCCTGTCAATCAGACAGGCGAGAGCGAGCGCTGTGAAAGCCAGGGCTTGAGCGCATTAGCTCCCTAGCCTCGCACCGGCCCCACCTCCCGACATACGCGCGGCAGCGCGCAGTGCTGCGCTGCTGCTTCTGTCTTGGACATGTTATGGGGAGCTGTAAGGGATCGAGTAGCATGGCCGTGATTTTGTAGGGAGTTTTTTGGAGGCGGGGGAGGCAGGCTGGGGGATTGGGGACGATGGGGGGGATTTGCGCTGTGGCCGTGGTCTTATAAGAAACTGTGCGGGGGGGGGGGGGGGGGGTGGAGCTGGTTGTGCCGTTACAGAGATAGTTTTCAGCACAGGGTGCCTCTAGTTGTCTCACCACTACAACTCCCAGCATGCCCTGACACCCAATAGATGTCAAGGCAAGCTGGCAGTTGTAGTGGTGAAACAGCTGGAGGCACCCTGTATATTTGAACTAAGGACGGAAGGCAGGTATCAGTGACGTCACGCCTGCTGGGGAAAGCTGCCTGGTAGTGAGCACACTACCAGGCAGACATAAAGTTATTTCTAAGATGGTAAAAAAAAAAAATGAAGTCAGGGAATGGGTTATGGATAGATGGGCAATAGGCAGGGACAGAAAAAATATATTGGATGGTGGGAGCTACTCTTTCAGGTCAAAGCCACAATTGCATTGTATGAATAAGTAAACTTTTACAATGATAAGTAATCTGCCCTATAAAACATAAATACTAACCCCATAATATGTTATTTTAGGCATATTTTATGTTGTTGGCATTTATCTGATAAAATCACTAATGCTTGTGTTAAGGCAGAGACCTCATTTTTACTATATCTAAATGTCTCAACTTGCTATTGCTCCCTTGTGTCATATGTTGGAAGATAACCACATCTATTAAGAAACAACATCTAACTTTATATGTGTGTTTAATCCTGGGAAGGTTTTCCAGTACATTACATCATTCTGTTGTTGGCTGCAGAATAACGCAAGTTTCACCTTTCAGGGAATTTCAATTTGTTTTTCCTTTCTTGCTTTATAGGGGATTTGTCACCTGCGTGACAAGATATATAAACAATGAGTAACCCCAGTGTCCCTGTCCTCTGCTATTCTCTCTACTAATCAGCATTCTAATCAACCTAGTTAGCATGCTAAACCACCCGGCCAGCATACTAATCACAGGCTCTGTGGTCTCCGCTCTACACTCAACAATAACAAGCATTCATATAGCAATGGTGGGTGGGGGGCAAATATACCAGAATACACCCTAAGCACTCAGTAATGTGTTGCTTCAATAAACCAAAGGGAAACACATGTATAGACCATTGATATGGGGCAATATATCTGCTTAGTACAAGGATAGGACCACTAACTGGACAACAATTGGTAGTTATCAGGTCCTTCTGAAACATTTGTCACAACGGCAACAGCGAAACTATAGGGGGGCATCTGCCTTATAAGAGACCGGTATTACAAATTGCACATTTGGCCCTGTTGCAGATTCTTCATTGGGGCCCATAAGCTACAAGTTACGCCTCTGAGTGGATCACTCGTGTGACTCTTTCCTGCAATCAGGTGTTAGGCGCACATTCCCTATTATACAGGGAGATGTGTGGCCTACAGCTGAATATTTGTGAGTGGATAAAAACAACATGATCATTCCATAAACAAGAATTTGTTCTGCTGATAATAGCCCTGTATAATGGGGCTCTTATGTCTGCAATAACAGCAGACATAAGAGTATACTGCCAAAAAATTGCATAATTCTTTCGCAGACATGTCCTTTGTGTAAAAACTTTGCAGCTTTTTAAAAAAATCTCTCCGTGCTCAATGAGTGGGCAGGGCTTATGGCCAAGGGGACGTGGTTTCAAATAAAGAGGGTGCAGTCATTGGCAGGTGTAAATTGTAGTGGAAATCTGAGGCTGTCGCACATGACAGCCTAAATTTATCAAAAGGCATGCACCTCTTGTTGAATCTAGTGAAGTCATGCACGGGCAGAGGTTAAAGGGATTGTTCAGTGAAAACTATCTTATTCCATATTTCTGGAACAGGACTCCAGCTCTTAGCTAGGAGCACGTGCTATAGGCGTCAAATGCTCAATTCATTTATGTGGGATCTCCGAAGAGACCCAAGTGCTATCCCCAGCGCTCCCATAGAAATAAATGAGTGGCACATATTCCTCACTAAGACTGTACACTGCATCTGTAGTTTTTCTTCCATGTTCATTTCATGTTTTTTTTTTTTTTGTTATTATCAACAGCAGCAAACTAACATCATAGAAGTGTTCACAAATCACGTTCTTGTGTGGAAACGCTGAAATGGTGAATAGAATAGGAACTTACATACAGTATTACTAAGTAGCAGTATTACAGTAGCACCTACAGTATATATCTGTCTTCTCTGTTTTTTTTTTTTTTACTATTGCAACAAGTGTATGGAAACACCCTTGAAATGCCTAGTATGAATTTAGTCAAATGTGCTATTCCAGAATACATATAAAAATTATGGTACATACTGTGGACCTTGCATATCCTTCATGAGTCACAATCTCCCAATGACTTGTTTTGGAGCTTTAAGTGTTAAACCTAACCTAGGAAAATAGCTTAAAATAATCTAAATTCATTTCCCTTTTGAGAAACCAGGATATGACAATCAGGAAGTGCTGATTGCTGCATTTTGATTTTGTTGCTTCCTGAGAAACACCATGGAAACTTCAGAGGATGACGATCCCTTCTGGGTAATGGGAAATGTATTTTATGAACTTTTATTCTCTGATTCCATTAAATTCATGATATTACACTTGCAGCAGCTTTTTTTTTTTTTTTTCTGATCACTAAAAATAGTATTTAAGTGACATAAAAAAATGTTAAATGAAAGGGGTTGTCTAAAAAACTGATAAAAAAGAAAAGTTAGAGTCCTTTTAAAAAAATATGTAAAATAATGCCATACTCATCTACCTATTCTACCTGCTGATTTTCTGGTAGTGCTGCTCACTGGTTCCTGATGATGTGTTGACACCTAGGATGTGCCTACGCAGCCAATTACTCACCGCAGGAGTGTCCTGGACATTATCCACATATTGACACGTCACTAAAAAGCAGTAAGCATCGGGTGTCATCAGAAAAGCAAAGGTGGGAATTGGGCCAATGAAGATCCATTATTTTTTTTTATTTTTAAGGTGCCCTAACATCTAAAGTATATATTTTTTCTTACTGGGCAACTGCTTTAAGCATTATGCCAATGTCACTGACCTGCTACTTCCCATCATAGTATAATCACATGTCCGTATACTGGCATCTGATTGTACAGCAATGGCCAATGATTAGTGATTATGGGATACTCACCTTAATGGAGAAAACAACGGCACCAAGTTTAAATGGTTTTGTTTACTCTTTTGTAGTAATTTTAGTATTTGAAAACCCCACAAAGTTCTTGTTCTCCTTGAGAATATGTGTTTTGAAGAATAAAGAGCAAATGCACTGGAATACTCTTTGTGAGAAGTTTTTCAAGACAAAGAGCCCCCACAACAATGCAATTTAACCCAAGACAAGAGTGTGTTTTCTTTGACCTTCCTGTAATCCTTCTTCACATTACTACATACAATTCTTTATCACTTCCTCATTTCTTTTGTTTCTATGTTTACACCTTGATGTTTAACCACACACCTTGTCAAACACCACACAAGCTGAATTACAATGGGGGGTCCAATATACAGGTCAGCTGGTTACTGGTAACTTTAATGCTATTTCTCACCATTCTTATGGGTAAGGGTGACTGTTGGGTCAGGGTAAACCGAGATCTTAATGTAAAGTTAGCTATGTATGCATTAGATAGCTGTCAGTTAAATGGTCACTCATCTGACAGAACCTTCCATGACTTTCCCATGAATCTCCTTGGCCAAATGGTTGTTTGTACATGAGGTTTGAAATCAGACAACTCTACTTCGTGGGCAGGAAAATGATTGGTCATCCAACCTCAACAACACACAATTTTAGCGCATCAGTTTAACATATTCCTATTGGAAAACTGTGGAGAATTTGGTCTCTTCATGCAATTACTGCAGGTTGTGCTGTAACTCCCTCCTCTCTGTTTTTATGCTGCAGTCTGACAGAACCGGAGTGAGCACAGAGGAGTCTAGTCCCACCTTCACTTATTAGACTTTGTCCCAGCCGGTGCTTTAGCTTAAACAAAGATGATGCCCTAGCCAGACATTGAATAGAGGATGATGGCATATTTGTACATGAGTATAGGCTTACTGTATAGTTGCACACATCTGAGGCATACATGATTAGAACAGTTCAAATGGCACTGACAAATGTAATGGCTGAACGCCAGTATGGTTAGATTATATGGGGGAAAGTAAGTCACAAATTGATCAGAATTTTATCTTAGGTACTATTCCCATTTAATAAATAAAAAATTGAGGAATAGCAATTAAAACTTAAATTTTAATAATTATTACATAAAACCATATCTATAAAAGGGGCCCAAACGATAGAGAAAAACACAAATAACAGTGTTACCCAGTGATAGTAATGTGTGTAGACAAGGTTGGAAGGGACAAGTGGAGGAGCCCAAATATCACAGGGATGGAAGGGCTGTATATTCTTAATGCACCCTACACTCTCCCCTATTATGCCCTTCTTGACAAGTATTGCATCGTCCTTAAAAAGGCAGTCCCACATTGAAAACTGTCACTATTACCACCTATTGCACCCTATAACTCCCTACTCGTTTCATCCACCCGTATCAGCATGTAGGCTGAGGGAACTAATTAGGGTATTGATATAACCAAGATGTAAAGATATTACAATAATATACAAATTGGCTAAAAATGTACACTGTGTACAAGAAAGCGGGTCCAAAATAGAGGTTACATACAGAAAGAGCTATCAAAATGTAATATCAGTTAAACAAGTATTATGCAAGCATACTTTTTCTACTGGCATAATTACACAGGCATCCGATAATGGACTGTATAGAAATGCATGTCTTCCCAGGACAAGTTAACCCTTTGGTGACTATTAGCCTTTTTACACATCAGGGATATTATGGCAGTTAGAAATACAAAGCAAAATAGGTTCTTCAGCGTTCCCATCTACCAACACTTCAGCATGTATTCATGGATACTATGAGTACACAGGATTCTCTAGGTCCCATAGTGCCCAGATTAGCACCCCATAACATGAATGGATGAGGCGTTATGTACAGGACAAGAAAACAAAATCAAAACAAGTGGCAAAAAAATAAAAAATAAAAGCACAAGTGATAATGAGAGGAGGTTTAACTCTTACAACAATAAATAGTATGTTATGTTCATAATTGGATAAACCAATAATGATGAGTTTATGGTAATTAACTATATGCTCAGATGTGCAAGTAGAATGGTAATTAACCAGCGATGTCAACAATTATAACCACAAGGTATGGCTGTTTAATAATGATAAAAATGATAACCACAAATATATGATATATCAATAAAATATTATCATCATACATATGCACAAACTGCACATTCCGTTCCACGCTCTTAGTAAAAACTCAACATGTGGAAGGATAATTACTGGACCACAAAAGCCTTGTCCAGATGGTTGTAGTAATGATGTGAATATAGTGTTATTGCCTCCACCGATTCACTGGTGGCAAAATAGTTATGGAACCGAAGCCTCTACAGGAGCGAAGCAAAACAAATCTGCTCATTTAGACCCAAAGGGGAGTCTGAGCAGAGCATTTTGATACCTATATCTGTATGTAACCTCTATTTTGGACCCACTATTTTGTACACACAGTATTTTTAGCCAATTTGTACAGTATTTTTTAGTAATTTCTGTACACCATATTTACATCAATACCCTAATTAGTCCCCTGAGGATAATGCCGATACGGGTGGATGAAACACGAAGGGAGTTATAGGGTGCAATAGATGGTGATAGGGACAGGTTCCAGTGTGAGTCCACCCTTTTAAGGGCGATGCAACACTTGCCAAGAAAGGCATAATAGGGGAGAGTGTGGATGGTGCATGGTGCAATAGGGGAGAGTGTGGATGGTGCATTTAGAATATACAGCCCCCTCCATCCCTGTGATATTTTGGCTCCTCCACCTGTCCCTTCCAACCTTGTCTACACACATTACTATCACTGGGCCGCACTTTTATATGTGTTTATCACTATTGTTTTATAGATATGGTTTTAGGTAATAATTATTAAAAGTTAAGTTTGAATTGCTATTTCTCAATTTGGAGTTATTGATATTGAGGTGGAGGAATTTATTGTCATTATGGGGTCAGCATCCCTAGTATGAATGGCTTCTTTGTTTCTTTGTTTACTATTCCCATTTACACTAAGGCTGTTGGTCATAATGGAAGCCATGACACAGCGCTGGATCCATCATATAATAGAGACCACCACCAGTGCTTGATGGTCCACTTTGTCTTGGGTCTGCTAGGCTGCTCTATTCTTGCCATCATGGAATGAAACTGCAACTGCTGCAATAAGGCATATAAATGAAATTAAAGATTATTTTATTTTATTTGCAATGTTAAAGCTTGTCCTATTTATTCCTATATTTAATATAGATTTATGCAACCCTCAGATATACACAGTACATTAATACCTTAGATAGGATAAGCTAAGAAGACTACCATTTTAAATACATGATTTTGGGGAACTAGACTTCATCATAGAAGTACATAACTGCTTAGTTTCTGTCATATTGACTATGCCCCGCTCTTTTTCATGTAAAAACTCCAGCTATTAGATTAATAGGAAACAAACAAAACGGATACATGAGAAAACAGAGTAGATAATAAATATTCTTTAGGAGCCAAGAAAACATGTTCGCTAGCTCTGAAGTTAATACATCCACGCTGGTTTCATATCTTGAAAGCTCTCTGCCTTTAACAATGGCTAAGGTGACTTGACCCCATGCAAAGATCCTCAGGCACAATACCTGGGTATGAGAAGAACTTGAGAAGCTGCGAATGAATGAGCATCTGTCAGACATCTGCTTAATGCTCCTCACAATATGACACTGCCAGTCTCTATTGTCCTACAGCTGGAAGACTGCCCAACTGCTGCAAAAGCAACATGCCCAATTCTTATTCTTGCTCTGGAAACTTTATATACATATTTTTAAATTGAAGTCTTTGTGGAACATTCAGCTGCCTACTCATCTTGAAAACTCCAAATCAGCAAACAATTCAGCTCGAAGGAGAAGCCATTGTTTTAAATTGTTACCTTACTATTAATGTTTACTATTGGCTTGGCCAGATGACAGAGGAATTAACTATATAGAAGCTTACATGGTTGACCAGTAGTATCAGTCAGATACCTACATAAAGGGGTACTCCAGTGGAAAACTTTTTTTTATTTTTTTTTATGAACTGGTGCCAGAAAGTTAAACAGATTTGTAAATGACTTCAATTTAAAAATCTTAATCCTTTCAGTACTTATTAGCAGCTGTATGTTACAGAGGACATTCTTTTATTTTTGAATTTCTTTTTTGTCTTGTCCACAGTGCTCTCTGCTGACACCTCTGTCCGTGTCAGGAACTGTCCAGAGCAGCATAAGTTTGCTATGGGGATTTTCTCCTGCTCTGGACAGTTCCTGATATGGGCATCAGGTGTCAGCAGAGAGCAGTTTGAACAAGACAAAAAATAAATTCCAAAATAAAATAATTTCCTCTGTAGTATATAGCAGCTAATAAGTACTGGAAGGGTAAAGATTTTTTAATAGAAGTCATTTACAAATCTGATTAACTTTCTGGCACCAGTTGATTTAAAAAAAATGTTTTCCATCAATCTATCAAATGCTAAAACCAGAAGGACTGACCTCACAAGTAGAAGAAATACTACACCCGGTTACAACACAAAAGAATACATATTTTTTGATTTTTTTTTTTCTAGTTTAGTTTGGGTAAGTTTTCAATCATTTTTAAATGAACCCGATTTAGTTTGCAGAAATGAAATGTCAGTATATAATAAATCATGGTATCCGTGAAGAGAAATGAAAATATCGGCACTCACCAATGTGGCTGCAGGGTCTTCTTTAATGAGACATACTCACATGCGGGGTACAGAAGAGTACCCCGCATGTGAGTATGCGGGGGGACAAGTGGTGGCGACCGAGCTCTAGTTTCGCACACTTGGTGTGCTTCGTCCGGCCATCGGAAACTAGAGCTCGGTCCCCCCACTCCCCTCTCTTCTGTACCCCGCATGTGAGTATGTCTCAATAAAGAAGACCCTGCAGCCACATTGGTGAGTGCCAATATTTTCATTTCTCTTCACGGATACCATGAACTTTGCTTGTATTATCTGAGCACCACCTGAGGCATTACAACTACACCAACTCCCACCTGCCATTCCTAATCCAGCACACTCACGCAGTGCCGCACTATCTCCTATGTGGATATAATAAATCATATTTCATTGTAGGCAAACAAATGCCAGTCTTATAAAGTAATGTCAATATAGAAAGTATATCAGCAAAATTGCTTTGTCTCCTTGATAGTATAGATTGTGTAAATATCAGAAATAAAGTCAT
Source organism: Hyla sarda (assembly GCF_029499605.1). Lineage (NCBI taxonomy): Eukaryota > Metazoa > Chordata > Amphibia > Anura > Hylidae > Hyla > Hyla sarda. The sequence continues at coordinate 493,284,181 of NC_079189.1, read as the reverse complement.
GCCTAAAAGGTAAAAAAAAAATAATAATAAAGGCCCCTATACCTTGTAATTATTCTCTTGTTTTACCCTAAAAGTATATTCTGATGTGTCCTGCAGTCCAACAAATTCACTTGTGCCTGAGCTAATAAGGTATGACCTCCACAAGTCCCTTGAATGTTTCCGACTCCTAAGATATTTGGCACCAATATCATAAATGGCATCAGTATCACTCCCACTAACCTGTTGGTACAGTCTTGTAGTGCAGGTAACACTGATGAAAATGATACCTGCCATTCAGCGCTCTGTTGATCTAGTATCCCTGATTTATGAATGCTAAATAGGCCCCAAGCCCTCATATACCAAGTGATATACATTTTTTTGATATGGAAGTCTGTATGATGGATGCCAGTAAGTGATATCCATCAAAGGAACAAGTAGGAGGTATATGTCCAGGAGTCCCCCCAAGGTATACCTCTTCTTGACACTGCAAAATCAGTGTAAAAGGAAACTTCCTCCAACATTCCTGATTGACAATAGACACTGCATACCAGGAATATTTAGAGGGGTTATCCACAAACCAAAAAATGTTTATATTTGGCTGGGAGCTGCATGAAAATATAAAAAAATAACAAGACATACTCACCTACCTTCCCCGCAGCTCCTTGGTTAGCTTCATCTGGTCCTCTGCTCCTCATCCTGCTATTTCCTACATACAAAAGGGAAACTTCTTATAAACTTCTTATAAACATATACATACTGTATAAAATTTGGTGCCCAGATAACCTTTTAAACTTCTGTTTAAGAGAGCCATACAGTGGTCTCTCAACATACGATGGTAATCTGTTCCAAATTAACCGTTTGTTGAAACCCCCATATGTTGAGGGATCCGTGCAATGTAAAGTATAGGAAGTTGTATTCACCTGTCCCCGCTGCTCCGAACCGTCACCGCTGCCCTGGATGTCGCCCTCCATCGCTGTCGCCGGGTCCCCGTGATGTCCCCGCCGCTCCGGAACATCTCTGCTGGCCGGGAACATTGCTCTCACGTCGCCGTCATCATGTCACTACGCAAGCTGCTCCTATTGCATGATGGGACGGCATGCGCGGCGACGTGATGACGACAATGGAGAGCACCGGCGATGGAGGGGATCCCGAAGAGGATGCTCCGGAGCCCCGAGGAAAGGTAGGAGACCATCACCGGAGCACACAGGCGCTGCTGGATAGCCGTTTATGCGATGGCTCCAACATACAAAAGCATCGCATGTTGAAATTATCGTATGTCGGGGCCATCGTAGGTCGGGGGGGTCACTGTATTGCCATAACAATTTGGCTCTTACTCTTACCCATTTCTCCTGCTTCCAACAGATCATCCGCAGGCATTGGCTGTACAGTTGCATTGTCACAAGATAATTTACTTCACTTGTTATTTGGTTTATAGTTTTAGCCAGTCGGTATTCAGTATACTGTTTATACATGGAGTGTAGAAATGTTTTTGAAGATCTTTGGGCCTTGGAGAAAATAGAAGTTTTACATAGTATAGTGCAAAAATAGATATTAGAATAGTCTTTTTAGGTAACTAATGATCCATATGATGAAGTGAAGAGTGATATTATTATACACTAACAAATGCTTACTTCTTAGTCACAGAAGTAAGTATTGTTTATAGCGACATTCTGTTGAATAGACTTAATTTGGTTGCGCTCTATTGACATACACATTTTAAGAAAATGTGGTCAGAAAAGCGCTGTTGAAGTGAACAACACATCGGCTCAGCATCAAACAACAAATAGTAAGTAATGTATGCGTATTTGCAGAGAAAGCGCAAAATGAACTCATTGGCATAGAGACGCAATCAATTATTTAAGTCTTATATCTACAACTGTAACATAATAACATACATATGTATACATATAAAAGACATGAAATATAAAAGGTCATGTACCTTGTTCTTGGCATAAATCAGTAACAGAAAAGCAGTAGTTAATGTTGACTCAGTGGCCAAGCAGCCCCACAGCTGCCCCACAGCTGCCCAGCGGCTAACGGTGGCTGGGACCCGTGGCTAATGCCGGACATCACTGATCGCGGTGATGCCCGGTATTATCCCTTTAGACACGGCGATCAAAGTTGATCGCTGCGTCCAAAGTTTAAAAAAAGCATTCACGGGAGCTCAGTAGGGCTGATCGGGACCGCTGCGGCGAAACCGCTAAGTCCCGATCAGCTGTTAGGACACGAGGAGGGTCCCTACCTGCCTCCTCGTCCGATTGCTGATTCACTGCTCCATGTCTGAGATCCAGGCAGGAGCAGTGGAGCACTGATAACACTGATCAATGCAATGCTATGGCATAGCATTGATCAGTGTCTGCAATCAGACTATTGCATGTTATAGTCCCCTATGGGGGCTATAATAGTTCCAAAACAGTGTAAAAAAATAGTTAATAAATGTGATTTAACTCCTTCCCTAATAAAAGTTTGAATCACTCCCATTTTCCCAGAAAAAAAAACTATGTAAATAAAAATAAATATAAACATATGTGGTATCTAGAGATAAGCGAAGTTACAGTGATTCGAGGAGACTCTCTCCTGGGACTGTATTCACCTTTTCCAGCCCACCGGAGCACCTGAAAGCTGAACTAATTTACGCAGGCTAAAGTCAGCAACTGCTGAGCCGAGAAGTTGGTGACAAATCAAATCACTGTTCCTTCGCTCATCTCTAGTGGTATCGCCGAATCTGTAAATGTCCGAACTATGAAAATGTATCATTAATTAAACCGCACGGTCAATGGCGTACATGTAAAAAAATTCCAATGTCCAAAATGCTGTATTTTTGGTAAATATTTATAACATAAATTTTTTTTATAAAAAGCGATCAAAAAGTCCGATCAAAACTAAAATGGCACCAATAAAAACTTCAGATCATGACGCAAAAAATTACCCTCACACCGCCCCATATGCGGAAAAATAAAAGTTATATGGGTCAGAAGAGAACATTTTTAAACGTATTAATTTTGTATATAGTTATGATTTTTACCAGAAGTAAAACAAAATCAAACCTATATGAGTAGGATATCATTTTAATCATATGGAGCTACAGAATAAAGATTAAGTGTCATTTTTACAGAAAAGTGCACTACGTAGAAACGGAAGCCCCAAATGTTACAAAATTGTGGGGTTTTTTTCAATTTTGTTCCACAAATATTTTTCTTTGTTTCACCGTAGATTTTTAGGTAAAATGACTGATGTCATTACAAAGTAGAATTGTTGGTGCAAAAAACAAGCCACACATGGAGCTGTAGGTGCAAAATTGATTTGTAAAAAGTAAGGGGAAAAAATAAAAGTGCAAAAATGGAAAAACGCTCAGGCTTTAAGGGGTTTAAACACCCACCCAGGATCCTATAGGCTGGAAGCATTAACTCTCCTATAACCAGAGAGAATTCACAGAGAAACTGGTCAGACATGAACAGAATTCAAGAAATACAAAAGACAAATATACAGACATTGCACTAGAATTCTCGCATAGTACATGTTTGGTATTTACACTGGTGTGGGGCTCTGCGGTGGCCATTGTTGTGATATTTTGTCTGTGGGGTGGCATGTCCCAGATCTTGGGGCTTGGTCAGACAAGTGGGGCTGCCTGGCAGCGGGGACGGTGCCCAGCAATATGCAGGTGTTTGTTTAGGGACCCACTCTTATCAGGAGGCCTTCACATGGCGAGCATGTTTTGATCAAAAGGTACAATAATAACCTGTTAGTTTTTGAGATCATGCTGAAAAGAAATGAGATCATAGTACAAGTTGTAGATGTTCTGTTTCTATATTGTTGAGTTACTATGATGGAAAGATTTAGCTATTTCTGTGTTTTGAACCCACCCCTGATGTTGCCAAAAAATACTGACCAAAATACTCTATGTGATCCAAGCCTTAAAGGGGTACTCCGCTACTCAGCGTTTGGAACAAACCATTCCGAATGCTGGAGCCGGTTCCGGGAGCTTTTGACGTCATAGCCCCGCCCCTCATGACATCACACCCTGCCCCTCAATGCTAGTTCATGGGAGGGTGCATGAGAGCTGTGACGACCCCTCCAATGAACTTGCATTGAGGGGGCAGGATGTGACATCATGAGGGGGCGGGGCTATGACGTCGCAAGCTCCCGGCGCCAGCTCCAGCGCTTGTAACAGTTTATTCCAAACGATGAGCAGCGGAGTACCCCTCAAAAGATAATTGTTCAGCAGCACTTTTTGTTGTATGTGTAACTGCTGCCACAGAGCAGAATATAAGGAAAGTGAACAGTACATATCAATGGCCAGTTACAAGAAATAGGGTTGATTAAGACAAAATTGCATTTAATATAGCCAATTTCCATTTAAGTGTTTGCTAGTTCTGTATTATAAAAACATTCTTATTTTTCGATCAGTCCATGACTGAAAAATGTTTTTACTCTAAATTATGTACTGAAATGCTAAGTAAAAATAGTCAATATATTCTAAGAAATAGCCCAGTTTTGCCATCTCTAGGTTATTGCCATATAAAAAATATAAGGCCTTATTACTTGAAGATATTGCAGACGTAAATCGCAAGCTGGGAGCATGACTTTTTTTGTAAATGATTAAAAAAGTAAATTCTGGTCGAGCCAAGTGTTGGAGAAATATATGTACTACATTACACAATGTTTTCTAGAGAACATCTCTTACAAGTCAATGTACCTTGAGTAAAAAAAAAAAAAATTATTTGCAGGTGTCACAAGACCACTTGAGTCCTCGGATTGCCTGTGGGCACCCGATACACAATGTCACAATAGAAGCTTTCTGCTGGGATAGGAAAATGGCATCCAAGATGTGTCATATGTGTCAAAACTTTCCTTACAGTGTAAAAACAAAGTAATAGTTGCTCTGATTGTTGTCAGGAGAATGAAGGGTTCTTTTTGTAGCATAGCTGACACCACACTTCTGCCTTCAGAAAAGCTGACTGTTATATGGAAAAAGTTCTCCAGGTGCAATAGAACAATTCTCTGTCCTTTGTCCTCTTATTCTTGTATGGAGATTTCGAAAGGAACCATAAAATATGTCAACTGCATGTTCGAAAAACATTTAGCAAAATAAAAGATAGGTAACAATTTTTCACTAAAAGCATTTTAAAAATAAGCCAATGTAACAGCATTTCCACCTGGGATCATCCTTTGTCTTGATGTTAAAGGGGTACTCCGGTGGTCAACGTGTTTTTCCGTCTTTGACTTACCCTATTTGTTTTGTGTCATTTCTATTCTTGTTGTTTAGCCTACTCTATTTCTGTTCTTTGTTGTCTTTTTATCCCCTACTTTGTTTTCCTATCTTTGCTTCTATTTCCTGTTTCTTGCTGTGCTGAAAACTACAAATCCCAGCATGCCACATGCCTTACTGGTTTGGGCGGCTCCTTTTTTTTTGTTTGTTTGTTCCGCCCTTTACCCATCCTACTATTTTCCCTGGTCAGCCCCCATATACACAGCACACTAATATAAATCAGCCTTGGTTGGGATACACTGGCATACACACAAAAGGGACTACAACTCCCAGCATGTGTCATTCAGGAGTCTCCAGTCTGTGGTATAACACCAGCATGCTGCCTCTATAGTCTCCTGGGGGTTGTAGTTCCCCACACCTCTGTAGGGCATACACCAGTGTTTCCCAACCAGGGTGCCTCAAGGTGTTGCAAAACTACAACTCCCAGCATGCCCTGACAGCCTTTGGGCATGCTAGGAGTTGTAGTTTTGCAACAGCTGAAGGCACACTGGTTGGGAAACACTGGTGTAACATGATGTGTATGCTGAATTGGCTAGTACAGTGTTTCCCAACCAGTGTACCTCCAGCTGTTGCAAATCTACAACTCCCAGCATGCCCAAAGTCTGTCAGGGCATGCTGGGAGTTGTAGTTTTGCAACAGCTGGAGGCACACTGGTTTGTAAACACTAGCATACACACACACAACAGGGACTACAACTCCCAGCATGTGTCATTCAGGAGTCCCCCCTCCCCCTTCACATATAGGGGGGGATTTATCAAAACCTGTGCAGAGGAAAACTTGCCCAGTTGCCCATAGCAACCAATCAGCTTGCTGCTTTCATTTTTATGAAGGCCTGTGAAAAATGAAAGAAACAATCTGATTGGTTGCTATGGGCAACTGGGCAAGTTTTCCTCTGCACAGGTTTTGATAAATCTCCCCCATAGAGATCATTCCCAGTATGAGATTTCTTCCCCTGCAGTCCATACATCCCCAGCCCGTGCACCTTCTCATCCTCCCCTTCAGATAACACGTATCTTCTCTGTGCAGACCTGCGTCCTTAGAATACAGAGCAGGGGGGAGGGGGAGGTGAGGAGCTGTGTACTCAGCTGGATGAGATGAGGGGGCGTGGCTTATTTTATTCTTGCAGACAGAGAAAAAAAAAAGCTGTGACATCTTGTCCACAACAGACTCAGAACTGTGGACAACAGTAAAAGAAAACCCTCTGAACTACAGAACTTCCTGCCCAACAAACAGGTAAGAAAAACACACACATGCTGCCAAAACATATAACACATGTATATCGCAAAAAAAATAAACTTACAAAGAAGATGCCATATAGTCAAAAAAATTAACCACCAGAGTACCCCTTTAAGCATTCAGTTCTTTTCAACTTGACAGAAGAGTTAAACTAAGCTAAGTACTGTTGCAAATGTTCTTTAAAAATGCTGTAAAACAACATGGGTGAGCTAGAGATGTACTAACAATTCGATCATCAGGGTCTATTCACACGGCGGAAATTCTGCTGTGTTAATAGACCCATAAGGCTGGGTTGACACTGCGGAATCTCCGGGCAGAATTTCTGATGGAGATCGAGTCGGCAGCACTAGGACCACGTAGACTGCATCGTCCTCCTCATAGATGGCAATGCATTTCTGGATGGATCTTTTGGGAGAGCTTCTTAGAAATGCATTGCCATCTATGGGGCCGCTGGCTAGATCTCTGGCAGAAATTCTGCCTGGAAATTCCGCAGTGTGAACCCAGTCTAAGGGTGAGGTCATGGGCATAACTATAGGGGGTGCAGATGGTGAGTTATACTAAGGGCCCAGGAGCCTTAGGAACCTGTAAGGCCCCTCTTTCCGAAATAAAAAGACCAGTACTATAAATGGACCATTATAGCGAGGCCCTGTTATTTATTTTGCACTGGTGCAAAGGAAACTCCAGTTACGCCACTGGGTAAGGTCTTGGGTCACTTAGCTAAAGGAGGTCCACAATTCCTTGCTCAATCTTGCATGTAGTAAGGGTTAATGTAGGTCTACATCTACGCGGAGGGGTTCCTCATGATTAGACACTTCTCCCTTATCCACAGGATTTTGTGGATAGGAGACAAGTACTCATGTACCAGAGTTCCCCTTTAACAGCCTGAGCCAGCTAGGCATGTCTGTGGTTAGCTTCATTGCCTTGCAGCACTAGGATTATAGGTTAATGTGGAATTTAGATTGGGAGCTTAAGAGTATAAGTTTTGGATAGAGAGGTCCAGTATGGGTCCACTGATCTTACCCAGACTTTATAAACCACCTTATATCCAATGGAATGACATGGCCTTGTCAGGTATTTACATACATTTCTGTCAACATAAAAAGTTTAAATTTTGCTCATGGTAAATGTGAAATACTAAGTTACCTAAATAACACAATATGTGAAAAAACTAAATATGTGGGAAAAAAAATCCTTAATTTAAAAAGCTATAACATTTCTTAATATTTTTTTCTCATTTCCCTGCTAAATCCCAGGATAAACGAAACTGGAATATACAGTGACATTTATATTTTACAATTGACATTTTAAAGCTGATGTTGAAGAAAAAAAAGCTTCCGCTTAAAATTGTGCCATAGCCTCATTCTAGAGCCAATTAAAGATAGAAAATTGAATTTTACTATGTAAATCAAAATAATTTATTTTACTTACTATCAGGGTCATGGAGCCACCAGGAACATTAACTAGACCTCATTAATATTAAAGTATTATATCAAGTGAATAAAACATTCTGCTTGTCTTTCTTTGAAACGATTACATTGGACTTATGATACATGTATTGTCTATTATTTGCAATGAGAAATTAGAAAGATCAGACAAAACAGGTCAAGCATTGGTTGTCTAAAGGAGAACCGGCTTATCCATGTGACAAGAAAGTCTGGAAGTAAGATTTTCTTCAAGTAGGTCAGCATGTAATGATATTGTAAAAAATATTATAGTCAAAATATCAGAGATAATTGTAATTCGCCACATAAAAATGAAATAGAGCTTTGGATTCTACCCCCTGCCTGATCTGTATACAAGTGCTTATAGTCTCAGTAAAATTATGAAATCCAGTAACCTTAAAGGGGTTATCCAGGAAAAACTTTTTTTTATATATATCAACTGGCTCCAGAAAGTTAAACAGATTTGTAAATTACTTCTATAAAAAAATCTTAATCCTTTCAGTACTTATGAGCTTCTGAACTTAAGGTTGTTCTTTTCTGTCTAAGTGCTCTCTGATTACACTTATCTCAGGAACCGCCCAGTTTAGAAGTAGTTTGCTATGGGGATTTGCTTCTAAACTGGGCGGTTCCCGAGACACGTGTCATCAGAGAGCACTGAGACAGAAAAGAACAACCTTAACTTCAGAAGCTCATAAGTACTGAAAGGATTAAGATTTTTAAAAGAAGTAATTTACAAATCTGTTTAACTTTCTGGAGCCAGTTGATATATAAAAAAAAGTTTTTTCCTGGATAACTCCTTTTAGCTCTACAATGCACTATTTTCAGTCTCCTCCTTATCTTATTTCATTTACTTTTTTTAAGCAGAGGTTTTCAAGGGTTAATCGTCCCAGGTGTTGGTTATAAAAAATAGTGACTGCAAGGGAGACAAAATATATTCATATGCCATCTCTTTAAGCATTTTAGTAAAGGCTGCCCTATGGAAAGGATGTCTATGGGATCCATTATGTAAATTACAGAGTATATTCCATCCAAGCTGAGTATTCAGTATACGCATTCAACATGAAAAAGGAAAAACAACTGTATTCCTATGCTAGTCCTGAGATTAAAGCTCTAGATCTATTATGTTTGGTTAAATCAGAAATCAAGATAAAATCTGCTGCGCAAAATTAGCATGAGAAAATCTGCACCAAAACTTTCACATCTGAGCATATTCTATGGTCCCATTCACACTATGGAATTTTTGAGTGGAATTCTGCTCAAAAATTCTAGTGCAGCAGCCTTTTATTGTTTTCAATAGTAAAGTAAAAGAAAAAGGCACACACGCCCCTAGTACAGTGCTTTGGGATGCTTGGCAAGTGCAAATAAAGAAATACACTTACCAAGTGATGTTGCGCTGAGGGCACAAGACCATGTAGCGTTTGGATAAGTAGCACTCTGTAAGCAGCCTAGATCCTCCGGTCAGGTCCTCGCTCACCGGCTCACAACAGTAGAAGCAAAAGCAGAGAAAAGGGATCTTCACCAGGCGCAATTACAGTGTCAGATGGATGTGACTGGAATCATGGATATTGCATCACAAAAGCTTTATTAGGCACAACAAACAACGTATTTCTTGGCCAAAAAGGGCACTTCATCAGACAATGCCCATGTATAAACAAAAAACAGCTAGGTTTTAATAGACAGTCCTTACGTCAATTCAAAGGTTACGCTAATCACGCTATTCAGGGTAACCTACTACATCTTGAGTAGCCTTCGGTCAAAATAAGAACAATAAATATTTAACCCTTTTTTTCACTTTGATTTTTGCGGACGTGCGCAAAATTTATCATTTGGCGCACGCTGATAGAAATTTTGGTGCAAACGCTGAAATCAGCTGTTCACATCGTCTTTCACACAGAACTTACAGACAAAGAGGACAGCATATTTTCCCCTGTAGAGCAGCCATTTCGGAGTCCCTCCTGCATTATATCAGCAAATGACATGAGTTATTTTCTTTGGTGGGGTTTATAGCCACCATGGGAAATGGATTTTATTTTTAACCTGAATGTTTTTTTTTTTTTTTTGCTTATTCTTAGTGCTTACCTTTTCTGAACCTGTGTGGCCATGTCAAATGCTGGCTCAATGGAGGGTGAAGGTCCCTTAGAGACAACCATGTCGCAGGATAGTAGTGCACAGCCCCGAAGGTGTCTCTGCCTTCACAAAAAAATATTTTAATGTATTTTGACACCTTTACATTTTCTGACATTGCTATGTGGATTTTCCATGTACAAAATTTCTTGGGGGTGAATTGCGCAAAAAAAAAAAAAAGATCGATTGGCGCAAATAATGAATTACTGACCAAAGCAAAAATCCCACACAGGACCATGTGATTTTGAGCAAGTTTACAAAATGACAGTGGAGAGAATGCACCAAACTTTGGCGCAAAAAGACACTGTGCCAAAGAATTGCACCAAAGTTACGGAAAAAAAAAACACATAAATCATTTGATAAATACTCCCCATAGTCACTGTTTTTGCTATGCATGGATCTCTGCCCGGAAAAGGGTACATTCACATGTGCGTATTTGCTGCAGATTTACTGCTACTGATTTTATCATTGACTTATCAGCAGAAAATGTGCTGCAAAATACGCACACATGTGGATGTACAATTCTGGGCAGAGATTTCATGTGCCGAAGTGTCTGCCGGTAACATGCGCCATCCCCACCAAATTTTACCATGTACACAGAGCTACATAATCCTTTTGAAAACAATGCTCTGAATAAATTCGCCCTTCGGGTACATTCACAATCACAAGATCTTCTGCAGATTTGATTCTCTGTTAAAACCCTTTAACAACACAGGACGTAAATGTACGTCCAGTACATGACCGCGAGCACCGGAGTGATGCTCGTGTCATGCACGACAGGTCTCAGCAGCCAAGAACCTGCCAGTAATGGCAGACATCAGCGATGACGCTGATGTGCAACAGTAACCCCTCAGATGCCGTGATCAATACAGATCACGGCATCTGCTGCAGTGTGATCGGTAAAATGGGTGATCGGATCGCCGGTGGCGCCGCCGCGGGGATCTGATCCTCCATACTGGTGGACGGAGGTCCCCTCACCTGCCTCCATCCATCTCCAGGGGTCTTCTGCTCTGGTCTGAGATGGAGCAGACCAGACCAGAGCAAAAAATCTCGGATAACACTGATCAGTGCTATGCCCAATGCACAGCACTGAACAGTATTAGCAATCTAATGATTGCTATAAATAGTCCCTTCAGGGGACTGTTGAAGTGTAAAAATTTTTTTTTTAAAGTACAAAAATTAGAAAAATTCCCTCCACAATAAAAATGCCAATTGTCCCTTTTTCCCATTTTTACTCCAGAAAGTGTAAAAAATGTATATATTAATAAACATATTTGGTATTGGCGGCTGTGTAAATTTCCTAACTATATAAATGTAATGTTATTTATCCCGTACGGTGGACAGCGTAAATGTAAAAAAAAAAAAAAAGGCCAAAATTGCTGCTTTTTTTTGTCACATAATATTCCAAAAAAATGTATAAAAATAAAATGTATTAAATGTTTCTTAAATACAAATGTGGTATCAATAAAAAGTACAGATCATGGCGCAAAAAATGAGCCCTCATATCGCTGCTTTACGGAAAAATAAAAAATGTATAGGTCATCAAAGTAGAGGGATTTTAAACACTCTAATTTGGTAAAAAAAAAAAAAAAAGCGGTACAGTAATAGAAAATTATGTAATCATGGGTATCAATTTAATTGTATTGACCCACGGAATAAAGAAAACATGTCATTTTTATCGTAAATTGTACAACGTGAAAACGAAACCTTCCAAAATTTTTCTTTTCAATTTCCCCACACAAATACAATTTTTTAAAATGTTGCTGTACATTGTATGGTAAAATTAGCGATGTTATTACAAAGGACAACTGGTCATGCAAAATACAAGCCCACATACTCGTCTGTGGATGGAAATATAAAAGAGTTGGGAGTTTTAGAAGGTGAGGAGGAAAAACAAAAATGCTAAAATAAGATTGGCTGCATCCTTAAGGCCAAAATGGGCTGCGTCCTTAAGGTGCTAAAGGGGTATTCCAGTGGAAAAAAAAATGTTTATACCAACTGGTGCCAGAAAGTTAAACAGGTTTGTAAATGACTTCTATTAAAAAATCTTAATCCTTCCAGTACTTATCATCTGCTGTATGCTCCACAGGAAGTTCTTTTCTTTTTGAATTTATTTTCTATCTGACCACAGTGCTCTCTGCTGACACCTCTGTCCATGTCAGGAGCTGTCTGGAGCAGGAGAGATTTGCTAGGGGGATTTGCTCCTACTTTGGACAGTTTCTGACACAGACAGAGGAGTCAACAGAGAGCACTGTGGTCAGACAGAAAAGAACTGCTCAACTTCCTCTGTAGTATACAGCAGCTGATAAGTACTGTAAGGATTAAGATTTTTTAATTGAAGTAATTTACAAATCTGTTCAACTTTCTGGAGCCGGTTGATATGGAAAAAAAATGCTATCCACCGGAGTACCCCTTTAAATAATCATAAATCATTATAGGGAGATATTTAATACAATCTGTTCAGAGAAAAAGTACAAAAGTTGCCTATAACAACCAATCAAATTGCTTCCTCAATTTTTTTTTAAAAGCCTCTGAGAGATAAAAGAAGCAATCTGATTGCTTGCTATGGGCAACTGCTTCAATTTACATTTGCACAGGTTTTAAGAAATCTTCCCCTTAGTTTACATTTAGATCTGTAGCATCAAACCTGCAGCAGCTCTGGTACTTATGAATGCACCCTAAGGGGAAATCCAAGTATACAACTTATGTGCAAAATATTTTGATAAATCTGACCTTTAAAATACTCTATTGGATTAACAGAAAATATCAAGTAAATAGAAACCTAGAATGCTAAATGTGTCTGCAAACCTGCACTTCAGTAAGATCAAGCAAGACAAAATACAAGGCACGTACAAAACTACTGTTTAATCGGGCTGTATAGAATTAGAAAAACAATTCAGGTTCAAGTTAGATTAAACATCCAATTCGGATTCTAAAGTGTCTGACAGAAGCAGAAACTCTTGTCAGAGGCGGAAGCTCCTGTAAGACTGGAATGGGGTTTTGAAGGCTATATCTTTGCGCTGGTAAAAGCTATGGGCATAGTTATGGACATACTGTACCTCAGAGTTCTTAATATGAAAACTGATGGGCTTAGCTAAATCTCTCTTTAGTTACTGACAGATAATATTCCAATTAGGACACAATATAAAGTAACTACTATCTAAACAATTTTAAACCTATACAATATATGGAAGGAAACATCCGCCTCATCCTTTCAGTTATATAATGCAATTTGTTACCTCATAAATGTTATAAAAACATATTAGGGAACATTTATCAAAGACTGTATAAAAGAGAAGACATTTCTTAGTTTGCCTATAGCAACCAATCAGAACTCTGCTTTTTTCCAACTGCTCTCATTAATTGAAAGATGTGCTCTGATTGGTTGCTGTGGACAACAATGGCACTGTGTCAGATTTATGAAGCTATCGGAAAAAAAGAATATCTCAGTTGCCCATAATTACCAATCACATCTCAGTTGTTTATATTTAAAGTGGTATTCCGGCCTTAGACATCTTATCCCCTATCCAAAGGCCATCACACAACCTCTCATAGACATGAATGGAGGAGGCGTGGCCTGATGTCACATCTCCATCTCAGACATCCTTTGGATAGGGGATAAGATGTCTAAGGCTGGAATAACCCTTTACAAGCAACAAGACCAATTTCAACTAAGGTGCCTTCACCGGTGACCAGTCACAAATCATTTCAACACATTTCATCTGATGAAGCTGTGCAGTCAAAATCCACATTGCAAAACCATAGTAATTCTTGGTTAAAAAAAAGACTTTTGCTGCACAGTAATTGGTCATGTGATACATTTCACTTCCCATGGGAGAATGATACCTTATGATAGCATAAGGATAAATAATAGAGCTTTTCATCCAATATAGGAAATGTTAGAAACTACATTAGTAGAACTTATATTCAAATGTTTTTATTATAATATTTTTTTTATAATATTTATATAATGTTATATAAAAAAATATTTTTTATAATATTTATATAATGCCTTTGAAATTATAAACTTTTATATTGTTATAAAGACTTATTTTTAGTATCGGCTCAGTTTGGTTTCATTTGACTTCACTGATAATCTGTCATTTATTCATCACATGTCATTTAGGATTCTTATATACCGTGAAGAAGTAAAACATAACAGGGTAAAGGAGAACCATAAATTCCTTGAAGGTGAAGCAAATCCTGGATTTCAAAATAAGGGGAGATGAACATGCTCAGACTTAAAGGGTCTTCAGAAAAGTGACTACAATAGAAAGGAACTTGATCTGTTAACACCTGAGATGAGATGTTAGGAGAGATAGGCTTTGGTTATTTCCCTTTGTCTCAGTGTTAGAGCAGACTAATCTTTGTTAGTTATCCAACTATTTTTCTTTATTTTTGATTATCTGAATTGATGCAATCAGTCTATAACATAATTTTGGATCTAAAACTACTCTCTAAAAAAGATGTTAGTTACATATTGTTATACATATCATATTATTGTGTAGGACTAGTGCTAGTTGGGAGTGACATATAAAGTACCGTATATTTCTGCATGTACCTACTTATAGATTTGTGGATAGTTATCAATGACATGGTCTATAAAGCAATAGACATTCCAACCTAGCACCTAGGCAACCATGAAGTTCCTCAGCCAACCGAGAAGAAACCCCACCTTGCCAGCTAGGATGATCATACTGATAAAAGTACCCATTAAATCAATGATCCAAGATTCAAGTACTGATCTTTTTTCAGTGGTTTCAAAAATTGTTGCATAAAAAGGGGACATAAACCATATGATAAACTCAACTTCTGTAGCATAACAGGCAATGGGTGTGGACACGCTGCACACTGGGGGTTCAAAACAGTGTCTGGGTTGAGGCAAAGGTGAAGTTTATTTAAGCAGATAGTCCAGACAGGCAGAAAAGCACAGGACAATCTGGGTCCGCAACAGAAAAGACAGACAGTACAGTACTAAAATGATCAGGCAGAATGATAATACAGAAACCAGGATTGGGTCAGCATGCTCATAATAACAGGATCAGGATAGCACACCTTCGCAAGGAATTTTTGGCAGGTCCCCTTGTAATAGAAGATGCCAAACATGGATAGGTGCGGGAGGTAAGCGATGAATTAGTAATTTGTACACTGGCTCTTTAAATTTGTAGGCCACTTGTGGAAATGCAGGTGCATGAGGGCAGTCGAGCAGGGCATGTGGCACAGACTACAATTGAATAGAGCGATGATGGGACCCAGTTGCCAAAGAATGAGTAGAGATGACTGGGGAAGAGTGACCAGTACGTGCCCATCCGTTAAGTCACTGAGGGCCAGCGGGATGCACCCGCAGGCAATACATGTACACATTAGAATCTGCTGATTTTTAGACTCTTTCCACTAACAAATTATTTGCTTTTAGTACAACATCCTTATCACAAGTGGTCAAAAAATCCATGTCCGAAAAATAACCATCAGGCACAACCATCTAGCAGTATTTGATGAGGGTTTTGTAGGTGAAAACTACAATGCATTTCTGAACCAAATATAAATCAGATTATATGGTTAAACATTAAACTATGGTCCTTTATACCGAAAATAATTTTTGTCCCACAGTAGGCATCGAGCAGAATTGTTTTCATGATATAGTCCTCTAAGGACAAGCATTTTATTTGAAGTACAATCATGCAGACAGTCTCATGTCCTTTTTTTTGTAGGGTAAAAACCAGGCCTCCAAGGGGAGTCACTGACCTGGAATGTGGCCTGTAGTCAATAATAATGTCAATACTTTGTGTCATGCAAAGCTGCAAACACATATACCAGTCAGCAATGCCAAACCTTTCATCATTGCAGCAGGCATAATTATATTAGTACTAGGTAAAGTCAATTAGAAACAATTTGGGTTCTTTGACGCATCCTACAATCAACAATTACCTTCATCTCGTACCAACACAATGTCATAGCCGCATCCCCACTATCAAAGGAATTAAATTATGGACATGCTCATATGATGAGAAAATGATATTAACAAAGGGAACAATGAGTGTGCTTGTCTGTCATGTGAATCATTGATTATATGGTGGGAACGTTTTTGAAAGTCTCAGGACCCCTGCACCAAGTGCTCTTTTCTATTACATCTGTATTTGCCGTTTTAGCCATGCGTGCGTACACAGATTAAGGAACTCCTCGTTGAAGTATTGAATAGCAATGTCTTGTTTCTCTCTTGTGAAAATTACACAGAAATGATGATGACAGACTGAGTCTTACTCTTTCTAAGTATTAACTGAGTAGTTTAAATGCACCCTCTTGAAATATTAACATTGACTAAGCACTTATCAATCACTAGAAGCTCAACATTTGAAATAAATTACAGTCCGAAAAAAAGCTAAATTGCTATTCATTTTTTAGATTTAAGTATTACTGTCAGAGATCTCATCATTTCAAATGTGTGTAATTTAAAATTTCCAAGTACTTCATGTCAAATGGCATATGAGAAACCTATGTGCAATGTAATGCAATAAATGAGATTAATTATACCGGAATCCTAGGCCTTCCTCCAGTAGTAAAAATATAGATTCTGTATTTCGTATTACAAAGATGGATAGATAGTCATGAAATTGTTTTAGGAAGGAGAAGTCATGGAATAATTTGTTGCTACAAAGTATATTTACACTACATGCTTCACTAAAGCCTGAAGGTGCCTTACAGTATAAAGCTGAGAAATAATCCCTAGCTATCCACACCAATCACAATATATACACAAATGTCTTTCTTACTAATATGAATCAATGCTTTGATTTGCCTCCAAAGACATTAGAGTGACTCTACAGGCTGCAGTCATTTCTAAGCTGCTGTATTTCTAGACAATGGAGTGAGGACTGCTGTGTCATAGCCAGCAATAAATAAAGAGTATGTATGTTCACTTAAAGGGGTACTCTGCCCCTACACATGTTATCCCCTATCTAAAGGACCCCCGCGATCTCCCTGTTACACCCGGCATTCATTTATAGCATTGGGTGCAGTGCCGGAGGTCCCCTTTCATAGACTTGCATTGAGGGATTGTGGCAGTGAAGTCACAAGCTGAGTATGGCTGTGACGTCACGAGCCTCCGCCCTGCATTGTCAGTCATCTGGCATAGAGCCGAGATTGCAGGGGTCCCCAATGGCGGGACCCCCGCGATCAGACATCTTATATCCTATCCTTTGGATAGGGGATAAGATGTCTAGGGGCGGGGCACCCCTTTAAGGAAAAATATATATATATTGTAATTTGTCTGTAAATGTTTTTTTTTATTTTTTTATTTTTTTTTTGAACAGCGACTCATGCTATTTGAAAATCTGCCATGTATTTTTACTGTCTAACTTAAGGACTATTTTTCATAGGCTGATGGTGCACATCTCAATGACAATCGCTAGATCGGTCATGCAACTCTAAAATCATTGTGGGGTCACATCCCCTGTTTACATAGTGTTATGTGCTGCTGATAAGGATGACATTATTGGGCACATAAAAGATCCAATCAGCCAACAAACAAGAGTTTTCCCTTCGTTGTCCGATCTCTGGCCCTTTTACATTGGTCAGTTATTCGAATAAGGAATGCTCCTAGGATGGCTCATTTGGGCAATTATTGGCCTTCGTAAAAGGGCCTTGGGTTTGCCTCATTCATTATTTGACTTAGTTTTACATCAATAAGCATCAAAAAGTAGAACATTTTGGTTTGTTTAAGTCATGTCCAACAAACTTTTTCAATGTGCAAAAGTGTGTAAAAATTGTCTAAAACACAACAAAAATTATGTTTGCCCCAAATTTTTGCAGACAGTTTTGATTTCTTCTCCCATTATGTTATGGTCTTAAATGCACTCAAAATACAGAGGGGAAAACTTAAAAGGGTTTTCCACTTTGGATAATTCTTCACTATAGAGAGAGATTTAGGGAAATCAGTGTAGAGGAAATGTTGCCCATAGCAACCAATCAGATTGCTTCTTTCATTTTTCAGAGGCCTTTTTAAAAATGAAAGAAGCGATCTGATTGGTTGCTATCGGCAACTGGTCAACTTTTCCTCTACACAGGTTTTGATAAATCTCCCCCTTAGAAGGATACTTTGACAACAGGCAGATAACAAAGTACCCTCTACTGGGACTCTTAGCAATCAGCTATAATCTGTGGAGAAACCTGGAAGTATGTGTTCCAATTTCCATGCAGCGCCACCACAGGAGAAATTAAGAATTGCACAGCACTTATTTAATTCAATGGGTTGTCTGTGTAAAGTAGGACAAGATAAGTCCTCTTGAGTGAGACAAGCTCCACTCTGGACAAAAGGTCAGGGCCATAAACAGAGGACCGCTTTCTTATAGCTCCCTACTACCTGGGTCTTCTGAACTGACAACCCTATGAGGCTATTAGACCCCAATGCAGAATATGTAACATGGCCTCATATAAACTATTTACCTAATAACTATTTATTTATCTTCTTAGGTGGAAGAGATGCCTTTTGGTCCATGCAGGCACCAGGATCCGGGTACAAATACTATCTCTACATCCTCAATAGCTCTGCCCATGAGCATACAATATACATGCATAGTTTGCATGTTTTAAACTAAATCTGACCCAGTTATAGTAAATAAGATATATAATTTACATCACACTTTGTGTTCATTTCTTGATAGGATACCATTAGAAGTTGTTAGAGAAGTTGTTAGTCAAGGAAAATATTCCTAACTAGAAGGTTAGAATGTTTTTTTTACTTGTTATTAGCAATTGTTTTCCTACTATAGATGCACTGTCTAAGATCATGAATATTTCTTATTAGCTCTTTCTACCTACGGTAGTTGTCTGTGTGTCTATAGCCTAAGGCAAAACTACATAGCAGACATCAGAGAGAAACCGTTGAAGGAACTTGTTACCTGCAGTGATTTTATTGTGAAACCTGACCTATAAATTACAATGACATGAGGTTACGGCTGTTTGTATTTCATGGTCTCAGAAGAATTGTTGAAAAAGCAATGTACCGTATTTATCGGGGTATACCACGCACCGGCCTATAACACGCACCCTCATTTTACCAAGGATATTTGGGTAAAAAAAGTTTTTTACCCAAATATCCATGAAAAAATGAGGGTGCGTGTGTGCGTGTGTATACCCCGATATACCCCCAGGAAAGGCAGGGGGAGAGAGGCCGTCGCTGCCCGCTTCTCTCCCCCTGCCTTTCCTGGGGTCTAGAGCGCTGTTGTCGGCCCTTTTCATCCCCTGGTTATCGGCGCCGCTGCCCGTTCTGTCCCCCTGACTATCGGTGCCGGCGCCGATAGCCAGGGGGAGAGAAGCGGCGCCGACAGCCAGGGGGAGAGAAGGGGCAGCGGCACCCATTGCCGGTGCCGCTGTCCCGTTGCCTCCCCCCATCCCCGGTGGCATAATTACCAGAGTCCGGTCCGCGCTGCTCCAGGCCTCCGTCGTGCGTCCCCGGCGTCATTGCTATGCGCTGAACGGCGCGGCGCATGACGTCAGAGCGCCGCGCCGTGCATAGCAACGACGCTGGGGACGCACGACGGAGGCCTGGAGCAGCGCGGACCGGACTCAGGTAATTATGCCACCGGGGATGGGGGGAGGCAACGGGGCAGCGGCGCCGGCAATGGGTGCCGCTGCCCCTTCTCTCCCCCTGGCTGTCGGCGCCACTTCTCTCCCCCTGGCTATCGGCGCCGGCACCGATAGTCAGGGGGACAGAACGGGCAGCGGCGCCGATAACCAGGGGGTGAGAAGGGCCGACAGCAGCGCTCTAGACCCCAGGAAAGGCAGGGGGAGAGAAGCGGGCAGCGACGGCCTCTCTCCCCCTGCCTTTCCTGGGGGTGTATCGGCGTATAACACACACACAGACTTTAGGCTAAAAATTTTAGCCTAAAAAGTGCGTGTTATACGCCGATAAATACGGTATATTTTTATGAAAAAAATGTTAATGCTCTACAATAGTTAACTATCGCTAAATATCATTTTAACTTCAGGTACTGTGCTAATGGCTTTAGGTATTGTGGTTGGAACCACTCTTGGAGACTAGCTAAGTGTATGGTACCTTCTGATCTATGACAGCACATCTTCAATAGAAAAAGAAGCATACTTAAACACCTCTGAAAAAATTGAGTTACCAAATCTTAATTTCTACTATTAATTTAATCTGTAAAAATAAATACTTTCTTTACTGCAACAAGCAAGCCAATGCTGGGCATTATAAAACTCAAAACTTAAAAAAAACTTTGCTATATTAAGCTAAATATTAATTATTTCAATAATGCATATTAAAAACCTTTTGGAACTTTTCTGTGATTGGTCTTGAATACTGAAGGACAGTGGAGGTTACTTTTGGTCATTCTCTCAATGATTCCTTATATTTCTATTCTACTTTGGTCAGAGGCAAAGGGAAGTCAGAGTTGAAGCATAGGCAGGGGGCAAGATCATTTAGCCAGAAACAAGTAGGTGGATTGTGGCAGCCAGCACAGGTTTAGGTTCAATAGTCCAGGTGAAGCACATGAGAATTAATACACTATAAGGGGGAGATTTATCATTATTTGTCTATTGTAGACACAGATCTACCCCTTTACACTGCCTGTCTAATTTACTCTTTACTCTTGCTCAAAATTTACAAAAGTTGTGCATGTCCTTTGATACATTTTTTACAAATATACTCTACTGTGCACTCCTTCTCTACCGCACACTTCACAGAGCTGTAGCATTTTCCCACAGTACACTGCTCACAAAGCTAGAAGTGCCGGAGCAGCAGTGTGTGCCGAACAAAACTCTGCACAATAGTAAAATCATTAATCTTTATAAAGTACACAGCATGTCTGGGTTTAAAAATTATGTAATTTTGCTAAACAATCTGTCCCCTTACCTCTATATTAGTTTTTACGAAGGAGAATGCCTCCAAGTGTTGAAAAACTTGGCATGCTGGCACTTGCAGTTTTGCAACAACTGGGGACACAGTCAACTCTGCTGCATACACATAGTCAAACACTCAGCTCTTCTGCATGTACACAATCACAAACTCAGCTCTGCTTCATACACATGATCACACACTCAGCTCTGCTGCATACACATATTCACACACTCAGCTCTGCAGCATATACACAATCATACACTCAGCTCTGCAGCATATACACAATCACACACTCAGCTCTGCTGCATATACACATAGTCACACACTCATCTCTGTTGCATATAAACAATCACACACTCAGCTCTGCTGCATATCACAATCACACACTCAGCTCTGCTTCATACACACAATCACACACTCAGCTTTGCTGCATACACACAATCACACAATCAAACACTCAGCTCTGCTGCATACTGTCACGATCCCGGCTGGTAGGAGGTTAATTCTCTGTGCCAGAGAGGGATTGGCGAGGACCGTGCTAGTGGACCGGTTCTAAGTCACTACTGGTTTTCACCAGAGCCCGCCGCAAAGCGGGATGGTCTTGCTGCGGCGGTAGTGACCAGGTCGTATCCACTAGCAACGGCTCAACCTCTCTGACTGCTGAAGATAGGCGCGGTACAAGGGAGTAGACAGAAGCAAGGTCGGACGTAGCAGAAGGTCGGGGCAGGCAGCAAGGATCGTAGTCAGGGGCAACGGCAGGAGGTCTGGAACACGGGCTAGGAACAAACAAGGGAACGCTTTCACTAGGCACAAGGGCATCAAGATCCGGCAAGGGAGTGCAGGGGAAGTGAGGTATAAGTAGGGAGTGCACAGGTGGGAACTAATCAAGGTAATTGGGAAGATTGGACCAGGCACCATCATTGGTGCACTGGCCCTTTAAATCGCAGAGACCCGGCGCGCGCGCGCCCTAGGGAGCGGGACCGCGCGCGCCGGGACAGGACCGACGGAGAGCGAGTCAGGTACGGGAGCCGGGGTGCGCATCGCGAGCGGGCGCCACCCGCATCGCGAATCGCATCCCGGCTGGAGGCGGTACCGCAGCGCACCCGGTCAGGAGATCTGACCGGGGCGCTGCAGCAACGAGGATGAGGCGAGCGCTCCGGGGAGGAACGGGGACCCGGAGCGCTCGGCGTAACAGTACCCCCCCCCTTGGGTCTCCCCCTCTTCTTGGGTCCAAAGAACCTGAGGAACAAAAACTCAATTCTTTCGTGATGAGGTCCGATGCACATTAGGAGGGGTTCCGTGCGGTAACGCACGGCACAGTCCAAACTTTCATTGTTAACACAATTGCTGTAGAGGGGTCTGGCGAGACTGGTCACAGGGACGTTGAACCTGTTGATAAGAGAGGCCAAAAAAAAATTTCCTGCAGATCCGGAATCCAAGAAGGCCATAGTAGAGAAGGAGAAGGTAGAGGCAGATATCCGCACAGGCACAGTAAGGCGTGGAGAAGCAGAGTTGACATCAAGAACTGTGTCACCTTTGTGCGGAGTCAGCGTACGTCTTTCCAGGCGGGGAGGACGGATAGGACAATCCTTCAGGAAGTGTTCGGTACCGGCATAGTACAGGCAAAGATTCTCCATGCGGCGTCGTGTCCTCTCTTGAGGTGTCAAGCGAGACCGGTCAACTTGCATAGCCTCCACGGCGGGAGGCACAGGAACGGTTTGCAGAGGACCAGAGGAGAGAGGAGCCGGGGAGAAAAAACGCCTCGTGCGAACAAAGTCCATATCCAGGCGGAGCTCCAGACGCCATCCGGAAAAACGCATGTCAATGCGAGTGGCAAGATGAATGAGTTCATGTAGGTTAGCAGGAGTTTCTCGTGCGGCCAGAACATCTTTAATGTTGCTGGATAGGCCTTTTTTAAAGGTCGCGCAGAGAGCCTCACTATTCCAGGACAACTCGGAAGCAAGAGCACGGAACTGAATGGCGTATTCGCCAACGGAAGAAACACCCTGGGCCAGGTTCAGCAGGGCAGTCTCGGCAGAAGAAGCTCGGGCAGGCTCCTCGAAGACACCACGGACCTCAGCGAAGAAGGACTGGACTGTGGCTGTGGCAGGATCATCGCGGTCCCAGAGTGGTGTGGCCCCAGACAAGGCCTTTCCAGAAAGGAGACCACGGCAAAGTCTAGAGTCCTCATCAAATTTGTCCGGCAGGGACAAGCAGAGGTTAGGAGCGGCCGGTTGCTGCGGAGGAGTTGCAGGAGCCGGCGGAGGAGATGGTTGTTGCAGCTGCTGTGTCTGTGACTGAAGTTGCTGTATCTGCGGCAGCAGCTGCTGTATCTGAGACTGAAGTTGCAGAGTCACGGTGGTCAAGTATGCCAGCTGGTGATTTCGTTGGGCAATCTGTCGGGCTTGCTGGGCGACCAGTGTGGGGAGGTCGGCGACAAGTGGCAGAGGAACTTCAGCGGAATCCATGGCCGGATCTACTGTCACGATCCCGGCTGGTAGGAGGTGGATTCTCTGTGCCAGAGAGGGATTGGCGAGGACCGTGCTAGTGGACCGGTTCTAAGTCACTACTGGTTTTCACCAGAGCCCGCCGCAAAGCGGGATGGTCTTGCTGCGGCGGTAGTGACCAGGTCGTATCCACTAGCAACGGCTCAACCTCTCTGACTGCTGAAGATAGGCGCGGTACAAGGGAGTAGACAGAAGCAAGGTCGGACGTAGCAGAAGGTCGGGGCAGGCAGCAAGGATCGTAGTCAGGGGCAACGGCAGGAGGTCTGGAACACGGGCTAGGAACAAACAAGGGAACGCTTTCACTAGGCACAAGGGCATCAAGATCCGGCAAGGGAGTGCAGGGGAAGTGAGGTATAAGTAGGGAGTGCACAGGTGGGAACTAATCAAGGTAATTGGGAAGATTGGACCAGGCACCATCATTGGTGCACTGGCCCTTTAAATCGCAGAGACCCGGCGCGCGCACGCCCTAGGGAGCGGGACCGCGCGCGCCGGGACAGGACCGACGGAGAGCGAGTCAGGTACGGGAGCAGGGGTGCGCATCGCGAGCGGGCGCCACCCGCATCGCGAATCGCATCCCGGCTGGAGGCGGTACCGCAGCGCACCCGGTCAGGAGATCTGACCGGGGCGCTGCAGCAACGAGGATGAGGCGAGCGCTCCGGGGAGGAACGGGGACCCGGAGCGCTCGGCGTAACAGTACCCCCCCCCTTGGGTCTCCCCCTCTTCTTGGGTCCAAAGAACCTGAGGAACAAAAACTCAATTCTTTCGTGATGAGGTCCGATGCACATTAGGAGGGGTTCCGTGCGGTAACGCACGGCACAGTCCAAACTTTCATTGTTAACACAATTGCTGTAGAGGGGTCTGGCGAGACTGGTCACAGGGACGTTGAACCTGTTGATAAGAGAGGCCAAAAAAAAATTTCCTGCAGATCCGGAATCCAAGAAGGCCATAGTAGAGAAGGAGAAGGTAGAGGCAGATATCCGCACAGGCACAGTAAGGCGTGGAGAAGCAGAGTTGACATCAAGAACTGTGTCACCTTTGTGCGGAGTCAGCGTACGTCTTTTCAGGCGGGGAGGACGGATAGGACAATCCTTCAGGAAGTGTTCGGTACCGGCATAGTACAGGCAAAGATTCTCCATGCTGCGTCGTGTCCTCTCTTGAGGTGTCAAGCGAGACCGGTCAACTTGCATAGCCTCCACGGCGGGAGGCACAGGAACGGTTTGCAGAGGACAAGAGGAGAGAGGAGCCGGGGAGAAAAAACGCCTCGTGCGAACAAAGTCCATATCCAGGCGGAGCTCCAGACGCCATCCGGAAAAACGCATGTCAATGCGAGTGGCAAGATGAATGAGTTCATGTAGGTTAGCAGGAGTTTCTCGTGCGGCCAGAACATCTTTAATGTTGCTGGATAGGCCTTTTTTAAAGGTCGCGCAGAGAGCCTCACTATTCCAGGACAACTCGGAAGCAAGAGCACGGAACTGAATGGCGTATTCGCCAACGGAAGAAACACCCTGGGCCAGGTTCAGCAGGGCAGTCTCGGCAGAAGAAGCTCGGGCAGGCTCCTCGAAGACACCACGGACCTCAGCGAAGAAGGACTGGACTGTGGCTGTGGCAGGATCATCGCGGTCCCAGAGTGGTGTGGCCCCAGACAAGGCCTTTCCAGAAAGGAGACCACGGCAGAGTCTAGAGTCCTCATCAAATTTGTCCGGCAGGGACAAGCAGAGGTTAGGAGCGGCCGGTTGCTGCGGAGGAGTTGCAGGAGCCGGCGGAGGAGATGGTTGTTGCAGCTGCTGTGTCTGTGACTGAAGTTGCTGTATCTGCGGCAGCAGCTGCTGTATCTGAGACTGAAGTTGCAGAGTCACGGTGGTCAAGTATGCCAGCTGGTGATTTCGTTGGGCAATCTGTCGGGCTTGCTGGGCGACCAGTGTGGGGAGGTCGGCGACAAGTGGCAGAGGAACTTCAGCGGAATCCATGGCCGGATCTACTGTCACGATCCCGGCTGGTAGGAGGTGGATTCTCTGTGCCAGAGAGGGATTGGCGAGGACCGTGCTAGTGGACCGGTTCTAAGTCACTACTGGTTTTCACCAGAGCCCGCCGCAAAGCGGGATGGTCTTGCTGCGGCGGTAGTGACCAGGTCGTATCCACTAGCAACGGCTCAACCTCTCTGACTGCTGAAGATAGGCGCGGTACAAGGGAGTAGACAGAAGCAAGGTCGGACGTAGCAGAAGGTCGGGGCAGGCAGCAAGGATCGTAGTCAGGGGCAACGGCAGGAGGTCTGGAACACGGGCTAGGAACAAACAAGGGAACGCTTTCACTAGGCACAAGGGCATCAAGATCCGGCAAGGGAGTGCAGGGGAAGTGAGGTATAAGTAGGGAGTGCACAGGTGGGAACTAATCAAGGTAATTGGGAAGATTGGACCAGGCACCATCATTGGTGCACTGGCCCTTTAAATCGCAGAGACCCGGCGCGCGCGCGCCCTAGGGAGCGGGACCGCGCGCGCCGGGACAGGACCGACGGAGAGCGAGTCAGGTACGGGAGCCGGGGTGCGCATCGCGAGCGGGCGCCACCCGCATCGCGAATCGCATCCCGGCTGGAGGCGGTACCGCAGCGCACCCGGTCAGGAGATCTGACCGGGGCGCTGCAGCAACGAGGATGAGGCGAGCGCTCCGGGGAGGAACGGGGACCCGGAGCGCTCGGCGTAACACATACACATGATCACACATATCCATTTAACTGTATGGTCACCATGGTTACATCACTCATCAAGGACAGCGGGAGTTACATTTTACACAGTTATTCAGATCTCCAGTCTGTATAGATCAGAGTCTAATCTAAATATGTAATACATATTTGCTGGACTTGCTGGACTTATTCTTATAACATTTTAAGTGTCCTTGATGCACAATAAAATCAGGACTTGCACAAAATGTGTGTGTGTAAAGAGAAAAGATGCAGTTGATAAATCGATGTCCACCACACAATCAGCTCTACCATACACCGTGATTTAGAATTCCACCTGAGCAAAAAAACACGCAAAATTGGAATTGCGCAAAAAAGATTGTGGAATATAGACAGTGAAAACTGTGTATATATAATGATAAATTCCCCCCTAAGAGATCAGGCAGAGATGGAATCAAGAGGTAAGTCACACACTAGTATTTTAGGAAGTCGAAGAGACCAGACAAGAAACTGTAGGAGGGTAAGCAGAATGGCAAAAGCTGGGGAGAGAGCGAGTCATACACAGACCAAAAGCCTGAAGTGGTTAATGACTATAGTGGTAGTCAGGAATCATCATATTATAGATGATTTACACATTGTAGCCATGCATTTTTTCGACTTACAATTGATTAAAAATGTGGAAAGTTTTCTGGAGGTCTAAACTTGGATGTAAATTTGACATCTTTATTTTCCTTAAAGGGTACTCCGGTGATTTTTTTTTTTTTTTTAATCAACAGACTTGTAAATTACTTCTATTTGAAAATCTTAATCTTTCCAGTACTTATCAGCTGCTGTATGTTACAGAGGAATTTGTATATTATTTTCTGTCTAACCACAGTGCTCTCTGCTGCCACCTCTGTCCATGTCATGAACTGTCCAGAGCAGGAACAAATTCCCATAGCAAACCTCTCCTGCTCTGGAAATTTCCTGACATGGGCAGAGTTGTCAGCAGAGAGCACTGTGTTTAGACTGGAAACAATTATACTTCCTCTGTAGTATACAGCAGCTCATAAAAACTGAAACAATAAAGATTTTTTTAATAGAAGTGATTTACAAATCTGTTTAACTTTCTGGCACCAGTTTCCTAGAATTTTTTCCCCCAATGGAGTACCCCTTTAACGTCAAACTATATTGTTTATGCTTCAATACATTGAAATTAAAACATTATTTTAAGAAGAAGACCATAGCATAAACAAGGTAAATTATTGACGGATATGAATGACACCATTAACCATTAATGCAAAGTTCCAATGCTCTTTATATAGCCATCTATAAATTACAGGAGGGTGCTTCGTCTGGCCCCTTGCTCTTGACAACTGAGCACCACTACATGAGTTCATGTATAAAGGGAATAGCATGGCGTTTTCCATTTGAGGACCAGTGGATATGCGTAGTATATAATGCTGACTTCAGACATCTTTAAACAAGATAAAAAAGGTTGTCCCATCTGAACAACCCCATCTAGCATGGCCTGTTTAGTTATCTAGTCTACATGTAATGGGATTTTCCAACTCAAAAACTCCTTTGGAGCCAGAGCAGAGAATTACTGCAAAAATGACACCCACTCCAGTGGGCTAAACATGACCATGGTATTTATGGTTTTCAGTTTGTTTGCACCATGTAGGCTGCTGCACGAGAAATGAGTGAATGCTGGGAGTTTACCTTTTTATACCAGCTCATTGGCATGGGTGGTAGACAAACTCAACCTTCAGCAACTAGTTAACTTGCAAACTGACTTTAATCTAAAAAGAGAAAACTTTATAAAACCCCTATTTGGAACTATCTGCAATTCTTCAACTTCATCTTGTCTGCAGTCAAATTCTACACTTACTAAGAGAACGCATATAACGTTACCTGCATCTGCCCAGCTCCTCCACAGTGTTTACCGTACAAACTGACCATATGGTAAGAACTGCAAAAGTATTTTTTTAAAAGAACTTAAATTGTTCATGTGTTAAGGCAATAGTCGGAATGCCCTTCTGTACTGTTATATAATGCAAATTAAGTAACACATTACTGATGCAGAAAAAAAAATGTGATCTTGCTTATATGTTTTCTTGTGTATAAAGTTTAGAAAGTTTCCTTTTCTGAACGCTGTTCTTTCAGCTGTGATGCCTTTTTTCTCTAGTTAATGTCATCAAAAACTTTCTTAAGCTCTTTGTTTTCTTTCTTAGCCGGCCCTTTAAACCACCTCATCCAGCCATTTCTCATTATTGTCAGCGATGACATTTTTTGTTTTCCTCGTATCTCCACATCATAAGGTATTTTAACCCCTTGGAGACATCTGCATATTTTCAAAAGTTACTGTTCCTTAAAGGACCCTATAAAGTTACCACTTAAAATTCCTGTAAGTCAGCTATTTATTATTTTTTGCTTTGTAGACTCTTTCTTCTCGTCGCTCTGCTTTCTGTTAAGATCCTGTTTTAATATTCCGCTCAGCTCTAAGACAATAGATGAATTTGCTCAGCAGTTTGGCTGCTTCTGAAATGATGATGGACACCAAATTATGCCAGAACCAAAAGAAGATGAAATGACACATTCCGCCTCAAAGAGGTCTTCTGAAGCTTTTATTTTCCTTTCCTGCCCTTGAATTTCCATTATATGACTCAGATCTGAAACGACATTAGTTGAATTAATCTGTCTTGCAAACATATAAATTCATAAAGCGCAGACATGCCGTTCATCCTCAAAGAAGTTCACGCGGGGGAAATGTTTATTCTTATGGAACATTCCTAACACATCTAATGGCCTAAATGGGCTGCCACGGAAGCTAATTACAGATATATGTTATAGAAGCTGGATTATAAAACCTATATATTAGGTTCTTTGCTGAAAGGTTGAGGGCTTTCGAGACGTAGTATCACATACAATGTTCACCTATTTTTCCACTTAAACTCCAGCGCATAAAAGTTATTGGACAATAAACCTTGTGAAAACAAATGCTTAAAGTTCACAGTATATAGTAATCCACCACCTAACTTCCTGCATTCCATCTCTCAGCAGCACTACATAAAGCAAGTACGGATTTCCACCACTCTGACAAAAGAAAGCAATTAACACTTCTTTCTTCTACCCAGCAATTACATCAGCATTAGAAAGAGAAATATAAATCATTCCCATGTTCCAGCATTAAAGCGACGGGGAGTCCAGAGCACATGAACCTTCCTAAAACTTTATTTCATTTTTTTTTAAATATTATTTATATGTCATGTCAACTAAAGAGCTAGGATTTTATGAACAAACATACCTAAATATATTCCACCTAATTAGTCATTAATTTTTATGTAAAAATGTTCTGAGTTTATTTTTTTGTTTTTTAATCAAGAATGTAATTGCCTTGACAAAATAAATGCGGTATTCAGTTTCGTTTTTATGGCCCTGTAAATGTGCAACTCTCAGCCTCTTGTTGTGTCAGCATGGGGTGGTAAAGTTCTGCTTTCCCAGCCTTTTAAACTATTGCCGACGTTGTTTGATTTCTAGTTATGTACATTTAAAAGAAGACAGACGGTCACAATCATAAGGCTTTTTTTCCCGCCTGCTGTGGTGTAGAATGCTCTTGAAAATAGTTAATTTTACGTCTAATACACATAATAATAGTGCTTGTTGTTTGTGAATGTGACTTGGAAAAGAAAACACTGTAGTGTAGAAATTGAAAAAATGCACGAAGATTGTCCCAAATTTAGAGGTGCATAACCTCAGAGTCAGGCAACTACCATTCTTACATGTGGTTCAAGGAGAGCAAGTAAGTAGCTGCAGCATACGGATTTCAAACCCATACAAGAGATTGCAACAGTCTGATCCTCCATGATGTTTGACCCTTTATTATGTTGAAGCAGGAGGTATAATGTTAGATGTCAGCTACACAATGAGCACACACAGCAGTCAGGAGACCTAATCACCACCCCGCCACTGCAGGTCGTTAGCCGTCCCACCACTCACTTTTAACTAATGTAAGTTAAGGACTAAGTCCAATTTGGCCTTAAAGGGGTAGTCTAATGATAAAAAGGATAGGGGATAAGTTTCAGATCATGGGGGTCTGATCGCTGGGGCCCCCCGCGATCTCTCGGTGTGGTGGTCAACACGCCCCCTTCCGTGGGCTGTCGGGGGCCCCATACAGGAGATCGCAGGGGGGCCCCAGCGGTTGGACCCCCCACGATCTGAAACTTATCCTCTATCCTTAGGATAGGGGATAAGTTTTTCACCACTGGAATACTCCTTTAAAGGTGTACTCCGCTGCTCAGCGTTTGGAACAAACTGTTCCGAACGCTGGAGCCTACACCGGGAGGTTATGCTGTCATAGCCCCGTCCCTCATGACGTCACACCCCGCCCATTCATGCGCAGCGAAATGTGTTTTATTATTACTAATTAAAACCTGTTGGATATTACCTTCCCTCTGCGAGTCCTGTGTCCTGTTCAGCGCCACGGATCCTGGCATAACAAAGCTCTGTCTCTATACTCTTGCACACAAATCCAGGAAGGCTGCAGACGGACCTTTGTCTAACTACACACCTTTACCATTGTTGTGCATGTTGGTGCACAAACCTGTTCGGTAAGCGGTATTGAATCCCCCAATACCCTATACCCTTACCATCTCCGTTACTCCACAGGGATCGCCTCTGTTTTTTGTATGTGGACAGAAACGCATAGGGAATGCATGAATATTTTGCTTACCAGTAGATCTTACCCATGTATTTGGAGAAGAAATTATTTTCTCTATTAAGTAAAGGTGAAAGGTGAAATTGGAGTAGGCCCTGGCCTAACTGAAATACCAGTTGCTTTGGATATTGCTCATCTATTGTTTTATATTTCTTTTGAAAACTTCTGTTTGGCTCTGTAATATAGTCAAATTGTGATGTACTACGTCTCATAATAATAATAATAATAATAATAATAATACACGTCTCTCCCAGTTGGATTTGATAAAAGTTACATTTGACAGCACCTCTAGTTCATAATTTCTGTACCTTCATAACGTAGTACACAAACATAAATGGTTACTGTCATTTCAAACAACAATTTCAAACAAACAATTCCTTGCAGATTTGTAAATTACTTTACTTATTTCACTTTTTTACAATCTGCCGTTCCCTACTTAGCTTGACCGCTGTTGTCAAGCTCAGTCTATCTCTAATAACAGAGAAACGAGGACACAACACAAAAAAGTCGGGGAAGAGCTTAGTGCTAAGTGCAGAAGAGAGCAATTCTGGGCTGTGCACCTGCAACCTGTAAGTCAGTCTATGTCCTCCAGAATATCGACAGTGTCCCTGAAAGGTAAATCACCGCTTCCATCTCATCTCAGCTGCAGCAACAGTTCATTTTTCAGAAGAAGACAGAATGAGAAAATGCTATGAACCATGGAAGGGACTCACAGGGGGTCTATGACAGCAGAAGGAGCATTAAAATCACCAAAATCCACTAAAAGCCATTACTCTGAATGGTTAATGTAGCAAAACCATGCAGGAATACATTGTAACAAAGAAGTAATGATCAGCAAAACACAGACATTAATAATAAGCCCTTGTAACCTATAATGGCCAATGTACTTTTAGCTGCAAATCAGAGGATTTGAGGGGGTTTGAGTTTCTGAAAGGAAGAAGAATACAAAGGAAACAGGATCAAGGAAATGTTTTGCACAAATTTAAGGTGTAATGGTGCAGGAACATCCTAAGATCGGGCCAAAAATGATGGTAGCAGCTCATCTTGCCCTCTGGGCTGCTAAAAACTGAGAAAGATATTGTTTCCTTTACATATAATAGTAATTCATGATAAAAAAAAAATACCTATATCCCATATACTTGTATATATACATAATTCAGCTGCAAACTATGACCTGGTTGCAACCACTGGGAAAATTTGCTGCTAAGAGGTGCAGATGACTGTTATGGTATAAAGGCAAAGCACACCTTTCCCAGAGCTGATGGCAGTTGCCAAAGCACCAACAAACCATGGTTGCACACCTTCCAGCTCTTTTTCACCGAGCCCTGTAGAAGTCAAGAAGGGAGTTGGAGGCGGAGGACAAGTGAGAAGACTGTGGCACTTGAGCTACTAGACACTGTCTCTTTGACATTTGGCTGAGAAATAAAATGTTATATATATATATATATATATATATATATATATATATATATATATATAGGTTTGTCAACCACCATAATCTCCAGGAAAGGTTTATTTTGCTTTCATACCCTAAGGCTGCTTTCACACTATGAAAATTCCTCCTTTACAAACATCCGTTAGAAAAGCCCTGTTAAACGGCCGTTAAACAATTCCATTAAAGTCTATGGGATTTTTTGATTATCCGTTATGACCCGTTATAGTCTGTCATGAATAACGGCTGTTAATTGTAACGGAAGAAATAATGGCACATGCACTTATTTTTCTTCCGTCACAAGAAACGGGTAAATTAACGGCCGTTATCTTTAACATTGAAGTCTATGGCTCACAGATGAGCCTTTATGTCATCCGTTTGCACCCAGTTTATAATATCCATTATTACTTCTGAGCATGCACAGAAGAGGTGACATCAGCAGACTCCTGCAGTACTGAGGGACCACTACTACACCCATCATGGAACACACTTGTTTCCTTGATGGGAGTAGTAATTCCCTTGCTGTTGGAGTCTACAGACAGCCGGGAAGGCTACATTAGTGTTTGTACTACTACCCCCATCATGGAACAGAGTCTGCTCCATGATGGGGGTTTCACTTCTGAGACCCCATGCGATCCGAAGTTAGTAAGCAGGGGAGCGGGCAGCAAGGTCCACAACCCTGCAATGTACAGTGTGTTTTAACTTTCATTTTTGAATCCCCCGCGGGGAGCCCTGAATGGCCGGTACTGAGGAGCCAATCAGGGCTCTCAGTGGGAGATTTAAAAATGAACATTGTGAGTAGCAGGGGCCATATCTATATTAAAAGTGCTGTGAGGGGCAAGATATATAGCACTGCAGGGGGGGGGCAGACATATAGCCTATATATCTAGCCCCCAGCAGCTCATTAGATATGACCCCCACTGGCGCATTAATAAATATGTACCCCCCCGCTTGCGCATTTATAAATATAACCCCCGCTGGCACATTAATAAATATACCCCCCGCCGGCGCTTTAATAAATATATACCCCCCCCGCTAGCGCATTAAATATATACCCCCTGCAGCGCATGCATAATGTAGCCTCATATCTAATGTGCTATATATCTGGGGCTAGATATATAGGCTATATGTCTGCCCCCCACCTGCAGCGCTATATATCTTGCCACCCACATCGTTTTTAATATACATATGGCCCCCTGCTACTCACAATGTTCATTTTTAAATCTCCCGCTGAGAGCCCTGAATGGCTCCTCGGTACTGTCCATTCAGGTCTCCCCGCAGGGGGTTTCATAAATGAAAGTTAAAACACACCATATATTGCAGGATTGTGGAGCATGCCGCCCGCTCCCCTGCTTAATAACTTCAGATCACATCGGGTCTCAGAAGTGAAACCCGGTGCGATCAATCCCTCAGCCCCTGTACTACAACCCCCATCATGGAACAGACTCTGTTCCATGATGGGGGTAGTAGTACAAACACTAATGTAGCCTCCCCAGCTGTCTTCAGACTCCCGCAGCCAGGGAATTACTACTCCCATCATGGAAACAAATCCAATCATGGAAACAAATATTTATTCAGCGTTAGCACCCGTTATTTCATCTGTTATTAAACGTCCATTTTTACACAGAAAACGGACGTTTAATAACGGATGAATGGTCATAGTGTGAAAGCAGCCTAACAGTATCTGTTACTCTTAGCAGAAAATATTGCTGACAGTTTCCCTCTATTCAACCAGGCTAAACAGCCACTAAAGGCCTCATGAGTATCTCTATTAGACGAAGCTTTACCTAACTCTGCTGATCATATGCTCTCCTATTTATTGATTGTTAAAAAAAAAATGTTGCAAACGTCAAGAGAAACAAGAGCACTAAGGTTTTAGTTCTTTCTGACACTGAATAGAAGCAATACGCCATCTTGATTTACAATAACAATATGTGGGTATTGCATGGTGTATAACCCTCTGAAGTATATTCTTTTCAGTGATCTGTATATTTCCCAGGCAATGTTCCAAGGTTGTTTAGGTAGAACCTATTAGAATGCAGGTAAAGGAATCCCTGACCTGAATCTAAATCTGTTGTAAATAATTCATGTGGTCCTACAAAGCCTTTCTATGCTATCAGCCGCTATTATCATCATTTTACTGAGTAACTCTTCTTGAGATGGCAGATAGTTTTCATTCCATTTATAAAGAGACTCTCTTAATGACACGTAGAGGTGTCATAACTCCTGGCCGTGCTGACTATATTTGTAATGCAGAAAATGACAGCGCTGATTACTTTAATATAATGTGACTAAAATAAATATACAATTATCTTCAAAACACTGGTACAAAACTTGACAGGTGCCTCATAACCTTACAGGTTGACAGCTGTAAAGAACTTGGCTGGTCTGTGCCATATGATTTGTTTTATCTCACTATTACAATTGTTTCATTAGTTTTCTATGACAGTAAAAAATATACTCAATACGGGGGTGGGATTACTGTTATACTATCCTTAAAGGGGTACTCAGCTCTAAACATCTTATCCCCTATCCTATCCAAAGGATAGAGGATAAGATGTTTAGAGCAGAGTACCCCTTTAACATTACTTATTATGTTAAAGATGAGCAAATCTCCAGAGATTCATTTCTGGTCTGATTTGTAGAATCTGGTTAGTTTTATTTTAGGTTAAGTGTCTCAATTGTCCTTCGATTACCCATATCAAGTATTTACAGGAGCAAAGACTCCTGTCAAAGAAAGGAGTCCCTGCTCCTCTATAGTACACTGAGCAGCTAAGACTAGTGCAGAGTGCCTAGCCCAGCAAAAGTAGCCCAGCGGTGGAACGTGTGCACATTGGGGGACATTAATCAATGAATGTAGATGTTTTTTTCCCGTCTATCCTTGGTGCTTGAATGTCGCAGTAATGTAAATTTAGCGACTTATATACGACTTTTTTAATAGAAGTTTCCTAGCGTTTTGCGTAGCAGTACACCGTTTTCTGATTTAGACATGCACTGCACCCTTATTTCTCATATGCGACATTTTATTTATTTATTTTTTCTCTATAGGATCAGGATATGTAGTAGTTATACACCTCCCCTCCACCTCTATCTGTTTACTGCTATCTCTATGGGATTAGAATATATAGTAGTTAAAACACCTCCCCTCCAGCTCCATCTTTATACTGCTGCTATCTCTATGGGATCAGGATATATAGTAGTTATACACCTCCCCTCCAGCTCTCTCTGTATACTGCTGCTGCCATCTCTTTTTTTTTTTTTTTTATTACCACCACATATTACAAAAAAAAAGAATAATACAATATTTTATACCAATTTTTTCTTTTTTCTTTTTAGAAAAAAATTACACGCTGCTAAGATGATAAATTACACGCTGCTAAGCAAAAAGTTAGAAGGAAAAAAGACCGATAAAAAAAGAGTAGGGTACACTTTTAATGATAAATGTCTCCCATTGCCAGTAAGGGGATTCTACTGCACTGGAATTTCTGAGTGTAAATTTCACAGCAAAATATCACTTTAGACAAAAAAAAAAAAAAAAAAATCCCACACTCAACTTGCAAAGACATGGATTTTGGATGGATGTGGAACATTCTCTGAAGTCATACTTTTAGGGTCTATTCACACGTACAGTATTCTGCACAGTTTTGATGCGCAGGATTTTCTGCTGCAGATGTCAATGTAAACTGACTGAACACAGCTTGAAATCCTGAGCATCAAATCTGCACAGAATACCGTACATGTGAATAGACCCTTAACCCCTTAAGGACTGAGCCCTTTTTCACCTTAAGGACTCGGCCATTTTTTGCAAATCTGACCACTGTCACTTTAAACATTAATAACTCTGGAATGCTTTTAGTTATCATTCTGATTCCGAGATTGTTTTTTCGTGACATATTCTACTTTAACTTAGTGGTAAAATTTTTTGGTAACTTGCATCCGTTCTTGGTGAAAAATCCCAAAATTTGATGAAAAATTTGAAAATTTTGCATTTTTCTAACTTTGAAGCTCTCTGCTTGTAAGGAAAATGGATATTCCAAATAATTTTTTTTATTCACATATACAATATGTCTACTTTATGTTTGCATCATAAAATCGACGTGTTTTTACTTTTGGAAGACACCAGAGGGCTTCAAAGTTCCGCCGCAATTTTCCAATTTTTCACAAAATTTTGAAACTAGCTTTTTTTCAGGGACCAGTTCAGGTTTGAAGTGGATTTGAAGGGTCTTCATATTAGAAATACCCCATAAATGACCCCATTATAAAAACTGCACCCCCGAAAGTATTCAAAATGACATTCAGTAAGCGTTTTAACCCTTTACGGGTTTCACAGGAATAGCAGCAAAGTGAAGGAGAAAATTCACAATCTTCATTTTTTTTTACACTCTGTAGACCCAATTTTTGAATTTTTGCAAGGGGGTAAAAAGGAGAAAATTTTTACTTGTATTTAAAACCCAATTTCTCTCGAGTAAGCACATACCTCATATGTCTATGTAAAGTGTTCAGCGGGCGCAGTAGAGGGCTCAGAAGGGAAGGAGCGTCAAATGGTTTTTGGGGGGCATGTCACCTTTAGGAAGCCCCTATGGTGCCAGAACAGCAAAAAACCCCACATGGCATACCATTTTGGAAACTAGACCCCTCGGGGAACGTAACAAGGGGTAATGTGAACCTTAATACCCCACAGGTGATTCACAACTTTTGCATATGTAAAAAAAAAAAAAAAAAATTTTACCTAAAATGCTTGGTTTCCCTAAAGTTTTACATTTTTAAAAAGGGTAATAGCAGAAAACACCCCCCAAAATTTGAAGCCCAATTTCTCCCGATTCAGAAAACACCCCATATGGGGGTGGAAAGTGCTCTGCTGGCGCACTACAGGTCTCAGAAGAGAAGGAGTCACATTTGGCTTTTTTGAAGGAAATTTTGCTCTGGGGGCATGCCGCATTTAGGAAGCCCCTATGGTGCCAGAACAGCAAAAAAAAAACACATGGCATACCATTTTGGAAACTAGACCCCTCGGGGAACGTAACAAGGGGTAAAGTGAACCTTAATACCCTACAGGTGTTTCACAACTTTTGCATATGTAAAAAAAAAATAAAAAAAATTACCTAAAATGCTTGGTTTCCCAAAAAATTTACATTTATACAAAGGGTTAAAGTAGAAAATACCCCCCAAAATTTGAAGCCCAATTTCTCCCGATTCAGAAAACACCCCATATGGGGGTGAAAAGTGCTCTGTTGGCGCACTACAGGTCTCAGAAGAGAAGGAGTCACATTTGGCTTTTTGAAAGCAAATTTTGCTCTGGGGGGATGCCGCATTTAGGAAGCCCCTATGGTGCCAGGACCGCAAAAAAAAACCACATGGCATACCATTTTGGAAACTAGAGCCCTCGGGGGAATGTAACAAGGGGTTAAGTGAACCTTAATACCCCACAGGCGTTTCACGACTATTGCATATGTAAAAAAAAAAATAATAATTTACCTAAAATGCTTCTTTTCCCAAAAACTTTACATTTTTAAAAAGGGTAAAAGCAGAAAATATCCCCCAAAATTTGAAGCCCAATTTCTCCCGAGTACGGCAATACCCCATATGTGACCCTTAACTGTTGCCTTGAAATACGACAGGGCTCCAAAGTGAGAGCGCCATGCGCATTTGAGGCCTAAATTAGGGATTGCATAGGGGTGGACATAGGGGTATTCTACGCCAGTGATTCCCAAACAGGGTGCCTCCAGCTGTTGTAAAACTCCCAGCATGCCTGGACAGTCAACGGCTGTCCGACAATGCTGGGAGTTGTTGTTTTGCAACAGCTGGAGGCTCCGTTTTGGAAACCGTGGCGTACCAGACGTTTTTCATTTTTATTGGGGAGGGGAGGGGGGCTGTGTAGGGGTATGTGTATATATAGTGTTTTTAACTTTTTATTTTATGTTTTGTTAGTGTAGTGTAGTGTTTTTAGGGTACAGTCACACGGGCGGGGGTTCACAGTAGTTTCTCGCTGGCAGTTTGAGCTGTTGCAGAAAATTAGCTGCAGCTCAAACTTGCAGCCCGATACTTACTGTAAGCCTCCGCCCATGTTAGTGTACCCTGTACATTCACATTGGGGGGGACATCCAGCTGTTGCAAAACTACAACTCCCAGTATGCGCTGACAGACTGTACATACTGAGAGTTTTAGTTTTGCAACAGCTGTAGGCACACTGGTTATGTATCACGGAGTTTGTGACCTTACTCAGTGTTTCAAAACCAGTGTGCCTCCAGCTGTTGCAAAACTACAACTCCCAGCATGTACGGTGCATGGTGTAAGGTGACTGCTGGGAGTTGTAGTTTGCAACAGCTGGAGGCACACCGGTCGTGAAACACTGAGTTAGGTAAAAAAAAAACTCTAAGTTTCACAACCAGTGTGCCTTCAGCTGTTGCAAAACTACAACTCTCAGCATTCACCGACAGCCAACGGGCATGCTGGGAGTTGTAGTTATGCAACCAGCAGATGCACCACTACAACTCCCAGCATGCACTTTAGCTGTTTGTGCAAGTTGTAGTTATACAACAGCTGAAGGTACACTTTTCCATAGAAAAAATGTGCCTCCAGCTGTTGCAAAACCATAAGTCCCAGCATGCCCATAAGGGAATGCTGGGAGTTGTGGTGGTCTGCCTCCTGCTGTTGCATAACTACAGCTCCCAGCATGCCCTTTTTGCATGCTGGGAGCTGTTGCTAAGCAACAGCAGGAGGCTGTAACTCACCTCCTGCTGCTGCTTCATCGCAGGAAAGTCCCTCGCCGCCGTCGTCGCTCCTGGGGCCTCGATCCCAACATGGACGCCGGGGATCGGGGTCCCCAGCACCCGGGGTCGTCTTCCCGCACCAGCTCACGCCCTCCGGAAGAGGGGCGGAGCGGGTGCGGGAGTGACACCCGCAGCAGGCGCCCTGATTGGTCGGCCGGTAATCCGGCCGACGAATCAGGGCGATCGTGAGGTGGCACCAGTGCCACCTCACCACTGCAGGCTCTGGCTGTTCGGGGCCGTCTCTGACGGCCCCGATCAGCAAGCAATTCCGGGTCACCGGGTCACTGGAGACCCGATTGACCCGGAATCGCCGCAGATCGCTGGACTGAATTGTCCAGCGATCTGCGGCGATCGCCGACATGGCAGGGCATAATGACCCCCCTGGGCGATATGCCGGGATGCCTGCTGAACGATTTCAGCAGGCATCCGGCTCCGGTCCCCAACCGGCTAGCGGTGGGGACCGGAATTCCCACGGGCGTATGGATACGCCCTGCGTCCTTAAGGACTCGGAATGCAGGGCGTATCCATATGCCCTGCGTCCTTAAGAGGTTAAGGGCTATGTTTGACTTAATTTTCGTTATCGACAAGTTAGGATATCAGTGTGAGATGAGAGGTGGTAGGTTGGTTGGTTAGTATGGCTACTGGGCCCCCTGTAATATCTAGAATGGCACTACAACTCCTTTGTTTTGAAATGAGCTTCGGGTTAGCATGTAAAAAGGTTAGGAAAAACTAGCTAGAGATTGGGCCTGTAGTTGTTCCGGCTCATCATCTTCTACTTTAATTCCTGACTGTCATCATCATCACAAGTTTGTTCCATCATCCATTCACCGTCATTTGGTTCCTGTTGTCCATTGGTGATTTGCTCTTTTGTTGTTATTGTTGCCGGCCTTCATGAATATGTATTTTGTATGTTTTTCTTGAGATATTTCCTGAGGATATTTAAATATTTTAAGGCTGCAGATAGGATCCAGGAAAGGCAACTGCTAAAGGTGAAACCTGGGTTCTCCAGATCTTGAGATCAGCTTGTGTTGATATTGATATTGACCTATTACACAATGATTTTATAGTACAGAAATAAATGTACAGTGAAAAATTCACACTGTGACTTCCCATTTATGAAAAACAACATGTCACCATGCAGGTTAGAAAAATGTAGCCTAGAGAAGGAGGGAGAGAAAATGGCATAAAATAATAAAAGACCCATTACTCACCTGATAAACAACCCCCCCCCCATGCCTTAAGCAAGTGGTTCCAGCTGTTTTTTGTCGCACAGTGATGACGAGCCTGTATGCTTACACAATCACTGCGGGCAATCACAAGCTTCAGCAGTGCCATGGTGTAAGTCGCTGAGGCCCGTGATTGACTTTTGTGATCATGTGGGTATACAACCAAGTCCCCACAGCAAAAAAGACCTGTGATGAAGGCAGAAGATTCATTTGGTGAATACTGGTTTTGTGTGTTATGGCGTTCCCCTTTCTTGGATAATTTTGTCTCTGATCTTGGAAAACCCTTTAGGTTACATTCACACGAACAGGATCCTGGGCAGATTTGATGCGCAGGATTTGTAGATGCAGATTAGAAGCTGTGCTCAGTCATTAAGTTTATATTGAAATCTGCAGCAGAAAATCCTGCACATCAAATCTGTGTACGCGTGAAGGTACCCCGGCACTTAAACATCTTATCCCCTATCCAAAGGATAGGGGATAAGATTCCTGATCACGGGGGTCCCGCCGCTGGGGACCCCCGTAATCTTGCATGCCGCACCCCAATAAAATCGGGTCTGATTACTGTCGATCACGGGGCCGGAGCATTGTGACATCACGGCTCCACCCCCTCCCATAGGCTTGCATTGAGGGGGCGGAGCGTGACGCCACAATGCTCCTGCCCCGTGATCGACAGTAATCAGACCTGGAGCGAACACGCTCCAAGGACTGATTTTAACGGGGTGCGGCGTGCAAGATCACGGGGGTCCCCAGCGGCGGGACCCCCGCGATCAGGCATCTTATCCCCTATCCTTTGGATAGGGGATAAGATGTCTAAGCTCCAGAGTACCCCTTTAATGTATAAAGTGCTGTCACAGTATAGGATTAGGAGTAGCGCTCCCTTGTTACCTCATCAGTTCTTTATTGAGATGGTTCACCAATTGTTCTGTATTTATTTATCAGTTGGTGACAGTAGCACAGTTTGCCAAATTTATGAAAATGACTTATGTGTCATAATATATTACGCATAACTCATCAGACATGTAATAGGTATGACTGTATGACAGGTATAATTCATCAGACATGTAATAGGTATGACTGTATAACAGATATAATTCATCAGACATGTCAGATATTCTTCTCTTTCTAATCTGTGAAGTTACGCCTGGCACACAGGTACAACAATATTTTATATAAAACATGCACATCATAGTCATTTTTTTTTTTTTTTTTGCATATTACTCCTCTTAGCCAGTACTAGACAGTCCACTTTTATTTAGTATATAAAGTGCACCCCATTTTTGGTGCAATCATATGACATCATCGTGGTGCATTTTAAGTTATAAATTCCCTCCAAGATCTTTATAAATGTATCCTTCATTTGAAAATGTAAAACGCATATTGTCTAACTGTGAAGCATGTTAGAAAATGGTTTTGGAGTCTTGTAAACATTTGCTTCATAAGCAGAGTAGCGGAAGTGAATGATCATGCTGCGTCAGCCTTCGGAATGAGTCACTTTTTACGTGTGACCGAATTAATGGTTAAAAAAAAAAGTTTGCGTTTGTTTGTTCTACCCACACACTGTTGGCTGCAAAACCTTGTTGTAGTAAAGAGCAATTACGATCTGCCAGTAATTTATTGCTAAGGACAAGGAAAGACACCGAGCAAGTTATTTAGTGCCCAGGCTGGGGGATGTTTAAGTAGACAACGGATTACGGTAGAGAAAACAATGTAGACTTCAAATTCATTGGTCAGTAAACAAATCATTTTATGGTATTAAATGTAGAAACAATGAGGGACATGTATCAATGTTTGCTTATGTATTCTTTTTTTTAGTAATTTTTTCCTTACTTTTTTTTTGCTTATGTGCGACTTATTTATCAACTGGTTTCAGCCCGTTGATAATTTTCTTTCACGTAAGCAATTTTTCCTTTTTTTACTTTGGTAGTAGCTTTTTCTGCTCCATGTTTGAGCTGGAGTAAATTTAGTTAATTTTTAACCCTGTTGCGACTTTTTTTTTTGCGCAGTTGCGACTGTCGCAGTTAATAAATACCTGACTACCCGTAGTCCATTTTAAAATTATTATTACGCAGTTATTTTTTGGAAAACTTGCTTTTCTCGCTTTTCAGTCAAAATGTCACACGAAAAATCGCGTAGTCGCAGTTGTGACAATTTTGCGACTCTTATAGTAAAGAAAACCTGACTAAACCCGTTGATAAATGTCCATAAAGGTTCCTAAAGCAAAGATCCTTCTACATTTACATACTGTTTACAAAGAAATATCCTTATATACTTCTGTTATCAAAACCACTACCTATATAAAGGGTTTGACCTAATGATAAAGCACAAGTGTCAGGGATGTCCATTTCCAAGCAACCAAATTGCATGTATTGTAAATATAAGGATATGTTCACAAGCCAGAATGTCCGCAAGTAAAATCTTTGTGTGGACATTCAGCAGACTGTGGAAAGGAATGCACCATTTCATAGACGTCAATGCATTCCACGTGGAGTCCACACAAAGAATGGACATTTTCATGGTCAATTTGTTGAATTTTCATGCCAGATGTTTCCTGCGTGGAAATTCTGCTACGTGCACCGTGCAGCAGAAGCCCATTAAAATCAATCGGATTCTGCTGCGGAATCTCCATGCCGAATTCCAAAGCGGAATTCCGCACTGAAATTCTGACGTGTACACATAGTCTCAATATAGACTTTTGTTCATTGAGAGGTATCGTTTTAATTATGTGGGGTTGGTCCACAAAAATCAGAGCTACTTTCCATGTGAAGCAGCACCACCCCTGTCCATGGGCTGTGTCTGGCATTGCAGCTGAACTCCAATAAAGTAAATGGGGCTGAGCTACAACATCCATCACAATGGGGAGATTTAAAACATGTGCAAAGGAAAAGTGGTTCAGTTGCCCATAGCAACCAATCAGATAACTTCTTTCATTTTTAAAGAG
The DNA here is from genome assembly GCF_029499605.1 of Hyla sarda. NCBI lineage: Eukaryota > Metazoa > Chordata > Amphibia > Anura > Hylidae > Hyla > Hyla sarda. The sequence continues at coordinate 493,241,033 of NC_079189.1, read as the reverse complement.
GCCCGTGAAAAATCAAAGAAACGATCTGATTGGTTGCTATGGGCAACTGCACCACTCATCCTCTACACAGGTTTTGATAAATCTCCCCCAATGTGTGAACAGTTATTGCAATCTTTTTGGAGGAAATCGGCCATTTCTAACCCAAGACACCTCCTAAGTTCAAAAGCTGCTTGATGGTGTTTTAAAGGCAGAAAGTTAAAGGGTTATTCCAGGGAAAAAAAAATTTTTAAATTGTATATCAACTGGCTCCAGAAAGTTAAACAGATTTGTAAATTACTTCTATTAAAAAAATCTTAGTCCGTCCAATAATTATCAGCTGCTGAAGTTGAGTTGTTCTTTTCTGTCTGGCAGCAGTGCTCTCTGTTGACATCTCTGCTTGTCTCGGGAACTGCACAGAGTAGAAGAGGTTTGCTATGGGGATTTGCTTCTACTCTGGACAGTTCCCGAGACAGGTGTCATCAGAGAGCACTTAGACAGAATAGAACAACTCAACTTCAGCAGCTCATAAGTACTGAAAGGATTAAGATTTTTTAATAGAAGTAATTTACAAATCTCTTTAACTTTCTGGAGCCAGATTTATATATATATATATATATATATATATATATATATATATATATATATATATATAAAGTTTTTTTCTGGATAACCCCTTTAACTTATTATTTACACATTTACATATATCTTTGTTTTGTTTCCTTTGTTTGACTACAGCTGTGTCCGTTTTCCCACCATATTTGTGAAGGAAACTTGTTTGAACTTCCTGCCTTAAAGTGGATTACATCATTCCTTGAGAAAACTACAACCATTTCAATAAATGAATAGCACCAAAAGAAAAAGGAACATACACAACGTCCCATATTTCATGTGTAGCAGAACTACACAATAGTGGGATGCATATTGCCCTTTTATGCTGAATATAAAATACAACATTTGCCACACTGCAATAGTGATGCTTTTCTATACCTTATACATAAAACTATTTTCAATACACAGTAAAAATGTATTCAATGCGATTCTTACAATGGGAGCCATTATATTCCACTATATGCCTGTACAGTGTGATTGGTCTCAGACTGCAGATGAAGGTAAACAGGACCAGATTCATTAGTAATGTTTTCCCCCAAAATTGAATCCTCTAGTTCTCGCATGCAATGGCAAATATTTTTACATTGTATAACATATTGCTATTGCACCAGTACCAAAACCCTTTTAATGTAAAGCTCTCCCTTATCTTTAGATGCAGTCATTGTACATCTACATTGTGGCAGAAAAAAACACTTTTTTTTTCACTTAAAGGGGTACTCCGCCCCTGGCATCTTATCCCCTATCCAAAGGATAGGGGATAAGATGTTAGATCGCCGCGGTCCCGCTGCTGGGGAGCCCCGGGATCCCCGCTGCGGCACCCCGCCATCATTACTGCACAGAGCGAGTTTGCTCTGTGCGTAATGACAGGCGATACAGGGGCCGGAGCAGCGTGACGTCATAGCGCCGCTCCTCATGACATCATGGCCCGTTCCCTTAATGCAAGTCTATGGCAGGGGACGTGATGATTGCCACGCCCCCTCCTATAGACTTGTATTGACGGGGGCGGGCCGTGACGTCACGAGGGGCGGAGCCATGACGTGACGATGCTCCGGCCCCTGTATTGCCCGTCATTACGTGCAGAGCGATCTCGCTCTGCGCAGTAATGATAGCGGGGTGCTGCAGCAGCGATCCGCGGGGTCCCCAGCAGCGGGACCCCGGCGATCTGACATCTTATCCCCTATCCTTTGGATAGGGGATAAGATGTCTAGGGGCGGAGTACCCCTTTAAAGGATCTGATTTTAGATTAGTGATGAGCGGCATAGGCCATATTCGAATTTGCGATATTTCGCCAATATATGGACGAATATTCGTCATATATTCCCGAAATTCGCATATTCGTTATATTCTTTCTTGGGGTTTTTTTTGCGCAAAAGAACACTAACAAAAATATATGTGCATATGCGAAAATATGTGTGCATATTCGCAAATATTGAGCCTTCCCTTCTTTAATGGTGTAGGGAACTAATGGGCTAGTGCAGTGGTTTCCAACCTAAGGACCTCCTGATGTTGCTAAACTACAACTCCCAGCATGCCCGGACAGCCGTTGGCTGTCCGTGCATGCTGGAGTTGTAGTTTTGCAACATCTGGAGGTCCGCAGGTTGGAGACCACTGCACTAACCCATTAGTTCCCTATACCATTAAAGAAGGGAGGGCTAAATATTCGCGAATATGCGCATATGCGAAGAGCAGAGAGGGATGCAGTGCTCACTGTGATGTGTAAAACATGAAAAGCAGAAGACTTGAAAAAAGCTGCACTCACCCACTGAGAAGTATTTGCCAAACGATGCTTTATTCCAAGTGTCCGTACAGCAGACGGCAAGTCAATAGCTGGAGGTGCGGGGAGCGAGAGCCAAAGCTCTCAGGTGCGGGGGGCGTACCACTAGACATCACTGTGATGTGTACTGAGAACAAAGAAAAAAAAGTGAATATTCGTAAATGCAAATATATAGTGCTATATTTGCAATATTTGCGAATTTGCGAATATGCGATATTCGCTATGAAAATTCGACTTTCGAATATTCGTCAGCAACACTATTTTAGATACCTATTCAGATAAAAAGAGCCAGAGTATTACTTAGTGCCATAGATATTGTAGGCCATCATAGAAGGAAGCCATTTAACTTGTTGAATGTCTATGAATAAAGTCACTAGTTATAGTAAAAAAATTACATAAAAAATATATAAATATACAGTATATACTGTATAACAAAGATTGAAAAATATTTATCTTTCGGGAAAAAAAGGATTTTTATTTATTTTAAATGTGTACATTAATTTAATGTGTGTTTGCAATCATACTCTTAAAGGGGTATTCTAGGAAAAAACTTTTTTTTATATACATCAACTGGCTCCAGAAAGTTAAACAGATTTGTAAATTACAAGTACTTATGAGCTTCTGAAGTTAAGGTTGTTCTTTTTCTGTCTAAGTGCTCTCTAATGACACGTGTCTCGGGAACCACCCAGTTTAGAAGAGGTTTGCTATAAGGATTTGCTTCTAAACTGGGCGGTTCCTGAGACACGTGTCATCAGAGAGCACTTAGACAGAAAAGAACAACCTTAACTTCAGAAGCTCTTTAGTACTGAAAGGATTAAGATTTTTTAATAGAAGTAATTTACAAATCTTTTTAACTTTCTGGAGCCAGTTGATATATATATATATATATATATATATATATATATATATATATATATATATATATATAAGGTTTTCCTGGATAACACCTTTAAGTTTATTCTTCCCATTGATTTTTGTGATTCTTCAGACTCCAAGAAGCTGTAATCACTATTGTCTCCCCCCAATCCAGGTGTCTGTTCCCAATCATAGCTGTACTCACACAAGTCTTCTAATTCCTGGAATGAGTGAAATTCTTATTGTCCAGGTATTCAACTTTCCGGTTGTAATTGTCAGTGCTTGCTGGGACTCTGCATGGAATAAGAATGTCTCCCTGGGAGTGCGTTTCCCTGGTGTGAAGTGAATGGATTTACTTTGCCAGGAAATAACTTTTCTAGAGTCTCTTTGACACACAGAAGGGCTTATAGCCTGGAGGTAAAGAGAGCTTATCAATTTAGGATTTGCCATAAATAACTGTACTGTCAATGGTGACCTAAGAGCTGTGATTGAGGTGCGAGACCTGGCTGTGACTGTTCACAGACATATACGTTTTGCAAATGGAGATGTAAAATGAGTGAACGCGGGGTTAATGCTACCTGAGGCCTGTTCATTTCTCATCAACATGGTGTAAACATAGCCTTACAATAATAAAACACTCTATACTTAATATACCAGATAATATTAGTTAGTCAGATAGTATTAATACTGATAGAGCAAATAAGTCATCTCATTACATGGCCTTTTATATCAGGCTGCTGTAACAAGAGAACAACAGTATATCATAAACAGCCTGGGAAAGAGTTCAGAATTGAAACAATGCGTATGTTAAAAGGGTTTTCCTAGCTAGAATGATTAACAGCCTATCTTCAGGATCACTAATCGGCAGAGTAAAGACACTTGGTCAGGGCTCAAGTCCTGCAGGAACGCATGAGAATGTTCCTGCACTTTTTCTACAGCAGGAACGCAGTTCCCATTAGCAGGAGTCCTGCAGACCTTAAAGGGGTACTCTGCCCCTAGACATCTTATCCCTTACCCAAAGGATAGGGTATAAGATGTCTAATCGCGGGGATCCCGTCGTTGGGGACCCCCGCAAGCTCGACTGTGGCACCTCAGACATCCTGTGCATGGAGTGAACTTCGCTCCATGCTGAATGACTGGTGAAGGGGGGCAGAGTCTTGTGACATCACGGCCATGCCCCCTCATTGCAAGTCTATGAGAGGGGGCATGACGGCCGTCATGCCCCCTCCCATAGACTTGCATTGAGGGGCTGTGGCCGTGACGTTGCCGTGACGAACCTCTGTGGCCATGACGAACCTCTGACGCAGCACCCAATGCTCTAAACGAATGCAGGGTGCTGCAAGGAGAATGCAGGGGTCCCCAGCGGCCGTCCCCCTGAAATCAAACATCTTATCCCCTATCCTTTGGAGCGGAGCACCCCCTTAAGTGGAAATCTTGGGTGAGTTCCCACACTTTTTTTTCCCAGGACTTGACCCCTGCACTTGGTGCCCCACTGATCAGCTATTCGGCCCTCCTGCACAACACAGTAAATAGGGCCAGAAGCAGTTGGTTCCGTATACTGCCTAGTGGTCATGCCTAGTTACTGCAGCTCACTTCCCGTAGTAATGTGGCCATCATTCATTCTATCTTGGAAAACCACTATAGTGATAGACTGTGTTTGCAAACATTTTAATGCTATACATCTCTAGTTTATTGCACCTTCTGACCTATTCACTATGGATCTGGTCCCTGGATCTACTGTCAGCTCACTGCCAGAAGGTTTAAGTGATTTTAAAGCTTCTAGAAAATGTTTTACTCAATGCCCACTAGGACTTAGGGAAGACCACTTAAATAAGTTCCTCATAGTGACAGCTTCCGTAGCTCTCTGCTCTGGCTAAAAGTTATGGGTCTAAAGCAGGGGACCCCTCTTTGACACTCAAATGTCAATATATAACATCTATGCCAATTATCATTTATGAATGTAGTGTCCTTTTTACATTTTAAAGTTTTCTTTTTCTTTTATAAGAACCATTTTAGACTGGCATAAAACAGGTATTGCGCTAAAGTTGTCCTAAAAGTGTGTAGCTTAATAAAGTATTAGGTCATAGTACACCAAAATACATGGAATTTATGTTTTATTTCCTACATTTGTATGAATGTATTCTATATGTCAATGTTTTTTATTAAATTTTTTTAAGACATGTCCAGTAATGTAGAGTTTTCTAGTAATGTAGAGTTTTTCTATGTTTTCTATCACCTCCAATGAATATTTTGTGCAAAACATTTGGTTACCAGAGATATATATAGATATTTTGCATAATAGCTCTTGGCCATGTTAGCTGAATGATCTGTACAGGTATGATAATGGCTCTCAATTCTGAGCAGCAGGGGAGATTAATTTTATTTAACATATTGCAATGTTTACTAAACAATTAATTCCAAGACGACCATTGTATAGGTTCATAACTCTTTGGAAAACTGTTAATTGGTTCCAAAGCCCCAAAATGTTATCCCAAAGTAATAAAACATGATGAATAAACACATGGGAATAGGAAAAGAGTACATGGTGTATGTGTGATGTGTGTGAACTTTATACTGTACCTACAGGGACAGAGTCTGGGTGGGAGACTTCAAAGATTGAGACTGCTTTTCTATACTGCAACGACACAAAGACCGGGATCGCCGAACAGTGTGTTGTCTGCCTGGCGCTCGAGTTCGGCACATCGCAGATCAGGTTGACAGGTTGCTGGGCGGGGCTGGAGAGGACCCAGCAGTCATCGTACATATTGGCACCAATGACAAAGTAAGAGGTAGGTGGAGTGTCCTTAAAAATGATTTCAGGAACTTAGGCCGCAAGCTTAAGGCAAGGACTTCCAAGGTAGTATTTTCTGAAATACTGCCAGTACCACGAGCCACACCAGAGAGGCAGCGGGAGATTAGGGAGGTAAACAAGTGGCTCAGAAGCTGGTGTAGGAAGGAGGGTTTGGGTTCATGGAGAACTGGGCCGACTTCACTGTCGGCTACCGGCTGTACCGTAGGGACGGACTGCACCTCAATGGGGAGGGTGCAGCTGTGCTTGTAGCGAAGATAGCTAGAAGGGTAGAGGAGTGTTTAAACTGGGGACTTAGGGGGAGGGAATCTACAGGAAAGAGGGGGAAGATAGTGTAGATAGAGACTTGGGAATTATAAATGTACCTGGGGGTGGAGCGGAGGGAGGGGTTAGAATAGTTAATAGGAATAGGCTACATAGGAAAATAAAACTTACACCCTTGAATCCCATTAACCCCAATAACATAAAGGATGGAAATGTAAAGTGTATGTTCACAAATGCCAGAAGCCTAGCAAATAAAATGGGGGAGCTTGCGGCCTTGATACTGGAGGAACATATTGATATAGTTGGGGTCACTGAGACATGGCTGGACTCCTCACATGACTGGGCTGTTAATCTGCAGGGGTTTACATTGTTTCACAAGGATAGAATGAACAGAAAAGGTGGTGGAGTCTGTCTGTATGTAAGAAGTGGTATGAAAGTCAGTGTGAACGATGCCATAGTGTGTGATGATTCTGAGGAGGTGGAATCATTGTGGGTAGAATTACAAAAGGAGGGAAATACTGAAAAAATAATATTTGGTGTTATCTACAGAACCCCCTAATATCACTGAAGAAATAGAAGGGCGGCTGCATAAACAAATAGAGAGGGCCGCCCGGGCAGGTACAGTGGTAATAATGGGAGATTTTAACTATCCAGATATAGATTGGGGTCCGGGGTGGGCTAAAACTACAAAGGGGTGACAATTCCTAAATTTATTGCAGGATAAATGGGCCAGTTTGTGGAGGACCCAACAAGAAGTGATGCATTGTTGGATCTGATAATTTCCAACAAGGCAGAGCTGGTTGGTAATGCAACTGTGCGGGAAAACCTTAGTAATAGCGACCACAATATAGTTACTTTTGACTTAAAATGTAGAAAACAAAGACAGGCGGGGAAGGCAAAAACATATAACTTTAAAAAGGCAAATTTCCCTGGGCTGAGAGCTGCACTACAGGACATAGACTGGGGGAGGTGTTCTCAAATACTGATACAGAAGGTAAATGGGACATCTTTAAATCAACTCTAAATAACTATACAGCTAAATATATACCAAAGGGGAACAAATATATAAACAATTAAAACTAAATCCTACATGGCTGACAAATGATGTTAAAAGAGCAATAAACAACAAAAAAATAGCCTTCAAAAAATACAAATCTGATGGGTCAGCTATAACATTTAAACAGTACAAGGAGCTTAAATGGGCACTGTCACCAACTTTATTTTTTTATATGTTGTAGTACTTATGTACTACAACATATCTCTAATATACTTTTTTTTTTTTTTTTTTTTTCATTAAAAAGGTTTAATTTACATTTAAAAACCGGCTACTGAAAAAGGACTGATTTTGGAGTGGCAATCAGTCCTTTTTCAGTTAGGCTGCACTCGCTCCCTGCCTCTCAATCAGACAGGCGGGAGCGAGCGCATTGGCTCCCCGGCCACTGGCTGGGAGGCCACTCCTCCCGCACATCGCCGCCGCCTCGTTGCCGCCGCTGTCCCTGCACGCCCGCTGCCGGACTCTGCAGTAACTGCAAGTGTAATGAGGGAACGGGGTATGCGGGGCGGGGGGGGAGGAGGGAACGGGCTAGTGCCGTAGCGCGGGGGGGGGGGGGGAACGGGCTAGCAAGAAAAAAAATAGGATGGTGGGAGCTAGCCTTTAATGAAATCTGTAAAAATTTAATAAAAACAGCAAAAATTCGAAATGAGAGACAGGTGGCCAAAGAAAGCAAAACTAATCCTCAATATTTTTTTTAGATATATGAATGCAAAAAAAACAAGGACAGAGCATGTAGGACCCCTTAATAATGATAATGGGGAGGTTGTCACGGGCGATCAAGAGAATGCGGAGCTACTGAATGGGTTCTTTAGTTCTGTATATACTAGGGAAGAAGAAGGAGCTGACATTGGACAGGTCAGTGCTGGTAACACATCATGTAATGTACTGAACTGACTTAATGTAGAGATGGTACAAGGTAAGTTAAGTAATATAAATGTAAGCAAATCTCCAGGGCCAGATGGATTGCACTCAAGAGTTCTTAGAGAACTAAGTTCAATAATATCTGTACCCTTGTTCATGATATTTAGAGATTCACTGGTGTCTGTTATTGTGCCAAGGGACTGGCGCAAGGCGAATGTGGTGCCAATCTTCAAAAAGGGCTCTAGGTCTTCCCCAGGAAACTATAGACCGGTAAGTTTAACGTGCATTGTGGGTAAATTGTTTGAAGGACTTATACGGGATTACATACAGGAATACATAGGGGATAATTGTATTATAAGTGATAACCAGCATGGGTTTACTAAGGATAGAAGTTGCCAAACCAATATAATTTGCTTTTATGAAAATGTGAGTAGAAGCCTTGACAGAGGAATGGCTGTGGATTTAGTGCTTCTGGATTTTGCTAAAGCGTTTGATACTGTCCCTCATAGACGTCTAACAGGTAAGTTAAGGTCTTTGGGTTTGGAAACTTTAGTTTGTAACTGGATTGAACACTGGCTCATGGATCGTAACCAGAGAGTGGTGGTCAATGATTCGTACTCTGATTGGTCCCCGGTTATTAGTGGTGTACCCCAAGGTTCAGTACTGGGCCCGCTGTTGTTTAATTTATTTATCAATGATATAGAGGATGGCATTAACAGCTCTGTTTCTATCTTTGCAGATGACACCAAGCTTTGTAGCACGGTACAGTCTATAAAGGATGTGTATAGGTTACAAGATGACTTGGATAGACTAAGTGTCTGGGCATCCACTTTGCAAATGGATAAATGTAAAGTAAATTATAAGTGATAGCCAGCATGGGTTTATTAAGGATAGAAGTTGTCAAACCAATCTAATTTGCTTTTATGAAGATGTGAGTAGAAGCCTTGACAGAGGAATGGCTGTGTATATAGTGTTTCTGAATTTTGCTAAAGCATTTGATACTGTCCCTCATAGATATCTGACAGGTAAGTTAAGGTCTTTGTTTTTGGAAACTTTAGTTTGTAACTGGATTGAACACTGGCTCATGGATCGTACCCAGAGAGTGGTGGTCAATGATTTGTAATATGTAAAGTCCTCCGGTCGATCCCCCTTACCGCTGCTCTAGTGCTCCGACCAGAGAGGTGGCGTTCCTCTCCACGTGCAGCAAACAAACAATAGATGAGGTCCGGCATAATAGTAGCAGGTAAAATCCGGTGCTTTATTCAACATGCAGAATAGCAAATGGTACAGGAGACAAAAGCCTATGCGTTTCTGGCTGTTGAGCCCTTAGTCATGGCATAAAAACATGGTGTAATAATGGACTTATATACACAGATATCCAGTCACGTGATCATTAACACACACAGAGAATCAGGATAGACATAAAAAGCGGCATGGATCCAGACATATAATCCACCTATTACATATAAATACCTGGTTACAAAAAAGATATGAAAAGATATATATAAATGTATAAACACACAGGGTATGTATATGGAAAATCTCCAGCCCTTTCTCAACGGTTTAAATTCAATTATCCATACATAGTACGATATTATGCTACATATATATATATATATATATATATATATATATATATGAATAAAGCATGTTGAATAAAGCACCGGATTTTACCTGCTACTATTGTGCCGGACCTCATCTATTGTCAATGATTTGTACTCTTATTGGTCCCTGGTTATTTGGGTTTGGAAACTTTAGTTTGTAACTGGGTTGAACACTGGCTCATGTATCGTACCCAGAGAGTGGGAGTCAATGATTCATACTCTGATTGGTCCCCTGTTATTAGTGGTGAACCTCAAGGTTCAGTACTAGGCCCGCTGTTTAATTTATTTATCAATGATATAGAGGATGGTATTAACAGCTCTGTTTCTATCTTTGCAGATGACACCAAACTTTGTAGCACGGTACAGTCTATAGAGGATGTGCATAAGTTACAAGATGACTTGGATAGACTAAGTGCCTGGGCATCCACTTGGCAAATGGATAAATGTAAAGTTATGCATCTGGGTACTAATAACATGCATGCGTCGTATGTCTTAGGGGGGATTAAACTGGCAGAGTCACTGGTAGAGAAGAATGTGGGTGTACTTGTAGATCACAGACTTCAGAATAGCATGCAATGTCAGGCTGCTGTTTCCAAGACCGGCCGGATATTGTCATGTATCAAAAGAGGTATGGACTCGAGGGACAGGGACATAATACTCCCCCTTTATAAAGCATTGGTACGGCCTCACCTGGAATATGCTGTTCAGTTTTGGGCACCAGTCCATAAAAGGGACACTGTGGAGCTGGAAAGGGTGCAGAGACGCGCGACTAAACTAATATGGGTCATGGAACATCTTAGCTATGAGGAGCGATTAAAGGAGTTACAATTGTTTAGTCTTGAGAAGAGATGTTTAAGGGGGGATATGATAAATGTAAATAAGTATATTAATGGCCCATACAAAAAATATGGAGAAAAACTGTTCCAGGTTAAACCCCCCCAAAGGACAAGGGGGCACTCCCTCCATCTGGAGAGGAAAAGGTTTAGCCTCAAGGGGCGACACGCCTTCTTTAACATCAGAACTGTGAACTTATGGAACAGTCTACCTCAGGAAATGGTCACAGCAAGAAAAATTAACAGCTTTAAAACAGGGTTAGATACATTCCTGGAACAAAATAACATTAATGCTTATGAAGAAATATAAAATCCCATCCCTTCCCCAATATCGCGCCACATCCCTACCCTTCAATTCCCTGGTTGAACTTGATGGACGTATGTCTTTTTTCAACCGTACTAACCATGTAATTCTGACACTGCAGCTCCACTTCACAGCAACACTGTAACCTCTATGGTCTGTGATGTCACTGTAGTGTGAGAAAGAGGGAGGACAGCTCTGCAGGAGATTGGATCAGTGCCATGCAGCACTATCCAAGCAGCCAGCTCTTCTTTCGGTGAGAAAGCACAAACCAAGGGGCAATGAGCAACACGGAGTTACAGTGAGTAACTAATTTTCACTGTGTCTCTACTGTACAGTACTGGTATGTGGTGGCGACATGAAGGGGACATAATTTTGCAGTCGGGCAGCAGCTGAAACAATCAGCACCACCTAGTAGCTTCTAATAGCCTTGATATTGCATCGTAAGTTAATGCTGTATTCAACTTAGAATGACCACTAAAAGGCCATAGTAAGTTGAATGATAAGTGTTGCTCACGAATATTCAAAATTCTAATTTTAATCGCGAATATTGCATATTTGCGAATTCGTGAATATTGCGAATATAGCACTATATATTCGCAATTCCGAATATTCGCTTTTTTTTTCTTTGTTCACAGTACACATCACAGTGATGTCTAGTGGTACGCCCTCCGCACCGGAGAGCTTTGGCTCTCGCTCCCCACACCTCCAGCTTTTGATTTGCCGTCTGCTGTATGGACACTTGGAATAAAGCATCGTTTGGCAAATACTTCTCAGTGAGCTTTTTTCAAGTTTTGCACATCACAGTGATCACTGCATCCCTCTCTGCTCTTCGCCTATGCGCATATTCGCGAATATGCACATATATTTTCGCATATGCGCAAAAAGAAAAAAACAAATATAACGAATATGCGAATATATGACGAATATTCATCCATGTCTTCGCAAAATATCTCAAATTCGAATATGGCCTATGCCGCTCATCAATAGAAATGATCATATTTGGGGGACCACTGCACAGTAATAGATAGTGTTGTACTGAGTTAGTCTGAAAAATCTCTGCAGGGTTACATGCTTTTATGTCAAACAGGACCAAAGTATTGGAAGCGATGCCTTTATTGGATAATCTGAAGAAAATTGTATCTGCGAACTTTCGAAGTGCAAAGACTTATATCTCAGGCCAGTTTACAAATGACTTACTAGAAGAATAGCACAACCTTTACAAGAGATTACAGCAAGACAAAGCGGGAAAACCACCTAAATATTGCTGATCACGTCAACATACAAGAAAAGGCCAGAACCTGATAATTTACAATGTTTTACATTAGGTTCGGGATATCACATACTTTTCTAGAAAAAAGGAAACACAATATAGTGGATAAATGTAATAATTCACCAAATTAATAATATATAAATATTCCTTTTTAACCTTTAAATGAAAACCATATGGAGGTATTAGAAATTATATCGGTTGGATAATCCATCCTCCAATAATGACTTATAACCATGAACAAAAGACTCATAAAGAGGCTATGACTGGAGATGGATTACTCCAATATGTTTAGGCAATCCATATAATGTAAGAAATAGGATTTCATTATTTTATACTTCTTAGAACTATAGGCTCATGAGATTATGGCTGTAATGTATGACAGGGCTTTAAGATTAACATATGTGCATGTTCTTTATATTGTCCCCCCACTAAGAGACATTGTCCAGTTGTTAAGTAAGATAAAAGCAGAGGTAAGCTAGTATTTATAAGAATGATAGCAGCCGGCTATTGCTTCAGGCCCTGGAGCTGACCTTAGCATGGGAAACTTCTCAGAACTGCTTAAGTCATGCCTTTTCTTAGCTGAAATAAGCATATATGCTGGAGAACATCTTTGAGGAAACAGCTGAAATATTGGCACAAAGACAGGCAGTGTCTAGACATGATTTTACACCTTTTCAACAGGATTCATTGGGCTGTACATCACAACTAGAGATGGGCGAATAGAAGCTGACAAACCCAAATTCGTTATGAATTTCATGAAATATTCAATTTGTAACGGATGTGAATATTACAGCGATTCTATCGTGTGAATCGCTTCATTAAACTCCATTTACTGTTGTCCAGGCTCCAGGGTGTCTAAAATGGCAGATCAACATGTCAGTACATGGGTCAAGGATTCCTGGGAAGGCGGGAAGGCAAGGCGGGAAGGGAAGTAGGCGGGATGACCCTGAATCACATGCAGGATGCAGCCTATCAGCAGCCAGTCACCCCTGTGATGTCACAGCCCTATATATTCTGCAGCCATTTTGCGGCTCGTCATATCATTCATTACACTGCATAGAGATAGGATAGACATCGCTGTGTGTGTGTGTTACACAGAAAAGCTTGTTGTAGCAGCGTTTCACCTCAGCACAGCGTATTTGCACAGAAATGAATTCTTACTGCAGCGATTAAGCCCACAGTCACTGTGAGCAGAATTGTATTACAGAGAGGGGCAAAGAGCTGTGGGGCAAAGACGGAAAAATATTCTTTTAGGGCAAATCTGTGTCTTTGTTCCAAAACAACTGTTTTGCTGGTTATACTAGTCTGTAGACAGCATAATCCACACCCAGCAGTCCATTCCCAATAGTATTTGAGAGAAAGTCTTTTTGCAATTTTGGGTTTAGTACACAGTGACTGTGTGCTCCAGCATTGTTGTGTACTACTGGTGCTGTGGGCAATTTTTTTTTTAAAGTACTGTAGCGCATTTTTCTGCCCTCATAAGTGCATACCACATACCTACGTCTAAGTGGTGTACTATTTTGTACCTGTTCATCTTTCAAGAGCCTACATACTGTGAAAGGATAGCCAAATGTAATCACCGGCTGGTGTTTTACTCCAATATGTTTTTTTAAGCATACTGTAGTAAATTTTTCTGCCCTCATAAGTGCATACCAAATACCTACATCTAAATAGTGTACTATTTTGTACCTGTTAATCTGTAAAGGGCCTAGATATTGTGAAAGTCCAGGCAAAAGTACTCACCGGCTGGTGTTTTTACTCAGATACCTTTTTAAGTGTACTGTAACACATTTTTCTGCCCTCAAAAGTGCATACTACATACCTACAGCTACGTAGTGTACTATTTTGTACCTGTTAATCTTTCAAGGGCCTAGATACTGTGAAATTCCAGGCAAAAGTAATCACCAGTTGGTGTTTTTACTCAGATACTTTTTTAAGTGTACTGTAGCGCATTTTTCGGCCCTCATAAGTGCATACCACATACCTACATCTAGGTAGTGTACTATTTTGTACCTGTTAATCTGTCAAGGGCCTACATACTGTGAAAGTCCAGACAAAAGTAATCAACATCTGGTGTTTTACTAAAAAAAGTTTTTTTTAAGCCTACTTTACCACATTTTTCTGCCCTTATAAGTGCATACCACATACCTACAGCTAAGTAGTGTACTATTTTGTACCTGTTAATCAGTCAAGGGCCTACATTATGTGAAAGTCCAGGCAAAAATAATCACTGGCTGGTGTCTTACTTAAAAAAGTTTTTTAAGCGTACTGTACCACATTTTTCTGCCCTCATAAGGGCATACCACATACCTACATCTAAGTGGTGTACTATTTTGTACCTGTTAATCTGTCAAGAGCCTAAATACTGTGAAAGGAAAGCCAAAAGTAATCACTCGCTGGTGTTTTACTCAAATACGTTTATTAAAGGGGTTGTGCTCTGCCCAGCCTTTCGGAGCTCCGCACGCAGCGTCCAGAAGTTCATTACTCCGAACGCTGTCTGCGGGCTTCCGCGTTCGCGGCCGCCGGGCGTGACGTCACGCCCGGCCCCCTCGTGACGTCACGCCCGCCCCCTCAACGAAAGTCTATGGGAAGGGGGCACGACCGTTGTCACGCCCCCTTCCCATAGACTTTGGTAGAGGGGGCGGGCGTGACGTCACGAGGGGGCTGGGCATGACGTCACGCCCGGCGGCCGCGAACACGGAAGCCTGCCCACAGCGTTCGGAGTAATGAACTTCCGGATGCTGCGTGCGGAGCTCCGAAAGCCAGGGCAGCGCACAACCCCTTTAAGCGTACTGTAGCACATTTTTCTGCCCTCACAAGTGCATACCACATACCTACATCTAATTAGTGTACTATTATGTACCTGTTAAACTGTCAAGGGTCTAGATACTGTGAAAGTCCAGACAAAAGTACTCACCTGCTAGTTTTGTTCTCAGATACGTTTTTAAGTGTACTGTAGAGCATTTTTCTACCCTCATAAGTGCATACCACATAACTACATCTAAGTAGTGTACTATTTTGTACCTGTTAATCTGTCAAGAGCCTAGATACTGTCAAAGTCCAGGCAAAAGTACTCACCGGCTAGTTTTGTTCTTAGATACTTTTTTAGGTGTACTGTAGCACATTTTTCTACCCTCATAAGTGCATACCACATACCTACACTTAAGTAGTGTACTATTTTGTTCCTGTTAATCTGTCAAGGGCCTATATACTGTGAAAGAACAGCCAACAGTACACACCTGCTGCTGTTCGAGACAAATACTGTTTTAAGCGTAGTGAAGCGTTTTTTACTCCCCTCATATACGAAATAAGTATGTCAGGCAGAGTAGTGCCAGGATGTGCACAGTGGAGGGGCAGAAGCCTAAATCCATCAGGCACAGGCAGAGGTCGCAACAGAGTAGGGGCGTGTGGCAGCCGGAGTCGCAGTGGGAGGTCTGAGCTCCATGTGTCAGCTAGCAGTCGTGTCTCGACCAGCAACCCAGCAGCCGTGATTGATCGGTTCACTCGGTCATCAACTTCATCCCAAGTGACATCCAACACCCCCAGTCAACAGCCGGTGGGTTCCTCAGACTCAGCCCTCAGTTGGCATGGCCCTCATACTGCTGCATCCACCTCCAGGCTTTGTCATTGTGCTGCTCTATGGTGTCCTCACGCTAATGCTACCACCTCCAGGGTCTGTCATTGGGCTCCCATGGATACTGCAAAACATAATTAAGGTGTTGGTCCCCAGTTTCAGAAATTCCTCTCCATTTGGGTCACTTTCAGGACTCCTGATGCTGCTGCTGCCACCTCCAGGCTGTCTCATTCAGCCACTATATGGTCTTCTCATGCTTCAGCCAACTCCAGGCTGTGCAATTCAGCCACTATATGGTCTCATCAAGCTGCCACAAACTCCAGACTGTGACGTTAAGCCACTAAATGGTCTCCTCGTTCTTCTGCCAACTCAAAGCTGTGCCATTCAGACACCATATGGTCTCCCCATGCTGCCACAAACTCCAGGCAGTTATTCTGCCACTATATGGTCTCCTCATACTGATGCCATTGTGCCGCCATGTGTGTGACATGTGACTCATTGTTAAATTTGGTCCTTTGTACCCACACGCCGGGGCACTAAAACTTGGGAGTTAAAATTTCAATTTCAAAATCCTCAATTTCAATTTCAATATCTTAAATTTAAAAATCTTAAATTTCAATGGTCTCTTCATGCTTCTGCCAACTCCAGGCTGTGCCATTCAAACACTATATGGCATCCTCATGCTTCAGCCACCACCAGGCTGCGCCATTCTGCCACTATATAGTCTCCTCATGGTTCAGCCACCTCTAGGCTGTGCCATTCAGCCACTATAAGGTCTCCTCATTATTCAGCCGACTCCAGGCTGTATCATTCAGCCATTATATGGTTCACTGATGCTGCTGGGCCTGGGCCTAAACATTTTTATGGTAGCACTAGCTACCATAAATCTTCAATTTAAATTTCAAAATTCATCTTTTAATCTTAGGGATTTTGAAGCCCTAGTGTCTTCTCATGCTTCCAGCTCCAGGCTGTGCCATTCAGCACCTATATGGTCTCCTTATGCTGCCGACACCTTCAGGCTGTGTCATTCAGCCACTTTATGGTCTCCTCATGCTTCAACCTCATCCAAGCTGTGTCATTCAGCCACTATATTGTGTCCTTATGCTGCCAACACCTCCACGCTGTGTCATTCAGCCACTATATGGTGTCCTCATGCTGCCAACACCTTCACACTGTGTCATTCAGCCACTATATGGTCTCCTCATGCTGATGCAAGCTCCAGGCTCTGTCATTGTGCCGCTCTATGGCAGTGATTCTAAAAGCAATGCCTGTAATATGCATGTCATACTTAATAACAGTATTATTTCACTACCCCAGCACACTCCATGGCCCAAATTTATCAAAGAATGTCTATGGTAAAACTATTTTCCCATATTTATTTTGGTGGTGGGTTTGACTAGCGTGCATCTTATTTATCAAGATGGTGCAGCAGGATGATGAATTTTGCGTAGCTTTGCTGTGGTGGGAAAAGCTCTACCACATACATTTTTCCTAGATGATTATGAGGGAGGGAAGTAGACACTTTCCCGGGTCCTGAATTTGGCAGTTTATGTGTTTTTACTTACTTTCACAGAGCTGCTGGGACATTTTTACTTGCATTTTAGACGCTACAATCAGATTTGATTGCGGTGTCTAAGGTGTTGAAGTCAGGCATCACTGTGATCGTTGATGTGTGGCATTAGAGAGGGGTCCTGGTGGCAGATAACCACCAGGACCACCCAGCCATGACCAGCGCTCAGCTCCTGAGCGCATGTCATAGAAGGGAAGTAGGACGCTGTTGTCCACAAGAGGTCAAAGGTTGAATTGCGGAAGGTAGAAGTGATTCTTATGCCTACTGGTAGGTGGTGTAGCTTTGAATCTAAAAAAGTACCTTTGCGCGCAAAATAGCGACTTTTGACAAAAGTCGCAAATGATAAATACGTGACCACTGCATGGTCAAAAAGAAAATGTTCTATGGGTAGGCAAAAAGAGTGAAACTGTCTATATCAAAAGGTGCATAAAAGTCGCTAGATATGCTGCTTGCGCCTGAACTGCGCCAAAACATAGAAAAAAAAATGCTCTAAAAGCAATTATAAATCTCAATTCACAGAAGGGGTATAACAATTTAAAACTTAACGTTTAATGTGCAGTTTAAAACCACAAGACCCCACTGACAATACAACAACAGATAAATGTCATATAGAACAATGACCCAGAGACCAAGAAAGCTGGTGTAGCAGTCCGAGCCCGTGTCAAAAATTGGCCAAAATAAAGAAGTCAGGGGATAGGGGTGTGATGGAGATGTCCAGGGAGGGTAAGGTGGATAGCCCTAAAAAAAAAAAAACAGCGGGGAGATGTAGTGCCGCTACCCCTGCTCGCTCAGGGAACTGTCGGGGCACTCGTCTTTGAAAGGACGACCCCTGCCCCGTTCTACCCCTTTGTCAGCCCCTACACTTAAGAAAACCATAAACCTGGCCAACGCGTTTCCCCCAAGTTGATGGGTTCATCAGGGGCTAGAAGGCCCAATGTAGTCAATCTTATACAATATAAATCAAGATAAATAAACAATATAGAAAACGTCACGGCCAACAAAGTGCATCACAAACAGTATCGTGCACTAAACAAAATCAGTTCATCGCTATTACATCCACCAATCATAGATAACCCATCATTATATAGTGCATTGACTGGGAAAGCGATGTGCTACAAACCCAAGGCAGAGCCCTGCTCCTGGATATGGACTCACGGATACCACAGTGGTGGTCGGCGAGAGGCTGGCATCTGCAGTGGCGGTATGCCCAGCTTTGGCGTCTGTTATCCGCTGCTGGGAGCAGTGAAAACGGGGCCTTTTTAAAGCACTTACCTAAATCAGACGCTACCACGCTCAATTCACCCGCGCCGCTTCCGGATGCCGACGTCAGCCAGTGAGTCCGCGTCATTTCCGGGGGTGCGTCGTTGCTGCCGAGCGGAGCGTCTGTCGTTGCTAAGCCACGCCCGCGATGCAGGCGCCGCCGCATCTGATTAACAAAAGAAGAGTATTCTGTGGCTGGGATCCGACACGGATCTGAAAGAAGTGACCTGAGAGGTAGTATGATACTACACTAGGGGTAACATAACAATAGATTACACCATAATATGGATCGAAGGAATAATCTAATAGAACAGTATGATTATATTTATAAAAAATTATAAATCTCCCCCCATATGCATGTTAGAACAAAGCAAAGTGTTCTACACTCCTATTGAGGCTCTCTGTAGGCCAGAAATAGCAGTTTTTAATATAGATTTGCCACAAATAAATTCGTATCGAACCAATTTTTTGTGAAAATTCGGCGAATCGCCCGAATCAAAATTTTCTAAAGTTTGCTCTTCTCTAATCACAACTAAACATTGTAAAACCATCAATGCTATTTTAGAACAAAACACAAAAGTAACATCCATACATTTTATTCCTTTAAAGCCGATACAAAGCAGAATTTGTGCTATTTAGAGTTGCAAGGTAAATGCCTATAAATACCAATCTTAGTGCAAAACTTTGCCAAATAGAGTAGATACTAAATGGTGTACTATAGGGAACTGTTAACCCCTTGGGGACAAAGCCCATTATAACCCTAAGGACAGGAGCATTTTTTGCAAATCTGACCACTGGCACTTTATGTATTAATAACTCTGGGATGCTTGTACTTATAAAATTGATTCAGAGAGAGTTTTTTCGTGACATATTCTGCTTTATGTTAGTGGTAAATTTACGTCGATACTTGCATCATTTCTTGGTAAAAAATTCCAAAATTTCAGGAAAAATTTGAAAATTTAGCATTTTTCTAACTTTGAAGCACTCTGCTTGTAAGCAAAAGGGACATGTCAAATAAATTACATATTTATTTATATATACAATATGTCTACTTTATGATTGCATCATAAAGTTGACATGCTTTAACTTTTTGAAGACATTAGAGGGCTTCAAAGTATAGCAGCAATTTTTCCCAAAAATTTCAAAATCAGAATTTTTCAGGGACCAGTTAAGTTTAGAAGTGAATTTGAGGGTCATTATTATGGAAATCCCCTATAATGGACCCCATTATGAAAACTGCACCTCTAAAAGTATTCAAAATGACATTCAAAAAGTTTGTTAACCCTTTAGGTGTTTCACAGGAGTAGCAGCAAAAATTTTTACACAAAAATGTTATTGTAGCCCCATTTTTTTCATTTATAGGTCTTCAAAATAGGGGGATTTTAAACATACTAATTTGGTTAAAAAGTTTGCGATTTGGTTAAAAAGTTTGCAAAAACTTCAATGTGTTGATGTAAAGTGCTCTGTGGATGCACTAGAGGGCTCAGAAGGGAAGGAGCGACAATGGCATTTTGGAGAGCAAATTTTGGTGAAATGGTTTTTGGGGGGCATGTCGCATTTAGGAAGCCCCATGATGCCAGAACAGTAAAAAAAAAAAAAAAAAAAAACACATGGCATACTATTTTGGAAACTACACCCCTAAAGGAACGTGACAAGGGGTACAGTGAGCCTCAACACCCCACAGGTGATTGACAAACTTTCATAAAATTGGGATGTAAAGATTAACTAAACATTTTTTTTTCAATAAAATGCTGGTGTTACCCCACATTTTTCATTTTCACAAAGGGTAATAGAAGTAAAAAAAAACAAAATTTTTTAACCCCATTTCTTTTGAGTATGGAAATACCCCATATGTGGATGTAAAGTGCTCTGCGGGCAGACTACAATGCTCAGAAGAGAAGGGGCTCCATTGGGCTTTTGGAGAGAGAATTTGGTTGGAATGGAAGTCGGGGGCCATGTGCATTTACAAAGCCCCCCCCATGGTGCCAGAACAGTGGAGCCCCCCACATATGACCCCATTTTGGAAACTACACCCCTCACAGAATGTAATAAGGGGTGCAGTGAGCATTTACTGTACACCCCACTGGCATTTGACAGATCTTTGGAACAGTGGGCTGTGCAAATGAAAAATTACGCTTTTCATTTTTACGGACGACTGTTCAAAAAATCTGTCAGACATCTGTGAGGCGTAAATGCTCGCTGTACCCCTTATAACATTCCATGAGGGGTGTAGTTTCCAAAATGTGGTCACATGTGGGGGGGGGTCCACTGTTCTGGCACTATGGGGGCTTTGTAAAAACACATAGCCTTCAATTGCAGCCTAATTCTCTCTCAAAAAGCCCAATGGCACCCCTTCTCTTCTGAGCATTGTAGTTGGCCCACAGAGCACTTTAAATCCACATATGGGGTATTTCCTTATTCGGAAAAAATGGTGTTACAAATTTTGGGAGGCTTTTTTCCTATTTCCCCTTGGGAAAATGAAACATTTGAGGTAACACCAGCATTTCAGGGGAAAAAAAGGTTTTTTAATTTTCATGTCTAACTTTAACGAAAATTTATCAAAGACCTGTGGGGTGTTAAGGCTCACTATACCCCTTGTTACGTTCTGTGAGGGATTTAGTTTCCAAAATGGAGTCACATGTGGTTGCTTTTTTTTTATTTGTTTTTTTTTTGCATTCATGTCAGCACTGCTGGAAGGCTAAGTTTACACTTGTTTTTTTCAGTTTTTGAGCCAAAGCCAGAAGTGTATTCAAAAGCAATAGGACATATAAAGGAAGGACTTACACTTCTCCTCCCTTATGGATCCACTTCTGACTTTGGCTCAAAAATTGCAGTGGCAGAAAAAAAAAATAAGTGGAAACTTAGCCTACAGATCAGCCACCCCTGTGCAAATCACCAATTTAGGCCTCAAATGTACTCTCTCTCACTCCTGAGCCATTTAGTTCGTCCACAGAGCATTTTACATCCACATATGGGGTATTTCTGTACTCGGAATAAATTGTGTTAGAAAATGTGGGGGTCTTTTTCTCCTTTTATCTTTTGTTAAAATGAAAGTATGGGGCAACACCAGCATGTTAGTGTAAAAGTTAAAAATTTTTTTACACTAACATGCTGGTGTAGCCCTCAACTTTACCTTTTCATAAGGGGCAAAAGGAGAAAAATCCTTGAAATACGACAGGGCTCTGAAGTGAGAGAGCGCCATGCGCATTTGAGGCCTAAATGAGGAATTTGCAATAGGGGTGGACCCGGATACAAGGATGGCGCTTGTCTCCAGCAAACCCCTACAGCAGTGTTTCCCAAACAGGGTGCCTCCAGATGTTGCAAATCTATGGCTGTCCGGCAAGACTGGGAGTTGTTGTTTTGCAACAGCTGGAGGCTCCGTTTACAAAACACCGCCACATGGGACATTTTTCATTTTTATTGGGGGGGGTGGGGGGGTGGATATGTGTAAGGGGGTGTATATGTAGTGTTTTACTTTTTATTATTTGTTAGTTTAGTGTAGAGTTTTTCGGGTACATTCACACAGGCGGGGGACACAGTGAGTTTTCCACTGGAAGTTTGAGCTGCGGCGGAAAATTTGCCGCAGCTCAAACTTGTAGAAGGAAACCCAATGTAAACCCGCCCGTGTTAATGTACCCTGTACATTCACATAGGAGGGGCGGGCGCCCCAAACCTAAAGCTGTGGCAAAACTACAACTCCCAGAATGCACTGACAGACCGTAACTGGTGGGGAACTGGGAGTTAAGAAACAGACTCTAGCTCAGTGATTCCAACCCATGTACCTCCAGCTGTTGCAAAACTACAACTCCCAGCATGTATGGTCTGTCGGTGCATTCTGGGAGTTGTAGTTTTGCAACAGCTGGAGGCACACGGATTGGAATCACTGAGTTAGGAAACAGACTCGAGCTCAGTGTTTCCCAACCAGTGTGCCTACAGTTGTTGCAAAACTATAATTCCTAGCATGCCCAGACAGTCAGGGATGCTGAGCGTGTAGTTCTGCAATATCTGGCCCTTCAGATGTTGCAGAACTACAACTCCCAGCAGGCCTGGACAGTCTGGGCATGCTAGGCGTTGTAATTATGCAACAACTGGGGAAGAACAGTTTGGAGACCGTTAAGTAGTGGTCTCCAAACTGTAGCCCTCCAGATGTTGCAAAACTACAACTCCAAGCATGCCCAGACTGCCCAGGCATGGTGGGAGTTGTAGTTCTGCAACATATGAAGGGCCAGATATTGCAGAACTACACGCCCAGCATCCCTGACTGTCTGGGCATGCTGGGAATTGTAGTTTTACAACATCTGGAGGGCTACATCGTATAGTGGTCTCCAAACTGTGCCACTTCAGATGTTGCAAAACTTCAACTACTAGCATGCCCAGACAGCCAAGGCTCTCTGGGCATGCTGGTAGTTGTAGTTTTGAAACTTTTAGAAGGCCACAGTGAAGATCACCTACCAGCGATCTTCACTGCAACCTCCTCCACCGCTGCACTTTCCTGCTGCACTCCACCTGCTGCCGGCGATGCCGCCGCTGCACCAGGATGCTGAGGCCAGTCCAGGTAAGCCGGCCATGCTCCCCCCCTCGCCGCTTGCGTCCCCCCCCCCCTGCTCGGTGGGCATAGCGGGGGAAATTAACTCTAACCCCTCCCGCCCCCAAATGCCAGTCGTGGTCGTACTGACCGACCAATAGCAGGGGATAGGAGGAGGTGGCAACACTGCCACCTCGCTCCTATCCTTTAGGATGGTTCAGAGCTTTCTCTGACAGCTTCGATTATTCTTATTTTCCAGGCGATCGGGTCACCAGTGGGCCGGATCACCGCAAATCGCCGTTCTGAATTGACCTGCGATTTGCGGCGAAGGGGGGGGGGGTCTCAGGCATTTGCCCCCTAGGCATTGCCACAGGATGCCTGCCAGCGAGCAGGAAATGCGGAGGGACGCCCTCCGTCCCCAACAGGTTAAGGACTCAGGGTTTTTCCATTTTTCCACTTTTGGTTTTTCCTCCTCACCTTTTAAAAATCATAACCCTTTCAGTTTTGCACCTACAGACCATATGATGGCTTATTTTTTTGCGCCACCAATTGTACTTTGAAATGGCATTAGTCATTTTACCAAAATATCTATGACAAAAGCAAAAAAATAATAATATTTGTGGGACAAAATAGAAGAAATAAAAACCCCGCCATTTTCTAACTTTTGGGGCACTTTTAGGTAAAAATGACACATTATCTTTATTCTGTAGGTCCATACAATTAAAATGATACCCAACTTATAAAGGTTTGATTTTGTTTTACTTCTGGTGAAAATTATAACTGTTTGCATGAAAATTAGAATGTTTAAAAATGCCCTCTTCTGACCCCTATAA
Organism: Hyla sarda; assembly: GCF_029499605.1. Classification (NCBI taxonomy): domain Eukaryota; kingdom Metazoa; phylum Chordata; class Amphibia; order Anura; family Hylidae; genus Hyla; species Hyla sarda. The sequence continues at coordinate 493,217,055 of NC_079189.1, read as the reverse complement.
CTTTTTTATTCTTCTGCACACAGGGTGGTATGAGAGCTCATTTATTGTGCAGTGATTTGAATTAGTGATTCATTGGTACCATTTTTGTTTTGATGGAAGTTTTTGATCACTTTTTATACTTTTTTTTATGATATACAAAGTGACCAAAAATACGCAATTTTATTTTTATAGTTCTGACATTTACGCACGCGGCGATACCACATATGTTTAGATTTTTTTTTGTTTACATATTTTTATTTTTTAAAGGTGAAAATGGGGTGCATATACTAATCAATGCTATAGCATTGATCAGTGTTATCGGCGCTCCATTGCTCCAGCCTGGATCTCAAGTCACGGTCGGACACAGAGGAGGAAGGTAGGGACCCTCCTCGCGTGTCCTCAGCTGATCGGGACACCGAGGTGATCCCAATCAGCCCAACTGAGCTGTCTGGAAGCATTTTTATTTTATTTTAGACATGGCGATCAAAGTTGAGGGGTTAATACCGGGCATCACGGCAATCGGTGATGTCCGGTATTAGCCACGGGTCCTGGCCATTGCTAGGTGCCGGGACTGATCCGCAATGACGAGGGGTCAGCGTGTGACCCTGCGTTATAGAACAGGAGCGGGCGCAGGGCGTCCAGGTACGCCCTGCGTTCTTAAGAGGTTTAAGCCCATAGACTTCTATGGGATTCCGCACTTCCATTCACATTTCTGAATTTCGGCTTGCGGAATTCCACAAGCAGAAATTCAGAAGTGTGAATAGGAGTGTGGAATCCTATAGAAGTCTATGGGCTTTAATTTGAGGCGGAATTCCGCAAGCGGAAATTCTGCCGTGTGAATAGACCCTTATGCCTCTTACTATAAAATATAATTCAAACAAGTTTAACCCCTATAAGTTTCACAATTGGTCTACACTAAGTTACTGTATATGTCTATTTTCTAATACAAATGGCATTACTTTTTTTATTTCACAATCCACAATGTTGCATTAAGTTCACAGCAATGTTGCATAACTTATAATTTCCATTAATATCATACTGAAATGTATTATTATTATTTTGCTACTGTCATATAAATCATCTCATCCCTTGCTCCTTAATAGTTACTCTTAAAGAAAAACAAAAACAAACAAACTAAGCAGTTATTATTTATGATTTGAAAGAATTTTAGTAAATGACTACCATTCCCAAAGCTCACTGCTTAATAAATTCAAAAGAACATTGAAAACTTGAAAGAACCTTGTGCATTCACACCACGATTTGGGCACATGGCAGCCGGATCCAGAGGGAGGATTTATCCTCTGCCGTATACCGGCGCCCCCCCCCCCCCAAGACCCGCACCACACCCCATTCATTTCAATGAGCTTCATGGAGTTAGGTAGGGACTCCGGTTGGCTAATTTTTTTTAACTCTATCAGTATTTTGTTGCCGTACTGGAACCACAGCAGACCATGATTTTCTGCCTGGCAACAAAAACTGATACGGTCCAAAAATTAGTCGCCGGAGTCACTAGCTAACTCTGTCGGGCTCTTTGAAATTGATGAGGTGCGAGTCTGCAAGGAATATGGCAGCAGTCAATTTTTAAGTTCTCCTGCCAGATCTGTCTGCCATATGACCAAATCATGATGTGAATGCACCCTAAGTTGCATAAAACAACTTTTCACAAATCAATATTTGACTGGTGGTTCAAGGGCAAATAAATAAAAGTGAATCCTTCTTGAAGAAGATAAGCATGGTATGGAGAATGTAAGCATGACATTCATGTGTGATGGACCTCTTCTATCCTCCCTCAAGGCTAGGTCTACCTACCACATTGTAAAATACTTTTAAAAGAAAAAGCTCCTTTTGCATCCTATGCTGACAAACATCCCATATTTCCACAATGCATAGGGATTTAGCAAGCTGTGTTTCTTTTATACTTTCAAGGGTATTGGAAATCTGATTGTATGTTAGCCAATTCTCAACTGAACAACATATGTGCTCAAAATTTTAGTGAATTTAAAGGGAACCAATCAGCAGATTTTAGCATATATAACACTTGGCAATGCGTTATATATATCCTTACTATCCCTGGTGGACGGTTTGTGCCCCCAGAGATAGTGAAGAAGGTTAAGTTATAAAGTCGTCGTTCCCCCCCCCCCCCCCCCGGCTGTCTGGCAAGTAGTCCCATGGGCGGGGGACTTCTACTTACCAGCACCCCTTGCTCTGCATTGCTCCGGCCGTGGCCCTACCCCGACGGCTTGAATGATGGCTCGTGTCACCGCTCTGCTCCGTCTGCTTAGGGTGCAGAGCGGTGACAGGAGACATCATTCAAGCCATCGGGGCAGAGCCACGGTCGCAGCAAACGTAGCTGGTAAGTGAAAGTCCCCCTTCAGGTGACTACTTACCGAGGGGGGGGGGACACTTTATAACTTAACATCTTCACAATCTCTGGGGGCACAAACATCCCCTGGGGATGGTGAGGATAACGATTTTAGCATATTTAACGCATTACCAAGCGTTGTATATGCTAAAATCTGCTGACTGGTTCCCTTTAAATACTTTATCTACAGTTGTATATTACTACGTGGATCACTTAAACCACCTCACTATGATTGTACAAATCCCTTCATGATACCAAAACAGCTCTGTCCAATGGAACCAAGGACCTCCATAGTTCAGATTTGTATTACCAGCACATTCTGATTCATCAGATTCTAGGAATTTGGAGCACCTTGTGCTCTTTTTCATGCTCCTCACACCATTCCTTAGCAATTTTTTTGGTCCAGGAATGATTGTAATGACCACTACCATTTAAGAATGCCATTGACATGAAGGGGTATTCTTGGTCTGCAACAGTGATTAGATAGATGATATGTGTCAAAAGCAGCATACACATGAATGTCGGGAACCCAGGTTTCCCAACAGAATAATGATCAAAACCTAGCTTTTCACATGATATGAAATAAAATGTGATTAATTAAACTAAAACAATATCTTTGATTGCTCCACTTCTAATGGCTATTATACGAGCCACTTTTTGTGGTGGACAGGGCTCAGCATGGGTACACTGACAGGTTTTAGGCTACACACCTCTATATGCTGCATTGCAGTTTGGGTTCTACCACCTTTTTAATATAGCTAGCATTAACTGTGCTACAGTAGCTCTTCAGTAGGGTCATACCAAATGGGCTAGTTTCCACTCCTCATACACCATTGAGTATTGGTCACTCATGACTTTGCTGCCTAGATGTTATTCATTGGACTAATTTTGGTAGGTACTAACTACTTACATACTAAAAACACCCCACAAACACCACACAAGACCTGCCATTTCTGAAATTCTGTCACCCAGTTGTCGATTTATAACAATGTGTCCCTTGTCAAAGTCACTTATGTTCCAACATTTCCCTATTTTTTCCCCAATTCCAACAGATGAACTTGGGGAACTGACCCCAACTGGCCCAATATATTCCAACATTTGAAAAGTGTTACTGTCTCAGGATAATCCATGTTATTCATGTTATGGCTGCTCAGTACATATTATTACTGCTATTATAGGAAATATACATAATTCACATAAAATCTTCATTAGTTCTGTATTGAGCTGTACAAACCCAAAACAACAGTAATATTATACTACCATTTCAAGTGTAACATGGACAGATGACAATGCACAAGACATGATTATGTAAACCATGTACACTTTATGTATGGCTGGTTATATACATCGTATATATGGGTTTTATATGCACATTGCCAAGAAGCATCTACCCCACACAAACCACCTAACACATTTTACACCCAGTCTATGTTCCCAACAAGAGGGCTTAGAAGACTTACTGTATAGTAATACATTATCAAAACTTCTTTTAGGTGGCCTCTGTTTATTAACGGTATAGAACATCACTGAAGTGAAGGTTTTTATAGCATCTTCCATGTTTAAGTTAGCAAACATACTAATTTTTTTTTTTAAATGTCCAGAAGTCGAAAATATTGCTTATCTAGTATTGTACTGGCTATGTTTTTGGTTTAAGGGTTCTTTTGCATTGGCTGAAATTTACAACCACTAACAAGCAATAGATGGATTTATGATATCATTGCTTATTATGTGATAGACTTTCCATTAGTATAATCCTATATGCTGCTGATAGGGAGGAGTTTTCAGGATAAGGCACGTCATTGATATTTAGTGATGGCTCTAATCAAATCTGTAAGCTAGACAGTATGCCTCTTGTAAATGTTATCAACGTTTTATTGTTTTAGGTTGATCTTTGATATAACGCCTCATGGGTGTGGACCCACTGTGCCACAAGTGGCAGCTGGCCAGGCAGGCAGAAAGGGCAAACTGACACTAAGATAGCATCAGACTCAGAACTGATCAGATGTTTATTAACAGAGCAGGTACTGTGAGAATAGTAAGTCAGGCTGTCTGGAACAAACTGCAAGCAAACAGGAATCATGGTAGAAAGTCCAAGTTCTTCAACAGGTGAGAAAAGTCCAGTAGATAGACATGATCAAGGACACAGGATCAGCAGACAGAGAGAGCCTTAAGCAGTACAAAATACACAACTTTGCTGATGCAGGGAACCGCAGGTGGGCCGAACTATAAATGCAGTGCCTGGCTGGGATTGGAGGAGGATCCATTAAGGAATGTACACTGCCTCTAGTGGACAGAGTGGAAACTGCAGTAAGAGACACACCAGAGCAGAAAGACCAGGAAATACAGCAAACACATGGCACAGAGAATGACGATTCTGGTAATAACCAGGACAAGCAGGGTTGCCAACCAGCAGTGCTACAGTTGATCTCATTCCTTTACCCTGAACAATTATCATTATTATCACGTCTCATAAACAGTAATTGATAAAATATCATGTCTTATGAGGTTTAAGAAGGTCTATCATGCAACAATATTAAGCTTTAATAAAGGACATTTCAAACACATTGTTTAAACAGACAGCAAGTGATTTATGTTTTCGAGCAAGTGCAATTTCTTTTACTGTAGAGTAGAGAAGAAGCTCTTCTACAAGACGTTTTTGGAAAAAGCTGTCAGACCACTAGTCCCTTATCACAGAAACAGACTTGATTAATTAAACCTCCTTAAAACAATACATTTCAGACAACATCTTGTAGAGCTGAGTCTGCAACAAAGAATTCCCCCTACAGGCAAATGGCTTCAACTTTACTATTCCAGATGGAGACATTAAACCATATAATATTTTAGATTGAAATCCTCCCTTCTGTCCAGAGTGAGGTCTGTACAGCGCAGACTGTCAGATACACATGTTTCTTGTTTCTGCAATTAGTTGAATACTATCCAGTGCTGCATATTTCAGGGATGGTAATATATTTCAAGATAGCACTGATACAACTTACTGTAACACAAATAGCAGATCCCTGCTCCTTCCCATTGAATGTCTTACAATAAAGATTAAAGGCTTTAGAATTGCATCAAGCCAAGACCTTTCAGTGTGAACTAGTTGTTACCTAAACATTTATCTCTATATTGCTGGAGGGGTTCTTTTTCCACATCCCACAGAAATTCCAAACTGGGAATGTATATTTGATCATTAAAGCAGATTCTTTTAGTCACTTTCATTCCTTTTCCTGTAGATCACTAAAACTTCCAAAATGAAGCAACATGTCAAAAACATACTCTGTCTTACCAATTGTCTACTATGGTCATGTGCAATTACTGTAGGACCATAAACAAGGAAAAGCAAGGGATTATATGAACTGACCACAGGAGATGGGAGTAAAATTGAAAGATGAGCAGATTGTAAAGTTTATTTGTTTAGGACCTTAGGGCCATAAGATTTTTAAAACAGCGTCACACTTCACTTTACCACAAGAGGCATAGCTGGCTTTCATGCGTGCAGGGACACAATTCAATTTTGTGCCTTTTGCAACTTCATTTTTTAGCTGTGATAGCTGTATACAAGAACCAACATAAGTTTACATCAGTTGTGAGGGTTAGCTAATGTCATTGTTTACATTAACCACAGTTGTGAAACCACATTGTGATCCATAGGTGCAGGTCCTCCACTCCAACGTAGGTGCACAACTGCACTTGGGGTTGAGCCCCTTGTATCACCTTAGATCACATCAATGTAAGTGTTTGTTTAACCCCTTAAGTACCCAGCCATTTTACACCTTAGGACCCGGCCATTTTTTGCACATCTGACCGCTGTCACTTTAAACATTAATAACTCTGGAATGCTTTTAGTTATCATTCTGATTCCGAGAATGTTTTTTCTTGACATATTCTACTTTCACATAGTGGTAACATTTTTTGGTAACTTGCATCCTTTCTTGGTGAAAAATCCCAAAATTTTATGAAAAATTTGAAAATTTAGCATTTTTCTAACTTTGAATCTCTCTGATTGTAAATATTGGATATTCCAAATCATTTTTTTTTATTCACATATACAATATGTCTACTTTATGTTTGTATCATAAAATTGACGTGTTTTTACTTTTGGAAGACACCAGAGTGCTTCAAAGTTCAGCAGCAATTTTCCAAGTTTTCACAAAATTTCCAAAATCACAATTTTTCAGGGACCAGTTCAGGTTTGAAGTGGATTTGAAGGGTCTTCATCTTATAAATACCCCACAAATGACCCCATTATAAAAACTGCACCCCCAAAGTATTCAAAATGACATTCAGTCAGCATTTTAACCATTTAGGTGTTTCACAGGAATAGCAGCAAAGTGAAGGAGAAAATTCACAATCTTCATTTTTTACACTCACATGTTCTTGTAGACCCAATTTTTGAATTTTTACAAGGGGTAAAAGGAGAAAATGTATACTTCTATTTGTAGCCCAATTTCTCTCGAGTAAGCACATACCTCATATGTCTATGTAAAGTGTACGGGTTAGAGGGCTCAGAAGGGAAGGAGCAACAAGGGGATTTTGGAGAGTATGTTTTTCTGAAATGGTTTTTGGGGGGCATGTTGCATTTAGGAAGCCCCTATGGTGCCAGAACAGGAAAAAAAACACATAGCATACCATTTTGGAAACTAGACCCCTTGAGGAACGTAACAAGGAATAGGGTGAGCCTTAATACCCCACAGGTGTTTCACGACTTTTGCATATGTAAAAAAATGTAAAAAAATTTCAATAAAATGTGTGTTTCCCCCCAAATTTCACATTTTTTCAAGGGTTAATAGCAGAAAATACCCCCCAAAAAGTGTAATCCCATGTCTTCTGAGTATGGAGGTACCCCATAAGTTGACCTGAAGTGCACTACGGGTGAACTACAATGCTCAGAAGAGAAGGAGTCATATTTGGCTTTTTGAGAGCAAATTTTGCTCGGGGGCATGTCGCATTTAGGAAGCCCCTATGGTGCCAGAACAGCAAAATAACCCCCACATGCCATACCATTTTGGAAACTAGACCCCTTGAGGAACGTAACAAGGAATAAAGTGACCCTTAATACACCACAGGGGTTTCACGACTTTTGCATACGTAAAAAAAAAAAAATGTTTTCACTAAAATGTGTGTTTCCCCCCCAAATTTCACATTTTTGCAAGGGTTAATAGCAGAAAATGCCCCCCAAAATTTGTAACCCCATCTCTTCTGAGTATGGAGGTACCCCATAAGTTGACCTGAAGCGCACTACGGGCGAACTACATTGCTCAGAAGAGAAGGAGTCATATTTGGCTTTTTGAGAGCAAATTTTGCTCGGAGGGCATGTCGCATTTAGGAAGCCCCTATGGTGCCAGAACAGCAAAATAACCCCCACATGGCACACCATTTTGGAAACTAGACCCCTTGAGGAACGTAACAAGGGGTACAGTGAGCATTTACCCCCACTGGTGTCTGTCAGATCTTTGGAACAGTGGGCTGTACAAAATTTTTTATTTGCACAGCCCACTGTTCCAAAGATCTGTCAGACACCAGTGGGGTGTAAATTCTCACTGCTCCCCTCATTACATTCCGTGAGGGGTGTAGTTTCCGAAATGGGGTCACATGTGTTTTTTTGTTTTTTTTTTGCGTTTGTCAAAACCGCTGTAACAATCAGCCTCCCCGTTGCAAATCACCTCAAATGTACATGGCACACTCTCCCTTCTGGGCCTTATTGTGCGCCCCCCGAGCACTTTGTGCCCACATATGGGGTATCTCCGTAGTCGGGAGAAATTGCATTACAAATTTTGGGGGGCTTTTTTCCCTTTTACCTCTTGTCAAAATGAAAAGTATAGGGCAACACCAGCATGTTAGTGTAAAAAATGTATTTTTTTACACTAACATGCTGGTGTAGACCCCAAATTCACCTTTTCATAAGGGGTGAAAGGAGAAAAAGCCCCCCAAAATTTGTAAGGCAATTTCTCCCGAGTACGGCGATACCCCATATGTGCCCCTAAACTGTTGCCTTGAAATATGACAGGGCTCCAAAGTGAGAGCGCCAAATGCATTTGAGGCCTGAATTCGGGATTTGCATAGGGGTGGACATAGGGGTATTCTACGCCAGTGATTCCCAAACAGGGTGCCTCCAGCTTTTGCGAAACCCCCAGCATGCTTGGACAGTCAACCGCTGTCCGGCAATACTGGGAGTTGATGTTTTGCAACAGCCGGAGGCTCCATTTTGAAAACAGTGGCGTACCAGACATTTTTCATTTTTATTGGGGAGGGGAGGGGGGCTGTGTAGGGGTATGTGTATATGTAGTGTTTTTTACTTTTTATTTTGTGTTAGTGTAGTGTAGTGTAGTGTTTTTAGGGTACAGTCACACGGGCGGGGGATTACAGCGAGTTTCCCGCTGCGAGTTTGAGCTGCCGCGCAAAATTTGCTGCATCGCAAACTTGCAGCCTGATACTCACTGTAAGCCCCTGCCCATGTGAATGTACCCTGTACATTCACAGGGGGGGGGGGGGACCTCCAGCTGTGGCAAAACTACAGCTCCCAGCATGCACAGCCTATCAGTGCATGCTGGTAGTTATAGTTTTGCAACAGCTGGAGGCACACGGGTTGGGAAACACTGAGTTAGGAAACAGTCAATGTTTCCCAACCAGTGTGCCTCCAGTTGTTGCAAAACCACTACTCCCAAACATTCTCAGGCATGCTGGAAGTTGTAGTTTGGCAACATCTTTAGAGCCAGATGTTGCCGAACTACAACTCCCAGCATGCTTGGAGTTGTAGTTTGCAACATCTGGAGGACTACAGTTTGCAGACCCCTAATACAGTGGTTCCCAATCTGTGCCGTTCCAAATGTTGCAAAACTACAACTCCCAGTATGCCAAAACTGTCCAGGCATGCTGGGAGTTGTAGTTCTGCAACATCTGAAGGGCCAAATGTTACAGAACTACAACTCCCAGCATGCCTGGACAGAAAGGGCATGCTGAGGATGTGTAGTTTTGCAACATCTGGAAGGGCACAGTGGTCCCAAAACTGCGGACCTCCAGATGTTGCAAAACTGCAACTCCCAGCATGCCCAGGTGCCAAGGGCTGTCTGGGCATGCTGGGAGTTGTAGTATACAGGGTCCCATTACAGCAATGCATGTCGCTTTACGGCGACGTGCATTGCTGTAAAGGGCCCGACCGCGGCTGAAGATCCACTCACCTGTCGCCGCCGCTGCCATCTTCATCGCTGAGATCCGGGTCTTCAGGGACAAGGTAAGTACCGGGGCCGGTCCCCAGCACTCCCCGGTCCCCCGCCGCATCCTACGGTCTTCCTCCCGTCCTCTCCAGACTTCCAGGGGCCGGGCAGGGCGGGAGGAAGTAACCGCCCCCCCCCCCCCTGCGATTGGTCGGTTAACTAACCGAAGAATCGCAGGGGATAGGAGGAGGTGGCAGGCTTGCCACCTCGCTCCTATACGTTAGCATGGTCCTGGCTGTCTGTCACAGCCGGGATCATGCAAAATTACTGGGCGGTCGGGTACCAGACCCGATCAGCCCGGTATCGCCACAGATCGCAAGGGCGATATCCCTTACGATTTGCGGTGAGCGCCGACATGGGGGGCCTACATGGCCCCCCTCGGCGTTTGCCCTGGATCCCTGCTGAAGGATTTCAGCAGGGATCCGCTTCCGATCTCCGCCGGGTGAGCGGCGGAGACCAGGAAAAGACCATGACGTATGCATACGTCATGGGTCTTTAAGACCCAGGGTGTGATGATGTATGCATACGTCATGGGTCCTTAAGGGGTTAAAGTCAGTCATGTTTAACGCATTCACATACACATTTATCTCTTGTCAGGATGCCACTGTGGTGCTTGTGACCGTTTGCAGGCATCCTCCATTGTATGCAATTTTTGCTGGGGATATCGCCCTTAGCAACGGTGTACAAGTGCAGGACCTCCGCCCCAGCAAAGGTGCACAACTGCACTTGGGGTTGAGTTTTCTGCTATAGCCATGTTCATGCAAATATAAGCCGATATGTCTTTGCTTAAGGCTTATACTAATTCACCCTTTTATCTTGCTGGGTAGCATTAAGGTTTCACCTGTGAGGCCTGCTATAAATGAACTAACCAGGGTGGGGCTTTTAGCTTGTCTACTCCCTCCCATTGTATGTGTGCTTAGATTCACACTGGAGGTGACTGAGGATCAATCTGTCGGGCCTATGGCTGCCGTATATCGGTTCCTGGTTTTATTTATCTGGCCAGGTAGGTTAGTTGATAGGACCCGCACCATCTGAGAAACCTTGGCGTGGTATGGGGGCTCAAGTGTGTCCTTCTTATAAGTATATACTGGCTAATGTCTCAGTTTTACATCAGTTGTGAGGGTTAGCTAATGTCATTGTTTACATTAACCACAGTTGTGAAACCATATTGTGATCCATAGGTTCAGGTCCTCCACTCCAACGTAGGTGCACAACTGCACTTGGGGTTGAGCACCTTGTATCACCGTAGATCACTTTAATGTAATTAAGAACCAACATAACCAATATTACACTCCCCCTACAGTGACCATACAGTAATTACAGTACACTTACATTGACTCACAGGAGGTGTATTTTCTTGCTTAGAGTTGTTTTCTCTTTCTTTTCTTCTCCATCCGGCCCAGATTGCCATTAAAGTCTTATTCCAGCCTAGACTTATCTCAAAATCTGTCAGACAAACATCTTAAAGGGGTACTTTGCCCCTAGACATCTTATCCCCTATCCAAAGGATAGGGGGTAAGATGTCTGATCGCAGGGAGCCAGCCGCTGGGAATCCCCGCAATCTCTCCTTCAGCACCCCGTGTCATCTGCTGCATGGAGCGAACTTCACCTTGTGCCTGATGACAGACGAAATAGGGGAAGGTGGATTGTGACATAATTTCCCCGCCCCCTCCCATAGGCTTGCATTGAGGGGGTAGGGCGTGGCATCATGAGGAGGTGGGGCCCTGATGTCACGATCCTTTGGCCCCAGTATCGCCCATCATCAGGCACAGAGCGAAGTTTGCTCTATGCAGCAGATGACATGGGGTGCTGCAAGAGAGATCGCAGGGGTTCCAAGCTGCGGAACCCCCACAATTAAACATCTTATCCCCTATCCTTTGGATAGGGGATAAGATGTCTAGGGGTGGAATACCCCTTTAAGCTCCTTACTTTTTCAGCACTCTCCCCACCTCCTTCTGCCCACCCTAACTATGCCCCTGCCAAGCACTACTTAATTCTTAATTCATAATCTTATAATTTTATTAATATTATTATTTTTACTAGTAGTAGTACAATTGATTGAAATGATTGAAAGTATAAACAGCAAACCAATGTTGACACAATGCGCTATCATCCCAGCTTGGGTGGTTCAATCCTAGATATGTGTCATTTAGAAGGACAGTATTTTTTGTTAAAATATTTTATTTATTCTTGAAAGACAGCATGTTGACAAAAAATTGACAGACAGCTCCACAATAACAAATTATGTGTTTTTAATGTAGTAGCAGCAGCAGTAGTAGAAGTATGTAGCAACCAGACTCATTATACAATGCAAAATATGACCACCACAAACATTTACAACCATAAATAGTTATAGTTAATATATTTCCATAGTAAATAAGGTTTAAAAAAGATGAGAGTCTATTAAATTCAACCTATATCCCTATTGTGCCCATACTGTGTTGATCCAGAGGAACATAAAAACCCCTCATGACAGGGTAAAAAATTCCTTCCAACTCCAATATGGAAATCATAAAAAAATCCCTGCATCAACGTTCTGTCGCTACAAATCTAGTATCCATAACCTGTAATGTTATTACTAGTGTTGCTTGCGAATATTCGCATTGCAAATTTTATTCGCGAATATCGCATATTCGCGAATTCGTGAATATTCGCGAATATAGCACTATATATTCGTAATTATGAATATTCCTTTTTTTTTTTCACAGTACACATCACAGTGATCATCCCTCTCTGCTTCCAGGTTGTGTGGTGTAAAGAAGGCTCTAATACTACTGTGTGAGACTGGCGTGCGATTATATTTGCATATGCAAATTTTTGCATATGTGAATTTCGCTTATGCAAATTTTTGCATATGTTAATTTTTGCATATGCAAATTTTCGCATATGCGAAAATAAAACGTGAATATTACGAAAATGCGAATTTAGCGAATATAGGACGAATATTCAACCATATATTTGTGAAATATCGCAAATTCGAATATGGCCTATGCCGCTCAACACTAGTTATTACTCTCCAGAAATGTATCCAGGCTCATTTTGAACTCTTTTATTGAGTTCACCATGACCAATTTCTCTAGCAGAATATCTTCATCAGGGAGGAGAATAAAAACAGCAACCATTTATCAGATATTGGTTATACCTGGAGCAATCAAATAATCTATAAACAGATTACAATTAAAATTTTCTCAAAGGAACACATAGAATTATTGGGTGGTTATCAGGAAAAACAAATGGATTCAGTTATCTATATATTACAATCATGTCCAGCTTTATGCTAAAGGCACCCACACAGATGCAAAAGCTGTCGGACAAACAGCCTGACAGCTATCTCTCCCGATACTTCCACAGACATAGACATTTAGCTCAGCTAAGTATTCATGTGTTATGAATGTAGGAATAAAGGGTAGGCCGCTGCCAAGATTGGGCATTTGGAATTCAACGTTCATTCGACCAACAGTTATTTCTCTCCACCTCCCTATATACGAGAATGTTTTGGCACAGTTTATGTGTCTCCTATGGAGAGAAGAGAAGTAAGGGTCTGCGGTCAGACAGCTCTGATGGTGGCTTATCTCTCTCAGAACAATAGGGTTGGGCAGTTGAAATCAAACATTCTGACCCTTCTCTCCTCTGATATCATCTTTTGGGGAGTCAGGAGGCCTCCATATACTTTAGACAGTCGCTGAAAGTGCCGAACTTGGTGGTTTTGACAAGTTTTGTCTATACTACATGGGATCCTTAATGGGGTACTCAGGTGGAAGATAATGCTGTTGTTTTTGTAAATCAACTGATGTCAGAAAGTTAAACAAATTTGTAAATTACTTCTATTTAAAAATCTTAATCCTTCCAGTACTTATCAGCTACTGTATGCTCCACAGGAAGTTCTTTTATTTTTGGATTTTTTATGTCTGACCATAGTGCTCTCTGCTGAAACCTCTGTCCATGTCAGGAACTGTCCAGGGTAGGAGAAAATTCCCATTGAAAACCTCTCCTGCTCTGGACAGTTCCTGACATGGACAGAGGTGTCAGCAGAGAGCACTGTGGTCAGACAGAAAAGAAATCCAAAAATAAAAGAACTTACTGTGGCGCATACAGCAGCTGATAAGTACTAGAAGGATTAAGATTTTTAAATAGAAGTGATTTACAAATCTGTTTAACTTTCTGGCACCAGTTGATAAAAAAAAAAATAGTTTTTCACCGGAGTACCCCTTTAAGACAGTTTATAGTTTATCCAAATATTGTTATGATTACTCTGGGGTGCACTGTTCCTTAAAAATGTTTTCTCTTATATATCAACCACAGTGTCTGTAATTTTCTATTCACTCTCTCCTGATTGTACTTTTGTAGTTTCTAATTTTTGTTAGCTGTGTATTTCATATAGTATAGAAATAGTAATTTACAACAGGGTAGAAAACTTTAGTTTAAGTTAGTACATCAGTTATTGTATAGCACAAAAATGTAACACACCTTAGTATCTCATAAAAAAAAACTCTCTCTTTACCAAGATGTTCCAAACACTACTCTCACCTTAGTGACAAAACAACCTCCCTGTGTGAAACAAACATTTGTCTTCCTGTAGAAGTGAATTCCAGACGTATTGTATACCAGATACTCAGAAGATATCCTACTGCTTGTAAAGAAATACGAAACTTGGAAAACACAATAGTCCAATATGTCACGGTCCTAAATGCTGAATAGTGAGATCAGGGGGTATTATGTCTGTTATTCCCTTCCAAAAATGTTTATTGTTGGGCACAACCAAAAGAAGTCAATCAGAAGTGAAAAAACTGAAAACTTGTATAGAAGATCTTCAGCAGAGCTGCGGGAGGTATTTGGGGGCTGTGTTTACTAACTAAATAAAACAAATATTGGATTGATCTTGGTTGACCTTGGCCTTTTTTTAACCAACACATCAATATTGGACTTTTTAGCATATTCTTTTGCCCAGCACCCTTGTGCTTTGATACAAGAGAAACAAGGGATAGTTGGCACCCATGAGGGATTAAGGATGTTAAATGTTATCTTTAAATTTGCCTGATCAGAATTAGACAACCACCTATATTTACAAGGGACCCCTGATAAGGAAAGCTTTGGCAGTTGGATCCTGGATCCTCAGTGGATGCTTTCCACCATACCATTCTCTGTACACTGTCAACAATATCACATAAGAAAACCCCATAAAGTTGACAGTATTTGAGATGTTAGCACCGGCTAGTCTAGCATTGATGGCCATGCCTCATTCAGAGATGCTCAGATCACTCAATTGTGAAAAGGATCCACAAAAGACATGCATACAATGACATAAAAGAAAATCATTGACATAAAGGGGGGAATTTATCAAGCCACGTCAGCAGCACAGATCCTATAAAGTCAACTTTAGAGGGTTTCTGCTGCTTTCACCAAGGGGTTGTGAAGGAGACCTAGAGGAGGGCTGGGCCTAGCATGGAGGAGGCATGCCGGTGGTGCGTCCTACTCCCAAATCCAGCAGACCAAAAATAGATGGAGCTTTGTTTATGTGTTGTGCACAACAACATCGCAGATGATACATGTCCATTAAAGTTTCTAGCCTTCAAAGATTTCTTACTAAATGCAGATCAGTCCTTGATTACTTGGATAATCCTAAAATAGCCTCAGTTCCATGGAGCAAAAAAACAGCCTTTATAGCAACCTTTCATACGTGCAGTCTCCTTGTCCAACTGTATCCTCTCTGAGAGATTTAGCTTGTTATTTCCCAGACTTGGAGCATTACCTGAGAGGTTCAGCTCTCTCTTAGAACCCCATTACATGCCCTGACATGTACTTTCATCCAGCGCTGGTCTAATAGATGAGCACTTGTTTACTGACCTTATTACAAGGCTTGACTATTGCCATGGAAGGGCCCCATAAACAATCATGCAGCCCTCTGATGTCATCATTCACCAGTCAAAATTATGCTATTTTGGTGTGCTATTGATGAACAAGAGTTTGCTTGCTTGTCAACTGATCGCTGGTTTTATGACAAAGGACAATACTGGCCTATTCTGCCAGTATTCACTCTGTGTAATAAGGCCCTTACAGACCTCCCTTAGGTGGCTTCTGCTGAGTCTAGCTAGTTCCAGGTGAGAGTGGAGTGGATGGAGTTGGAGCTTCCCTTCTCGCTCCAACAACCAGGCCCAACCTAAGTTAACAAAATGCTTTGTTCTACATTGCACAAACTTGGCAGAACACCACAAAATATTAGTAGGCAGCCATCAATGGAGAGATTTATTGACAAAGAAAAGCGGTAAGGCCTGTAATTTACTGTTTGGTAAAAAAAAAAGGAGCAGAAAACTAACAAGGCGACCATGTTAAATGGCAGTCATTGAGATAGCCTGGAGCCTCTTGTAATATTTATTAATGCGAGCCTTTCATTTATTTTGTTTGCTTTGTTTTTTGTCGTTTCCCTCTTGACCTAATACCCCGTTAACTTTTATGAACAGGATGCCATTTAATTAACAAAGCTGTTTCATGAAAATGTCACATGAGCCAAAATTATTAACTGTTTCTTTGTCGGGTAATATGATGACTGATTTTAAAAGGTCTCCTCTCTTTCAGATAAATTGAATGTCAAAGTTACTGTAAGAAAGTATAATAGATAATTAAAACACTTCGACATATGTCTTCAAAAGATGTATGAAGGAAGAATATACTAAAACAATATATAAACAAATGTAACATACATAATAGCAAGTAAATGATAACATATTATATATTGAATTAAAATATGTCTAAATATAGATGACAATGAGGGACATTTATTAATCTAGTCTATTCTGGGTATGCTTATAGACCAGCGTATGTGGTAGTCTCCTGTCTATTGTGCTCCTAATTTATCAAAGGTCTCACAGCCCTTGATATATTCTGTGCTCAGACTTCAGGGTCTACAGCTTAAACTGCATTTAGACCTGCTCCAACATGGTCTGACATTTCAGCGTATTTTGGGTAGATGCGACTTGTCGCACAAAAGTCGCACTAGATAAATTCAGCACCAATGCATTTTCCAATGCATTTCCGTCTAAAATAGACTTGCATGCATCATCTTCTAAAAATCCTCTACAGCAAAAGTCGCAGAAAAGTCGCACATATTTAGACTGCGACTTTCTGTGCGACAAATTTAGACAGGAAAAACCAGTCTAAATCCTTTGATAAATCTCCCCCAATGCCTTTTTGTTAGAAGAGTTCCCTGATGATAAGCTATAATGGAAATGGAAAAATGTACTAGGCCAAACTCAGTTAAGTGGTCCATACATACATACATACATACATACATACATAAAGAACTTATGCTGTTTACAGAATTTAAGTGTCAAATGCCAAATATTGGGTCCAGGTAAACATAGCAAACAGTCAAGTGTAAGTGCAGTGTAAGCTGCATTTTTAGAGTACGCCATGGACTGTACTGATGGTTTATTTTTCTGCAATCTTGTACATGTGTATGCAGAAGGACTATTTTGGTGCACTTTAATTTTCCCCAATATTTCCCTGTTAGTCTCATTTTTATACCTTATTTTATTATATGATTTCATTTTATTGTATTGGTGCATCTGAGTCAGTCACAAGGGCCCTGCATCTTACCAGATTTGGCACTTTTTTTTAATCATAAAAAAGTACTTAAAGGGATATTCCAGGTAAAAACTTTTTTATATATATCAACTGGCTCCAGAAAGTTAAACAGATTTGTAAATTACTTCTATTAAAAAATCTTAATCCTTCCAATAGTTATTAGCTTCTGAAGTTGAGTTGCTGTTTTCTGTCTAACTGCTTTCTGATGACTCATGTCCCGGGAGCTGTGCAGCTCCTATGGGGACATTCTCCCATCATGCAAGGGATATTCTCCCATCATGCACAGCTCCCATTACGTGACATCCTCATTGAGCAGTTAGACAGAAAACTTCAGAAGCTAATAACTATTGGAAGGATTAAGATTTTTTAATAGAAGTAATTTACAAATCTGTTTAACTTTCCGGAGCCAGTTGATATATAACAAAAAGTTTTTGCCTGGAATACCCCTTTAATTAATGTACTAAATTTTTTTATGTTAGATTGGTGCATCAACAATCCATTCGGTCTTTAGCGCCAAATATTCTTTTATCCAATTTTTCCACGTCAGACATCTTGGAGTATATGTCAGTTTTGGCCAGCTCGATCTACTGTTGTCGACTTGCAAGTAAGCCTCCCAACATCCAGACATTCATTTAACCCCATAGCTGCCACACTAAACAGTGACAGAACAATCTAAGGGGTACGATAACAGGTGTCAGTCCTGTCTGGACTCTGATCAGTGCCTTGTGATACAGTTGCGCGGTACCTAAAGGTTGTCTTGGCAGTCAAGGGCCACATTTGGATTCCTGTCATAGCCTACTGTAGGCAGTCTGTAAAAAAGAGACAAGGAACAAAAGTGAGAGACTCTTCAATGTAGTTAATAGTGACAACTATGGGCTAGGGAACTTCCATCTATTAACTCTGTTTTCTTTAATTGGATATTTGAAAGTATGTTTTCTTAAACCAGACAACCCCTTTAATTGTAAAAGATTTCTTCTTCTGGGTGGTGTTCCAAAAAAAGACTCAAAGGTACTTTCCTAGTGTACTGTTAAAGGTTATTAGGAGTGTCCATATTATTCTCAGCCCAATGCTATTATCCCATGTTTCCTGCCAGTGTTCAATGAAGCCGACAATTCATCACAATCAACAAACATCTTTTTTTAGAAAACAATCCTTTTAAACTATAGATTATTTTAACGGAAGCCAGTTTCTACTTTTACCATCTGTTCCTCATTCTCATTATGAATGTAAAATGAACATAATTCACAGTTGCATCATAACAAAGGAAGATGTAAGTGATCAGAACATGTGTGTATTCTTTAATTCATAAATCATACATCTGTTGTTTTTCATTTATTACTGACACAAGCCAAATAAATGACTTGTGGTATCTCTCAGTAACATGTATATTTAATAGAGAAGATAAATTCATAATTTGACAAATAGTTGTGGTGCTTTCGTTTACATAGGAATTCTTTTCATTTTTTCAAAAAGATGTTTATGAATTTTTTAAAATTATGAAACAACCATTAATATGCTATTTTGTAAAATATTACACTGAACATAAAATATTAAATTAGTGTCTCCAAAATGGAACACGGAATTTGCTATATCACAGAATTTGCTTTAGTAAATTATCCATAAAATTTTAAGGAACCAGAAAAATGCCATAATGATTTCTGCACTAAAATAGTTGTAAAACTTCATATATTCATATAAAAATAAACATCTCTATGATCAGTTTTAGGAGACGCTTAGGAAAATGACTTTATCTTATTTTTCAGAATACTTACTGGTATGTTAACTGGAATATATGGTGAATGTACTGTATGCTTAACCAATGTCCTTATCAATTTAGTAAAGTATGTAATGGCTCTTTTAAGGCCAAGTTCACATACAGTAAAATTGGCAATTTTTTAAGTTGTAAAATGTCCATAAAACTAATTTTTTATGTTAAAATATCAGCTGATATAATGATGTGTTCCATTGCACGTAATGGAAATTCCCTAGTTAGTGCCCTCATAATGTATAATAATGGTTCAAATTTAAACAGTCAGCACATTTTTATTTTTGCCAGATTTTTGGAAAAAAATGGCAGAAATAATAAAAATGGTCATTTATTTAAACCAAATTGGATAAAAAATGCTTTTTTTTTACAAAAACAGACAATAAGATGTGTTTATGTTATATTCATGGCTCTGTGGATCTCAGGAAAAGTTATTTTAGGTTGGATTCACATACCACATTTTGCAGCATTTTCAGTGCCCTTTTTGCAGTGGGTTTGGCCTTTTTTTCTATAAAAAAATACAAAATGTGTAAGTATACTACATACACAGGGTTAAATGTACTAAGGTTGTTATTTCATAAGCTGGTCTAAAGTCAGACAATGCCAGAGCCAACTGTCTCAAACATATCACAATGCCTCTTTTGAAACACCTTGGGCTTTTGATGCACCCTATGACGGAATGTCTGTACGGAATTCCTCTGGAATATTCTGCACGGACATTCCGCTGCAGCGGAGTCTCATTGCTTTCAATGGGGGTCTGCTGCACTGTGCACGTTGCCATCAGAAAGAATAGACTTGGATATTCTTTCTGTGGCAGTCCAAGCGACTGCCGGACTTTGAGATGTGCAGAATGTCCGCCCTTGTTCACCGGGCCGACATTCTGCACATTTTCCAACCATATGAACATACCCTTTGAACTGGATTTGGCATAATCTCTGTCAATTTCTGGCATCAATTATAATAAATCTGCTGGACTGTTGAAACGACACTCCTTTAAAATAAACTCAACCAACATTTTAGTGGCCAGAGCTGTGTAAAAATGCTAAAAGGTGCACATTTTCCCCAAAAATTGCTTTGCGCTAATATTTGCAACTCATATATGCAAAAATTGGTGTATATGTTAATTTCCAACAGTGTTTTAGGTTGTGGCGGTTTGGAGCAATTTTTTTGGTCAAAAGTATGTTTTTCAATATGTGATATATTAAAAGATTTTGTTTTGTTATTTTTAAAAATACTTCAAAAAAATAGAACTGACAAAAAATGACAAAAAAAAATCTTGTATAAAGTGATACACACACAAAAAAAATCACCATAGAAAAACTGTTGTAAAAGCAGATACATTGGAAAGATTGGAAGAAATCACTGAATATTTTATTGGTAATATAAATTAAATTTTGTTGGATTTGCTATTGTAATATTTGCAACCAAAACTTACTGGCCGACATTTATCATTGTCTTTAGACTGTTTTTGTGTCTAGAAAAGGCACAAATAAGGCGCAAGCTGGATTTATTTGCTCATTTTTTACACCTTTTTGGTTTACTCATTTCTGCTGATTTTGAGTTGCAATCCACAGATTTTGGCAATACACATGATATGGAAGGGTTTTATGAACTGCACCTTTTTGTGAAAAGGTGCAAAAAAGGTGCAAAGCCACTGAAAAGTCTCTAAACTACACCAACCCAGACTTAGCTTAGCATTTTGTGTAGAGTAAAATTTCAGAAAATGTGACCTGCACAAAATTTATTAAATGCTCTGTGACAATTTAATAAATTTAGTGCTCTTACACATTACCAGCACATAAAAAAAAGTGTAGAAAAATGCTTCACTTACACCTACAATGATAAATGCCCCCACAAAGTGTATGGTGGTGAAAAGAAAAGGAACCTTTCACACTTGAAAAGCAGTGGTGAACTGCTGAATTCCTTCTGGCCTTTTCTTCTATATAAGTGATGTTTTAGGTGTTTGTGAAAGGTTTTGTTATTGTTTTTTAAGTCAACATTACTAATTAGTGTTTTCAACATGCTTTGTGGACTTGGTGACTTTGAATGGCTTTTTATCAGGGATACAAGGCTATAAAAGCCTTTACAGCTGATTGACGTGGTAAATGCACACCAATAACACAAGTATCAATGCAGATCAGGGACAACAAGGTTTTCCATGTCTACTTACTGCCATTTCGATCACACTAGGAAATGCTTTTCTCAGGACAATAGCCTTCAACAAAAGACGAATCGAGCTCTGGTCAGAGCAGAGCAATGAATAGTAAAATAAGTTACTTCTAATTCATTACACACTCAGTATTTCTGACACCATTTAGAATGTGTAGACTTGAAGTACATGCATAAAATCTACTACAAGTTAGTTTAACTAAAATCCAGAAAATAACAAACCCCTTAACGACCACGGACGTAAATGTATGTCCTGGTGCAGAGGTACTTCACAATGGGGTCCCTTTTGCTGAGACCCCATTGATCTCTAGATATAGCCTTCAGAAGCACTTAATGCCACAGCTTGCCGCCCAATCCGGCTCCGGAATGGATGCCATCTAGGCCTGATCATTTGTGTGTGTTTCAATTAGAGATGAGCGAACTTACAGTAAATTCGATTTGTCACAAACTTCTCGGCTCGGCAGTTGATGACTTATCCTGCATACATTAGTTCAGCGTTCAGGTGCTCCGGTGGGCTGGAAAAGGTGGACACAGTCCTAGGAAAGAGTCTCCTAGGACTGTATCCACCTTTTCCAGCCCACGGGAGCACCTGAAAGCTGAACTAATTTATGCAGGATAAGTCATCAACTGCCGAGCCGAGAAGTTCGTGACAAATCGAATTTACTGTAAGTTCGCTCATCTCTAGTTTCAATGTTAAAAAAGGCGGTGCCACACTTGGGTTATACATGTGAAATTTACTGGAGAATTTACGTTATCCCTTTCTCATGTCATCTGAAATAGAATGTTACTATGTAAATACACTAGAGAACAAGGCATTTAGTAGATTGGTCTTTTGTCTAATCCTGCTTCACCATTACACCCAGATTATTTCTTAGGGGGCAGCATTTTAATTTTTAAGGTATGCGACATCATACACTGATACAATAAACATAACTATATAAAGAACTAGAAAGTGTGTAACATCACAAAAATTATTGAATACAAATTGATAAAATATCACAAAAGAAGATCATTAATTGCTTCACTGCGCAATTCTTGTCTAAATACATTTCTTATTTTTAATATTGCCACATGTGTAGGTGCTTATCACCATTAAATGGGCACTGTCGGATAAAAAAAATTGTATATGTTGTACATCTTGGCAAAACATTAACCTTTCTAATTTACTTAATAAGAACATTTTTGTTCCATTTTATAGAAATCATGGCTTTGTCCATGCTTAAGCACAGGCATGGACAAAGTCCAGTAAGTGACGGTGGGCTAGCACTCCTCTGTGTCTAATAGGACAAAAGAGAGCACTTAGGAGTCCTATCAGACAGGAGAGAGCACAGAAGAGTACTATCAGACAGGAGAGAGCACAGAGGAGTATAATCAGACAGGAGAAGGCACAGAGGAGTGCTATCAGACAGGAGAGAGCATAGAGGAGGGCTATAAGACAAGAGAAAGCACAGAGGAATACTGTCAGACAGGAGAGAGCACAGAGGAGTACTATCAGACAGGAGAGAGCACAGAGGAGTACTATCAGACAGGAGAGAGCACAGAGGAGTACTATCAGACGAGAGAGAGCACAAAGGATTACTATCAGACAAGAGAGAGCACAGAGGAGTACTATCAGACTGAAGAGAGCACAGAGGAGTACTAACAGACAAGAGAGAGCACAGAGAAGTACTATCAGACAGGAGAGAGCACAGATGAGTACTATCAGACAAGAGAGAGCACAGAGGAGTACTCTTAGACAGGAGAGAGCACAGAGGAGTACTATCTGACAGGAGAGAGCGCAAAGGAGTACTATCAGACAGAAGAAAGCACAGAGGAGTCCTATCAGACAGGAGAGAGCACAGAGGAGTCCTATCAGACAGGAGAGAGCACAGAGGAGTCCTATCAGACAGGAGAGAGCACAGAGGAGTACTATCCGACAGGAGACAGACCAGAGGAGTACTATCAAACAGGAGAGCATAGAGGAGTACAATCAGACAGGAGAGAGCACAGAGGAGTCCTATCAGACAGGAGAGAGCACAGAGGAGTACTATCAGACAGGAGAGAACACAGAGATGTACTATCATACAGAAGAGAGCACAGAGGAGTACTATCAGACAGGAGAGAGCACAGAGGAGTACTATCAGACAGTAGAGAGCACAGAGGAGTCCTATCAGACAGGAGAGAGACCAGAGGAGTACTATCAGACAGGAGAGAGCATAGAGGAGTACAATCAGACAGGAGAGAGCACAGAGGAGTCCTATCAGACAGGAGAGAGCACAGAGGAGTACTATCAGACAGGAGAGAGCACAGAGGAGTACTATCAGACAGGAGAGAGCACAGAGGAGTCCTATCAGACAGGAGAGAGCACAGAGGAGTACTATCCGACAGGAGAGAGCACAGAGGAGTACTATCAGACAGGAGAGAACACAGAGATGTACTATCATACAGAAGAGAGCACAGAGGAGTACTATCAGACATAAGAGAGCACAGAGGAGTCTTATCTGACAGGAGAGAGCACATAGGAGTGCTATCAGACAGGAAAAAGCACAGAAGAGTACTATCAGACAGAAGAGGGCACAGAGGAGTACACAGAAGAGAGCACAGAGTTATTCATGACGGGCCATAACGGGTCATAACGGATTATCAAAAAATCCCATAGACTTGAATGGGATTTTGTAATGGACGGTTAACATCTGTTTTTAAAGCTTTTCTAACGTACATTTATAACGGATCTTTTAACGGATGAATTTTATAGTGTGAAAGCAGCCTAAAGCTGCACAGGGATTCCAATTAAATTCACTTTTACAGAAACAATCAAGAGGGAAATCTTGTAAACTTTTTTAACCCAAAAACTTACCTGATGTTCAGATCATGTTTCATTGTTCCTAAATTGTAAAGCAAACACTAATTAGATTCATATAAAGTCAAATGAGTCACTTTAAATGAAATCATAAACATTGTCTCAGAGCTGTAAACAGGAAAAATAGAGACACTAAATGCACTGTGGTACTGAATGTCACTTGGCTTATGTCATATACTGTTCTTGTTGACTTCAATATAGATATTTCAGTAAAGTATATTTATCCCAACAGGACCTATGGGGGACATTTATCAAGGGATTTAGAGCTCTTTTTTTTTTTGCTTAGAAAAGTCGCACAAAAAGTCGCAATAGCACCTAAGAAAATTTTTGTGTGACTTTTGGCTGTAAGCAAAAAGCTACAGAAGAGCCTACGAAAGTATTTTATTTTTCACTTTGCAGTAGTCAGGGATTTATCAAGTGTGAAAGTCGCACAAAATGTGGCAATCCCTCCAAAACAGCGTAAATGTAAGCCATCCCGGAGCTGGCTTACAAAATGGCTTTGGAGAGCAAATTTTTATATTTCCCGCTGGCAGCCGTGATCACAGCCATAGCGGGAAATATGATTTAACAACTGTGCAAAGGAGCACAGGCTCCGTCTGATACTATCCCCGCTACCATAACTCAATGACGGGGACACTGATTTACATCTGCCCGCTTATCTCCCACCCGCCCACGCTGCACATCTCCCATCTGTCTTCCCTTACAGTGAGGGCATGCTGGGAGTTGTAGTCTTGTTCCAGATAGCGGGCGGGAGATGTGTTGCACGGGTGGGTGGGAGACAAGGGGGGATGTAAAGCAGTGTCCTTGTCATTAAGTTAGGGTAGTGAGGATAGAATCAGACGATCAGAGTGATGCCAGCCTGGGCTCCTTTTAACATACCTCGGCGCCGCAGAGTTTTTCTAGTCCCCACTGTAATTTCATACTTCCCCCCTGGATCCCGTGATTGGCCAGGACTGAGCAGCCAACCACGGGACCCAACGGGAAATTTGATCTTTCAGTAGGGACTAAAACTCTGCGGCTCCGTTATATATTAAAAGGAGCCCGGGCTGGCTTCACTCTGCAGCTGCCCGGGACTCCCCCACACGGGCTGGGAGATGTGCAGGAGCCGTGATTGCCATCCCTCAGCACTGCGGTACACACTGAGGGATGGCAGGGATGGCTCCTGCACATCTCCTGGCCCGGCTGTGGAAGTCCCGGGCGGCTGCAGAGTTATGTCAGCCCGGGTACCCTTTGCTACGGCGCCATGGAGTTTACTGTCATTTCAAATTTCTCGCCCGGTCCCGTGTTATGGGACTCGGTGGGAAATATGAAACTACATTGATTTTCTGATCACCCTGGCCAGGGAGCGTAGCATATTACTGCCCGCTTCTCTGGCTTGCAAAACTACAACTTTAAGCATGCCCTTACAGTAAGGACATGCTGGGAGTTGTAGTTGTGCGGCAGGGTGGGTAAAAAGCTTGTCACCTGCCCCTGTCACACAACTACAACTCCCAGCATATCCTTACTGTAAGGGCATGCTGGGAGTTGTAGTTGTGCAGTGGGGGGTAGGTGACAAGCTTGTCACTAGCCTGCACATCTCCTGCACCACATGTCTACGAGTCCCAGCATGTCCTTACTGTAAGGGCATGCTTGGAGTTGTCGTTGTGCGGCATGGGAGATGCGCGGGCGGGTGACAATAAATGTATTAACCTATTTTTCTTTTTTTTTTTTTCTCATTTCAGATCCGTGTATCCTGTGGACTACTTCGGATTCGGTGGACTGCATGGATGACCTGCGTTTTTTTCCATTCTATTTAAGGTTAATAAAATGGTTAAAGAGGGCTTGTAGGGGAGTGTTTTTTTGGAATACATTTTTTTAAACGTGTTGTGATTTTTTTAATTTACTTGACAGGCTTAGTAGTGGAAGCTGTTTTATAGACGGAGTCAATTGCTAAGCCTGGGCTTAGCATTAGCCCCAAAAATAGCTAGCGCTAACCCCCAATTATTACCCCGGTGCCCATTGCCACAAGGGTGCCGGGAAGAGCCGGTACCAACAGGCCTGGAGCATAAAAAAAGGCACTCCTGGGCCTAGGCGGTAACAGGCTGGCATTATTTAGGCTGGGGAGGGCCAGTAACAATAGTCCTCGACCATCCTGGTAACGTTAGACTGTTACTCCTTGGTTAGTATTTGGCTGAAATTAAGGGAAAATAGGGGGAACCCTATGCATTTTTTAAAAATATTTAATTATTAATGAAAATAAAAGCATAAGGTTCCCCCTATTTTTATTCTCAGCCAAGCACCAACCAAGCAGCAACAGCCTGATGTTACCAGGGTGGGCGAGGACCATTGTTACTGGCCCTCCCCAGCCTAAATAATGCCAGCCTGTTACCGCCTAGGCCCAGGAGCGCCATTTTTACGCTCCAGGCCTGTTGGTACCGCCTCCTCCCGGCACCCCTGTGGCGGTATCAGAGTAATAATTGGGGATTAGCGCTAGGTGTTTTTGTGGCTAACAATAAGCCCGGCATAGTAATGGACTCCCTCTATAAGACAGCTTCCACTACTAAGCCTGTCAAGTAAATAAAAAAAAAACACAACACGTTTAACTTCTTAAGGATGCAGGGCGTATGCATATGCCCTGCACCCTGAGTCCTTAACCTGTTAAGGACCCATGACGTACTGGTACATCATGAGTCCGCTCCTGTTCTATAATGCGGCCGGGACCCATGGCTAATAGCGCGCAGCACTAATAGCGCGCAGCGCTGATCACGGTGCTGCGCGCTATTAACCCTTTAGATGTGGCGTTCAAAGTTGAACGTAGTGTCTAAAGTGAAAGTAAATCATTGCCGGTTAGTCCAGGGGGCTGTTCGGGATATCCGTAGCGAAATCATGGCATCCCGAACAGCTGTGAGACAGCAGAAGGGTCCATTACCTTGCCTCCTGGTGTCCGATCGTCAAATGACTGCTCAGTGCCGGAGATCCAGGCATGAGCAGTCAAGCGGCAGAATCATTGATCACTGGTTTCCTATGAGAAACCATTGATCAATGTAAAAGATCAGTGTGTGCAGTGTTATAGCCCCCTATGGGAGCTTTAACATTGCAAAAAAAAAAAAGTGGAAAAAAGTGAATAAAGATCATTACAACCCTTTCCTAATAAAAGTTTGAATCACCCCCCTTTTCCCATTTAAAAAAAAAAAAGTGTACATAAAAATAAACATATGTGGTATAACCGCATGCGAAAATGTCCAAATTATAAAAATATATCATTAATTAAACCGCACGGTCAATGGCGTATGTGCAAAAACATTCCAAAGTCCAAAATAGTGTATTTTTGGTCACTTTTTAAATCATGAAAAAATGAATAAAAAGTGATCAATGACTCCTCCTATCAATACAAAAATGGTACCACTAAAATCTTCAGATCACATCAAAAAAATTTGCCCTGATACCGCCCCATACGTGGAAAAATAAAAAAGTTATAGGGGTCAGAAGATGATAATTTTAAACATATAAATTTTCGTGCATGTAGTTATGATTTTTTCCAGAAGTATGACAAAACCAAATGTACATAAGTAGGGTATCATTTTAATCATATGAACCTACAGAACAAAGAGAAGGTGTCATTTTTACCGAAAAATTTTATGTGTAGAGACGGAAGCCCCCAAAAGTTACAAAAAGGCTTTTTTGTTTTTTTTCAATTTTTTCTCACAATTATTTTTTTTCCGTTTTTCCGTAGATTTTTGGGTAAAATGCCGCTAACCGGTTAGGGACCGGACCTGGATGCCTGCTGAAATCATTCAGCTGGCATCCTGGCTCATACATACTGGAGAACTGTGGGGATTCCAGGTCATGGGGGTCACGTGTGTCCCCATGATCCGGAGAAGGATGATAATAGGTGGTGTAATATATACCACCGATCATCATCCGTACTGTACTGGGAGGTGACAGTGTTGCCACCCCCAGCACAGCTGTAATTGGGCAGCCGTAGTGACCGCACCAATCACAGTAGTATGTGGAGGGGGGAGGTGGGTGAAGGAGCATGTGTATCCGCTCTGCCCGCCATAATTCTGTGATCAGGTGTGCAGGACGGAGCCCCGTGCTGCCATCTCCCCCTCAGTGTAAAAAACAAGTGCCCCCTTGCCCCCTTCCCTTGGCACAGAAAGCAATCAGGGACAGTTTAGATAAGGTAGGGACAGGTTAGGAGTAACAAAAAAAAAAAATAATAATAAATAAATATACATATACATATATATATATATATATACATATATATATATATATATATATATATACATATATATATATATATATATATATATATATATATATATATATATATATATAGATTAGTTAGGAGTAGCCGTATTAGTCCAGTAATGCAAAAAGCAAAATCACCGGTAGTTGCAGTATCTTGTAATACCTTTTTTATTGGACTAACAAGATTTTGAAGAGACAAGCTTTCGGGATTCCTCCCTTTATCAAGTGATAAGCATTTCTGAGCTCACAAGGAGAAAACACAGGTTCTATCTCACAAAATATGCAGGGGTTAAAACAACATTAGTGGAGAATGGACATTAAGTTGGGCCATAAATTGTATAGCAATAGGATGATAGATACAGATAAGGATGAGGAGGGAGGGGGGGGTGGCTGGAGAGCAGAGGTGAGAATAGTGGTTACGCTGGACAGACAATTTTACTATAGAGCCATAGACTGAAGATAAGACTAGACAGGGGAGGGGGAGCTGGGGTGTGATGGTGTTAGAGCAGAAAGAGGGTATATAGCAGGGAGAGCAAAGGTTATAGGAAATTTTGATAATGGGATAAGAAGCTTAAATCCACATTAAGTCCTCTGTTCTTGGAATCATAAAGAACTATCATTTTGGCTTCAAATGTCTTTCTTTCCTGGGTGTTCTTGAAGTTTCCTTTCAGGATCTTGATTTTGAGGTCCTGTAGGGAGTGACCTGTTTGAGTGAAGTGGTGTCCAACTGGGGTGCAATAGTCCTTTTCTCTATGGTTGTTGATGGACGATCTGTGGAGGTTCATCCTTTTATTGAGTGGCTGACTGGTCTCACCAATGTAACATCCTAGGTCACACTTGGTGCATTGTATCATGTAGACTACATTCTCTGTGGTGCAGGAGTATTGTCCCTTGATGTTGTATGTCTTGTTGTTGTGGGAGGCCTCAGAATTTGTGCAGATGTGTTGACAGAGTTTACAGCGCGGTTTGGCACAGGGTTTGGTCCCATTGTCTGTATCTGATGTGTCTGTGGGTAGTTTCCTATTGACGTACAAAAGCTGGTCAGATAGAACCTGTGATAGAACCTGTGTTTTCTCCTTGTGAGCTCAGAAATGCTTATGACTTGATAAAGGGAGAAATCCCGAAAGCTTGTCTCTACAAAATCTTGTTAGTCCAATAAAAAAGGTATTACAAGATACTGCAACTACCGATGATTTTGCTTTTTATATATATATATATATATATATATATATATATATAGATGCAAATCATAAAATAATGCAGTATCTTGTAATATCTCTTTTATTGGACTAACAGCATTTTGTAGAGACAAGCTTTCGGGATTCCTCCCTTTATCAAGTCCAAAGCAAATCTAAGCTCACAAGTAGAAGACACAGGTTACATCTCACAAATATGCAAGGGTTAAGACAATAGATGTGGAGAATTCACACTAAGATGGGCCATAAATTGTCCTGTTATGGGAACATAGACTAAATAGATAAGAATGAGAAAAAGGGGGGAAGGAGGGGGGAGCAGGGGAGAGACTGGGAATTAAGCAGGACATAGTGAAATGTAAAAGAGAACACAGTGCAGGTTATAAGAGAATCCAGTACAGCACAGGTTATAAGAAATTTTGATGAGATAAGAAGCTCAAATCCACATTAAGTCCCCTGTTTTTCGAGTCAAAAAACAGTATCATTTTGGCTTCAAATGTCTTTCTCTCTTGTGTGTTTTTGAAGTTCCCTCTCAGTATCTTGATTGTAAGGTCATGTATGGAGTGGCCTGATTGGGTAAAATGGTGTCCAACTGGGGTGCAGTGGTCATTTTCTTTATGGCGGTTGATGGAATGTCTGTGTAGATTCATCCTTTTCGTTGAGTTTCCGGCTGGTTTCATCTATGTAGCATCCCATGTCACACTTGGTGCATTGTATCACGTAGACCACATTTGGGGATGTGCAGGTGTATAGTCCCCTAATGTTATATGTCTTGTTGTTGTGGGTGGCTTCCATCTTGGTGCAGATATGTTGGCAAAGTTTGCAGCGTGGTTTGTTGCAGGGTTTGGTCCCATTCTTATCTATTTAGTCTATGTTCCCATAATAGGACAATTTATGGCCCATCTTAGTGTGAATTCTCCACATCTATTGTCTTAACCCCTGCATATTTGTGAGATGTAACCTGTGTATTTTACTTGTGAGCTTAGATTTGCTTTGGACTTGATAAAGGGAGGAATCCCGAAAGCTTGTCTCTACAAAATGCTGTTAGTCCAATAAAAAAAGGTATTACAAGATACTGCAACATTTTATGATTTGCATCTGCTTCACTGGACTAATACGGCTACTCAAATTTACTATATATATATATATATATATATATATATATATATATATATATGTGTGTGTGTACATATTTTTAAAGCATACCATACTGTAGTTGTCCTCCTGTCCGTAGCACCTTTTGCTGCTTGACCCTGGCCCTACTGCATTGCTGCGGTCTGCCGCCAGCTCTTTTTTTTTTTTTTTTGCCGCAAAGCTTTTTTCTTTTGCTAAATGTGTGGCCAGGCCCTCTTATCTATAAAATAGCGGTCCGCCACCATTAGCTAAAGCCCACCCGCCGCTTATCAGTCCCGTAGTACTGGTTAGCGTTTTTATTTTTTTGTGGTGCAGGCGCTTTTTCGGGTTATAGCGGCTTTTTTTTTTTTTTTTTTACACCTATAGGCGGTCCGTGCCACCAGTAGCAGGCCTGTGCTGTGTGGATGGAATGCACCTCTGTGTACGGCCTGCCCCACTGCTGTCAGCGTTTTTTTTTTTTGGGGTTCAGGCGGGTGCAATTTTTTGGCGTTAAGCATTTTATTATTTAATTTTTTCTGGTATTTTGTGTGGGGGTCTATGTATGTGTCACCAGCCACTGTTCTGGGCTGAGCGGCGGGAGCCCCATTGACTTCTGTGCCCCCTGCCGCCACCAAGTGCTAATCAGTGCGCACACCACTGATTAGGTAAAGGTTTTTTTTTTTGTTTTTTGTTTTTTGGTGAAGGGCTTTTTTTTATGCTTCCCCCCCCCCTTTTTAGTTAATATTTTTTCTGTTAGGGCGGGTTTAGCTAGTTAGGTTACGGCGGGTTAGGGAGGTAGTCTAGCACCACACTGTCACGGCCCGCTCCGTGTCCCGGTATCCTGCGCGGGGCCGTCTGCGCCTCCTCTCTCGCTCCTGTGTGCCCGTGCCCCGGCATTCTCCTCCCCGTCACTTACCTTCTCCAGCTGGGCAGCATCCTCGTCCCGCTCGCACGGGAGCCGCGTCCGTGGGCTTCTCTCGGCGCGTCTCCCGTGCATCCTCCTGCAGTGCTGGTGCGCGCGCGTCTCTCCCCCAGGGCGCGCGCGCCACTCTGTGAGATTTAAAGGGACAGTACCCTTTCTATTTGCCACTTGTTGGTCCCACCTTATTTAAGCACCTCACTTCCCTTGTTCCCTGCCGAATCTTTGTGCTATTGCCCTAGAGAAAGCGTACCCCTACTATTGTCTACCTGTGCTACCTGACCTTTAAGCTACGTCCCCGACTTCGTACCTTAGCCGCCAGCCCTTGACCTTCTGCTACGTCCCTGACTACGCACCAAGATCCGGCCATGGATCCCGCCAAGGTGCCTCTTCCCAGCATCGCGGATCTCTCTACTGTGGTGGCTCAGCAGTCCCAGCAGTTGGCACAGCAGGCTCAACAACTGAACCAATTATCCGCCATGATGGAGCAGCTCCTTACCATGCAGCAGCAGCAGCTTCAGCAGCCGCAGCCACGGCAACCCGTTCCCGAGCCTGCTTCTGGACCAGCCTCTGCTCTCGGTCCCAAGTTGCGACTCTCCCTACCCAACAAGTTTGAGGGTGACTCCAAGGCGTGCAGGGGTTTTGTGTCCCAATGCTCCATGCATATAGAATTAATGGCAGACCAGTTCCGTTCGGAACGGGCCAAGGTGGCCTTCGTCCTCAGTCTTCTTTCTGGAAGAGCCTTGGCCTGGGCCACCCCTCTTTGGGACAAAGGTGACCCTATTACATCGGACCTGCAAACCTTTTTTACCGAGTTCCGTAGCGCCTTCGAGGAACCTGCCCGAGCCTCTTCCGCCGAGTCAGCCCTCTTGAACCTTTGTCAGGGAGATTCGTCAGTCGGTGATTACGCCATCCAGTTTCGCACCCTAGCGTCAGAACTGGACTGGAATGAACCGGCACTGTGTGCCACCTTCAAGAAGGGCCTGTCTAGTAGGGTCAAGGATGCCCTGGCCACTCGTGACCCCCCCTCTTCTCTTCAGGATTTAATCCATTTGGCTACCCGCATCGATGTCCGTTTTGCGGAGAGGCAAGGGGAACTCCGCCAGGAGCGCCAGCAGCCAAGACCACGTCGCTTCCCTAGGCTGGCCCCGG
The DNA here is from genome assembly GCF_029499605.1 of Hyla sarda. Lineage (NCBI taxonomy): Eukaryota > Metazoa > Chordata > Amphibia > Anura > Hylidae > Hyla > Hyla sarda. The sequence goes on along the minus strand of NC_079189.1, from coordinate 493,184,536 downwards.
TATTACAACACCCACCGGAGGCCTCCTCATCTTCAGTTGTTGACGAGCCCATGCAAGTGGATCGGGCCCATCTTACCCCTCAGGAAAGAACCCGTCGCAGGGAGGAGAATCTTTGCCTCTACTGTGCCAGCCCGGAACACTTCCTGAATCGTTGCCCTCTCCGTCCTCCTCGCCAGGGAAACGCTCACACCTAGGAGACGTAGGAGAGGCGACCCTAGGTGAGAGGAACTCCTCTCCCCGCTTGAACATCCCAGTTCAGATCACTTCTCCTTCGGGAAATACCTTTACTGTTTCCGCTCTTGTGGACTCTGGTTCTGCCGGCAATTTTCTTTCCGCTCACCTAGTTTTTAAGTACCGCCTTCCTGTCTCTCGGCTCACTAAACCTTTGTACATATCTTCCATCAGTGGGGAGTGCCTTAATACCGCAGTGCTTGAGGTGACTGCTCCACTCGAGATGCAGATTGGGGTCTTTCATAAGGAAAGGATCGTCTTCTACGTTCTACCTCGCTGCACTTCTGATGCTCTCCTGGGTCTTCCTTGGTTGCAGCTTCATGCCCCACTCTTGGACTGGCGCTCCGGAGAGGTTACTCGTTGGGGTCCGGATTGCCACAACCGTTGCCTGAAATCGGTTCAACCTAGATTCCCTCCTCCCAGTTCTGTCTTACCTGGCCTTCCAGTCCACTATCGTGAATTCGCCGACGTTTTTTCTTAGCAGCAAGCGGAGTGTCTACCTCCTCACCGTCCCTATGACTGCCCTATCGACCTCCTGCCAGGCACCTCTCCTCCTCGGGGTAGGATTTATCCACTGTCCGCGCCCGAGACCAAGGCCATGTCGGATTACATCCGGGAGAACCTACAGAGGGGATTCATCCGAAAATCTTCCTCCCCTGCGGGAGCCGGCTTCTTCTTTGTGGAAAAGAAGGATGGTTCGCTACGCCCCTGTATTGATTATCGAGGGTTGAATAAGATCACTATCAAGAATCGGTATCCTCTTCCACTCATTTCCGAGCTCTTTGATCGCTTACGCGGAGCTAAGATCTTCTCTAAGTTGGATCTTCAAGGTGCCTATAACTTGATTAGGATCAGAAAGGGGGACGAATGGAAGACTGCATTCAATACCCGAGATGGACACTATGAATATCTTGTTATGCCTTTCGGCCTGTGTAACGCACCAGCAGTTTTTCAGGAATTCGTCAACGACATTTTCCGGGATCTCCTGTACTCCTGTGTTGTCGTCTATCTCGACGACATTCTCATCTTCTCCCCCAGTTTAGAGGTTCACCGGACCCAAGTACGCCAAGTTCTTCGTCGCCTGAGAAGCAACCATCTTTATGCCAAACTCGAAAAGTGCCTCTTTGAGAAGACCAGCCTCCCATTTCTTGGTTATGTCATCTCTAGCCAAGGGCTTCGCATGGACCCAAATAAATTGTCCGCTGTTCTGAACTGGCCTCAGCCTTCTGGATTAAAAGCTATTCAGCGCTTTTTGGGCTTTGCCAACTATTATTGGCAGTTCATTTCACATTACTCTACGCTAGTAGCACCCCTTGTGGCTTTGACTAAAAAGGGAGCGGACCCCAAGTCTTGGCCTCCCCCTGCCGTGGAAGCCTTCTCCCAACTCAAGTCTGCCTTTGCTTCTGCTCCGGTCTTGACACGCCCCGACCCAGACAAGCCTTTTTCCCTGGAGGTGGACGCCTCCTCCGTGGGAGCTGGAGCAGTCTTAATGCAGCAATCCACCAAGGGCAAAATGTCCACCTGCGCTTTCTTCTCAAAGACCTTTTCTCCAGCAGAGAGAAATTATACCATCGGGGACAAGGAGCTCTTGGCTATTAAATTGGCTCTGGAGGAGTGGCGTCATTGGTTGGAGGGGACAGTCCTCCCAATTTCCATTTATACGGATCACAAGAATCTCCTTTACCTGCAAACCGCGCAACGCCTGAACCCCCGACAGGCCAGGTGGTCTTTGTTCTTCTCTCGTTTTAACTTCCAGATCCGCTTCCGTCCAGCCCATAAGAATATCAGAGCTGATGCTCTCTCCAGGGTCTCTGATGTTACAGGACTAGACTCGCAGCCTCAGCACATCATTCCTCCTGACCGCCTCATTCCTTCAGCACCGGCTTCCCTTCTTCAGGTACCTCCTGGGAAGACCTTTGTACCTCCTCACCTGAGAACCAAGATCTTGAACTGGGGCCACTCCTCCTTCCTAGCAGGACATTCTGGGATCCAGAACTCCATCTCCCTCATTTCCCGTCACTATTGGTGGCCCAGCCTACCCCGCGATGTCTCCGTTTTTGTTCGTGCTTGTGTCATCTGTGCCCGGAATAAAACTTCTCGCCAGAGGCCTGCTGGCTTACTGCAACCGCTTCCCATTCCGGAATCTCCTTGGGACCATATAGCCATGGATTTTATCACGGACTTGCCACCGTCCTCCAATTGCACTGTAATCTGGGTTGTAGTGGACAGATTCTCTAAAATGGCCCACTTTATCCCGCTCCCCAGTCTACCATCCGCAACCCAGCTAGCAAGTTTGTTTTTCCATCACATCTTCCGGCTCCATGGTCTCCCTCTCCATATTGTTTCTGACAGGGGGGTGCAATTTGTCTCAAAGTTCTGGCGTGCTCTGTGTAATCGCCTCAAAGTCAAGTTGGATTTCTCCTCTGCGTATCACCCTCAAACCAATGGTCAAGCGGAAAGAGTGAACCAGACCCTTGGTACCTATCATCGTCACTTCGTCTCTGCACGACAAGATGATTGGTCCTCTCTTCTACCCTGGGCCGAATTTTCTTATAATCACCATGACTCTGGTTCTTCTGGCAACTCCCCGTTCTTCATTGTCTATGGACACCATCCCCGCCCTCCTCTCCCACTGCCCATCTCCTCCGAGGTCCCTGCGGTTGATTCCCTGGTTCGAAATTTCCAGGCCATTTGGAAAGACACCCAACGTTCATTAACCCATGCTTCCTCCCGTATGAAACTCCAGGCTGACAAGAAGAGAAGACCTCCACCAATTTTCCATCCCGGTGACAAGGTGTGGCTTTCCGCCAAGCATGTTCGCCTTAAACAGCCCAGTTATAAACTAGGACCCCGTTTTCTAGGCCCATTCAAGGTTCTTCGTCAAATTAACCCGGTGGCCTACAAGCTGCTCCTGCCTCGTTCCCTTCGCATCCCTAACACCTTCCATGTCTCCCTCCTCAAACCATTGGTCTTGAATCGATTTTCCCCCAAGTCTTGTATTCCATCTCCAATCTCTGGTGTCTCCGACATTTTTGAAGTGCAACAAATTCTTGCCTCCAAACTCTCCAGAGGAAGACGGTTCTTTTTGGTTGACTGGAAGGGATTTGGTCCTGAGGAGAGGTCGTGGGAACCCGAAGAGAACATCCTGGACAAGAACTTAATCCTGAAGTTCCTGCAACTCAAAAGGAAGAGAGGGCCAAAGGGGGGGGGTACTGTCACGGCCCGCTCCGTGTCCCGGTATCCTGCGCGGGGCCGTCTGCGCCTCCTCTCTCGCTCCTGTGTGCCCGTGCCCAGGCATTCTCCTCCCCGCCACTTACCTTCTCCAGCTGGGCAGCATCCTCGTCCCGCTCGCACGGGAGCCGCGTCCGTGGGCTTCTCTCGGCGCGTCTCCCGTGCATCCTCCTGCAGTGCTGGTGCGCGTGCGTCTCTCCCCCTGGGCGCGCGCGCGCCACTCTGTGAGATTTAAAGGGACAGTACCCTTTCTATTTGCCACTTGTTGGTCCCACCTTATTTAAGCACCTCACTTCCCTTGTTCCCTGCTTGTGCTATTGCCCTAGAGAAAGCGTACCACTACTATTGTCTGCCTGTGCTACCTGACCTTTAAGCTACGTCCCCGACTTCGTACCTTAGCCACCAGCCCTTGACCTTCTGCTACGTCCCTGACTACGCACCCAGTCTCCAGCCTCTGACCTTAGCCCTACCATTAGCCCGACAGCTTGCCCGCTCCCTACCTCCCGGTTACTCCTCTCTGTGCCAAGTACCACCTCGGCCGCCCGCGTGGTCGAGTCGTACCAGCGGAAGCGACCTGGACATCGCCTGCCGCAGCAAGTCCATCCTGCTTCGCGGCGGGCTCTGGTGAAGACCAGCGGCGTCTTAGATTCCGCTCCCTGGTGCGGCTCTCTACATCTGCCACGCGGTGCTCAGCGGATCCACCTCCAGTCTTCTCTGGTGAGTGTCACATCCCTCCAGTCTTCTCCGGTGAGTGTCACACACACCACACACAGCACATACAGCACATACACAAATAAAGTTTTACCTACACATATACACACCCCCATCCCCATTAGAGCAGGGAAATGGCCCGCCGGGCATTTTCAGTGGAGGAGGCATATGCCACACTTGCCACCGACACTGAAAGCGCCACAGAAGACCCCACCTTCCTTACTTCCTTGACCTCCTCATCATCTGGATGATGAGCCACCAAGGCAGCGGAGATGCCGCCATGTGGGACCGCAAACCTCCTCTGCTCCTGACCCTGTGCCCCATGCTAGTATGAGCCCCCTGGTGGCCATACTAGTCAAGCCACCCTGCCAAGTTCACTGGTGCCCTGTACCGGAGAACTTGTCTGGACTGAGCCAGAGGACCACAAGCCCTTGATTCCTGAGTTTGTTTGCGTTTGACAAGATTGACATCGTCGGGTTCACTTTTTTAGTTATTATTTCAGTGATGACTTTGTCAATCTGATGGTTGAGCTGACGAATCTGTATGCCCAACAGTTCGTCGCTGCAAACCCGGGTTCACTTTTGGCTAGGCCCGGTGGCTGGTTCCCAGTCGATGCAGCCGAAATTAGGATATTTTGGGGCCTCAAGCTGCATATAGGCCTAGTCAAAAAACCCAGTGTCAGGCAATATTGGAATGGGGACATCCTTTACCAGACCCAGCTCTACAAAATGACCAAGGCACGTCCCTGGTTCAAGGTCATTCGGAAATGTTTTCATTATGCTGATAATGCAGCATGTCCCCCCTGAACTGATCCCGCGTATGACCGCTTGTATAAAATCAGGCCGGTCATCAATCCCTTTGGGGCCAAAGTTTGGAAGGCCTATGTCCCTGGAAGGGAAGTCGCTATTGATGAGTCTCTCATCAGCTTTAAGGGGAGACTTAGCTTCCGGCAATACATCCCAACCAAGCGTGTGCGGTATGGTGTGAAGATGTATAAACTTTGCGAGAGTACCTCAGGGTACACTTGCCAGTGTATGGTGTATGAGGGATGAGATTCCTGTATTGAACCCCCAGAATGTCCCCCTACTCTGGGTGTTAGCGGGAAAATTGTTTTGGGCTTTTTGCACCCATTGCTAGATAAAGATTATCACTTTTACGTGGATAACTTTTATACTAGTATCCCTCTCTTCAAATCCCTTGCCTCCAGATCCATGCTCGCTTGTGGGACAGTCCAGAAGAATCAAAGAGGGCTTCCTTCCTATCCCCTCCAAATTCCTATCCCCCGGGGTGAGTCCCATGCCCTTGAAATCCTGTTGCTGGACAGGTATAAGGACAAAAGGGATGTCCTTATGCTCACCACAATTCATGGGAACGGCAGCACCCCTGTCCCTGTGCGAGGTACTGTGGGACCGGCCCTCAAGCCCGATTGTATTCCGGACTACAAACAGTATATGGGGGGAGTTGATCTTTCCGAACAAGTCCTCAAGCCATATAATGCCATGTTGAAAATATGGGTATGGTACGAAAAAGTTGCGGTCTATATGGTACAGGTTACCATGTATAACTCTTTTGTACTGTCCCAGTACCCTGCTAACACAGGGACATACCTGCAGTTCCAAGAGGAAATTCTAAAGGCCCTCATCTTTGGTGACCGCCAAAGAGCAGGTCAGAGCACCTCTGGAACTGTGGGCCCCTAGATCGGCAATCACTTCCCATGTGAGGTCCACTGCAAGGGACGATACCAGAAAAAATGCAGAGTGTGTCGCAAGAGGGGGATTCGGAAGGACACCACCACTCAGTTCGAAACTTGCCCCGATCATCCGGGCCTCTGCATTAAGGATTGCTTCAGGGAGTATCACACTTCTATGGTGTTCTAAATTTTTAATCCTTTCACTAATTTTAATTCCCCAGAATTCAATTCCAATGTACCAGTCCAGAGTACATTGTCTTCCAAATTTTTAACCAAAACAACCAACTCCCCCCCCCCCAAAAAAAAAAACCTCTTTCCCAATACTCCCGATATCTTTTTTCCATCCAAAAAAATGAGTCATGGGACACAGAGTCAACAGCAATGGAGGTTTGCAGTTGCCTCAAATGCGCAGCGCTCTCTCCCCACCTGAGCGGACTGCGCATTTGAGGTAATAGAATAGGTATGTCCACACACATCACATTCCCAGAATGATGATTCAGAGCATAAGGTAACCCAATTTCTTCCATTACCCCTTGTGAAAATGTAAAAAATTGTGTAACCCCAGCATTTTAGTGTAAATAAATACATTTTCCAATTTATGGCCCACTTTTAAAAAAAAAAAACTGTGAGGTGTAAGTACTCACTGTACCCCTTGTTACCTTTCTTGAGGGGTGTAGTTTCAAAATTGTGGTCACTTGCCGATTTTTTTTTTTTAGATTTTATGTCAGAACCTCAACCATTGCAGTGCGAAGCACCACTTTAGGCCTCAAATCTCATCTGTGCTGTCTCACTCCTAAACCCTGTTTTCAACATTGGAGTCATTTATGGGGTATTTATCACAGAAAGGCCCCTCAAATCCACTTCAAACTTAACTGGCCCCTGAAAAATTCAGATTAAGAAATTTTTGTGAATATTTTGAAAATTGCTGCTATACTTTGAAGCCCTCAAATGTCTTAAAAAAGTAAAAACATGTTAACTTTATGATGTCAACATAAAGCAGACATATTCTATTTCTGAATCAATATATATTTTATTTGGAATATCCATTTTCCTTACAAGCAGAGAGTTAAAAATTTTGAAAAATGCAAAATTTTCATGAAATTTTTGGATTTTTCACCAAGAAAGGATGCAAGTAACAACGAAAATTTACCACTATGTTAAAGTAGAATATTTCATGAAAAAACTTTCTCAGAATCAGAATGAAAGGTAAAAGCATCCCAGAGTTATTAATATATAAAATGACAGAGGTCAGATTTGCGAAAAAGGGCTGCGTCCTTAAGGTTAAAATGAGCTGCGTCCTTAAGGGGCTAAAAATTCTTTTTTCCAAAAAACACTCCCCAAAAATCCCTTGTTAACCATTTTATTAACAATAAAAAAATAAAAAAACGCTGGTCATCGTACTCCTCCGAATCTAAAGTAATCCACAGGATACATGGATCTGAAATGAGAAGTAAAAAAAAAAAAAGTGAGTACATTTAGGGGAAAATAAATGGTAAAAAAAAATGCAATAAACACACACACATATATATATATATATATATATATATATATATATCGCATATTTTTTTCACAGCTGTAAAGTGCTGTTCTGAAGTCATTTATTGGTTTTTGCTTATGTGTGCTAAAAAAAATGGTATTGAAAAGTGATTTATTGGTTTTTGCTTATGTGAGCAAAATGTATCAACCCCCTGTGATATTATAATAAATATGTCATACAAAAGCAAAACCAAAGCAAGAAAAAAATTCCTACAGAACTCGCTTACCAAAGCAATAATGATAAATGTCCCAGTATATTGATTGAGTTTAAGCTTGAACTAGCAAAAGCGTTAAAAGAGAGTCAAGCACTCCACCAGGATCAGATAGAACTTGTAACTTTATTCAGGGAATAAAGAAAGGAAAAAAAAAAAACATCTTCACTTCCATCAGCTTTACTCATTTTGAATAACAGTTCTTAATCATAGCAAGATCCTAGTGAGGTGCTAGACTCTCTATTTACGCTTTTTCTAGATTCATCAGTATGCTCACACAATGTATTTAACGTGGGAAAAAACTGTTTGCAACCGTGGCGAGCTGACATTGTGTGTTTCCATTTGATTAGCTTGCAGTTTTATACATTGTGTTCTATCAGAAATAAAGCTACTTCTTTATTTCATTTGTTTCTTTGGATTATACCATTATCTGTTTTATAGGTACCAATCATATTATTGTCTATTTATTAATTCTTTTCATATATCAAACTATATGACTCTACTGTAACAAGCAATGGATGTGTACCACTTGGCTTTGGGCCACACTGGGGAGTAGAGACTAAGTAATCACTTTATTTCATTCCTGGATGTGGAAGGTCTTTTGTTGCTAATGGGTAGGTTGCTCCACTAGTGTGGTCCCAGTGTGGGTAGTGGCTGGCCCAATGGACCAGATGGTACTGGTGTGTGGCACTATGGAGAGACAGTGACTAGGAAACTGGCATAGATAAGACAAAGAAGTTCTGGATCAGGTTTGTAATAATCTTTGCAAATGCACACAAGGTACCACAACAATGCGCAGATGAAACGTGTTGGGCAGATCCCTCTTAGACAGAAAAAAGGCCAGCCAGTATAGATGGGAGAATAACCAATAGTGTGTGAGTACTAGCCCTTTAAATCTGTGCAAATATACACAGCCAGCCCCTATAAGCAGAAGAAGGGAGTGCAGGAAGAAAACAGTAACTGCACGAAAGCCAGGGATGTGAAGAGTGCCAGGGGGAGAAAACAGAGTACAAAACAGAGGCCTAGCACTGAAGTAACCAACTCTAACTCCTCGACCCCCTGTATAGATACACTCCTGATAAAGCCTCAGTAAAAAGTGCTTTTAAGTGAGTGCCAATAGCCAAAATTGCTCTGTTCCAATGCCAGAAGTCACAGTGTTTTTCATTACAATCTCAGCAAACACATTATTCTTTATAAAATCAAGAAACAGCAGTCATGTTGTTCCACATTGCAGTACCCGCAACTTCAATGATCCCCCCCCCCACACTAGACACAGAAAATGCCACTAGCCACCCAGGACTATGTGCTGAACACTGTCCACTCAAGAAGACATTGCTTTCTATGGTTGATATCAATAATCTATTATGCAAGATCAGTGATAATTTTTAGGTATTGACATCATTTTATTGCTCTGTTCAAGGGTTATCTACTAATAGAACAATTGAGCTGATTTCTTCAAAAACAGCACTATACCTGTCCTCGGGTTGTATGTGGTATTGTAGCTCAGTTCCATTAAAGTGAAAGGAGTCCAGTTGTAATACCACACACAACCTGAGGACAAGAGTGGTGCTGTTTTGGAAGAGTTAAGCCCTGTTTTTTTTAATTCCTGGATAACACTGGATTACATTTTTACTGCCTTTTTATGGGACTCAGCAGGTAGGTTGTTTCAAACATTTAGGAGAACAAACCACATATCTTTTGTAGATGTAGGCTTTCTCACGTCCTTTTGGACAAGTTTCCACTTGGTTTTTTGTCTGGCAGTTTTTGGATATCTGCCACTGCAGTTTTAGAGCCAAAGCCAGAAGTGTATTCAAAAGGAATAGGACATTTAAAGGAAGGACTTACACTTTTCCTCCCTTATGGATCCACTTCTGACTTTGACTCAAAAACTACAGTGGTAGATATCCAAAAACTGCCAGAAAAAAAACCAAGTGGAAACTTAGCCTTTGTCTCTTCATGTATTCCCAGACAGACTTGAGCATGTGGAGATCAGGGCTCTGTGGAGGCGATATCATCACTTCCAGGGCTCCTTATTCTTGTTTATGGTAAAAATAGTTCTTGGCTGTAAGGATGGAGTATATCCTGCTGAAAAATAAAAAAATGGAGCCAATCAGATTCTTCCCTGATGGGAGGTGTCTCACTTTGTAGCATTTTTTTCTACACCTGCTCAAAAACCTTTTCACAGTACTGTACATGTCATACTTTTGGTGGCTATACATTTTTTAAATTATCAAAGTATTGTTTGTCCTTAAAGGGGTACTCCGGCCCTAAGACATCTTATCCCTTATCCAAGGGATAGGGGATAAGATGTCTGATCGCGGGGATCCCGCCGCTGGGGACCTCGCAATCTAGCATGCAGCACCCACCTGTGAGCACTGCAGGAAGAGCTGGAGGCTCCAAGTCTTATGCCTCCCGACCACAGCGACGGAGTATCGTGACATCACGACTCCGCCCCATGGGATGTCATGCCCCACCCCCTCAATGCAAGTCCCATAGACGTGACATCACACCTGGCGGAGTCATGACGTCACAATACTCCATCCCCGTGGTTGGGAGGCATAAGACTTGGAGCCTCCAGCTCTTCCTGCAGTGCTCACAGGTGGGTGCTGCATGCTAGATTGCGAGGTCCCCAGTGGCGGGATCCCCGCGATCAGACATCTTATCCCCTATCTTTTGGATAGGGGATAAGATGTCTTATGGCCGGAGTACTCGTTTAAACAGGAAATTGCACAGCCAATGCAGTTGTATCTGATAATAATAATTATAATTAAATTATAATTAAGAATAATACTAATTATCATTGCACAACACATTGCTATTGGGTTATGTATGCTCTCTAAGAACATTACTCTGAAACTAAAAAGCAAATTACACAACAGATGTCCCCAATTATGAAATATTTCTCACAATGAGCAATTTCTGGTTTTCCAATAATATGTAGTTAAACCCGAGGCAAACCTTATGGAATCCCCACACTTGGAGTAAGTTCATTCGGCTTTTTTATTTTTTATTTTTTTATTTAGATCAAATAGATAAATCACAGATATGCCAAAAAGCAATGTTTGTTTAATAGCTAAACATTCTGGTATCATGAAACATATCTCAAACCCATGAAAGGAAATTATTTCAAGTCTGTATTTCACATATATTTTAGTGATTAAGTAGAAGAAAAAAAAATCAAGAATCACTTTGTTATTTGCATTTCTAAAACAAATCATTGCACAAGTCTTAATAGAAAATTTCTCTTCAGTTAAAAGGGAAAAGGGAAAGTGCTTAAAAACCTAACTGAGCTGTTAGACTTGTATAATTGAATAGAAAAAACATTGCTTTATATTAGCACACAATGTACTTAAAGCGTTTTCCTGCTTTAGCTAATCCCTTTTTAAATACTCTACAAGGGAATAATTCTGATTTAATACATAGGGATTCCCTATGCTACACTTTCCTATAGTAGCCAGAGCAGAGAGAAGCTAGAAATATATAATTCTTTAAAGGGGTACTCCGGTGAAAAACTTTATTTTTTAAATTAACTGGTGGCAGAATGTTAAACAGACGCGCCCACATGCTAGTCTCAGCCCGTCACTCACCTTATTGTGTCTCTGCTTCCTGGTGTCCCCGCAGCTCCAGCATGCGTGCCTTCGCTCCCTAGGGCGTGCGTGTCAGAGCTCTGTTTCCTAAAGGGCCAGTACCAATTAATTAAAGTGTCTGCACCTGTCCCTTGTCCATAAGTATCTGCTCCTCCCTGTTCCCCGTGCCGGATCTTTGGTTGTCTAGCCATAGTGAAGTCCTGTTTCCCAAAGTCTATGTATCTGTTCCTAGTTCTGCCCTATCCTGTACCAGTGTTTCAATCCTGTTCTTCTGCCATCCCGCCATGTTCTGCCAGTCGCTGTCAGTGCCACGTCACCACCCAGCTACCTGTGTGGACGAGTCGTGCCAGGGGTAGCAACCTGGGTGCCACCTGCCGCAGCAAGAGCATCCCGCTTTGCAGTGGGCTCTGGTGAAAACCAGTGGCACCTTAGACCCCGTTCCCTGGCACGGCTCAAGTATCCTTCATACAGGCCCAGAGGATCTACCACCTGCTGTCCACCTGCCGTGATTCCTAACAATTGCAATTAGAAGCATATGACTATACGCTTGCAGGCTATTCCTTAAAGGGATTTTCCAGGATTTTTTTTATTTGACTATGTTACAGGGGCTGTAAAGTTAGTGTAGCTCATAATATAGTGTCTGTACCTGTGCGTGACAGTTTTCTCATAATTCTGTGATTTTCACCCCAATATTTATTTTTAACAGCAGACAAAATTACTGTTTTCTCAGATTTTCCCAGGTTGCAATGTGGCCGAGACCTGACTCACTAATCAGCTGATGACAGGGAGCCTGTCTGCTTCAATGGGTGGAGCAATCACTTGGTGGGAGAGAGATCAATCTGCAACTAATGCAACAGCTGTAAGCACCCTGATTGAAAACCACAGGTCTTTTTAATGGATGCCACTCATTTATCTTTCAATAGGTGGGGTGACCAATGTGTGGAAGGATGGAAAATGGAATTATGGGATTTGTAGGTAAAAGAAGAAAACTCAAACAGGAAATACCAGTTCACAAAAAGCTAGCCACAGTATTATGGTAATCTCACAACATAGTCATTTAGCCCTAAGACAAGCGCAGATCCTTCCTAAGCATGTCCATTATTGCCTGCCAGGTACATACTAGAATCCCCTTATGGTGGAGAACCCCTTTAAAGGGAACCTGTCATCAATGTCATACTGCCTGAATCATGTTCTATCTTACCACAGTGCTCTCTGCTTACACCTCTGTCCATGTCAGGGACTGGCCAGAGTAGGATAAGTTTGCTGTGGGGATTTGCTCCTGCTCTGGATAGTTCCTGACACGGACAGAGGTGTCAACAAAGAGCACTGTGGTCAGTACAGAAAATACATTAAAAAAAAGAAAAGAACTTCCTGTGGGGCATACAGCAGCTGATAAGTACTGGAAGGGTTAAGATTTTTAAATAGAAGTAATTTACAAATTTGTTTAACCTTCTGGCACCAATTGATTTAAAGAAAAAACATTTCCGCCGGAGTACCCCTTTAACCTCTTAACGACGATGGATGTAAATGTACGTCATGGTGACGTGTTACTTAACGCACCATGACGTACATTTACGCGCCGTCATGAATGTGAGCACCGTCATGTGCGGCAGGTCCTGGCTGCTATCAGCAGCAGGGATCTGACCGATAATAGCGGACATCCGCGATTGCGCGGATGTCCACCATTAACCCCTCAGATGCCGTGATCAATATGGATCACGGCATCTGCGGCAGTGCGGTACTTTGAATGGATGATCGAATTGCCCGCAGCGCTGCCACGGGGATCCGATCATCCAGCATGGCAGCCGGAGGTCCCCTCACCTGGCTCTGGCTGTTTCCTGGGGTCTTCTGCTCTGGTCTGAGATCGAGCAGACCAGAGCAGAAGATCACTGATAATACTGATCAGTGCTATGTCCTATACATAGCACTGAACAGTATTAGCAATCAAATGATTGCTATGAATAGTCCCCTATGGGGACATAAAAAGTGTAAAAAAAAAATGTAAAATAAAAAAGTAAAAGAACTAGAAAAATCCCCTCCCCCAATAAAAAAGTAAAACTTCAGTTTTTCCCATTTCACCCCCCAAAAAGCATTAAAAAAAAATTAATACACATATTTGGTATCGCTGCATGTGTAAAAGTCTGAACTATTAAAATATAATTATCCCATACGGTGAACACCGTAAACGTAAAAAAAATTAAAAAAGTCCAAAATTGCTGCTTTTTTTGTCACATTTTATTCCAAAAAAACTTATAAAAAATGTATAAAAATTTAAACCTAAGCAAAAGTGATACTGATAAAACCTACAGATCATGGCGCAAAAAATGAGACCTCATATCGCCCCATATACGGAAATATGAGAAAATTATAGGTGGTCAAAATAGGGCAATTTAAAACATACAAATTTTGTTAAAATGGTTTGAGATTTTTTTTTTAAGCGGTACAATTATAGAAAAGCATATAACATGGGTATCATTTTAATCATATTGACCCACAGAATAAAGAATACATGTAATTTTACTGGAAAGTGTACAGTGTTAAAACAAAACCTTCCAAAATTTGCTAAATTGCGGTTTTCAATTTTCCCACGTAAATAATATTTGTTTGGTTGCACCGTACATTTTATGGTAAAATAAGTGATGTAATTACAAAGTAAAATTGGTGACGCAAAAACAAGCCCTCATATGGGTCTGTGGATGGAAATATAAGAGAGAGTTATGATTTTTAGAAGGCGAGGAGGAAAAAACGAAAATGCAAAAACAAAATTGGTCTGGTCCTTAAGGCCAAAATGGGCCTGGTCCTTAAGGGGTTAAGGCTGGTATGTGAGGCCCCAGGACCTGTCAGGATTCCTTTAAAGGGATACTCCAACCCTAGACACCTTATCCCCTATCCCTTCATGTCTATGGGAGGGAGTGTGGCATGACATCACAAGGGGTCATGGTGGGATGTCACGACCATGGCCCCAAACCCAGCAATCAGACATCTTATCCTCTATCCTTTAGATAGGAATTAAGATATCTAGGAGCAGTGTACCCCTTTAACTTCTTACGAATGCAGGTGAGTTTCATTTTACATTTTTTCTTCTCTTTTTTTCTTTATGAAATTGAATAGGCGGGTAGTAGTTAGACAGTGTACTTTACAGTAAAATGGACTTGTTATCTAAAACATTCTTTTTTTTAAATAAATAGTTTTTAAAACTCCCTTGCTAACCCCTATAACTTTTTTTTCAGTCTGTGTGAGGGCCTTTTTCTGGCATTTGGTATTTTTCCCATTTACACCATTTATCGTGAGGAACTAATTTTATATTTTGATTGTTTGGATTTCTCTTAAAAAAAATTTAAAAAAATTGGGGGGATGGGAAAATTAGGTTATTAGAATTTTTATATGGCGGGATTTTTTTAAAACTTTTTTATTATTGTTAATATATTTTTTTAAATTTTTACTTTTAAAGTTATCATTAGATTGTTTATACTGATCAGTGCAATGCTATTGCATTGCATTGCTCAACTAAATCAGCTCCTGAGCTCCCTTCATAGACCCCAAGCGAGCATCTACCATACATGTATTTGTTATGAAGGGCTTAAATTGATCTTGTAGTGCTTTATTTCACCTGTGGTGGCACTTCAGGCAATGAAAATATGATGTTGGGTTTTCATGATTGCTGGATCCTTTTAACAGTGGGAAATTTGGGGGGACAAAAAGGGTTATTCCTTTAAACCAAAAAAGAGTTATCTAAAGTAGAAAACTCCTTTATGAACATAGTAATCCAACAGCGGATGTCCAACAGGTAGATCCAACTTGCACTGGTAGAGAGCACTGTGGTCAGACTGGAAAAAACTATACAACTTCCTCTGAAGCATACAGCAGCCGATAAGTACTGGAAGGATTACGATTTTTGAATAGAAGTAATTTACAAATCTTTTTATCTTTCTGGTACCAGTTAATTTAAAATACATTACATTTCCTCCTTCAAGTGAATGGCCAGCAATAAATCTTACATTTTCCAATATGTGTATGCATTTATAAAAAGCGAGGTAGACACAAGTGAGAGTTTTTGTAAGAATCTACACTAGTAGCGGAGGACTGTGTGGTCTAGTTCTGCTGATTGTTTGATTACTTTAAAAAATCACAAGTAAGTATGTTTGCCCCATGTCTACATATGCATGAAATTGTGCGCAGTGGCAAATTGTATGTGAGAAGGAGAAGGAAATTGTTTGTATCAACAAACATAAACTACGATAATTACTTTAGAAACAAAAGTATTTACATAGAGCAAAGCCGTCCGTATTCGACTGCTTACCACGAGGAGTCACCAACGGAAATGAATGTTTGTTATGAGATATAATGTGATTACAAAATACTGTGTAATTACAGGACTACATTATATATAATGCACCTTAACCTGGGACAGATTGTTGAGGAGCATCATTTGACAGTATGAGTTCACATTTCCCAGTATGAGCAGCAATGGATACAACTAAAAGAACAAGCTTCTAAGAAATATTGTTTTATTGATGTTTTTGGAAACTAATAAAGTAAAAAGATAAACTGAATCCCAACAGAAGAAGTAGGCTGGGATTAATATACAGTATCTTCAGATCTTGAGCTGCCAAAAACTGGAAGATGATTTGTGGTATATGTTTAATTTGTCATAAACTTTTCATCTGTTCATTTGGTTCTCTATTCTGGCATTTTCTATTAGACATCTTGTCAATGCTACTAATGCAGGGGTTCTTAACCTTGTTGGAGGTACTGAACCCCACCAGTTTCATATGCGCATTCACCAAACCCCTCTCAGTTGGAAACATTTTATATGATTTTGTCAAATTCAAAACATAGGCGTTGTATATTTAAGTATATATTTATACATAGGTGCACAAAATTAACAAAACCATTAACAGAGAAAAAAACCATGAAAACATAATTTTCACACAAAAACAAAAACATAATGAATATTTACTGCAAATCAGTGTGACTTCTGCTGTTGTCTTTCAGAGACCAGTTCAGAAATGTGCAGCTTTACCTTGGCAAGTGCCACTCTCATGTCGTTTTCGCAACAATGGCAGTGTTCCCCCACATTAGGCAGAGTTCCCCCACATTAGGCAGACAGAATTCCCCCACATTAGGCAGGCAGTGTTCCCCACATTAGGCAGGCAGTGTTCCCCCATATTAGGCAGAGTTCCCCCACATTAGGCAGACAGAGTTCCCCCACATTAGGCAGGCAGTGTTCCCCCACATTAGGCAGGCAGTGTTCCCCCACATTAGGTTGGCAGTGTTCCCCCACATTAGGCAGACAGAGTTCCCCCACATTAGGCAGACAGAGTTCCCCCACATTAGGCAGGCAGTGTTCCCCCACATTAGGCAGGCAGTGTTCCCCACATTAGGCAGGCAGTGTTCCCCCACATTAGGCAGGCAGTGTTCCCCCACATTAGGTTGGCAGTGTTCCCCCACATTAGGCAGACAGAGTTCCCCCACATTAGGCAGGCAGTGTTCCCCCACATTAGGCAGACAGTGTCCCCACCACATTAGGCAGACAGTTCCCCCACATTAGGCAGACAGAGTTCCCTCACATTAGGCAGGCAGTATTCCCCCACATTAGGCAGGCAGTGTTCCCCACATTAGGCAGACAGAGTTTCCCCACATTAGGCAGGCAGTGTTCCCCACATTAGGCCGGCAGTCTTCCCCACATTAGGCAGGCAGTGTTCCCCACATTAGGTAGGCAGCGTTTCCCCACATTGGGCAGGCAGTGTTCCTCCACATTATGTAGGCCAGTGGTCTTCAACCTGCGGACCTCCAGATGTTGCAAAACTACAACTCCCAGCATGCCAGGACAGCTGTTGGCTGTCCGGGCATGCTGGGAGTTCTAGTTTTGCAACATCTGGAGGTCCACAGGTCTAAGACCACTGATGTAGGCAGTGTTCCCCCACAGACATACAGCCTCCAGCCATATACAGTGTATGGCTGGAGGCTGTATGCCTGTGTACTGACCACTTCAGTGCTCCGACCACCGCTCCGGCTATAGCAGTAGGTCTCGGGATCGGTGGTAGGAGCACCGAAGATGACGTGCTGCTGGTCACTCACCAAGCTGGCCAGCGCGCGTCTTCCTCCTTCTCTATCCTCCGGTCCTCGGCGCCTTTGTTTCCATGGGCGCACGCACCCAGGTTAAGAACCACTGTACTAATGTAACCTCAAAACAAGCAAACAAGTCAATGCTTTGTGTCACACCCAAACAAGAAAGGTGCACTGTGCCTATGATATGATGGGACCATGTTGTCAAGGTTTCTATTATTTGCCTTTCAGCAACATTGTACAAAGACCTTTTTTTTTTGCTAAATAATAGCGACTTGGTATGCACCACCGGGGCTGGGGAAACCTCATTAGATTCCTAAAGGCTGTGGACATAACAAGATGGTACGGGAGTGCCTGCACCACCATCAACTGGACCAAGTATAAATTAAATCGCACTATAGCAGGATGACTGAGCAAATACCGTTGTCTGTATGACATAGATTCCTCAATAGGTAACTGACGGGGAACACAACATTGATGAGAACAAGACAAAGCATGCTCCATGTGTGGACAATGCCTGGCTTCTAGACAGATAAGAGGGATCGGGAGGAGCAGCAGCAGGGACAAGCACATTACGAGGCATCTCGACTGTCCCATGTAGCCTTGTGATGCTGCTTCATGTGCCTAGGTAGAGCCGTAGTTCTTATACTTGTACCCTGGCCATGGCTTTCTTTATGTTATCTGCTTACATGACTTACACTTTCTGCATCTGGTAAGGTAGAAAGGATTTTCCATACAGCAGAATACAGAACAGGTTAGTAAGCCTACAGATTCAGCAGCATTGCCATCACTTGAGCTGACCAGACCAGCATACCTATGTCTGATACATTTAATAAGTGTTCTAGCCCTATCTCAGCTACTCTTATTCACTGACAGTACCACTGCCCTACTGCTCTAAACATGTCACCTCCTCCTCACCTGGTTCCCATGTCCTGTATAACACTACACTATCATTATAAAACTCTTTATTGTCCCCGCCACTCCACTCAGCATTAACTTCTGATGTCTGATCATAGGCTTCTTTCCCCCTCTTAGTAGATCTACCTCCACGCCTACCATTACTAGTCCCACTAGAGCTATGTTCAACCACAGCTTCTACCCTGCAACATACTCCAAAGGCTGACTGTCCTCACACAACTATTCCTCACAACTACTTTCCACATACCTTGGCCTAAAATGCCTATTCCACGTTCACTATAAATGCTTTTAAAGTGTATTTATGTTAAACACAGGTAGAAATACCATGTTTGATTAAATTCAGAACTAAGTAACTTGGCCTAAAATGCATATTCCATATTCACAAGACACACCTTTAGGGTACATTCACACGTGCATATTTTCTGCTGCAGATCTGCTGTAGTAGATTTTACTACCCATTGAAGTCAATTGACAGCAAAATCTGCATCAGCAAATCTGCATAAAAAATACACACATGTGAACGTACCCTTAAAGGGGTACTCCGGCGCTAAGACATCTTATGCCCTATCCAAAGGACCCCCGTGATCTTGCATGCAGCACCCTGTTACAATCAGTCCCCTGAGCATGTTCGCTCTGGGTTTGAATACTGGCGATCATGGGGCCAGAGCATTGTGATGTCACGGCCCCGCCCCCGTGTGATGTCACGCTACGCCCCCTCAGTGCAAGCCAGCTGTCATGCTCCCTCCCATAGGTTGCATTAAGGGGGCGGAGTGTGACGTCATACGGGGTGGGGCCGTGACGTCACAATGCTCCGTCCCTGTGATCGCCAGTAATCAGACCCGGAGCGAACATGCTCCGGGAACTGATTGTAACGGGGTGCTGCGTGCAAGATCACGGGGGTCCCCAGCGGCGGGACCCCCACGATCAGACATCTTATTCCCTATCCTTTGGTTAGGGGATAAGATGTCTTATTGCCGGAGTACCCCTTTAATGCGTATTTCTGTTAAACCCAGGAAGAAACACTGTATATGTTTACTGTCACATAAGCCAGCATTTCTTAACCACTTAGGGACCCTGGTAGTACAGGTACCCCCTCGCTCCCTGGTACTTAACCCCTTAAGGATGCAGGGTTTTTCGGTTTTTGCACTTTCATTTTTTCCTCCTCACCTTTTAAAAATCATAACCCTTTCAATTTTGCACCTAAAAATCCATATGATGGCTTATTTTTTGTGCCACCAATTCTACTTTGCAGAGACATCAGTCACTTTACCCAAAAATCTACAGCGAAATGGAAAAAAAAATCATTGTGCGACGAAATTGAAGAAAAAACTCCATTTTGTAACTTCTGGGGGCTTCCGTTTCTATGCAGTACATTTTTCAGTAAAAAATGACACCTGATCTTTATTCTGTAGGTCCATACGATTAAAATGATACCCTACTTATATCGGTTTGATATATAAATATACGTCCTTGGTCGTTAAGGGGTTAAAAACCCAAGGCGTACCTGTACGCCCATGGGAATTTTGTTCCCCGCTGCGCGCCGGGCAGAGACCTGACCGGGATGCCTGCTGAAATCATTCAGCAGGCATCCCGTGACAATGTCCAGGGGGGTCCTGAGACCCCACCATGTCAATTCGGACCGGTGATCTGCGGCGATTGTGGGTCATACGGGTCTCCGGTGACCTGGAAAACATGGGGCATCAGGGCTGTCCAAGACACCCATGATCCCCCTGAAGGGATAGAAGTGAGGTGGCAGGGGTGCCGCCACTCCTGTCCCTGCTATTGGTCGGTCAGAAGCGACAAACCAATAGAAGATCAGGGCGGGGGGGTTATAGTTCGTCTGTCCTGTGGCCGGCATCGGAGGACACTTACCATCGGCAGCGGCAGCGATCAGCAGCGGCGGCAGCGGGCGGCGATGACGTGCGGCTGGCACCCTGGTGCAGATTACGGAAGCCGGTGAGTTGCCTAGCAACATCTGGAGGACTACAGTTTTGAGACCACTATACGGTGGTCTCTAAACTGTAACCCTCCAGATGTTGCAAACCTACAACTCCCAGCATGCCCAGACAGCTGTTTGCTGTGTGGGCATGCTGGGATTTGTAGTTTTGCAACATCTGGAGGGCTACAGTTTGGAGATCACTGTGCGGTGGTTTCTAAACGGTGGCCCTCTAAATCTTGCAAAACTACAACTCCCAGCATGCACGAACAGCAAACGGCTGTCTCGCCATGCTGTGAGTTGTAGTTGCATACCTCCAGCTGTTGTATAACTACATCTCCCAGCATGCCCTTCGGTGATCAGTACATGCTGGGAGTTGTAGTTTTGCAACAGCTGGAGGCACTCTGGTTGGAAAATACTGAGTTAGATAACAGAACTTAACTGAAGGTTTTCCAACCAGTGTGCCTCCAGCTGTTGCAAAACTACAACTCCCAGCATGCACGGTCTGTCAGTGCACGTTGGTAGTTGTAGTTTTGAAACAGCTGGAGGTTTGCCCCGCCCATGTGAATATACAGGGTACATTCACATGGGCAGGTTTACAGTGAGTTTCCTGCTTCAAGTTTGAGCTGCGGCAAATTTTCCGCAGCAGCCCAAACTCCTAGTGGAAAACTCACAGTAAACCCCTACCAGTGCGAATGTACCCTAAAAACACAACACTACACTACACTAACACATAATAAAGTGTAAAACACTACATATACACCCCCTTACACTGCCCCTCCCCCCCCCAATAAAAATGAAAAACATATTGTACGGCAGTGTTTCAAAAATGGAA
Organism: Hyla sarda; assembly: GCF_029499605.1. Taxonomy (NCBI): domain Eukaryota; kingdom Metazoa; phylum Chordata; class Amphibia; order Anura; family Hylidae; genus Hyla; species Hyla sarda. The sequence continues at coordinate 493,163,580 of NC_079189.1, read as the reverse complement.
CCCCCAGCTGTTACAAAACAACAACTCCCAGCATTTCCGGACAGCTACTGACTGTCCAGGCATGCTGGGAGTTTAGTAACAGCTGGAGTCACCCTGTTTGGGAATCACTGGCGTAGAATACCCATGTCCACCCCTATGCAATCCCTAATTTGGCCCTCAAATGCGCATGTCACTCTCTCACTTCTGAGCCCTGTCGTATTTGAAGGAAACAGTTTTGGGCCACATATGGGGTACTTCTGTACCCAGGAGCAATTGTGTTACAAATTTGGGGGGCTTTTTCTCCTTTTACACCTTATGAAAAGGAAAAGTTGGGGGCTACACCAGCCTGTTAATGTAATAATATAAAACATTTTACACTAACATGCTGGTGTTGCCCCATACTTTTTATTTTCACAAGAGGTAAAAGGAAAAAAAGACCCTGAAAATTTGTAACGTCATTTCTCCTGAGCACGGAAATAGCCCATATGTGGACGTAAAATGCTCTGCTGGCACACAACAAGGCTCAGGAGTGAGAACACAATATGTACATTTGAGGCCTAAATTTGTGATTTGCACAGGGGTGGCTGATTTTACAGCAGTTCTGACAAAAACTCAAAAAAATAAATACCCACATGTGACCCCATTTTGTAAACTACACCCCTTACAGAATGTATAAAGGGGTATAGTGAGCCTTAACACCCCACAGGTGTTTGACAATTTTTTGTTAAAGTTGGGGAAAATGAAAAATGTTTTTTTATTAAAATGCTGGTGTTACCCAAAATTTTTCATTTTCACAAGGGAAAATAGGAAAAAAAGCCGCCCAAAATTTGTAACTCCATTTCTTCTTAGTACAATGAGCAGTTATTCCCCACACGTGTCTGATTTTTGGAACAGTGGTCCGTGAAAATGAAAAAAAAATGTTTTCATTTGCTCAGCCCACTGTTCCAAAGATCTGTCAAATGCCAGTGAGGTGTAAATGCTCACTGCACCCTATATTAAATTCTGTGAGGGGTGTAGTTTCCAAAATGGGGTCACATGTGGGGGGATCCACTGTTCTGGCACCACTTTCTAAAAGCACAAGGCCCCCGACTTCTATTCCAACCAAATTCTCTCTCCAAAGCTCAATGGCGCTCCTTCTCTTCTGAGCATTGTAGTTCGCCAGCAGAGCACTTGGCATGCACACATGGGGTATTTCCATACTCAGTAGAAATGGGGTTTTAAATTTTGGTGGTCATTTTCTCCTATTACCCCTTGTGAAAATGTAAAATTTTGGGAAAATCCAGCATTTTAGTGAAATTTTTTTTTTTAATTTACACATCCTACTTTAACGAAAAGTCGTCAAACACCTGTGGGGTGTTAAGGCTCACTATACCCCTTGTTACATTCCTTGAGGGGTGTAGTTTCCAAAGTAGTAGGCCATGTGGGTTTTCTTTTTGCTGTCCTGGCACCATAGGGGCTTCCAAAATGGGACATGCCCCCCAAAAATGTGACTCCTCTTCTGAGCATTGTAGTGCGCCCGCAGTGCACTTGAGGTCCACACATGGAGTATTCCATACTCAGAAGATATGGGGTTACACATTTTGGGGGACATTTTCTTGTATTACCCCTTGTAAAAATGTAAAATTACGGGGAAATACAGCATTTTTGTGAAAAAAATAATTATTTACACATCCAACTTTAACGAAAAGCCGTCAAACACCTGTGGGTTGTTAAGGCTCACTGGACCCCTTGTTATGTTCCCTGAGGAGTGTAGTTTCCGAAATAGTATGCCAAGTGTTTTTTTTTTTTTTTGCTGTTCTGGCACAATAGGGGCTTTCTAAATGTGACATGGCACCCAAAAACTATTTCAGAAAATCTCACTCTCCAAAATCCCATTGTCGCTCCTTCGCTTCTGAGCCCTCTAGTGCACTTGACATACACATATGAGACAGAGCTCTTGACATACACATATGAGATATTTCCTTACTCCAGAGAAATTGAGTTACACATTTTAGGGTGATTTCTCTCCTTTTACCCCTTGTAAAAATTCAAAAACTGGGTCTACAAGAACATGCGAGTGTAAAAATTAAGATTTTGAATTTTCTCCTTCACTTTGCTGCTATTCCTGTGAAACACCTAAAGGGTTAACACACTTACTAAATGTAATTTTGGATACTTTGAGGGGTGCAGTTTTTATAATGGGATCATTTGTGGGGTATTTCTAATATGAAGGCCCCTTAAATGTACTTAAAAACTGAACTGGTCCCTGAAAAATTCTAATTTAGAAAATTCTGTGAAAAATTGGAAAATTGATGCTGAACTTTGAAGCCCTCTGATGTCTTCCAAAAGTAAAAACATGTCAACTTTATGATGCAAACATAAAGTAGACATATTGTATATGTGAATCAATATATAATTTATTTGGGATGTCCATTTTCCTTATAAGCAGAGAGCTTCAAAGTAAAAAAAAAATGCAACATTTTCAACTTTTTCATCAAATTTTGGAATTGTTCACCAAGAAATGATGCAAGTATTAACAAAATTCTACCACTAACATAAAGTAGAATATGTCACAAATTAAGCATCCCCGAGTTATTAATGCTTAAAGTGACAGTAGTCAGATGTACAAAAAATGCCCGGGTCCTTAAGGTGAAAATAGGCTGGGTCGTCAACCCCTTAAGGACCCAGCCCAAATATACACTGTCACTTCAAGCATTAATAACTCTGGGATGCTTTTACCTTTCATTCTGATTCCGAGATAGTTTTTTTGTGACATATTCTACTTTATGTTAGTGGTAAAATTTTGTTGATACTTGTATCATTTCTTGGTTAAAAATTCCAAAATTTGATGAAAAAATTTAAAATGTGCATTTTTTTTTAACTTTGAAGCTCTCTGCTTATAAGGAAAATGGATATTCCAAATAAATTATACATTGATTGACATATACAATATGTCTACTTTATATTTGCATCATAAAGTTGACATGTTTTCACTTTTGGAAGACATCAGAGGGCTTCAAAGTTCAGCAACAATTTTCCAATTTTTCTCAAAATTTTCAAAATCGGAATTTTTCAGGGACCAGTTAAGATTTGAAGTGGATTTGAAGGGCCTTCATATTAGAAATACCCCACAAATGACCCAATTATAAAAACTGCACCCCTCAAAGTATCCAAAATGACATTCAGTAAGTGTGTTAACCCTTTAGGTGTTTCACAGGAATAGCAGCAAAGTGAAGGAGAAAATTCAAAATCTTCATTTTTTACACTCGCATGTTCTTGTAGACCCAGTTTTTGAATTTTTACAAGTGGTAATAGGAGAAAAAGCCACCCAAAATTTGTAACCCAATTTCTCTCGAGTAAGGAAATACCTCATATGTGTATGTCAAGTGTTCGGCGGGCGCAGTAGAGGGCTCAGAAGGGAACGAGCGACAATGGGATTTTGGAGAGTGAGTTTTTCTGAAATGGTTTTTGGGGGGCATGTCACATTTAGGAAGCCCCTATTGTGCCAGAACAGCAGAAAACCCCACATGGCATACCATTTTGGAAACCCCTCAAGGCACGTAACAAGGGGTCCAGTGAGCCTTAACACCCCTCAGGTGTTTGACGACTTTTAAAATCGGATGTGTAAATGGAGAAAAAAAAATTTTCACTAAAGTTCTGTTTTTTCCCCAAATTTACCATTTTTACAAAGGGTAATGGGAGAAAATGCCCCCCCAAAATTTGTAACCCCATCTCTTCTGAGTATGGAAATACCCCATATTGGGACGTAAAATGCTCTTCTGGCGAACTACAATGATCAGAAGAGAAAGAGTCACATTTGCCTTTTTGAAAGCAAATTTTGCTAAAATGTTTTTTTGGGGGCATGTCGCATTTAGGAAGCCCCTGTGGTGCCAGAACAGCAAAAAATGCCCACATGGCATACTATTTTAGAAACTACACCCCTTATGGAACGTAACAAGGGGTACAGTGAGCCTTAACTACCCACAGGTGTTTGACGACTTTTGTTAAAGTTGGATGTGTAAATGAAAACATTTTTTTTTTCTAAAATGCATTTTTTTCCCTAAATTTTACATTTTTACAAGGGGTAATTGGAGAAAATTACCCCCAAAATTTGTAACCCCATTTCTTCTGAGTATGGAAATACCCCATGTGCCAGAACAGTGGACACCCCCCCCCCCACATGTGACCCTATTTTCGAAACTACACCCCTCACATAATTTAATAATGGGTGCAGTGAGTATTTACACCCCACTGGCGTTTGATAGATCTTTGGAACAGTGGGCTGTGCAAATGAAAAATGGAATTTTTCATTTTCACGGACCACTGTTCCAAAAATCTGTCAGACACCTGTGGGGCGTAAATTCTTACTGTACCCCTTATTAAAAAATGTAGGGGGGTCCATTGTTCTGGCACTATGGGGGCTTTGTAAACACATGTGGCTTTCAATTCCAGACAAATTTTCTCTTCAAAATCCCAATGGCGCTCCTTCTCTTCTGAGCATTGTAGTGCGCCAGCAGAGCACTTTACATTTACATATGGGGTATGTTCTTACTCAGAAGAGATGGGGTTACAAATTTTTGGGGGCTTTTTTCCTATTTTCCCTTGTGAAAATGAAAAATTTAGGGTAACACCAGCATTTTAGTGAAAAAATTTTTTTTCTCATTTTCCCATCCAACTTTAATGAAAATTTGTCAAACACCTGTGGGGTGTTAAGGCTCACTATACCCCTTGTTACATTCCGTGAGGGGTGTAGTTTCCAAAATGGGGTCACATGTCGGTATTTATTTTTTTGCGTTTATGTCAGAACTGCTGTAAAATCAGCCCCCCCCCCCTGTGCAAATCACCAATTTAGGCCTCAAATGTACATGGTGCGCTCTCACTCCTGAGCCTTGTTGTGTGTCCGCAGAGCATTTTACGCCCACATATGGGGTATTTCCGTACTCAGGAGAATATGCGTTACAAATTTATTTTTATTTTTTTTCCTTTTACCACTTCTGAAAATAAAAAGTAAGGGGCAACACCAGCATGTTAGTGTAATTTTTTTTTATTTTTTTACGCAAACAGGCTGGTGTAGCCCCCAACTTTTCCTTTTCATAAGGGGTAAAAGGAGAAAAAGCCCCCCAAAATTTGTAGTGCTATTTCTCCCGAGTACGGAAATACCCCATATGTGGCCCTAAACTGTTTTCTTGAAATACGATAGGGCTCCGAAGTGAGAGAGCGCCATGCACATTTGAGGACAAATTTAGGGATTGCATAGGGGTGGACATAGGGGTATTCTAAGCCAGTGATTCCCAAACAGGGTGCCTGCACCTGTTGCTAAACTCCCAGCATGCCAGTACAGTCAGTGGCTGTCCAGAAATGCTGGGAGTTGTTGTTTTGCAACAGCTGGAGGCTCCGTTTTGGAAACACTGCCGTACAAGACGTTTTTCATTTTTATTGGGGGGACAGTGTAAGGGGGTGTTTTTGTAGTGTTTTACCCTTTATTTTGTGTTAGTATAGTGTAGTGTAGTGTTTTTAGGGTATGTTCGCACTGGCAGGTTACGGTGAGTTTTCCGCTAGGAGTTTGCGCTGCTGCGAAAAATTTGCCGCAGCCCAAACTTGAAGCAGGAAATTTACTGTAAATCTGTCCGTGGCAATGTACCCTGTACATTCACATGGGGGGGGGGGGCAAACCTCCATCTGTTTCAAAACTACAACTATTGGCATTACTGACAGACCATGCATGCTGGGAGTTGTACTTTTGCAACAGCTGGAGGCACACTGGTTGGAAAACCTTCAGTTGGGTTCTGTTACCTAACTCAGTATTTTCCAACCAGTGTGCCTCCAGCTGTTGCAAAACTACAACTCCCATCATGTACTGATCACCAAAGGGCATGCTGGTAGATGTAGTTCTTCAACAGCTGGAGGTACGCAACTACAACTCCCAGCATGCCGAGACAGCTGTTTGCTGTCTGGACATGCTGGGATTTGCAGTTTTGCAACATCTGGAGGGCTACAGATTATAGACCACTGCACAGTGATCTCCCAACTGTGGACCTCCAGATGTTGCAAAACTACAAACCCCAGCATGCCCAGACAGCAAACAGCTATGTGGGCATGCTAGGAGTTGTAGTTTTGCAAGATCTGGAGGGATATAGTTTAGAGACCATTGTATAGTGGTCTCAAACTGTAGCCCTCCAGCTGTTGCAAAACTACATATTCCAACATGCCCAAACAGCTGTCTGGGCATGCTGGGAGTTGTAGTTTTGCAACATCTGGAGGGCTAGGGTTTAGAGACCACAGTCTCAGACTGTAGCCCTCCAGATCCACTTACCTGCTTCCGTAGGATCCAGGGAGCCATCCTCTTCTGACGCACGTCATCGCCGCCGCCGATCTCCGTTCGGTCCCCTTCGTTTCCCCATTCTGCCCCGCCTATTGTGGGTGGGCAGGACGGGGAAAACAAAAGTTAACTCCCCCGATCAGCTATTGGTCGTCACTTCTGACAACCAATAGCAGACCAATAGAAGGGATAGTAGGGGTGGCACCCCTGCCACCTCACTCCTATGCCTACAGGGGGATCTTGGGTGTCTTAGACAACCGCGATCCCCCTTATATTCCAGGTCACCTGGTCACCATAGACCCGTATGACCCGAAACCGGCGCAAATGGCAAGTGTGAATTCACTTGCGATTTGTGCCGATCGCCGACATGGGGGGGTGACCCCCCTGGGCATTTGCGCAGGGTGCCTGCTGATAGATATCAGCAGTCACCCCTGTCCGGTCCCCACCCGGCACGCGGCGGGGACCGAAATTCCCACGGGCGTATGGATACGCCCTGAGTCCTTATGTGCTAGGCCTCTGGGGTAGGGGTAGTGTAGTCAGGGTTTTGCTTTAGTATATCAGAGGTTAAGGTTAACCCTATAGTTCATGATGCAAGGCTGAGGGCTAGGATGCTGAGGTAATTCTCCGGCCTATCACCGCCCTTCCCAGTAACGATAGGTGCATGCAAATAATAACTGAAGGTCCACAAAGTAGCTGAACTTGAACTTGGATAAACTTTACTTAAAGACTTGCGGTACATCCAATGAACAGTAACAGTCTCATCAATACAGTCTCTATACACTTCAGTGACTGGCAGTTGTTGCGGACCTTGACTTGTTTTATAAGTCTCTAGATTTAGGGTTAATTGCGAAGATCCGTCCGGATTTAGGGGATAGATAAGGTCCGGTGATCTTGCAGAGGGCTTAGGGATTGATACACTCACGGTTTGGTAACGATCAGCCATTGCCACAAGGCTCAGGCCTAAAACTCACTGATGACAGCAGCGCAGATCCTTCTCTCATGAAAGCCCGGGAACAAGAGATGCTGCCTGCTTGGCTGCACAGGAACAAGAGAGAGAGCTATGGCCGCCACTCCCTTATATGGGCAGGGGCAGGGCCGATTTAATTGGTCCGAATATCTGTCACTCACTGTTACAAGGAATTGTGGGCGCAATACGTCACAGGGACCTCCAAAGGTTCTTAAGCAAAAAACATAGAGTTTACCTGATCACGTGACCCGCAGGTCCTGTTACGCTCCGTACAGGTAATTAACCACTTATATACATTTGTACAATTATATTTATATAAATCCTGAGTAAACTGTAAGATAACTAATATCTAGATGAGAGGTGACAAGGGGTGGACTAAAAAAGAAGGACCCCGACGTCCTAGGGACTCTGGCTATGGGGACCTATACACAGATACCGTATAGGATGCGGTACCGGGATACCACACTTAAGTACCAGGACGTCAAGGCGTATCCATACGCCCTAGGTCCTTAAGTGGTTAAGGGGCTAAAGGGGTACTCCACTGGCCAGTGTTCATAACATTTAGTTCCGAATGCTGTGTGTGCGCTGCAGGGGCTGGCCACGCCCCCTAGTGATGTCAAGTCACGCCCCCTTAATGCAAGTCTATGGGAGGGGGTGTGATGGCCGTCACTAACCTTGCAATTTAATTAGTCTTCCACTCACCTCCAAAGCTCCAGCCACTATTCTTCTGTAACATCATGGCTTATCCTCCAGAGCTGCACTTACTATTCTGCTGTTACACCATGCCTTATCCTCCAATCACCTCAAGAGCTGCAGCCACTATTCTGCTCTTGCATCATGCCTTATCCTTCAGTCACCTTTAGAGCTGCACTCGCTAATTCTGCTGTTACATCATGTCTTATCTCCCTGTCACCTCCAGAGCTGCAGCCACTTTTCTGCTTTTACATTATGCCTTATCCTCCAGTCACCTTCAGAGCTGCAGCCACTATTCTGCTGTTACATCATGCCTTATCCTCCAGTCATCTCCATAGCTGCACTAACTATTCTGCTTTTATATCATATTAATTACTCTAGTCACCTCCAGAGCTGCACTCACTATTCTGCTCTTGCATTATATCTTATACTCTAGTAACCACCAGAGCTGCACTCACTATTTTGCTTTATCACCATGTTTTATACTCTAGTCACCTCCAGAGCTGAAGTCACTATTCTGCTGTTTCATCATGTCTTATCCTCCTGTCACCTCTAGAGCTGCACTAACTATTCTGCTGTCAGCTCACACTCACAGCCTGTACTCACTGCTGTGCTGCCTACACTTACAGCCTGTACTCACTGCTGTGCTGCCTACACTTACTGGGGGCGTGGAGTCAGTGCAGCCAAGTTCCAGACGCTAAAGGAAGCCTACCCCTCTAGTGTCCGACACCTGGCTGCACTCCCCTGTAAGTGAGGCAGGCAGTGCTAGCATTGTGACTCCTTTCTGGTCATCAAATACTGAGGCAATAATTCTAACCCGATAGGAGCGTTGGTGGCCACGTTCCTGTCACTGTGAGATCTCAGCATATACCTATCACCCTCAGCAGACTGTACAGGAGGAGAAATATTTTATATTGTATGTGGAGGGGGTGTCTATAAAGGGTGAGCACATGGGGGCCCCATAATCTTCTATTGCCTGGGGGCCCCATGAGTTGTCAGCCCACCCCTGACAGGAGGTCACTGTCTGAGGTCAGCCCACTGATCAATGCTGTTCTCATCTTGCTTTCCATTGGATTTTAAAAGACTTTCTGGTATCAGTAGTTCCTGTACACTGTCTGCTGTCTCTCAGTTTTTTTCTCCAAAATGGTGGCCGCAATGCATAGGTTTTAACAGCCTCTTACACCCACCCTTATGCTGACTCCTGATGGACCTAAGAGCTGTATTATACATAATGCAAAGCAATGATTGGAATACCTGTGGTCATATGATCTTGCTGATAGCTGCAAGGTATACTGGGCTACCCTGACATCATCTCTGTTTTCCTCCATTCATTCTGGCACAAAAACACCAATTGTCCCTAATCCCTTTTGCTAACAACTAGCCAATGGCCGTCTCGTGGAAGCTAAGCAAAGTTTAAAAGTTCTGCAAGGCAAATTAAGCAAGACCCGGTTCGCCGGGTTCAGATTGCTCATCTCTATCCAGGATGTAAATATACCCTTAGTAAAAAAAAATGACCATCTCTGAAAGATGACCACCCCCTTATCCAGACCTTAAGCAGATTCCCTGTGACAAATTTTTCCATGGCACCATTTATTACACATTCTTTTAGAAGACCACTTCCGTAAAATACCACTTTTAAATACATAAAGGGAATCAACACAGTAAAGGCCTTCCTTCAGAAGTGGTCGCTGCAAATACAGTGAAGGAGTTTAAACATGCATGGGATAAGCATAAGGCTATCCTTCATATAAGATAGGGCCAGGGACTATTCATAGTATTCAGATTATTGGGCAGACTAGATGGGCCAAATGGTTCTTATCTGCCGACACATTCTATGTTTCTGTGCACAATTTTGGTGGTCATCTTACAGAGGTTTCACTGTAATATATATATATATATATATATATATATATATATATATATATATATATATATATATATATATAGATATATAGCCTTTATTCTATACATATATCTTCAGACTGCAGTTCTTTCCATTAAGTCTAAAGCATTTTGGGCACTTCCCAGGACATTGCCAAGGGGCTCATGATATTTGTAATGTCAGGAAGTGGTGAAAATAGAATAACTAATGTGCCCTTTTGCAGTAACTTGATGGAAACCTTATTTTTAACTCCCAGTAATTATTTACAATGGCTCTTTTTGGAAGTACTTACTTTCTAAATATATTTCCTCTTCCAGGAATACACTTCAATGGGAGCATAAAACAACAGTAGTTTAAGGACATTGACAATGCACTGAATAAACTCCCACATCTACAGCATCACATACTGGTTAATCTACTATAATCAAGTCATCAGAGATGCATTTTTGGAGGCACAGAATTTTATTGTGTCTAAGGCTTAATAATAGCATATAACCATTTCATACTTTACATTATACTGAAGAAAAGGTTTACTTTGCAAAGTCAAAGAAGAATTACTGCCAGACATTGTTCTGTCAGGTGAAAACTATTTTCAGTGGCAATACCCACAAAGGGAAATTTTATACTGTAAAATTGGTATTGTGTCCAAAAAGAACTGTCTAGGCAGCTATATATTTAACATTAAAGCCCCTAGACATCTTATCCCTATCCAAAGGATGGGGGATAAGATGTCTGATCACGAGGGTCCCACAGCTGGGAACCCCCACGATCTCTCCTGCAGCACCCCTGTCATCTGGTGCACGTAGCAAGTTTCACTCCGTGCCTCCGATGACTGGTGATGCGGTGGCCGGAAGATCATGACATCACTGCCCTGCCCCCTTGTGACATCACGCCAAGCCCCCTCAATGCAAGTCTATGGGAGGGGGCGTGGTGGCCTTCAAGCCCCCTCCCATAGACTTGCATTGAGGGGGTGGGGCATGACACCCCGATAGGGCAGGGCAGTGACATCACGATCCTCCTGCCCCTCCATTGCCATTCATCAGACATGGCAAGAGGCTCACTCCGTGCACTAGATGACAGGGGTGCTGCCGGAGAGATTGCAGGGGTTGCCAGCGAAGGGGCCCTCGTGATCAGACATCTTATCCCCTTTCCTTTTAATAGGGGATAAGATGTCTAGGAGTGGAGTAAACCTTTAAAGCATTACTATTATAAAACTTTTGATATGCCATGAAGACATGTTGAAGTTTTGATTGGTAAGGGTCTCAGTACTTAGAACTCCAATGATAGCTATATATTGCAAGGTGAAGTCTAAGGTGTGCGCTTCACTCCCTGACTTGGTGCTCAAGCTTTCACTTTGAAGGGGATGGACTCCAAAAACTTTAAAGGGGTTATTTATCATGAGAGGACTTTAGTACTTACCTGCCAGACAGTAATGGATATGCTTTGGAAGGATCCATGCTTGACTTTGGGCTAAATGGCTGTATTGTGAGTCCACCATAATTCTGCTGCTTTCTTTTTGTGAAATTTATTTTTCTGTTGGTGTTCCCTCCCTCCAACTACAAGTCCCAGGATCCCTTGTTTGTAAGTGTGAGGTCACTTTTCTCCCTCCCACACATCAGTCACACCACTCTTTGCAGCATACCTGAGCTATGTGTGCTGTTCATGAAACTACAATTCCATGTGGCCCTGTGGAGAATGATCTCCTTCCCACCCCGCAGTCGTTCCACCCATAAAGCAGACACCTGACTAGTGATATAATATCTCTGGCCACACTGCAACCTGGCAAAACCTGAGACCACACTCATTTTGTATGCTAGTAAAAATAAACATCCATGGCAAAGATCACGTAAGAATTGTGAGAACCCCTATCAAACACAGGTACAGACACTATATTATGAACTAAACTTTATAGCCTCAGTAGCATAGTCCCCCAAAAAAAAAATCATGGAATACCCCTTAAATTGAGTTGTCTTCTGCAATGGGTGCCAAATTGAGGAGTGAAGAGCACTACAATGGGCTTCACCACCTGTATCTAGTGGTTGTATCAGCCTTGAGACCCTGAACAAAACTGATAAAAACTTTTGAAATATCTGCATGACATTTTTAATGATATGAACACTTAAAGTTTAAACATTAAGACTTGTTTAAGCAAGTGTTACTGTGTTTGACAACTAGCGTAAAGGAAATGCCCAGGTTAAAACTTATTACGGGGTAGGGCTAGACTGGAATGGTGCACTGGTTCAGGGATTAAATACTGAATGTCTGCAGTTTCTCAGCATAAGGATATATCATTACCATTTCCTCCCAATCCATAGTGTCTGAACTTTTCATAAACATTTTAAAGATAGAAGGATACATATAATTCAATTTGTATATATAAGAGAAATTATGTCAGTATGTCTTCACAGGGGACAGACAAATTTATGAGTCAAAATATTTTTACATAATTCTACATGACAAGAAGGGTCACAAGGATTGGCCTTCAATGTCCTCTCCATCCCAGCACAAATTGTTTATGTCTGCAGGTGTGTCTTTCACATTAAATTGTTATAAATAGAACATTTATTGCAAAATACAAAAAAACATGAAATAATACCAGTAAAACTTATGTAGTTAGTGAAAGGGTTTCTGAAGTTAAAAAAATATCTACTTTTTCTAGATACATTGCCACACATGTCTTTGAGCTATGTCTAGTATTCTAGTTCTTCCCCATTCTCTTGAAGTGACATCTGGGCCCTCATTTACTAAAGTCCAACCGACTCTTTTTCTTGGTTATTGCGCCTAAATTTTAGTCGCAACGTCTGTGCGACTATTTATGCGACCAAATTTTAGTCACACAACCAAGACTTTAGAAAACACTCGGAGTGTTTTTTTTCACTCTGAAATGGGCGTGTTTTATACAAAAATGGCCGTTTTACCGACAAAAATCAAAAAATACTTCCAAAATCACTTGAGAAAAAGTGTGAGTTTGCCTCACACAATAACCGACAGCCAAGAGGCAGAGTGAAATTAAAAAAATTGGAGTGATTTCTAACAAGAGACTGTTTGCCATTATGTTTTTTGTGAAAGTAACTTGTTTTATAACCTGAAAACATTTTGTACAGTTCAACACTTTTATGAATAAAATATTGAATGCTTTTGTGATAGTTAATGTAATTTTTTTTTCTTTTTAACACATTTGCAATATTAAGTTATTATCAATTTAACACCCAAGCTGATAAACAAGGATAATTGTTGTAATGTTTGAAAAATTATAACACATGAATATTTTTGATTCATGGAAACATTTTGAAACAAACAAGTCTAAACCATTTTGACTCACACAACTAATTTCTTTAGCTCGGAGTTTGGGCGACACAATTGACTAGTGCGTCACAAAAAAACGTGCAACAGAAAAATAACCCACATATGCGACAGAATAGTAAATAAGCCTGAAAAAAGACAAGTGATATTGAAATCACTCCAGAACAAACACTCCACTCTTAGTAAATCAGGGCCCTGGTGTTTTAGCTTTTAGTGTTTGCATACCCTGTACCAGTTGTGTTGTAATGTGTCTTGTGAACTCCTGTGATGTTGTGCAGTGTCATGTGTTTTCTATGCTATTCTATGTGTCTTGTGAGGTCTTCTTAAATGCTGCAGTTATTGGCATAGCTAAGGGTCTCCATTCCATATTCTGCTCTGTCTCATGGTTTGCTTAGCACACCTGGGATTTATTATTAATGCTACTTGAGATTTATTATTAAAGACTATCTTAGTTTTTATATAACGTGAGACCACTATATAACCAGTTAGGTAGATATGTCTTTCAATAGTGTAGGAAAACTGGAGAAAAAACTTACAAGCTTTTTATAGTGGACATATTGGTTATCACCTGATTTCCAAGACAATGATATACTAGTTGTACATAGAGGACATCTCATGCAGACATTGTCTTCAAAACGTTGCTTAACTGGTAATTTAATACTTTTGTCAGGCTATTAAAGAGGCACTCCATGTTTTTATTTGCCCATATCATGCATACGCACCATAATTAATACTTCAGTGCCATCTATTTCATTCCAGCACAGCTGTACCCATACATTTCATTCCTGTAACTGGATTATGTGATCAACAGCATGACCCATAAAAAAAAATCACTGACTTACTGTGAACTACAGGGTGAGTGTCACGATGCCGGCTGGCAGGTAGTGGATCCTCTGTGCCAGAGAGGGATTGGCGTGGACCGTGCTAGTGGACCGGTTCTAAGTCACTACTGGTTTTCACCAGAGCCCGCCGCAAAGCGGGATGGTCTTGCTGCGGCGGTAGTGACCAGGTCGTATCCACTAGCAACGGCTCACCTCTCAGGCTGCTGAAGATAGGCGCGGTACAAGGGAGTAGACAGAAGCAAGGTCGGACGTAGCAGAAGGTCGGGGCAGGCAGCAAGGATCGTAGTCAGGGGCAACGGCAGGAGGTCTGGAACACAGGCTAGGAACACACAAGGAAACGCTTTCACTGGCACAATGGCAACAAGATCCGGCAAGGAAGTGCAGGGGAAGTGAGGAGATATAGGGAAGTGCACAGGTGAAGACACTAATTGGAATCACTGCGCCAATCAGCGGCGCAGTGGCCCTTTAAATCGCAAAGACCCGGCGCGCGCGCGCCCTAGGGAGCGGGGCCGCGCGCGCCGGGACAGGACCGAGGGAGAGCGAGTCAGGTACGGGAGCCGGGGTGCGCATCGCGAGCGGGCGCTACCCGCATCGCGAATCGCATCCCGGCTGGAAGCGGAATCGCAGCACCCCGGGTCAGTGGATCTGACCGGAGCGCTGCAGCGGGGAGAGTGTAGCGAGCGCTCCGGGGAGGAGCGGGGACCCGGAGCGCTCGGCGTAACAGTACCCCCCCCCTTGGGTCTCCCCCTCTTCTTAGAGCCTGAGAACCTGAGGAGCAGACTTTTGTCTAGGATGTTGTCCTCAGGTTCCCAGGATCTCTCTTCAGGACCACAACCCTCCCAGTCCACTAAAAAAAAAGTTTTCCCTCTGACCTTTTTAGAGGCTAAGATCTCTTTGACAGAGAAGATGTCCGAGGAGCCGGAAACAGGAGTGGGAGGAACAGATTTAGGAGAAAAACGGTTGAGGATGAGTGGTTTAAGAAGAGAGACGTGAAAGGCATTAGGGATACGAAGAGAAGGAGGAAGAAGAAGTTTGTAAGAGACAGGATTAATTTGACACAAAACTTTGAAAGGACCAACATAGCGTGGTCCCAACTTGTAGCTAGGGACACGGAAGCGGACATATTTAGCGGAGAGCCATACCTTGTCTCCAGGGGAAAAAACGGGAGGAGCTCTTCTTTTCTTATCTGCGAACTTCTTCATGCGTGATGAAGCCTGTAAGAGAGAATTTTGGGTCTCTCTCCATATGATGGAAAGGTCACGAGAAATTTCATCCACAGCGGGTAGACCAGAGGGCAAGGGGGTAGGGAGGGGGGGAAGAGGGTGACGGCCGTACACCACGAAAAATGGGGATTTGGAGGAAGATTCAGAGACTCTGAAGTTATACGAGAATTCGGCCCATGGAAGGAGATCTGCCCAGTCATCCTGGCGGGAGGAAACAAAATGTCGCAAATAATCACCCAAGACCTGGTTAATTCTTTCTACTTGTCCATTGGACTGGGGATGATATGCAGAAGAAAAATTTAATTTAATCTTGAGTTGTTTACAGAGAGCCCTCCAGAATTTAGACACGAATTGGACACCTCTATCCGAGACGATCTGCGTAGGCAACCCGTGAAGACGAAAAATGTGTACAAAAAATTGTTTAGCCAACTGAGGCGCTGAAGGAAGACCAGGAAGAGGGATGAAATGTGCCATTTTGGAGAATCGATCAACGACCACCCAAATAACAGTGTTGCCACGGGAAGGGGGTAAATCAGTAATAAAATCCATACCAATCAGAGACCAAGGCTGTTCGGGGACAGGCAGGGGATGAAGAAAACCAGCGGGCTTCTGGCGAGGAGTCTTATCCCGGGCACAGATAGTGCAGGCTCGCACAAAGTCCACAACATCCGTCTCCAGAGTCGGCCACCAATAGAAGCGGGAGATGAGTTGCAGAGATTTCTTGATGCCCACATGACCTGCGAGATGGGAGGAGTGACCCCATTTGAGGATTCCGAGGCGTTGGCGTGGAGAAACAAAGGTCTTTCCTGGAGGAGTTTGCCTGATGAAGGCAGGAGAAGTGGAGATCAGGCAGTCAGGTGGAATGATGTGTTGCGGAGAGAGTTCAACTTCTGAGGCATCCGAGGAACGAGAGAGAGCATCGGCCCTAATGTTCTTATCGGCAGGACGAAAGTGAATCTCAAAATTAAACCGGGCAAAGAACAGAGACCACCGGGCCTGGCGAGGATTCAGCCGTTGGGCAGACTGGAGGTAGGAGAGGTTCTTGTGGTCGGTGTAAATAATAACTGGAAATCTTGATCCCTCCAGCAGATGCCTCCATTCCTCAAGTGCTAATTTAATGGCTAGAAGCTCTCGATCCCCGATGGAGTAGTTCCTCTCCGCCGGAGAGAAGGTCCTAGAAAAAAAACCACAAGTGACGGCATGCCCGGAAGAATTTTTCTGTAGAAGAACAGCTCCAGCTCCCACTGAGGAGGCATCAACCTCCAGTAGGAAGGGTTTGGAAGGGTCAGGTCTGGAGAGCACGGGAGCCGAAGAAAAGGCAGACTTGAGTCGTTTAAAGGCGTCTTCCGCTTGAGGAGGCCAGGACTTGGGATCGGCATTTTTTTTGGTTAAAGCCACGATAGGAGCCACAAGGGTAGAAAAATGTGGAATAAATTGCCTGTAATAATTGGCGAACCCCAAAAAGCGTTGGATAGCACGGAGTCCGGAGGGGCGTGGCCAATCTAAGATGGCAGAGAGTTTGTCTGGATCCATTTGTAGTCCCTGGCCAGAGACCAAATATCCTAGAAAAGGAAGAGATTGGCATTCAAACAGACATTTCTCAATTTTAGCATAGAGTTGATTGTCACGAAGTCTCTGAAGAACCATACGGACATGCTGGCGGTGTTCTTCTAGATTGGCCGAAAAAATTAGGATATCATCCAGATATACAACAACACAGGAGTATAACAGATCACGAAAAATTTCATTAACAAAGTCTTGGAAGACAGCAGGGGCGTTGCACAGGCCAAAGGGCATGACCAGATACTCAAAGTGTCCATCTCTGGTGTTAAATGCTGTTTTCCACTCATCCCCCTCTCTGATGCGGATGAGGTTATAGGCGCCTCTTAAGTCCAATTTAGTAAAGATGTGGGCACCTTGGAGGCGATCAAAGAGTTCAGAGATGAGGGGTAGGGGGTAGCGGTTCTTAACCGTGATTTTATTAAGACCGCGGTAGTCAATGCAAGGACGTAGGGAGCCATCTTTTTTGGACACAAAGAAAAATCCGGCTCCGGCAGGAGAGGAGGATTTACGGATAAAGCCCTTTTTTAAATTTTCCTGGACGTATTCAGACATGGCAAGAGTCTCTGGGGCAGAGAGAGGATAAATTCTGCCCCGGGGTGGAGTAGTGCCCGGGAGGAGGTCGATAGGACAATCATAAGGCCTGTGAGGAGGTAGAGTCTCCGCTTGTTTTTTGCAGAAAACATCCGCGAAGTCCATATAGGCCTTAGGGAGACCGGTTACTGGAGGAACCACAGAGTCACGGCAAGGGTTACTGGGAACCGGTTTTAGACAGTCCTTGGAACAAGAGGGCCCCCAACTCTTGATCTCCCCAGTGGACCAATCCAGGGTTGGGGAATGAAGTTGAAGCCAGGGAAGTCCAAGGAGAATTTCCGAGGTGCAATTGGGGAGGACCAAAAGTTCAATCCTCTCGTGATGAGATCCGATGCTCATTAGAAGGGGCTCCGTGCGGAAACGTATGGTACAGTCCAATCTTTCATTGTTTACACAATTGATGTAAAGGGGTCTGGCGAGACTGGTCACTGGGATGTTGAACCTGTTGATGAGAGAGGCCAAAATAAAATTTCCTGCAGATCCAGAGTCCAAGAAGGCCACAGTAGAGAAGGAGAAGGCAGAGGCAGACATCCGCACAGGCACAGTAAGACGTGGAGAAGCAGAGTAGACATCAAGGATTGTCTCACCTTTGTGCGGAGTCAGCGTACGTCTTTCCAGGCGGGGAGGACGGATAGGACAATCCCTCAGGAAGTGTTCGGTACTAGCACAGTACAGGCAGAGGTTCTCCATGCGGCGTCGTGTCCTCTCTTGAGGTGTCAGGCGAGACCGGTCGACCTGCATAGCCTCCACGGCGGGAGGCACAGGAACAGATTGCAGGGGACCAGAGGAGAGAGGAGCCGAGGAGAAGAAACGCCTCGTGCGAACAGAGTCCATATCTTGGCGGAGCTCCTGACGCCTTTCGGAAAAACGCATGTCAATGCGAGTGGCTAGGTGAATAAGTTCATGAAGATTAGCAGGCATTTCTCGTGCGGCCAGAACATCTTTAATGTTGCTGGATAGGCCTTTTTTAAAGGTCGCGCAGAGGGCCTCATTGTTCCAGGATAATTCTGAAGCAAGAGTACGGAATTGTACGGCATACTCGCCAACGGAAGAATTACCCTGGACCAGGTTCAACAGGGCAGTCTCAGCAGAAGAGGCTCGGGCAGGTTCCTCAAAGACACTTCGGATTTCCGAGAAGAAGGAGTGTACGGAGGCAGTGACGGGGTCATTGCGGTCCCAGAGCGGTGTGGCCCAAGACAGGGCTTTTCCAGACAGAAGGCTGACTACGAAAGCCACCTTAGACCTTTCAGTGGGAAACAGGTCCGACATCATCTCCAGATGCAGGGAACATTGGGAAAGAAAGCCACGGCAAAACTTAGAGTCCCCATCAAATTTATCCGGCAAGGATAGGCGTAGACCAGGAGCGGCCACTCGCTGCGGAGGAGGTGCAGGAGCTGGCGGAGGAGATGACTGCTGAAGCTGTGGTAGTAACTGCTGTAGCATAACGGTCAGTTGAGACAGCTGTTGGCCTTGTTGCGCTATCTGTTGTGACTGCTGGGCGACAACCGTGGTGAGGTCAGCGACAACTGGCAGAGGAACTTCAGCGGGATCCATGGCCGGATCTACTGTCACGATGCCGGCTGGCAGGTAGTGGATCCTCTGTGCCAGAGAGGGATTGGCGTGGACCGTGCTAGTGGACCGGTTCTAAGTCACTACTGGTTTTCACCAGAGCCCGCCGCAAAGCGGGATGGTCTTGCTGCGGCGGTAGTGACCAGGTCGTATCCACTAGCAACGGCTCACCTCTCAGGCTGCTGAAGATAGGCGCGGTACAAGGGAGTAGACAGAAGCAAGGTCGGACGTAGCAGAAGGTCGGGGCAGGCAGCAAGGATCGTAGTCAGGGGCAACGGCAGGAGGTCTGGAACACAGGCTAGGAACACACAAGGAAACGCTTTCACTGGCACAATGGCAACAAGATCCGGCAAGGAAGTGCAGGGGAAGTGAGGAGATATAGGGAAGTGCACAGGTGAAGACACTAATTGGAATCACTGCGCCAATCAGCGGCGCAGTGGCCCTTTAAATCGCAAAGACCCGGCGCGCGCGCGCCCTAGGGAGCGGGGCCGCGCGCGCCGGGACAGGACCGAGGGAGAGCGAGTCAGGTACGGGAGCCGGGGTGCGCATCGCGAGCGGGCGCTACCCGCATCGCGAATCGCATCCCGGCTGGAAGCGGAATCGCAGCGCCCCGGGTCAGTGGATCTGACCGGAGCGCTGCAGCGGGGAGAGTGTAGCGAGCGCTCCGGGGAGGAGCGGGGACCCGGAGCGCTCGGCGTAACAGTGAGATCCTCTCCTATGAGATTTCTTCTTGCTGCTTACAGAAGAGTGGCAGGCCTGTATAAGCTGCTGTGAGAGAAGCTGGTGGGTGGGTGACAGGATAGAAGAGTAGCAGCTTCGTTTTCAGCAGCCTTGACGCAAGACGGTTGGCAGTTGGCAAAAGAATGAGGCCCCACTGTCTGAGTGGTGTGGGCTGCCTGCCTAGAGTTAGACTGACCAAAGGACAGAGTTTCTGGATGCCCTAAGGCCTACTACAATGCCTGTCCTCTAAACTTAACAGAATGTGTGGACGGATGAGGTGAAGGGGTTCATATTATAAGAGCATTTTTTCTGTGTATCATGCTGAGATGTTCCAATAGTAACATTGTGTCCTGTAAGTATACAGCAACCTGTCATCAAATAAATGGTATAATTCAACAGGAGGAAGGTACAGAAAACGTACTCACCCGTTATTATGCTAAAGAAAAGTATCTTTATTCCAGGGGTCACATGGAATACAGGAATCAAGGTCAGGAAGAGAGGAGAGAAAGAGCTCGGCCGAGCTCGTGTAACGACGGTCCCGTTTCGCTGGTTCTCCAGGCGTGACCAAGTGGAGAACCCGCGAAACGGACCGTCGTTCCACGAGCTTGGCCGAGCTCTTTCTCTCCTCTCTTCCCGACCTTGATTCCTGTATTCCATGTGACCCCTGGAATAAAGATACTTTTCTTTGGCATAATACCGAGTGAGTGCGTTTTCTGCACCTTCCTCCTGTTGAACTAAGCTATTCTATTTGTTCCATGTAAGCGCACCCCTGCCCATCCTTCTGTATCAGTCCACCTTCAGTGCTTTACAGGACCATCATAGTACACTACAGTGCCGGCTCTCTATCTATCTACTGTTTGAAATGAATGGTATACTGTAGCTGCAAATTATATTGCATTGTCCTTACAAGAAGCAATACCCCACTAATAGGACACGGAATAGGACTGTGTTTGCCATTATGTGACTTGTGACACTACAGGTCATATTTCTGTTTTGTGCAGAGTGTTTTGTGAGTTGCATGTTGTGCACTTGTAGCTGAGAGTGATTAAAACTCCATAAGTGGTAATGGTGTCCATCCAAGAGTACATGTAGAGGAGCAGAATGATACAAAGCGACTGGTGCAACTCAACAAGCTGCGGAAAGGTGTATTAGGCTGTGGCCAAGAGTGGCCTCTTAGAGATCCATAGAGGCATGATAAAAGGGGCTGGGATTGGAGGATTGCTGCTTTGAAGCTTCTTAACTTGCAGGAACTATCACCAAAATCGAGGCCTCTGACTGAAAACTCTGACTAAGGACCACTCAGAAAGGTCATGCTGCATAAAAATTCTGTTTATCTGCAATATCAGTGTCATTCTGGGGAGCCCATCTTACAAACCATAGTGTATGTTAGAATATAGGACTATAGACATTTTATAAACTCAAATATTTCTCATATTTCTATTCCATGGCACAGACTGGCATAATAAAAATACTATTCACACTAGTTTTTATACATTAGACCGTGTTATGATATTTCAAAAAACTTGTCACTTTAGTGAACTCTACTTACAATATGTATTCTCATGATCATGATCAAATGAATACATGTATCAATAATGTAGAAATACCAGAATGGGTAAAATCCCAAGGAGGTTGAAGTAGTTTCCCTCTATGTGTCTTGAAAACATGTTTATATCATATCCTTGTAGTAGATAAAGAAATGAGTTCAGCCTATGTCATGCTGTGTTTTTTTCAGTGTTGAGTAATAGGTGACCTCATACTTAAAAGTATTTCATATGTACCTGGTATACAATTGTTTATGTACTAGTTAGTCATAAGTCATTGAAGAAATCCATAAGATCTATGAAGTGCCTCCTTTACTTATTTATTCTTGCTTTGAACTGGGTTGAAATTTAACAGGGGGATTAGATAGGAAATGAGTGTACATAGCAATTACAAGTGGACTTTTGTCCTAATTACATATATGGACCAGGGAGGGTTAACCACTTTAAGTTTAATTTCTGGCTTTACAAAGCCATAACCATATGAGAGTTATTTTATGCAGCACCAATTATAGTGATTATGTATATATATATATATATATATATATATATATATATATATATATATATAGTAAATTTGAGTAGCCGTATTAGTCCAGTGATGCAGATGCAAATCATAAAATGTTGCAGTATCTTGTAATACCTTTTTTTTTATTGGACTTTTATTGGACTTGATAAAGGGAGGAATCCCGAAAGCTTGTCTCTACAAAATTTTGTTAGTCCAATAAAAAAGGTATTACAAGATACTGCAACATTTTATGATTTGCATCTATACATATATATATATATATATATATATATATATATATATATATATATAGTGACACTGTGGCAAGGGAATGGCATATTTCCCTAGCTAACCCTGGATAAACCTCCACATGTGGCCTAATTAGTGAGCAAAGAGGGGAAGTGTGTTTAAAATGTCAGACAGAATAGTTGGGGTTCTCCCCAGAAGACAGCAAAGTGGCTGAAGGAGGGAGGCAGGGGTCCTGTGAGGAACACACAGCCCGAGCTCTGAATGGCCCCAAGAGTGATGTGGACAAGACACAGAGTAAGAGGTTGCAAACACTGTGTGTGGACAGTGAGTGGAAGGTTGCAGGAGGCATAAGTTTAACTGGCCGGGAAAAGCCCACTAGTTGATAATCAGGGCACGTTGGATTGTGTAGTCAGTGACTGGAAGGTCTAGGGTTTTGTTTTGTTCCTGTGTTATGTTTTTATTTATCCTGCAACCTGTCTAATAATGCTGCCGAGGAGCCAGACTTGCATAAAGAACTGTTGAAGTAGAAACGTGTCCTGTGGCTGTGTCAAGGAAGAGCTATCCCCAGGGTGAAATCCTTAGAATTGGTAGAGGATGCGGGCAGCACGTTGCTAATAGCAACCATCGGTCGAGTGGCAGTGAAGATTTTGCCAGGAGCAACCAACCGTGCATGTTGTAAGTCAGACAAGCCCAGCTGTGGAGTACAAGAGCAGGGCTGAGCCTGCGGTGAAAGTGTTGCTAGGGGCAATGGATTGCGTCAAGCGAGTGAGCGCTCTCTCAGCTAAGGAGACAAGTAGACGGGCCACCTGCGCAGTGCAACAGCAGTAAACCATGTTGTTAGTTTTGCAAATATGGGTCGACGTCGAAATGCTGTTGCTAGGAGCAACCGACGTGGACAGCAACTGGTTGTCGCCAAGATGGATTCTATGGTGAGCACCTTGATGAAATTGGCTGAAGTTCAGCAAGAGGATGTCTTCACACCTGATTATCCTCCTGTCAAGAGGCCAGAAAAGATGGATGTGAGGATCTGTGAGTTGATGGTGGGCGGAACACCACTGTTCGTGGATTTGGACTGTCACCAGGCTCTATCCAAAGTCATGCCGGACATAATACCATTTGTGAAGATTCAACCAGAATCTGGTAAGACTGTTCTAATTGACTTTGAAACATGTTATGGGACAGTAAGCCATAAGCTGAAGGTGTGTGCAGAGCTTAATGTGGAGTTTATACTAGGCAGAGACTTCCCATATTTTTGGCAGTTGTGGAATGGGGAGAGTCTGCCAGAGAAACCGCACACCAAGGTTCCTGAGCTAATGATGAGTGGTGTGTCACTTCTTGACTGTCTGATCTGTCCAGTAAATTTTTAACCTATGCAGTGTGATAATGTTTTTTGTCAAAAATGTATGCCTATGTGTTCTGAAGTAATGTGTACACCTGATAGGCCCACAACACCTGATAGGGAATGTCAGCAGTCACTAGATATATGTCAGGTAGGGGTCTGCCAGACTGCTAGGGGAGCCGAAGAACAGACCGTGAGTCAAGTCCAGGAGGATCCACAGACTCA
Source organism: Hyla sarda (assembly GCF_029499605.1). NCBI lineage: Eukaryota > Metazoa > Chordata > Amphibia > Anura > Hylidae > Hyla > Hyla sarda. The sequence continues at coordinate 493,140,088 of NC_079189.1, read as the reverse complement.
AGTGACAATTGTGGCTCTGTCTGAAACAGAATATTCAGTACAACCAGAAACGCATCAGGTACAGGAACAAGGGTTCCATCCGCCAGCTGAGATTGAGCCCAAGGTGGAGCTAGAATTGCATGGTCATCTGGAAGAGGTGACCGGAAAAGAAGCTACAGAGATGTCTGTGGATAATGCAGAAGTACTGAAGAGAGTACACGTGGAGCTGGCCTCTGCGCTTACTGTCATAGACAGAGTCCTTAGTGAAGGAGATGTGATGTCTGGACCAGAGATGGATCGCGACCAGGAAGGTCGAACCACTGGACCAGATGTTTTTGTTGCAGACCCAGGAGCTCTTTCTGCGTTTCTGCGAGTGAGCAGAGAGACGGTGGTGAAGTGAAAGAGAAAACTGACTGAGAGCAAAGAAACAGTCCAGAGAGACTGTCCTGGGACTACCCTGAGGCTCAAGAGGCAAAGATCCTGGCAAAGGGGACGACAAGCCCTAACGGAAGAGAAGGGTTGGAACAAGTTGGCTTGAAAGGAAGCAAATATTAGTTTGTGGCTCTGCAGGATGAACTGTCCCGCTCCCAGGATCTTGTGACCAGCAAGGAGAGAGAATTGGAGAGTCTGGCCAAGCAGGTCGAATTCAAGGATGAAGAAGTGAATGTCCTGTGTGAGGCATATCTGGCTCTACAAAGTGATCACAAGGCTAGGTTGGTAGCCATGGAAGAGCTTGAGAAGGAGAAAGTAGTAATGGCTCATAAGGTGCAGAGCCTGGAGGCGCAGAATGAAATGCACCTTAAATCTCACGCAGCTACCTTGGATTCACTGGGAACTCAAAAGCTAAAAGTCTATGAGCAGAAAGTGTCCAACAGCTGAATAAAGACAATGAGCAGATGAGAGAAAAACTTGACAGAATTGCTGGAAAGTGAGAAAGTGAACTCTGCTAAGCTCAAGAGAGAGCAGCAGAAATATTTAAAGATACTGGAGACTGAGATACTTTCTCTAAAAGTGGCGGAGTCTGAGCAATTGACTTAAGAAACGGTAGAGTCTTAAGACCATGAGAGGAAGCCATATGAGAAGTTCTCCGAAGCTGAGACTGAGGTGAAACCCTATGATGGGTCCTCTGAAGCTGCAGAGATATAGACATTGGATGGGGGAAATGCTGAGGCAGAGAAGTTCTCTGAGGCAGAAGCTAAATCAGAGATAACTGCAGAAGTCCTGCAAATGGGTGATACGGGCTTGGTTGGCCACCAGCAAAGTTTGGGCGATGGCCATACTGGTGACAGAAGAAGACAAACGCCTGGAGCATCTGCCTTGTCCGCACCTAGTGTCCAGAGGAATGCACAGACCAAAGTGAAGAACCTGACGTTAGAAAGGTGTGACATGAATAGAGCCTTTTACAAGGAATTTGTCAAAGGTGACCAAAGTCTTGCGCTTGGTGGCTGATGAAAGTGCGAATGAAAGAAGGGTGCACCATTGAAGTGGTGCATTTAAAATCTACTGAAAAAGCAAGCCAAGTGCCTCAAAACCGACGAAGTTGTTCAAGGAAACGAAAAGGCAGTTGGACTCTGCCTTTTGAATACAAGTGCTCCTTCCCGGTGGTCTGAGCAGAGGGGGGGCGGATATGTGACACTGTGGCAATGTAAGGGTATATTTCCCTAGCTAACCCTGTAGAAAACTCCACCTGTGGCCTAATTAAAGAGGTAGCAGAAAGGGAAGTGTGTTTAAAAGGAAGTCAGACAGAATAGTTGGGTCTCTCCCCAGAAAACATCAAGGTGGCTGTAGGGGGAGGCAGGGGTCCTGGTGAGGAACACATAGCCCGAGCTGTGAGTGGCCCAAGAGTGATGTGGAAGAGACACACAGCAAGAGGTTGCAAATGCTGTGTGTGAACAGTGAGTAGAAGGTTGCAGGAGGCATAAGCTTAACTGGCCGGGAAAAGCCCACCAGTCTATAATGAGGGCACGCTGGATTGTGTAGTCAGTGACTAGACGGTCTAGGGTTTTGTTTTGTTCCTGTGTTATGTTTTTATTTATCCTGCAACCTGTCTAATAAAGCTGGCAAGGAGCCAGACTTGCATAAAATAGAAGTAGAAACGTATCCTGCGTCAAGGACAATCCAAGAGCTATCCCCAGGGTCAAATCCCTACAATATATATACATTTTAAATATATGTATATATACATATTATATTCACATATTTTTTTTTTTAAATGTAGGGGTAAATTTGAACACAAAAAAAAACACAATTTTGCAATTTTTAGGTGGGGGGGGGGTTGTTTTTACACAGTGTACTTTATGATATCATAGAAAAGACATGTAATCTATATTCTGTGTGCTAGTATTTAATTTTTTTTTCCTGACTTTTTATTTTCTCTTTATCCATTTTTTTTCTTGGATGTGACAAAAAAAAAAAGCAAAAAAAAAATATACAATTGGTCCTTCATAAAACAAGCTCTCATATGGTTATGGCTAGAGATGAGCGAACTTTTCAAAAATTCGATTCGGCCGATTCGCCGAATTTCCCCGAAAAGTTTCAAAACGTTTCGAAACGAATTTGTTCGCTGCGAATCAATATTAAAAAAGACAATTTCTAGCCTACATACAGCCTCTATAGGGGTATAGAACACTTTGCTGTGTCCTAAAACACATATGGAGTGTGCTGGGGTAGTGAAATAATACTGTTATTCAGAATAGCATGCAGATTACCGACATCGCTCTTAGAATCACTGCCGCACAGCAGCACAATGACAGAGCCTGGTGGTGGCATCAGTGTCAGGAGACCATATAGTGACTGAATGACATAGCGCCGACATGTTGGCAGCAAGAGGAGACCATTTAGTGGCTGAATGGCACAGCGTGGAGTTGGCTGATGCACTAGTACACTACACACCAGAGCTTCACAATCCCCCCCAAAAAAACAACACAATATATGAAATTTTTGACAAAGATTTCTCATTGGTAGCACCCGCTATCCAAAAATTGGAAATTAACAGACCCAGGCCCCCCTCTGCGGCATCAGTAACCCATATATTGCCTGCATGACACGGCCTGGAGTTGGCTGATGCACCAGTACACACCCGGGCTTCACAATCCCCTCCAAAAAACAACAACATTTTTGAAATGTTTTAAAGAAATACCTTTGTGTAAGAACAAGCGCATATCCAACAGTTCACAAGACTCTATAATGCAGGACGGTGGACCACCCAAAGACATTCTTCTCAAAAATAATAAACCACACAATGTTTGAAATTTTTTTACAAAAACGAATTCAATATGTGTGTAAGCGCATCTGTCTCCAAAAGATCAGATCACCAAAGGACTTTTTTCGCCCAAAATGATGAAGCAGAGTTAATCTCTGTCCATTCTTTTTTTTTATTAAAAAAATCACACGCAACAAGCGTTCCGTTGTGTAACGATTAGCATTCTGGAAAATTCTATTTTATTACTGATAAAATTATCAGTAAATAAAAAAAAAACACTACCCAAGAGTGTTTAATTACCCCATACATTACACCAGGAGCAGTCAGGAGTAGGCCTCAGCAGTACCCAAGAGGCTTTAATAACCCCCTACCTTTGCACGATCAATTGCGAGATCGAGCAATACCAGGTGTGTTATGCCCTCAGATTTCCGGGGCCGCAGGCGCGCTCCACTGAAAGGATTAGCGTGTCTCTATCTTTCATCAACCGGTGCTGGTAACCCGCTAACTCCCGGAAAGGTAAGCTGCCGCGAAGCAGGTAGTCTCCCCCGGGCACGTTTGGCTCCAGAATTTCCACTACTGCCACACCACGCTGACTGCCAACCATGCTACCACCTTGCTGACTCAAGGGCAACCTGCACCTCTCTTCTCCCGATGATGAACCCCCCTTCTCCTGAGATCGAGCAATAACAGGTGTGTTATGCCCTCAGATGTCTGGGGCCGCAGGTGCGCTCCACTGAATGGATTAGGGTGTGTCCATCTTTTTTGGTAGCACCCGCAATCCAAAAATGTTTCATTCCAAGACCCAGGCCCCTCCTCTGCGGCATCAGGAACCCATAGATTGCCTGAAAGACACAGCCTGGAGTTGGCTGATGCACGAGTACACACCAGGGCTTCACAATCCACCCCAAAAAAACGCAAAATTTTATTGAAATTGTCTGACAAAATACCTGTTTTTTAAAAACAAGCGTATATACAGCAGTTCAGAAGACTCTATACTGCAGGATGGTGGACCACCAAAAGACATTCTTCTCAAAAATAATAAACCACACAATGCTTGAAATTTGGTTAAAAAAATTATTACATGTGTGCAAGTGCATCTGTCTCCAAAAAATCAGATGACAAAAGGATTCTAATTGCCAAAAATGATTAAGCAGAGTTAATCCCTCTCCATCTATTTATTTTTTTTTTTTTCATTAAAAAATCAAACGCAACAAGCATTCCGTTGTGTAACGATTAGCATTCTGCAAAATTCAATTTTATTACTGATAAAATTATCAGTAAACTTAACAATAACACTACCCAAGAGTGTTTAATTACCCCATACATTGCACCAGGAGCAGTCAGGAATAGGCCTCAGCAGTACCCAAGAGGCTTTAATAACCCCTTACCTTGCCCGATCAATTCGAGCAATAACAGGTGTGTTATGGCCTCAGATGTCCTGGGCCACACTAGCGCTCCACTGAACGGATTAGCGTGTCTCTATCTTTCAAGGACAGGTGCGTGTTGCACGCTGAAACCAGTTCGTGATAAGGATCTGTGATTGCAATTATTTAATCTTAAAACGAGGAATTACCAGTAAGTGAGGGTCATGAACTGGCGTTGATTAAGTCCCTGCCCTTTGTACACACCGCCCGTAGCTATAAGCGATTGGATTAGTTAGTGAGTTGGTTAGTGAGGTCCTCGGATCGGCCCAGGCGGGGTAGGAGAAGGCCCTGGCAGAGTGCCGAGAATTTAACGATCATTGTTGAAATTTGCATTAAGCATGTATTTAGCTACTGCTAAACATATAAAAATTTAAAGGCCCAAGGCCAGAGGCACCAGGGAGGCAAGTAGTTCCTGAAAGACACAGAATGAGTCTGGAGCATGCATTTGCAGTACCCAAGAGGTTTTCATAACCCCTTACATTTAAAGATCAATGTTTACATTTGCATTAAGCATGTATTTAGCTACTGCTAAACTTCAAAAAAATATAGGCCCAAGGCCAGAAGCATCAGTTTTCCCCGTATTAGGAGCATAGTTGTCCCCCAGATTAGGCAGCATAGATGTCCCCTAGATTAGGAGCATACTTGTCCCCAAGATTAGGCAGCATAGATGTCCCCCAGATTAGGCAGCATAGATGTCCCCCAGATTAGGCAGCATAGATGTCCACCAGATTAGGCAACATAGTTGTCCCCCAGATTAGGAGCATAGTTGTCCCCCAGATTAGGCAGCATAGATGTCCCCCAGATTAGGAGCATACTTGTCCACCAGAGTAGGCAACATAGATGTCCCCCAGATTAGGAGCATACTTGTCCCCCAGATTAGGCAGCATAGATGTCACCCCCCAGATTAGGCAGCATAGATGTCCCCTAGATTAGGAGCATAGTTGTCCCCCAGATTAGGCAGCATAGATGTCCCCCAGATTAGGAGCATAGTTGTCCCCCAGATTAGGCATCATAGATGTCACCCAGATTAGGCAGCATAGATGTCCCCTAGATTAGGAGCATAGTTGTCCCCCAGATTAGGCAGAATAGATGTCACCCAGATTAGACAGCATAGATGTCCCCCAGATTAGGAGCATACTTGTCCCCCAGAGTAGGCAGCATAGATGTCACCCAGATTAGGCAGCATAGATGTCCCCCAGATTAGGAGCATACTTGTCCCCCAGATTAGGCAGCATAGATGTCCCCCAGATTAGGAGCATAGTTGTCCCCCAGATTAGGCAGTATAGATGTCCCCCAGATTAGGAGCATACTTGTCCCCCAGAGTAGGCAGCATAGATGTCCCCCAGATTAGGAGCATACTTGTCCCCCAGATTAGGCAGCATAGATGTCCCTCAGATTAGGAGCATAGTTGTCCCCCAGATTAGGCAGCATAGATGTCACCCAGATTAGGCAGCATAGATGTCCCCTAGATTAGGAGCATAGTTGTCCCCCAGATTAGGCAGCATAGATGTCACCCAGATTAGGCAGCATAGATGTCCCCCAGATTAGGAGCATACTTGTCCCCCAGAGTAGGCAGCATAGATGTCACCCAGATTAGGCAGTATAGATGTCCCCCAGATTAGGAGCATACTTATCCCCCAGAGTAGGCAGCATAGATGTCCCCCAGATTAGGAGCATAGTTGTCCCCTAGATTAGGCAGCATAGATGTCCCCCAGATTAGGAGCATACTTGTCCCCCAGATTAGGCAGCATAGATGTCCCCCAGATTAGGAGCATAGTTGTCCCCCAGATTAGGCAGCATAGATGTCAACCAGATTAAGCAGCATAGATGTCCCCCAGATTAGGCAGCATAGATGTCCACCAGATTAGGAGTTTAGTTTTCCCCCAGATTAGGAGCATAGTTGTCCTACAGATTAGGCAGCATAGATGTCCCCCAGATTAGGAGCATACTTTTCCCCCAGAGTAGGCAGCATAGATGTCCCCCAGATTAGGAGCAGAGTTCCCCCAGATTAGGGAGCATAGATGTCACCCAGATTAGGCAGCATAGATGTCCCCCAGATTAGGAGCATAGTTGTCCCCCAGATTAGGCAGCATAGATGTCCCCCAGATTAGGAGCATATTTGTCCACCAGAGTAGGCAGCATAGATGTCCCCCAGATTAGGAGCATACTTGTCCCCCAGATTAGGCAGCATAGATGTCACCCCCCAGATTAGGCAGCATAGATGTCCCCTAGATTAGGAGCATAGTTGTCCCCCAGATTAGGCAGCATAGATGTCCCCCAGATTAGGAGCATAGTTGTCCCCCAGATTAGGCATCATAGATGTCACCCAGATTAGGCAGCATAGATGTCCCCTAGATTAGGAGCATAGTTGTCCCCCAGATTAGGCAGAATAGATGTCACCCAGATTAGACAGCATAGATGTCCCCCAGATTAGGAGCATACTTGTCCCCCAGAGTAGGCAGCATAGATGTCACCCAGATTAGGCAGCATAGATGTCCCCCAGATTAGGAGCATACTTGTCCCCCAGATTAGGCAGCATAGATGTCCCCCAGATTAGGAGCATAGTTGTCCCCCAGATTAGGCAGTATAGATGTCCCCCAGATTAGGAGCATACTTGTCCCCCAGAGTAGGCAGCATAGATGTCCCCCAGATTAGGAGCATACTTGTCCCCCAGATTAGGCAGCATAGATGTCCCTCAGATTAGGAGCATAGTTGTCCCCCAGATTAGGCAGCATAGATGTCACCCAGATTAGGCAGCATAGATGTCCCCTAGATTAGGAGCATAGTTGTCCCCCAGATTAGGCAGCATAGATGTCACCCAGATTAGGCAGCATAGATGTCCCCCAGATTAGGAGCATACTTGTCCCCCAGAGTAGGCAGCATAGATGTCACCCAGATTAGGCAGTATAGATGTCCCCCAGATTAGGAGCATACTTATCCCCCAGAGTAGGCAGCATAGATGTCCCCCAGATTAGGAGCATAGTTGTCCCCTAGATTAGGCAGCATAGATGTCCCCCAGATTAGGAGCATACTTGTCCCCCAGAGTAGGCAGCATAGATGTCCCCCAGATTAAGAGTATACTTGTCCCCCAGATTAGGCAGCATAGATGTCCGTCAGATTAGGAGCATAGTTGTCCCCCAGATTAGGCAGCATAGATGTCACCCAGATTAGGCAGCATAGATGTCCCCTAGATTAGCAGCATAGTTGTCCCCCAGATTAGGCAGCATAGATGTCACCCAGATTAGGCAGCATAGATGTCCCCCAGATTAGGAGCATACTTGTCCCCCAGAGTAGGCAGCATAGATGTCACCCAGATTAGGCAGTATAGATGTCCCCCAGAGTAGGCATCATAGATGTCCCCCAGATTAGGAGCATACTTGTCCCCCAGATTAGGCAGCATAGATGTCCCCCAGATTAGGAGCATACTTGTCCCCCAGATTAGGCAGCATAGATGTCAAGCAGATTAAGCAGCATAGATGTCCCCCAGATTAGGCAGCATAGATGTCCACCAGATTAGGAGTTTAGTTTTCCCCCAGATTAGGAGCATAGTTGTCCTACAGATTAGGCAGCATAAATGTCCCCCAGATTAGGAGCATACTTGTCCCCCAGAGTAGGCAGCATAGATGTCCCCCAGATTAGGAGCAGAGTTCCCCCAGATTAGGCAGCATAGATGTCACCCAGATTAGGCAGCATAGATGTCCCCCAGATTAGGAGCATAGTTGTACCCCAGATTAGGCAGCATAGATGTCCCCCAGATTAGGAGCATACTTGTCCCCCAGATTAGGCAGCATAGATGTCCCCCAGATTAGGAGCATATTTGTCGCCCAGATTAAGCAGCATAGTTGTCCCCCAGATTAGGAGCATAGTAGTCCCCCACATTAGGCAGCATAGATGTCCCCCAGATTAGGCAGCATAGATGTCACCCAGATTAGCAGTTTAGTTGTCCCCCAGATTAGGAGCATAGTAGTCCCCCAGATTAGGCAGCATATATGTCCCCCAGATTAGGAGCATACTTGTCCCCCAGATTAGGCAGCATAGATGTCCCCCAGATTAGGAGCATACTTGTCCCCCAGATTAGGCAGCATAGATTTCCCCCAGATTAGAAGCATAGTTGTCCCCCAGATTAGGCAGCATAGATGTCACCCAGATTAGGCAGCATAGATGTCCCCCATATTATGAGCATAGTTGTCCCCCAGATTAGGCAGCATAGATGTCACCCAGATTAGGCAGCATAGATGTCCCCCAGATTAGACAGCATAGATGTCTCCCTGATTAGGAGCATACTTGTCCCCCAGATTAGGCAGCATAGATGTCCCCCAGATTAGGCAGCATAGATGACACCCAGATTAGGCAGCAAAGATGTCCCCCAGATTAGGCAGCATAGATGTCCACCAGATTAGGAGTTTAATTGTCCCCCAGATTAGGAGCATAGTTGTCACCCAGATTAGGAAGCATAGATGTCCCCCAGATTAGGCAGCATATATGTCCCCCAGATTAGGCAGCAAAGATGTCCCCCAGATTAGGCAGCATAGATGTCCCCCAGATTAGGAGCATAGTTGTCCCCCCAGATAAGGCAGCATAGATGTCACCCAGATTAGGCAGCATAGATGTCCCCCTGATTAGGAGCATACTTGTCCCCCAGAGTAGGCAGCATAGATATCCTCCAGATTAAGAACATACTTGTCCCTCAGATTAGGCAGCATAGATGTCCCCCAGATTAGGAGCATACTTGTCCCCCAGATTAGGCAGCATAGATGTCACCCAGATTAGGCAACATAGATGTTCCCCAGATTAGGCAGCATAGATGTCCACCAGATTAGGATTTTAGTATTCCCCCAGATTAGGAGCATAGTTGTCCCCCAGATAAGACAGCATAGATGTCCCCCAGATTAGGAGCATAGTTGTCCCCAGATTAGGCAGCATAGATGTCACCCAGATTAGGCAGTTTAGATGTCCCCCAGATTAGGCAGCATAGTTGTCCACCAGATTAGGATCTTATTTGTCCCCCAGATTAGGAGCATAGTTGTCCCTCAGATTAGGCAGCATAGATGTCCCCCAGATTAGGAGCATACTTGTCCCCCAGAGTAGGCAGCATAGATGTCCCCCAGATTAGGAGCATACTTGTCCCCCAGATTAGGCAGCATAGATGTCCCCCAGATTAGGAGCATAGTTGTCCCCCAGATTAGGCAGCATAGATGTCACCCAGATTAGGCAGCATAGTTGTCCCCCAGATTAGGAGCATAGTTGTCCCCCAGATTAGGCAGCATAGATGTCCCCCAGATTAGGCAGCATAGATGTCCCCCAGATTAGGAGCACACTTGTCCCCCAGATTAGGCAGCATAGATGTCCCCCAGATTAGGCAGCATAGATACCACCCAGATTAGGCAACATAGATGTCCCCCAGATTAGGCAGCATAGATGCCACCCAGATTAGGCAGAATAGATGTCCACCAGATTAGGAGTTTAGTTGTCCCCCAAATTAGGAGCATAGTTGTCCCCCAGATTGGGCAGCATAGATGTCCCCCAGATTAGGAGCATACTTGTCCCCCAGAGTAGGCAGCATAGATGTCCCCCAGTTTAGGAGCATACTTGTCCCCCAGATTAGGCAGCATAGATGTCCCCCAGATTAGGAGCATACATGTCCCCCAGATTAGGCATCATAGATGTCCACCAGATTAGGAGCATAGTTGTCCCCCAGATTAGGAGCATAGTTGTCCCCCAGATAAGGAGCATAGTTGTCTCCCAGATTAGGCAGCATAGATGTCCCCCAGATTAGGCAGCATAGATGTCCCCCAGTTTACGAGAATAGTTGTCCCCCAGATTAGGCAGCATAGTTGTCCCCCAATCAGCGCGGGCCGGTCAGAGCCAATCAAAGGGCCGTATGTGGCAAGCGGGCCGTACAATGCCCAGGTCTGCCCCTGAGGGTTTCATTACCAACCACAATAGAGAAAATTTTGTTGTAGGAGCATGGTCAATCTACTCAGACCCATCTGTCATTGGTGGCTGGAAATCCTGGCTGATCCATCCCTGATTCATCTTGACAAACGTCAGTCTCTCCACATTTTTAGTGGACAGACGAGTTCGCCTTGGGGTGACTATGGCCCCGGCTGCACTAAACACCCGCTCTGATGGCACACTACTGGCCAGGCAGGACCACTACTGGCCAGGCAAACTCCGCTAGTTGCGGCCATAAATCGAGTTTGGCTGCCCAGAAGTCCAGCGGATCTTCAACGGTTGTTGGCAGGGTCATGTCGAGGTAAGCCACCACCTGCTGGTTCAGGTCCTGCTCCATGTCCACCTGCTGCTGATGAGTAGCTTCACTATGCGGCTGAAGGAAGCTACTCATCAGCGAATGTAGACTCAGGCTGCTGTTGATTGATTGAGCCGGTACTGCTCCAGCCACCCCTCCTCTCCCCAGCAGCCGTGGCAGTGGAAGGTGAGCACAGAGGGCCCCCTGAGTCAGACCTGCGAGTGGATGGACCATGTGGCCGATTACGTAGAAGCTCCCTGAAGTAGGTCAGTTTGTCCTCCCTCTCAGTGGGTGTCAAAAAGGCCCACATTCTGGGCCGGTAGCGAGGGTCTAATAAGGTGGTGATCCAGAAGTCATCGCGCTGATGAATTTTGACAATTCGGGGGTCACTACGCAAGCAACTCCGCATGCATCGTGCCATTTGTGACAGTGACTCGCCGGGACTACCTGCCTCCATCTCCACTGCCTCCCTCGTAATAACCCTCCAGCTCCTCTGGCTGCTCCTGCTCCTCCTCTCCTGTCGAATGACCAGAAACACTGGCCATCTCATCCACCGTAAACTGTGCTCCACTCTGCCCCTCATCATCCTCCTTCAGTTCATCCCCCACAGGACTCATGTAGCCTTTTGATGTAGGCGCAACATCTCAATTGCCGTGACCAGCCATGTTTTCAATAATTTTTGGGAGTAAATGTAGGAGTGGAAATACGTTGTTCTTGGCGTAATTCGAGCGACTAACAAAAAATGTGGCTTCTTCAAAGGGCCTCAGCAAACGGCAGATGTCACGTATGAGCTGCCGCTCGTTCACATTGAAGTTACACAGGGGAGTACTCCTATCTGCTTGTATCATCAAAAAATCCGTGATGGCTTTTCTTTGTTTGTATAGTCTGTCCAACATATGGTGGGTGGAATTCCAATGTGTGGCAACGTCACAAATTAGACTACGTTGTGGGATACCGTTCTGACGCTGCAGCTCAAGCAAAGTGTGCTTGGCGGTGTACGAGTGGCTGAAGTGCATGCACAGTTTCCTTGCCATTGTCAGGACGTCTTGCAAATGGGGTGAAGACTTGATGAACTTCTTGACGACCAGATTCAACACCTGTGCCATGCAGGGCAAATGGTTCACACTTCCTTGTCGCAGCGCGGCCACAATGTTCTTCCCATTGTCGGTCACCATGGTTCCCATTTCCAGATTTCGTGGAGTAAGCCATACTCGGATTTCTTCCCTAATGAACTTTAGCAGTTCCTCCCCTGTGTGACTCCGTTCGCCAAGGCAAACTATGTGAAGGACGGCTTGACACCGCTGTGCCCTACACACGTGGTGGAAGGGCCACTGAGATTTGGACTTGCAGTGGAGGCCGAGGACACGGGGGAGGAGGAGGCGCACACTTTAAAAGGACCAACTGCCTGGGAGCCAGAGCGTGGAGGAGGAAGTGGTGTGACCTGTCCAAGTTGATGTTGTGGCTGTGCAGGAACAACATTTACCCAGTGGGCCTAAAAGACATGTATTGTCCCTGCAGTAGTTACAGCTCCACATGTCGGCGCTGCCGTGCACTTTAGAACACACCGACAGGCTCAAGGACTGGCCCACCTTCTCTTGTACAAACTTATACAGGGCTGGTACTGCCTTCTTCGCAAAGAAATGACGGCTTGGGACTCTCCACCTCGGCTCGGCACAAGCCATCAATTCCCTGAAAGCTGTAGAGTCCACCAGTTGGAAAGGGAGGGACTGCAACACCAGCAACTTGGACAGGAGCACATTCAACTTCTGCACTGTTGGATGAGTGGGCGCATACTGTTGTCTCTTGGACATGGCTTCACCGATCCATTGTTGGCGGAATGGCTGACTACGAGCGGAAGAAGCAGGAGTGCAAGAAGGAGGGTTTGACACAATGCTCCCTTCGGCTGAGGTGGTGGAGCCTTGGCTGGATGACGGAGGGAGCGGATGGCCACTGGGTGATGCGGCAGGCTGGACCACTACCTCGGAGCCACGGTTATCCCAGGCCGCTTTATGGTGGCGAATCATGTGTTGACGCAGGGCCGTGGTGCCGAGATTGGGACCCTGGTCACGCTTCACTTTCTGCCGACAGATTTTGCATGTGACTACGCTAAGGTCCTCCGGATTCTTTATGAAGAACAACCACACCGCTGAGTAGCTGATTTTCCCACCCGCAGTTCGCACTATTTCACTGCTATTGGCGCCGTCTCCAGGAACCCCTGTTCCACTACCTCCCTGAATGGTAGCTTGCCGCGAAGCAGGTATTCTCCCCCTGGCACGTTTGGCTCCTGAATTTCCACTACTGCCATCACCACGCTGATTGCCAACCGTGAAACTGCCTTGCTGCCTCATAGACAAAGAGCAAATCTCTTCTCCTGATGATGATGAAGCCCCGGCTTCTACACCCGGCTCCCAATTGCAATCGGCTTCATCATCATCAAAAGATGTGTGCACGTCATTGATGTCCTCCTCGTATTCCACAACAGTGTCTGCCTCAGGACCCTGGACAATTGAAACACCGCCTCCCACGTCACTCTCCGCATCAATCCTTGCCCGACTTGCGGAGCAAGGGAGGCATGTCTCCTCACATTCTTGGCTGCCCATTAGATCCTGACTGTCCTCTATTACATCGTCCTCACTAAATAGTGGAGCTGAACCAAAAGCATGAGATACTTCTTTGGGAGAGGGAACAGCATAGGACAAAGGCAATGGGATTACGGGGACTGCTCCCGGGCCATGCTAACTGAGGGTTGTGTCTGAAGAACCCACCGACTCTTGACTGGGGTTGTCAGATGTCGCTTGTGATGATGGGGATGAGTGTGCAAACCAATTGACGAGGAGAGATGTGTCGACGACACAACCGCTGGGTGTTAATGGGAGTTCAGGCCTATTGCTGCGACTCCTGCTGCCACTCGCCCCAAGTCTGCTGCCAACTCTGCCTGATGTATGTAGGCTTATGCCCCTTCTCTGTGCACGTCCTGGCACTTTCCTACCTGACATACTTAGTGCGTTTATGAGGGTATAGAACAGCAGCAGGCGATTACTTACGGCTGTCCTTTCAAAGTATAAAGGCCCTAGACTAAATAGTACACTCCTTTGTTGTATGTATGCCCTTTGCAATGATGAGCGCACTGGTATGCGTATTTCTACGCAGAAAAAAAATATATTTTTTTTAAATACACCAGCAGGTGTATACTAATGTGTGGAATAGCACTGAATTTAGCACCGAGACAGAAATACAGTTACTAAATAGTACACTACTTGGTTGTATGTATGCCCTTTGCAATGATGAGCGCACTGCTAAGCGTATTTGTACGCAGGAAAACCTTTTTTTTTTCTTTAATACACCGGCAGGTATATAACATGTGGTATAACACTGAATTTAGCACAGAGACAGAAAAAAGGCAGTATATGGTACGCTATTTGCTTGTATGTAGGCCCTCTGCAATGATAAGGCCACTGTTAAGCGTATTTGTATGCAGGAAAACCTTTTTTTTCTTTAATACACCGGCAGGTTTATAACGTGTGGTATAACACTGAATTTAGCACAGAGACAGAGTAACAGGTGAAAAATGGTAAAAAGGCACTAAAGTCCACACTAATATGACTTATTTCTGAACAGCAGCAGGACCCAACAGTGCAGCACCACACAAAAAAAAAATCTAGGGATTAAACCCTAAATTGCACTCTGTCACACAATTCTGAGCAGCAGAAGATTTGTGGAGCAAAAAAAACTCAATTGGGCTGAAAAATGAGGAGATAAGATGCTTCAGAAAGTTCAGGCAGCTTGGAGATCTGTATGAGGCAGCTGACAGCTATCTGCCCCTCTCTGCTGCAATGCTCAATAACGTGAATAGGAGGATTAGCTATCAATGATCCTTCTCAGTGTAACAGCACAGCACTCTGCACTCCTGCCTTTCCCTAATGCTGATGTGACTAGCAGTTGCAGTGTAACGCTGTGGTATGAGCTATTCACACACACGCAGTCCCGTCCTCTCCATCTGAGTGCATAGATGAAATGAAGAGAGGCAAGATGGCTGCCGATTATATAGGGGCTGTGACATCACAGGGGTCAGTGAACACTGATAGGCTGCATCTCACATGTGATTCAGGGTCAGCCCGCCTACCTTCTTTCTTGCCGCTGTTTCCCGCCCTCCCATAATCCCCTGCCCCATGTACTCACATGTGGATCCGCCATCTTAGCTCTACAATAGCCTGGAACACTATTGTTAAAATGGAGTTTAACAAAGCGATTCGTGCGATAGAATCGTGGCGATATTCGAATCGTCAACTTCGATTCGCTCATCTCTAGTTATGGCTTTTAAAAGCTTAAAATTTAACTTGGCTGCGTTATAAAGGGGTTAACTCTCGCTGGTTCATATATGTTATCACTGTCCCTATCTGAATTTCAATCTATACTATTAGATAGTTTTTTTGGGAGAATGGGATGAAACCCAAAAAAGCACGATAAAATATAACTATATAAATATAACATTTCATGCTGATTTCATGGTTTTTATGGCTATGTGCCATTGTCCTCTTAAAAGTATCTTGTCATTTAGGCTGAATGAAGGGATCTGAGATTGTGCATTTTTATAGCTCTTTATTACAGGTATATTGTTAGAGGAACTTAAAGGGTAATCTACTATTTATTCATCCCTGAGGTTTATCAAAAAGGTTAAAGACTTTGAATGAAAAAGTGGCCAGCTTACTAGCATTCTTAGCATTCTTACTATAAAGTGTTCCGGTGTTCTGGTGTTGCCAAAACTATCAAAAACTATGGTTACTAAGAGCAATACTGCATTTTATCTTAAGATAAAAGAAATGTCCCAACAATTGCAATAAAAACGCATATGGCAAGATGTTGTATCCCCTCGATCTCCTGAACATGCACCGGCTCTCTTAACCCGTTGGGGACTCAGGATTTTTCCGTTTTTGCACTTAGTTTTTTTCCTCCTCACCTTTTAAAAATCATAACTCTTTTTGCACCTTCAGACCGATATGATGGCTTATTTTTTGCACCGCCAATTCTACTTTGTAATGACATCAATAATTTTACCCAAAAATCTATGGCGAAATTGAAGAAAAAATGCAATTTTGTAAATTTTGGGGGCTTCCATTTGTACATAGTACATTTTTCAGTAAAAAATGACTCCTTACTTCTTTTTTCTGTAGGTCCATACAATTAAAATGATTCCCTACTTATATAGGTTTGATTTTGTTGTACTTCTGAAAAAAATCATAACTACATGCAGGAAAATGTATATGTTTAAAATTGTCATCTTCTGACCCCCTATAACTTTAATAATTTTTCTTCATACGGGGCAGTATGAGGGCTCTTTTTTTTTAGCGCCGTGATCAGAATTTTTTTCCGGTACCGTTTTTGTTTTGAAAAGACTTCATTTTTATAGCTTTTTAATAATTTTTTTTGTGGTATAAAATGTGACCAAAAATACGTTATTTTGGACTTTGGATTTTTTTTTACGTGTACGCCATTGACCGTGCGGTTTAATTTTTCGAAAATGTATACACGTGGTGATACCACATATGTTTATATTTATTTTTATTTACATTTTTTTTTTTTTATGGGAAAAGGGGGGTGATTTGAACTTTTATTAGGGAAGGGGTTAAATCTCATTTATTAACTCTTTTTTTTACACTTATTTATTGCAATGTTTTTTGCAATGATTGGTGACTCACGCTATTAGCCCCAGGTCCCGGCTACCGTTAGCCGCCGGGACCGACCCGATATGACGTGGGGTTGCCGCGTTACCCTGCATTATATTGCAGGAGTGGGCACAGGATTTACAGGTACACCCTGCATCCCCAAGAGGTTAAAAAGAGTGTGTGCTGGGGACGGCACGTGCTCCATTAATTTCTATGGGAGCGCCGGAGATGCCCGAGTACAGCACTCTGGTCTCTTCAGCACTCTCATAGAAATGAATGAAGCCCATGCCAGGGGTTGGACTCCCCATGATTAGACACTTATCCCCTATCTTGTGGATAGAGGATAAGTTACTTTTGGTTGCACAACCACTTTAATTCTTACAGTAACCTGACTGTAAAGTTGATAAAGCTTTACCAAACGGTAAGATATAGGTGGCTTAAGTTGCTGGTCTAACCTGATGCTAAATTTGTATTTACTCATTGTACCCTTGTATAAATAACAGACAGAAATTCTCTTTAGGTAAGCCATTCCATCTATCTATTCTAACAATCATCATGATCACATTAACAATGATGTCTTTTTCTTAGAGCAGCTACAGCCATGATAAGGCCTTTCTTCCACCAACCTGTAAATAGAATTAAAAATTGATAACCGTGATCAAATGCAGGAAATGACAGCAATGTTTTGCATCAGTAACTAGTTAATCATCACTGGAATTGGAAGTTGTAATGAGTTCCTAGCACATTAGAATGACAGGCTTTATTTACAGTGAGTCGTACAGCAAATACACAGTAATAGGTTAGCAATGCTGCACATGAAGAATAAATGACAAAGCCATAATAAAATGAAACTATATCATTGGGTTATTGTTCTTACTGTATCATCCCAAATATGATATGTAAATATTGAGTGAAAACACAAATGACTAACTAAAGGAACAAATAAGGGGCTGGCTTTATGCCAGTTTTCTTGCACACAAAAGTTGTAAATTTTTGTAAAGTCTGGGTTTTTGCACAAAAATATGTGACTTTTTGCCCATCTATTTCCCCTCTGTGCCATTTTTGCTAAAAGAAGACAGGGTTTAGTAGTAGGGGGTATAGCCTTTGTTCTGCCCACATTCCTAGTAAAGCTAAATAATTGTCCATATTGTAGATACCTCCAGGAACATCTGCCTTATTGCATATTTATGTGTCATCAGCAGCCTAGAACCTTGTAGCACACTACTCGTAGTCAACCTCTGCTTAGAATGCACAGAATTAATAACAACGCTGATACCCATCCTTTAGCCAACTGCAAATCCACTGAAGTATGCAGAGATTGAGTAAAATTTTCAATAATGTATCTATTAGATCTTTATAAGAACTAAATCAAAGACTTTGAATCCCAGACAGGTAAAATGCATGGAATCATTTTAACATTATCTGCCCTCAGTAAAGCCATGCTGCTTTAGGTTCAACAAGTTTGTGTCATGAACAACAGGTGTGGACCAGCTGTGCTTCTTAATGGGACTGACTTTGGGCCATGCCAGAGAGCAGAATGCAAGTGCCCTCTGTGTCTTCACCGCCTTATGCCACTTTAAAAAGCAAAAGATGAAATTGGTAAAAGAGTGATTAGGCAGAATGGAAGTCCAAAAAACAGGTATGGGTCAGGAAACACAGGACAGCAATATCAGGAGAAAAATGGGGAGTAGCCAGCTGAATTATGTTTCTTTCTTCATTGTTATTACTAAATAAAGAAAAGTTTTAATAGCACCAGGAAAAAAAACTGAGTCAAAATACATAGGAAGGAGTATACAGAAGCTACTGCAGATGAACAGAACACCTGTGAAGGGCATGGGTGATTAGATGAGATGTAATTGTAAAATTGTAGTGTAGCTGCACTCCCCCAGTCACACAGAACTCCAGGGATGGTATGTGGAATTTACAAGACATCAGAGGTCACATGGTCTCTGGTGGAATCCCCCCACCTACTAGTATAGCCGCATTCCCCTGGAGACCGTGTGATTTCTGTGATCACATGGAACATGCCGAAAAGTCAGAGACAATAGATCCCTGGCACTTTAGGACTTTGTGTTATGAGTCCCATGCATGAAAAGGCATATGCAGAAAAATGTTGCAAACAGAGTTATTAAATGCATATTACATAGTAATATAGCTTGGCATCATGGTCTTGAAGCGATTAAAAAAAAAAAAACAGAATACCCTAGTATCTTTAAGCATTAAGCATACATTCTCAGTCATTGTTACCTAAAGCTTCTCCGCCCCTTATAGGGTGTTACCAGTTGGGAGAGTAACCCTATACGACCTGAGAATATACAATACACTACTAGCTTTGTCTTCATTGCTACAATAGCTCTACGGTACTTTCACATTATAAACTATTTCAAGCAGCCAGCTGTGACCATAAAAGCAGATTGAAAAATGATGGGAAAGAAGGGAAAAACCTTGATATGTAGTACATGTATGCAAGAGGATGACTGCATGACCATTAAAAAATCCCCTTATCCTTTAAAATGGTAGACTATGGCTGCTGCTTCCTGCCTTCAGGATTCCTCTCTATTTATTATGGGGATTCACAGCTTTACTCATTGTTTCACAGGATTTTATGTAAATTCAATACTAAATAGATCGGGTTTGAAGCCATGCCCCTTTTTTGTCCAGTCACGCCCCCTTTGTGATAGACCACACACCTTTTTCAAATTTTCACAATGCAATGTTGGGTTTTCCTAGTGCACACTGTCGCACACTGTCTGAGACATGTCTCAGACATTATGCACCAAATAATTTGGAAAAACACAACAAATATTTGGGGTTTTGGCTTAGTAAATGAGGTCCATTGTCTTTGAAGCTGCCCTAACATGACTACAGAATAGATAAGAAGTAGAAAAGATGTGTGCCATATTTGCAAAGCATCTGGATTCCATTTTTGCATGTTTTTCTTACGACTGCCTATACCAGGTCAGACATGTCAGACACTGTAGAAGGTGTTAAATTCCCATACATCTGTAAGAAATTTGTTTTGATTTAAGCACATCATGAATAAATTCTACCAGTTTTTGCCAATGGAAGCCAGGCTGTATAATGACACTTTTTTATAAATGCGCTTCAGTGAGTGAGTAAATATATGTCAGGGCCCCAGTCAAAGGTTTCCTAATGGATAACATTTAAACACAGTTTCTTACAGTGAAGATGACATGTTCAATAAGACCAATGTCCACTGAATTCTGCCAGTCATCTATCACCAAAAGGATATCCAGCCCATATGGGATGGTGGTCAACAATTGCACATTCTTAAAGAGTTCATATTAGGTTTAGTTTGATTTTGCACATAAAAGAATGACTGCCCTGCAGAGCAGAGGTATTTGTCTAATCTTTGTTTGGCCAAGAGTACACCTTTTTTTACCTATTCTGATGCACTTTCTCCAAAATGGTATTTTACTATTGGAATGTAATGGCTCAGGCAGAAGCTCCTGAGTTTTGTGAAAGCCAAGGTAATAAACATAATAAAAAGGTTTCCTTCTGGACATTTTCACCTTATAACTAAAGCCCATTTGGGTAGTTCACTTGAAATCAGAAGTTCTCAAAATGTTAATGTGATTTTCAAGTGAAATCAATGGACAATTTCTGTTCACATTTCATTAAATTACTTTTATAGAGACCAGAATACAATGTCCTTGACGCTAAATCAGTAGTTACTATAATTATTTAGAACAGTGAATTTGAAGCAAAGATCCCATCAAACATAATTCTAAAACATATGGCCTTACCTATTTCTTTTTACAATGCCAGGAAATATATATTCTACTAGTACAACCCGGTTTAAAGTAATAGAAATCTCATGAATGTCTGTAACATGCTATAGCTATAATTTGAGAATAGATGAGAATGTGACCTAAAATAAGCTGAAGAAAAGACAAAGCTGTGTTTAAGGGGTGTATTCTAAAAATCCAAAACTTCATAACAAGGCTCCTACCTGTAATGTACTTTACAATACAGGTGTCTTCTTATGGGACACAAGGACTTTTTTACTCCCCTGAGATATCAGGGCATAGGCACAACTAACTGCATCCTTTCCTCTTTTTTTATTCATTGTCCTATAAAGCTGTAGCATACATTTCATGCCTTTAAAAGGGTATTCCAATTTGTCCTAATAACTTTCTGGCACCCCAGGGGCGTAGGAAGCCCCACAAATCTGGGGGGATAGCATCGTAACTGGGTGTGGCTTTGAAAAAAGGTGGAGACATAAAAGGGGAGGGACTAAAAGGGACTGGGCCACTCAATTTTGCCTGACAATACAGGCTCCTCATCACAGGTACCTTCAGGGAGCAGCGAATTCAAGAGATAGGAATCTAACAGGACTATGGGAGGTAGGCTGTGTTTGTGAGGTCAGGACAAATTGACACCTTGATGAAACAGCGTGTACATGTATGTTGTTTTAGCAATGTGGGTGTATGAAGTACGTTTACTAGCTGAACGCTCTTCATTTATTGCTAATGCCGGACATCAGTGATCACGTCCCTCCCCTAATAAAAGTGTAAAATAAACATATTTGGTATCGCCGCATGTGGAAATGATAGAACTATTAAAATATAACATTAATAAAACTGCGTGGTGAATGGTGTAAACATAAAAAAAAAAAAATACCTAAGTCCATAACTGTTGATTTTTGGTCACTTCATATACCGGAAAAAAAGTTTATTAAAAGTAATCAAAAAGTCCCATCAAAACAAAAATGATACCAATAAAAATTACAAACCACAGAGCAAAAAATTAGCTCCATGAGTAAAAGTCTTATAGAAGAGGACAATTTTAAGCGTTTAAACCAGTATACAAGCAGGAATAAAATCGCCATGCATATTACTACCATACTATTACTGACCAAATCCTGAATACTAAGACCAATATTACCAATAATACCAGTATTCAAGAAACACATTATACCGGCACACAAAGACTGGATAATAACGCCATACTGAGTAAAAACCCCTATATACAGACTAACAATACCAATAATACCAGAATATAAACATTAACAGGACCAAATAATGCTGTATCATCAGGAACACACTTTACATCACACAGTGACTGACTAATGCATCATACTGTTACTGAATAAAACCAATGTATACAGACCTGTATCTCCCTGCACAGTGACCATAAAGAAGTAGATACCAGCTGTACACAGAATCTGTATACAGAAAAGCATTAGAAGACAGCACTGGATAAATCCATTGTCCCTGTAGTCATCCAGATGGCCAATACGGATACCAAACATACAACAAAGTCCAAGACCACAGCACCAAAAATGGAAAACTCCGGATATTTGCAAAAGAGCTATAATTTATTGGTTCCTCAAAAAAAGCTTTTGGGGAACCAGTAAATTACTGCTCTTTTGCACACATCCAAAGTTTTTAATTATTGGTGCTGTTGTCTTGGACTTTGTTGCAAGACCTGTATACCATATACCGTATATACTCGAGTATAAGCCGAGTTTTTCAGCACAATTTTTCATGCTGAAAACACCCCCCTCGGCTTATACTCGAGTGAACTCCCCCACCCGCAGTGGTCTTCAACCTGCGGACTTCCAGAGGTTTCAAAACTACATCTCCCAGCAAGCCCGGGCAGCCATCGGCTGTCCGGGCTTGCTGGGAGTTGTAGTTTTGAAACCTCCGGAGGTCCGCAGGTTGAAGACCACTGCGGCCTTCAACATCATCCAGCCCCCTCTCACCCCCTTTAGTTCTGAATACTCACCTCCGCTCGGCGCTGGTCCGGTCCTGCAGGACTGTCCGGAGAGGAGGTCGTCCGGTGGGATAGTGGTTCCGGGCTGCTATCTTCACCGGGGAGGCCTCTTCTAAGCGCTTTGGGCCCGGCCTCAGAATAGTCACGTTGCCGTGACAACGACGCAGAGGTGCGTTCATTGCCAACGTACTTCTGCGTCATTGTCAAGGCAACGCCTCTATTCCGGGCCAAAAGCGCGGAGAAGAGGCGCCCCCGGTGAAGATAGCAGCCCGGAACCACTATCCCACCGGACCACCTCCTCTCCGGACAGCCCTGCAGGACCGGACCAGCGCCGAGCGGAGGTGAGTACTCAGAACTAAAGGGGGTGAGAGGGGGCTGGATGATGTTGAAGGCCGCAGTGGTCTTTAACCTGCGGACCTCCGGAGGTTTCAAAACTACAACTCCCAGCAAGCCCGGACAGCCGATGGCTGCCCGGGCTTGCTGGGAGTTGTAGTTTTGAAACCTCTGGAGGTCCGCAGGTTGAAGACCACTGAGGGCGAATGATGAGAAGAGGATGATGAAGGGGGGGGTGTGGGGATGATGAAGGGGGGTGGGGATGATGAAGGGGGAGTGTGGGATGATTACAAGGGGATGATGAAGGGGGGATGTGTGGGATGATAAGGGGATGATGAAGGGGGGATGTGTGGGATGATAAGGGGATGATGAAGGGGGGATGTGTGGGATGATAAGGGGATGATGAAGGGGGGATGTGTGGGATGATAAGGGGATGATGAAGGGGGGATGTGTGGGATGATAAGGGGATGATGAAGGGGGGATGTGTGGGATGATAAGGGGATGATGAAGAGGGGATGTGTGTGATGATGACAAGGGGATGATGATGAGGATGTTAATGACGGGTCTGGATGATGACAGGGGGGGATGAGGTATTTCCCACCCTAGGCTTATACTCGAGTCAATAACTTTTCCTGGGATTTTGGGTTGAAATTAGGGGTCTCGGCTTATACTCGGGTCGGCTTATACTCGAGTATATACGGTAAGTGATTATATACAGGATCATATAAAGGTAGATACCAGCTATATACAGGATCTGTATACAATATAAGTGATTATAGTTACATCTAGGGACTCACAGGTACAGTCACTTCTGATCAGCAATGTCCTCTTTCCTTTTCTTCCGCATCTGGATCATACTGACATGTCAACTTATTCCAGCCAAAAACCATCTCTTTAGCATCTGCAGGAAAAACATGTTAGACTCTGCATTTTTCCAGTGCACTGCCCTCCCATAATAAGGATAGTAGGTCCCCCATGAAGTAGGCCTATCCCCCACTATAGACCTCCCCCAGTAGGTAAATACATCAGAAAGTAGGTAGGTTGTTAGCTAGGTAGATAGGCCGGTAAAAAGGTAGCTAGCTACATGCGTAGGTTGCTGGATACGTAGGTAGCTAGCTATGTTCAAAGTTAGGTTGGTTTTTAGCTAGATATGTAGGTAAGTGGATAGCTTGGTAGGTATCTAGGTAGGTTGTTAGCTAGCTAAGTAGATGCTATACAGGTAGGTAGTTAGGTTGCTAGATAGATAGATTGCTAGGTGGGTAGCTAGGTTGATTGTTAGCAAGATAAGGGGGTAGCTAGCTAGCCAGGTAGGTAACTAGCTAGGTAGGTTGTTAGCTATCTAGGTAGCCAGGTTGCTAGATAACAAGGTAGGTAGCTAGAAAACCAAGTAGGTAAGTAGCTAGGTAGGCAGCCAGCTAGATTGCTACATAGGTAGCCAGGTAGCCAGGGAAGTAGGTAACCAGGTAGGTATGTTGTTAGCTAACGTGGTAGATAGGTATTAACACTTACCAGGTTAAAATGGTGGGTCTCCAAGTACATTAATAATATAGACACTGATTTAAAAAGGGACCTTCCATACGATAAAATATACCTTTTATTACGTTCCAATAAAATATTAGCCGGTATATTTTGTAGTGTAAGTCAATATAGCACTAACACAGGATACTTTGTTAGTGGGGAATGATTATGTAGTGAATAAACTGTCAATGAATTAATATGACCCCTGCTGATCATATAGTGGATTAAAAAAAATATAATAATATTAATCGGCACTATGAATATTATTGTACAGGTTAGTTTATTAATAGTAAATGTAATACAAGTGTGTAATAGAAAAAATATCTAACTAAACGTTATTCTACGTATACCACCTGACACGTGAAATGAGAAGTGACGTACTGCAGAATATATATATGTATATATATATATATATATATATATATATATATATATAATCCTTTATATTCAGAATTTTTGTATACAGCAGTAAAAACAATAATGATGAGAAAAGAGAATGCTACTGTAATACAAAAGAACTGAGGGGAAGGACGGGTTTGTTTCCCAGGTTATACAAATGCCAGTTCTCAAGATGCAATACTCTGCATAGGTTTGACACATGGCTTGCTTATAATACCTGTATGCCTTTGTGCGTTGATCTCCATATCTCAAAGAATGTCCAGGAAGAATTCTGTGCAGAAGGTCTGTTTTCACACAGGTATTCTAAGCAAGTTAAATGTCAAACACATGCAGAGTATCGCACCTTGAGGACGGGCATTTGTATAACCTGGGAAACAAACCCGTCCTTCCCCTCAGTTCTTTTGTATTGCAGTAGCATTCTCTTTTCTCGTCATTATTATTTTTACTATCTGTAAATACAAGTATACAAAAATACCGAGTATAAAGGATTTTTCCTCAGAAAAGACATGAGAGACAGGTAAAGAAGACAACATGGAGGAAGGAGAGTGAGAAACAGATGAAACGGACTGTGCACATCTTCTCTCTCTTAAACATTTGTCAAGTCGTACCGCTAAAGTCATGGCCTGTTCTAAGTAGTCAGGTGACGCATAGCTTACAAGGATATCCTTTATAGTATTAAACAATCCTAGTCTGAATTGACACCTAAGGGCTGGATCATTCCAACCAGATACTGTACACCATTTTTGAAAATCAGCACAATACTCCTCTGCTGTTCTTCACTCCCGCTTCAGATTAACCAACTGAGATTCTGCAAAGGCTGCACGGACAGGTTCATCATAAAGAACACCCACAGCAGAAAATAAAGTATCCACCGAACTTAATTCAGGAACAGAGGGAGATAAAGAGAATACCCATTCCTGGGTATCCCCTTTCAGCAATGACATGACAATTTCTTCTCTCTCCCTACTCAACTTATGTGCTAGTAGACTGTGGTCTTAGGCAGAAATACAGCTTACAACTCTCCCTGAACACCACAAATTTCTTTAGGTCACCAGAAAAGCAGCCAGGAAGATTAATTTTCGGGTTGACCACTGCCTGAACATTAGCTTTTTCCTAAGATTGAATGCTTTCGGCAAGAGACTGTACTAAATGTGTTAAACCTGCATTTGCTCTACTAGAGCCGTCATCGCTTCCATCTTAGCAAATGCAGGTATTTGGGCCTGCAAAATTTAATGTATGGGCAGGGAAGAGTGAAGCCCTAAACTCACCCACTCCCACTTGCCCTGCCTACGTGCATACCCGCTTTAGGTGACAGTTCCACAACCACTGTGACAGTCCCTGCCTGAATAAGTGCAGGGAGTCAAACGCTAACAAAATAAACTATAATACAGACAGAGGTCGGGACACTGTATGGAATCACACACACTAACAGAAATAATAACTAAACATACACACACAATAAATCACAGTCCACACGTTGAGTCAGAACCAAGAGATCACAGAAATGCCATATCGCAGAAACAGGAGAAGAGTCAGAGAGCAGAGCCAATGAGTCAAATATGCCAAAAATACCAGATACAACACAAACGCTAGCTAGTAGCAAGTGCTCTTTTGCAGATGAAGTATGAGAGCAGACTGCCAGCTTAAATAGGAGCCAGACCAGGTGCTCTCATCAAGGTCAGCTGACCAGTCCAGGCAGCTGGGCATAGCCCAAGAACCAAAACAAAACAGAGAGAACTGTCAGAACCATTTAACCCCTTGCCACACTGTTTATAAACGGCGCTGTGGCACGGCAGGGTTATGAAGCGATCTCAGGAGCTGAGCTCGCATCATACCCACACAGTTCCAGCTGCTATCAGCAGCCAGGACTCGTGGCTAATGCCGGACATTGCTGTTCAGGCAGATGTCCGATATTAACTCTTTAGATGCGGCGATCAAAGTTGATCGCCGCATCTAAAGTGAAAGTGAAAGCTTCCCGGCAGCTCAGTCAGGCTGATCGGGACAATCGCGGTGAAAATCCGATCAGCTAGGACATATCAAAAGGGTGCCTTACCTACCTCCTGCGTTGTCCGATCAGCGATTGATTGCTCCAAGCCTGAAATCCAGGCTTGAGCAATCGACCACCGATAACACTGATCAATGCAATGCAACGGCATTGATCAGTGTATTGAATCAATGTACTGCATGTTGTAGTCCCCCTATGGGGGCTCTAACATTGCAAAAAGAAAGTGGAATTTTTTTTTTAATAAAGATGATTTAACCCCTTCCCTAATAAAAGTCTGAATCATCCCCCCCCCCCTTCCCATTAAAAAAAAACAAAACTGTGCAAATAAAAATAAACATATGTAGTATTGCCGCATGTGTAAATGTCCAAACTATAAAAACTTATAATTAATTAAACGGCACGGTCAAAGGCATACGCACCAAAAAATTCCAAAGTCCAAAATAACGTATTTTTGATCACTTTTTATACCATAAAAAATGAATAAAAAACAATAAAAAAGTCCCAAAAAACTTCAGATTACATTGCAAAAAATTTGCCCTCTGCCCTGTATGCGGAAAAATAAAAAAGTTATATGGGTCAGACAATTTTAAACATATTAATTTTCGTGCAAGTTGTTACGATTTTTAAAAAAAAATCTAAGCTGTATAAGTAGGTTATCATTTTAATTGCATGGACCTACAGAAAAATGTGTAGAAACTGACCTACAGAAAAAAGTGTGGAAACGGAAGCCCCCAAAATTTACAAAATTGTGTTTTTTCTTCAATTTTGTCGCACAATGATTTTTTGGGGGGGAGGTTTGATATAGATTTTTGGGTAAGATGACTGATGTCATTACAATGTAGAATTGGTGGCACAAAAAAATAAGCCACCATATGGATTTTTAGGTGCAAAATTGAAAGGGTTATCATTTTTAAAGGTAAAGAGGAAAAAGAAAAGTGCAAAAATTGAAAAATGCTTGGTCCTTAAGTGGTTATCCCCACGGGTTCTGACACTTCCATTGACTTTAATGTGAGCTGCAATAAGTTACTCTGTTTAAACAGCTCCTGGAGTTAAAGGGGTATTCCAGGAAAAAACTTTTTTATATATATCAACTGGCTCCAGAAAGTTAAACAGATTTGTAAATTACTTCTATTAAAAAATCTTAATCCTTTCAGTACTTATGAGCTTCTGAAGTTAAGGTTGTTCTTTTCTGTCTAAGTCCTCTCTGATTACACCTGTCTCGGGAAACGCCCAGTTTGGAAGCAAATCCCCATAGCAAACCTCTTTTAAACTGGGCGTTTCCCGAGACAGGTGTCATCAGAGAGCACTTAGACAGAAAAGAACAACCTTAACTTCAGAAGCTCATAAGTACTGAAAGGATTAAGATATATTAAAAATGTTTTTTCCTGGAATACCCCTTTAAGCATGCAGCAGAGCTAGAAGAACTTCACTGTTTTTGCAACTCTTACTTACGTCAATGATAGCTACCAAAATTCTGTAAACTTGTCCACTTCCCAACCACCTCCAGCGGCTGCAAGCCAATTAAAAGTATCATCAGTATGATTGTTTTTGTTATTAGCTTTGGGTGACTAAGTACGAGAGTAGAGACTCCTGTCTTTGACAGTAGTCCCTGCTTCCATACTTTCTCAGCAGCATTGCAAACACTGCTCAGTTCACATTTCAGGTTCCTAGAACCACGGGCTGGGCTCTCATACGTAAGTGGTGATGTTATATGGATCAATGTGTACACTCTTTATCTAGCCCAGTAAATGTTCACCGAGCACAGAGGCATACAGTGTATCCCTTGCTTCTTAGTTCATACAGGAATTAGGGACTATGGTTGGTGACAATATGGTGGATAATTCAGACTTTTAATAATAAACTCCAGTGATATGCCCAGGGGATAAGCAAATTTGATAAACTTAAAGAAATACAAATACATCAGTAGGTCAGAAGCAGACTCCACTCTTCAGTATCAAAATCAGAGTGAGTGTGTCCTACCTGGAGTCCTAGAACAACAAAGAGAAGGGTTTACCAAGCCACTCCCACAGTTACAGTATAATGTGTCGCACCTATAGTTACGCTGTTTAAACAGCTCCTGGAGTTAAGCAAGCAGCAGAGCTAGAAGAACTTCACTGTTTTTGCAACTCCCATTTACATCAATGTTGGCAAAATTCTGTACCTTGTCTGCTTCCCAACCACCTCCAGCATCCACAAGCCAATTAAAAATATCATTAGTACGAATGTTTTTCTTATTAGCTTTGAGTGAATAAGTACGGGAGCAGAGACTCCTGTCCTGTCAGTGGCTTCACCTATTGAAGCAGGACAGGCTCCCTGTCATCACCTGACTAGTGATGAAATGTCTCGGCAGCACTACAACCTGGGAAAAACTGAGACCTGAGTCATTTTGTATGCTGTGTGTGACCACCGTCACACACAGGTACAGGCACTATATTATGAACTACATTAACTTTACAGCTACTGTAGCATAGTTCAATAAAAAAAATCCTGAAATACCTTTAATGACCACCAAATTTTTTATTTGCACTAGATTTTACAGATCTCTCCTTTTGGCGTGCATTCATTCAAGATGAGCCAATACATTACTTTCAGCACTATATCAGATTCATTAGCATGTATACAGTTATGTAGACCTATTCTTTGACGAAAAAATGACAACAATACGTGAACAGACCATGTTAATAACATAAAGCTGTTGTCCAACCAATTTTGGAAGATTGTCAACAATACCACTGCAGTATATGAGCTAAGCTTATAAATCAATCCTTTGTTTTTCTACTCAATCCTATTCTTTAAATCCAACACAGCTGTAATGATTTGCAGCAGACACCAGAGTTAAATGGCCGCCTCTATCACCGCTACCTTGTTTATTAATAAAGTGTGCTTGGCTCTCACAACCAATTTGATCATTCCCATGTTTTTTGGCTTTTATTCATGAAAATGCTGTTTCTAAACTAGCACAGATGGTTACTTAAGAATAAAATGTCTACTCAGTTAAGCATTGCAAATCTAAAGTAAAATATGCAATGTTACAACGATACAAAGAATTTAAATCATTTTGTGAATGTAATAATATAATACATGTTATCTTACCTGGTGTTTTGTATTGTACATGTTAAAAAAAATAATCTCCAGTTTAAAAACTCTTGGTGCATTGTGGTTATTCAGTAAATTATGCTGACGAACTATGCTTACAAGAAAACTCCCAATCAAACATATTAAGTCAGTAATGTAACGTGAATGTAACATTTAGAGGTCAAAATATTGGAACGTAAAGGTAAAGTTTATACGTCAAAATATTGTGCCATGTATTTTCATACATTTCCTAAAAATACTGAGGATGATGGGGTGATATCATGCACAGTACCTTCATGATATATGATGCATCAGTTGCTGTGGCACCCCATGCTCTTGAAATATAGCATACTAGTAACCATGATATCCACCATACATGTACGATGTGGACTCCTGTGCCTTACCACACAAAGCTGTACATGTGCTGCACATTGTGCAGTAAGTCTATAAAGCTAGTACAAGAGCAGTGCTTGCTTCATAGACTATGAGTGAGGGCTAATGTCAGCAGTGGGCATTCGCCTCTTAATGCAGCATTGAGGAGGTTGGTAACAGGAGCAAAAGCTGTCACCTCTCCATTTTGTACCCCCGCAATGTCACTGGGAGGTGCTGATTGATCAATGGCAAACAAAGGCCTTTTAAAGACTACATTCTGATGCTGGTCTAATCTGCTGATGTAACTAGACAATGCTAAGTAATAGCATAGCATTGTTCAGTATAAGCATTTTAATGATTGCATGTAAAAAGTCCCTTGTAGGCATTTAAAGGGGTATTCCGGCCAAAGACATCTTATACCCTATCTGTCATGCCCCCTCCCATAGACATGAATGGAGGAGGCGTGGTGTGACATCATGAGGGGGTGTGGCATGATGTCACTTCTCCAGTCCAGGAGACACACAGCTGTTTCTAGACTGAAGCAGCAGGCCCTCATAGAATGTGGGTGCTGTGTGGAGATCGCAGGGGGGTCCTAGGCGGCCCCCCGTGATCAGACATCTTTTCCCCTATCCTTTGGATAGAGGATAATATGCCTTTGGCCAGAAATGCCCTTTAAAATGTGTAAATAAATAAATACTTAAATAAATAAATAAATAAAAATATGAAAAAGCACAATCTTTTTCCATTTTCCAAACAAAAATAAAATACAAATACCGTATATTCCGGCATATAAGATGACTTTTTAACCCCGGATTTTCTTCTGAAAAGTCAGGGGTCGTCTTATACACTGGGTATTGGGGTCCGGCATAGGTATGCTTATGATTATCTGCCCGGGCCGGCTCCTGTGTGCGGCTGCAGGCGGGGGCCGGCCAGAGCATGTACAAACTAATAACTGTATACTTAAAAACCAGGGTGCCTCCAGCTGTTGTGAAACTACAACTCCCAGCATTCCCGGAGCGGCAAAGGCTGTCCGGGCATGCTGGTAGTTGTAGTTTCACAACAGCTGGAGGCACCCTGGTTTTTAGTATACATGAATTAGTTTTTACATGCTCTGGCCGTCCCCCGCCTGCAGCCGCACACAGGAACTGGCCCGGGCAGATAATCATAAGTATTCCTATGCCGGACATCCCTGTGTCCCGAAAAATCTTTTCGGGACATAAGGATGTCCGCGGGTCACTAACCATTCCCCGGCCGCCGCGCGTCCTCCTTCTGTCCTCCTGCAGTCTTCCTCCAGTCCTTCTGCGCTTCTCCACCTCTCTATGGTTGTACGCACGGGACGTCAGTATTCACGTGCGTACAACCATAGAGGCGCAGGAGGACCGCAGGAGGACGAGCGCCGTCCGGGGCCTGGGGAGTGACCTGCGGGGTGTCATCTTCAGTGTTCCGTTCACCGCTCCTCCGGTCCCAGGACTGCTGCTATGGTCCATAGGCCATAGCAGTAGATTGTGACCCCGGGCCGGAGGAGCGGTGACCGGAACACTGTGGGGGGCAGTACACAGACATACAGCCTCCAGCCATACACTCTATATGGCTGGCAGTTGTATGTCTGTGGGGGGAGCTGCCTACTAATGTGGGGGGAGCTGCCTACTATTGTGGGGGAGGGAGCTGCCTAATATTGTGGGGGAGGGAGCTGCCTACTATTGTGGGGGAGGGAGCTGCCTACTATTGTGGGGGGGGGAGCTGCCTACTATTGTGGGGGGATCTGCCTGCTATTGTGGGGGGGAGCTGCCTACTATTGTGGGGGAGGGGAGTTGCCTACTATTGTGGGGGAACTGCCTACTATTTTGGGGGAGTGGAGCTGCCTACGATTTTGGGGGGGAGCTGCCTACTATTGTGGGGGGAGCTGCCTACTATTGTGGGGGGAAGCTGCCTACTATTGTGGGGGGGAGCTGCCTACTATTGTGGGGGGAGCTGCCTACTATTGTGGGGGGAGCTCCCGACTATTGTGGGGGGGAGCTGCCGACCTAATGTGGGGAAGCTGCCTACTATTGTGGGGGAACTGCTGACCTAATGTGTGGGAGATGCTGACCTAATGTGTGGGAGCTGCTGACCTAATGTGGGGGAGCTGCTGACCTAATGTGGGGGAACTGCTGACCTAATGTGCGGGAGCTGCTGACCTAATGTGCGGGAGCTGCTGACCTAATGTGTGGGAGCTGCTGACCTAATGTGTGGGAGCTGCTGACCTAATGTGGGGGAGCTGCTGACCTAATGTGGGGGAGCTGCCTACTATTGAGGGGGAACATGCTGCCTACCTAATGTGGGGGAACTTTACTGCCTACTTAATATGGGGCGAACTACAAGGTACTGTACATCTCGGTAGGAGGGGTAGTCTTATACGGCAAGTATATCCCAAGCTCTATATTTTCAGTGTAAAAGTTGGGGGTCGTCCTATACGCCCAGTCATCTTATACACCGGCATATACGGTAAACATATTAGATATTGCCATGTGTCCAAACTATTAAAATATTAGATTATTGATCCGATACAGTGAATAGTGTAAACTAAGAAAACTATATAGCTAATTTTTGGTCACATCATACACTGTATCACAAAAAAATGATAAAGAGAGAACAAACAGTTGGTACAAAATGGTACCAATCAAAACTACAGAGCGCAGAACAAAAAAAAATGTCATTATACAGCGCCATAGATCCACATATAAATATATTTTTTGTTTTAACATAGATTTTATGGTAAAATGAAATGTGTCATTGCAAAGTACAATTGGTGCAAGAAAAAGCAAGCCCTCATATGGATCTGAAAATGGAAAACCCTTAAATTAACCATACAATTTACACCCTTCTGGCATACTCTAAAACGACCTTCAATGTTTAGATTGCAGGGATTTTCCCCTTGGAAAAGAAAGGTAACTATGTTAGTACAAAAGATACGGAAAATGGCCCCTATAAGAGCTTTGAACAGCTACAAAAAGAATATGGCTCCCAAAAAGTTGGTTTTATCAGGACTTGCAACGTTGGCATGCTTTCCACACACAATTCAGAGTAAGCATCTTAGTCACATAGGGTAGTAAAGATTTGGCAATGGAAGGAGAGGCTAAAAGAAGTATTTGCCTTCATATATAGACATTTATAGAGTGCCTATTTACGAAAACATTTGTGATGGTAAAAAGAAGGTGGGAAAGAAACATAGGAAAAGCATTGGTTGGAGGTTTTGGCACTTACTCCTATCACTGGGGTTAGGCACAGATATTTTCGGAACTTATTTTTATTCATAGGGCATATAGAACACCTCTCATGCTTTATAAAATTGGAATACATTCAGACTCCACCTGTCCTAGATGTGGTGAAATGGAGGCCAATATTAGGCATATGATATTTTGGAAAGAAATCCTGATACTGATAATATAGTATAGTATATATTTTGGATTTACCAAGTTACTTAACCCCTTAAGGAACAAGACCATTTTCCCCTTAAGGACCAGAGTGTTTTTTGCCATCTGACCACTGTCAGTTTAAGCATTGATAACTGAGATGCTTTCACTTATGAATTTGATTCCGAGAATGTTTTTTCGTGACATATTCTACTTTAACATAGTGGTAAATTTTCACCGATACGTGCTTCATTTCTTGGTAAAAAAATTCCAAAATGTCATGAATAATTAGAAAATTTTGCATTTTTCTAATTTTAAAGCTCTCTGCTTGTAAGGAAAACAGACATTCCAAATAAATTATATATTGATTCACAAATACAATATGTTTACTTTATGTTTGCATCATAAAGTTGACATGTTTTTACTTTTGGAAGACATCAGAGGGCTTAAAAGTTCAGCAGTCATTTTCCAATTTTTCACAAAACTTTCAAAATCTGAATTTTTCAGGGGCCAGTTCAGTTTTGAAGTAGATTTGAAGGGCCTTCAAATTAGAAATACCCCACAAATGACCCCATTATAAAAACTGCACCCCTCAAAGTATTCAAAATGACATTTAGTAAGAGTGTTAACCCTTTAGGTGTTTCACACGAATCGCAGCTCGCATGTTCTTGTAGACCCAGTTTTTTTTTATTTTTAAAAGGGGTTAACGGAAAAAAATCCCCCCCAAAATACCTCATATGTATAAGTAAAGTGTTCGGCGGGCGCAGTAGAGGGCTCAGAAGGGAAGGAGCTACAATGGGATTTTGGAGGGTGAGTTTTTCTGAAATAGTTTTTGGGGGGCATGTCACATTTAAAAAGCCCCTATGGTGCCAAGGCAGCAAAAAAAAACAAAAAACACATGGCATACTATTTTGGAAACTACACCCCTCAGTGAATGTAAAAAGGGGTCCAGTGAGCCTTAACACCCCACAGTTGTTTG
Source organism: Hyla sarda (assembly GCF_029499605.1). Classification (NCBI taxonomy): domain Eukaryota; kingdom Metazoa; phylum Chordata; class Amphibia; order Anura; family Hylidae; genus Hyla; species Hyla sarda. The sequence goes on along the minus strand of NC_079189.1, from coordinate 493,105,758 downwards.
ATGACTTTTCGCTAAAGTTGGATGTGTAAATTAATTTTTTTTTCACAAAAATGCGGAATTTTCTCCAAATTTTACATTTTTACAAGGGGTAATAGGAGAAAATGTCCCCCCAAAATTTGTAACACCATCTCTTCTGAGTATGGAAATAACCCATGTGTGTATGTCAAGTGCACTGCGGGTGCACTACAATGCTCAGAAGAGAAGGAGTCACATTTGCAAATTTTTCTGAAATGGGGGGGGGGGCATGTCGCATTAAAGGGGTATTCCAGTCCAAAACTTTTTTTTATATATCAACTGGCTCCGGAAAGTTAAAGGGGTATTCCAGGCCAAAACTGTTTTTTTATATATCAACTGGCTCCGGAAAGTTAAACAGATTTGTAAATTACTTCTATTAAACAATCTTAATCCTTCCAATAGTTATTAGCTTCTGAAGTTGAGTTGTTGTTTACTGTCTAACTGCTCTCTGATGACTCACGTCCCGGGAGCTGTGAAGTTCCTATGGGGATACTCTCCCATCATGCACAGCTCCCGGGACGTGAAATCATCATTGAGCAGTTAGACAGAAAACTTCAGAAGCTAATAACTATTGGAAGGATTAAGATTTTTTAATAGAAGTAATTTGCAAATCTGTTTAACTTTCCGGAGCCAGTTGATATATATAAAAAAAAGGTTTTGCCTGGAATACCCCTTTAAGGAACTCTGATTGGTCCCCGGTTATTAGTGGTGTACCCCAAGGTTCAGTACTGGGCCCGCTGTTGTTTAATTTATTTATCAATGATATAGAGGATGGTATTAACAGCTCTGTTTCTATCTTTGCAGATGACACCAAGCTTTGTAGCACGGTACAGTCTATAGAGGATGTGCATAAGTTACAAGATGACTTGGATAGACTAAGTGTCTGGGCATCCACTTGGCAAATGAGGTTCAATGTGGATAAAGGTAAAGTTATGCATCTGGGTACTAATAACATGCATGCGTCGTATGTCTTAGGGGGGATTGAACTGTCAGAGTCACTGGTAGAGAAGGATCTGGGTGTACTTGTAGATCACAGACTACAGAATAGCATGCAATGTCAGGCTGCTGCTTCCAAAGCCGGCAGGATATTGTCATGTATCAAAAGAGGCTTGGACTCAAGGGACAGGGACATAATACTCCCCCTTTATAAAGCATTGGTACGGCCTCACCTGGAATATGCTGTTCAGTTTTGGGCACCTGTCCATAAAAGGGACACTGCGGAGTTGGAAAGGGTGTAGAGACGCGCGACAAAACTAATATGGGGCATGGAACATCTTAGCTATGAGGAGCGATTAAAGGAGTTACAATTGTTTAGTCTTGAGAAGAGACGTTTAAGGGGGATAGGATAAACGTATATAAGTATATTAATGGCCCATACAAAAAATATGGAGAAAAACTGTTCCAGGTTAAACCCCCCAAAGGACGAGGGGGCACTCCCTCCGTCTGGAGAAGAAAAAGTTTAGTCTAAAGGGGCGACACGCCTTCTTTACCGTGAGGACTGTGAATTTATGGAACGGGCTACCTCAGGAACTGGTCACAGCAGGAACAATTAACAGCTTTAAAACAGGATTAGATACATTCCTGGAACAAAATAAGATTAATGCTTATGAAGAAATATAAAATCTCATCCCTTCCCCAATATTGCGCCACACCCCTACCCCTTAATTCCCTGGTTGAACTTGATGGACATATGTCTTTTTTCGACCGTACTAACTATGTAACTATGTAACTATGTAAGGAAGCCCCTATGGTGCCAGAACAGAAAAGAAAAACCAACATTGCAGAGAGAGCTCTGCGCATTTGAGGCAACATAACCCCCCCCCCCCCCCCTACCGATGAAAGTGACTCAGTGACCCATGACCCCTTTAAAAAGAAAAAAACTGGTTTTCAGGTTTTTTGGGCAGTTTAGTGGTTTATGGGGTTAACATTGGGAATGCACTCTGGACTTGTTACATTGGGGTCAAATTATGGAAAATTGAAATAAATAGGGAAAATGTAGTACTGCATGGAAGTGTGATACTCCCTGAAGCAGTTTTTAATGCAGAGGCCCGGCTGATCAGGGCAAGTGTCACATTGAGTGGTGGTGTCCTTCCGTATCCCCCTCTTGTGACACACTCTCCATTTTTTCTGGGATCGTCCCTTCTTTCTAGTGTGGGGGACCTCATCTGAAAAGTGCTGGCCTGGGACAATCCTGCCACCTATAACTTCAGTTCCTTGGGAACTCCGGCCTACTCTTTTCCGGTCGCCAAAGATCAGGACCTTTAGGACCTTTTTCTTGGAACTGGAGGTATGTCCCTGTGTTGCCAGCATACTGGGACAGTACAAAAGAGTTGTACATGGCAACCTGTACCAAGTAGACCGCAACTTTTTTGTACTATACCCGTGCTTTCCGCATGGTGTTGTATGGCTTGAGGACTTGATCAGAGAGATCAACTCCCCTCATATACCGATTGTAGTCCAGAATACAATTGGGCTTGAGGACCATTGTTGTGGTACTTTGCACAGGGAAAGGTGAGCTGCCGTTACCCTGAAATGTGGTCAGCATAAGAACATCCTTCTTATCCTTATACCATTACCAGCAACAGGTTTTCATGGGTAAGGGCATGGGACTCACCCTTGGGCATAGGTGTCTGGATGAAATTTAAAGGGAGGCCTCTCTGGTTCTTCCGCATGGTCCCACAAGCTGACATGGATCTGGTGTCAAGGGATGTGAACAGAAGGATGCTGGTATAAAAGTTGTCTACCTAAAGGTGTTAACCCTTATCCAGCAATGGGTGCACAAGGTCCCAAACGATTTTCCCGCTAACACCCAGAGTGGGGGGACATTCTTGGGGTTCAATACGGGAATCACGTCCCTCATATACTCAGGTACTCTCACAAAGTTTGAAGAGTTTCACGCCATACCACGCCCGATTTGAGGGAATATACTTGTGGAAGAGTAAAACTGATAAGAGACTCATCTACCGAGAGCTCCCTGAGGAGTGCGTAGTTTTCCAAAAAATTTGGCCCCAAAGTGATCAATGACCAGCCTCACTTTGTAAAGCTGGTCATAGGCAGGATCACTTCGGGGGGGGGGGGGGGGGGGACATGCCGCATTATCAGTGTAATGTAGGCATTTCTGAATGGCCTCAAACCACCTCCTTGTCATGGCTATACTGTAAAGCGGGGTCTGGTAAAGGACGTCCCTGCTCCAGTATTGCCTGACACTTGGTTTTTTGACCAGGCCCATATGCAGCACGAGGCCCCAAAATGTCCTCATTTCGGCTGCATTAACGGCGTACCATTCATTGGGCCTAGCCAAAAAGGAATTTGGGTTGTGGGCGATGATTTGTTGGGCGTACAGATTCGTCTGCTCCACCATCAAATTGACAAAGTCGTCACTGAAATAAAAACTAAAAAAGTCAATTTCGGTGTAGCCAACTATGTCAATCTGGATTCCTGAGTCGCCAACAAACTGATGCTAGAACTGATCCCGTTCAATTTTGACGCTGGATGGTTGGACACGCCAGGGGGAAACGCAGCTTGCCGGAAACAATGGACGCCGGATGCCATACAACTGATGACAACTTGTCATCAGTTGTGACATCAGTTGTGTCAAGATCTAAGCTGAGTTCATCTATGCTGGATGTCGGAGATTAGAGATGAGCAAATCGAAATGGATGAATCCGAATTCGTTACGAATTTCCTGAAAAATTCAATTCATATCGAATCCGAATATAGCCACGATTTGATAAAACAAATCGCTTCATTAAACTCCAATACGTGCACTCCAGGGGATCTAAAATGGTGGCTGCACATGTGAGGACATGGGGCAAAGAACTCTGTAGGCGGGATCACCCTGAATCACATGCGGCATGCAGCCCTGTGATGTCACAGCCCTATATATTCATCAGCCATCGATGCAGACAGGCATTTCTTGGATTTTTTCCTGAGAGAGCAGACAGTGTCTGTGTGTTACTGGAAAAAAAAATCTTTACAGCGGCAAATCAATTCACCTGAAGCCCACATCACTGCAGACAGGCAGATAGACAGGGACGGTAGAGGGAGAGAGTACACTAAAGCTAATAGGGGCCAGTTAGTGTGAGCACTAAAAGACCTAGTCACCTGCTTTTAACACTTAATTCAGGTGTAATCGTACTGGGGCATATTTTCCGATGATAAGGGCAATATATATGCACTCAGCGCTTTTATCTTATTTCCTGTTAAACTCATAGGGGCCAGTTATTGTTAAAGGCCAGAAATGCCTAAACACCTGCTTTTAACACCTTATTCAGGTGTAACTGTACGGGGGCATATTTTCCTATAATAAGTGTAATATATACGCACTCAGCTGTTGTACAAGAATGTCAGGCAGAGAAGTGCCAGGACATTCACGGAGGAGTGGCAGAGGCCTAAATTTATCAAGCGCAGGCAGAGGTCACAGCAGAGTAGGGGCGCATGGCAGCAGGAATTGCAGTGAAAGGTCTGAGCTCCTGGTGTCAGCTAGTGGTTGTGGCTTGACCAGCAACCAAGCAGCTGTCATTGATTAGTTAACTCGGACATCCACTTCATCCCAAGTGACATCTGACACCCCCAGTCAACAGTCGGTGGGTTACCCTCAGTTGGCATGGCCCGGGAGCAGTGCCTGTCCTCCAACTGCCTCTGTCCTATGCAGTTCCTTCACGTAGAGAAGTATTGTATGCTGTGGGCTCATATCCACTATACAGCGAGGACGATCAACAAGAGGACAGTCAGCAGTTACTGCCGAGCCAAGAATTAGAGGAAACATCTGCCGCTTTCACTACTAGAAGGAAAAGTTGTGATGAGGAGAGTGGTGTGGAAGGTGGTGTTGCAAGCATTCAGGCTCCTGAAACAGACACAATTCAGGAACTTGAGGATGACATCAGTAGCGTGCAGACATAACTAGATGATGATGAACGCGATCGCACTTGGGAGCCGAAGGGGCTTCATCATCATCAGGAGAAGAGGGTGGCATGTTGCAAACGCTGCAATACCTAGTGGCACGCCACTCCCTGTTTCAGCCAGTCAAGGCTCCACCACCTCAGTCGAAGGGAGCTATCTGTCATTCCCATCCTCTTTTAGTCCAGATGCTCCTGCTACTCCTACTTTTTGTCAGTCATTCAGGCCACAATCCATCACAGAAGCGATGCCCAAGAGACAGCAGTATGCGCCCACCCATCCAATGGTGCAGAAGCTGAATGTGCTCCTGTCCAAGTTGCTGGTGCTGCAGTCCCTCCCTTTTCAAGTGGTGGACTCTGCACCTTTCAGAGAACTGATGGCTTGAGCTGAAGTGGAGAGTCCCAAGCCATAATTTATTTTTGAAAAAGCCAGTACCAGCCCTGCACAAACATGTAGAACAGGAGGTGGGCCAGTCCGTGAGCATGTCGGTGTCCACCAAAGTGAACGGCAGCAGCGATGTGTGGGGCTGTAACTACAGTCAGGGACAATACAGGTCCTTTACAGCCCACTGGGTGAATGTGGTTCTGGCACAACCACACCAGCAATTTGGTCAGGTCACGCCGCTTCCACCTCCACGCTCTCACGCCGTTGGTCCTGCGACAATGTCCAATTCTGCCTCCTCTTCCTCCACCATGTCCTCAGCTTCCACTGCACGTGCCCCTCCAGCACACCATGTGTGCAGGGCATGGCAGTGTCATGCTCTTCTTCACTTGGTTTGCCTTGGCAAACGGGATCACACAGGGGAGGAACTGCAGAAAGTGATTTCTCAAGAAATCGAATCATGGCTTTCTCCTTGACAACTGGAAATGGAAACCATGGTTACCGACAACAGGAAGAACATCTGCGCTGCTTCAATTAAGGCTGAGCCATTCGCCCTGCATGGCACACTTGTTCAATCTGGTTGTCAAGCGTGTCCTAAAGTCTTTCACCCAATTGCAAGACATCTTAACAATGAACTGGATACTTTGCATGCACTTCAGCCCCTTGTACACCGCAAAGCACACCCTCCTTGAGCTGCAGCATCAGAACTGCATCCCCAAACATGGTCTGATATGCGTTGTTTCAACCCGTTGGAATTCCACCCTCCATATGTTGGACAAATTATACGAACAGAGAAAGGACATCAACAATGTCTTGCTGATCCAAGCCGATAGGGGTACTCCCCTATGTATCTTCGATGTTAACCAGTGGCAGCTCATACCTGACACCTGCTGTTTTCTCAGGCCCTTTGAGGAAGCCACATTATTAGTCAGTATCCAGGATTAAGGGATGAACAACGTCATTCTACTGCTTCATTTCCTACAACAGAGGGTGAAAACGATGGCTGGGCACTAGAGGTGTGGCGTCTACATCTCACGGCCACATAACTTAACTGGAAGAGGAGGAGGGGGGGGAAGGGGGACAGTGGAGCACAGGCAATGTTTAATGAAATGTATTTTTTTCTAGTAATCTGACAGGAGAGGAGAAGCAGGAGCAGCCAGAAGAGCTACAGGGTGATGAGGAAGATGAGACAGAAGACCCAGACACACCGTGGAAGTATGCAGTGAAGATGGAGGCAGGGAGTCCCTCCGAGTCACTTGCACAAATCTCACAATGCATGCTCACTTGCTTGCGTAGTGACTGCCAAATTCTGCAGCGGGATTACTTCTGGTTCTCAACCTTGTTGGACCCTCACTACCGACAGAAAAGGGGGGCCTTTTTTACACCCACTGAGAGGAAGGACAAACTGACCTACCACAGAGACAGCCTACGTAGTCAGTTGGCCAATGCCTATCTGCGACATCATCCACCCTCTCGATGGTTTGCCCACGTTACACTGCCATGGCTGCTGGGTGGGGTAGCAGGAGCAGTACCAGCTCCATCAGTGGCAGCCTGAATCTACATTCGCTGAAGAGTAGCTTTCTTCACCCGCATAGTAAAGAAACTCATCAGCAGCAGGGAGACCTTGAGCAGGACCCGAACCAGCAGGTTGTGGCATACCTTGACATGGCCATGCCAACACACCTTGAAGATCTGTTGGACTTCTGGGCAGCCAAACTTGATTTTTGGCCGCAACAAGCAGAGATTGCACTGGAAAATCTATCCTGCCCAGCCAGTAGTGTGCCATCAGAGCGGGTGTTTAATGCGGCGGGGCCATAGTAGCCCCAAGGAGAACAAAAATGTGGAGAGGCTGACCTTTGTCAAGATGAATCAGGCTTGGATCAGCCAGGATTCCCACCCACCAATGCCTGATGCATCAGAGTAGATTAACCATGGCGCAACAGCAACACTTTACAAATATGGATACAGCAAAAAAAATATTTAAGGTGCTACTCCCCAGTTAAAGAAATTCCTCTGCATCAGACCACAAGTAATATTGAGGATATGCATTAGCTAAAACTTAACTTTTCTAAGGATAAAATATGTGGACCCCAAATATTTATTTAAATCAAGCAAAAGGAAAGGTGTGCAAAAAAAACCATGTGCCACCTACTCCACCAAGTATGGATGTTATGCAAAAACCTCTAAAAGGTGGAAGGGAACAACATATGGTCCATTGTAACAGGTTGGGGTAAAAACTGAGCCTGTAAGGCCCTACTCTCTCACTATTAATTCCCTTCTTGGCAAGTTGTACTCACCCTTAGATGGAAATAGGGAGAGGATCCTGTATGGGGTTGCCCTTTTTAGGGCAAGTAACACTTGCCAAAAAGGGAATTAATAAGTTGAGAGTAGGGCCTTACAGGGTCAGCTTTTACCTCCACTTGTTGCAATGGACCATATGTTGTTCCCTTCCACCTTTTAGAGGTTTTTGCATCACATCAATACTTGGGGGTGTAGGTGGCACATGGTGATTTTTGCACACCTTTCCTTTTGTTTGATTTAAAAAAAAATGTGGGGTCCACATATTTTACTTTATTTTAATTAAAAAATGTAATTAAATTAAAATTAAATCAAGTAATCTCTTTAATCTCTTTAATTGTGACACCATATGGTCTACCGACCCTGTTGCCACATCCAGATGCTCTGCAGCAGGGATTCTAATAGCGACGCCTGTAATCTGCATACCATTTTAAACAACAGTATTTTTTCACTAACCCAGCACACTCATAATGCAAAGTGTTCTACACCCCTATTGAGGTATATTTCTATAGCCCAGAAATAGCCATTTTTAATAGCGATTCAACGCAAATAAATTCGGATCGAACCAAATTTTTTCGGAAAATTCGGCAAATTGGACGCATCTAATTTTTCAAAAATTCACTCACCTCCAGTTGTCATATACAGTTTTATATGCATACTTCCTGTAGCCTGGAAGTAGCAGTTTTTAATAGCGATTCGCCGCAAATCATTTTTAAAAATCAAATTTTTTTTAAAATAGCTCATCTCTACTGGACATATGTGAACCCAGCCTAAGTAATTAGTGTTGCTCGCGAATATTCGCAATTCGAATATTATTCGCGAATATCGCATATTCGCGAATTCGCGAATTTCGCGAATATAGCGCTATATATTCGTAATTACGAATATTCTTTTTTTTTTTTTTTTTTTTTTTTTTTTTCTTCACAGTACACATCACAGTGATCACCCCTCTCTGCTTCCAGCTTGTGTGGTGTAAAGAAGGCTGTAATACTACTGTGTGAGACTGGCGTGCGAAAATTCGCATATGCGAAAATTAGCATATGCTAATTTTCGCATATGCGAATTTCCACTTAAGTTAATTTTCGCATGCGCGTATTTTCGCATACGAGAAAATAAAACGGGGATATAACGAATATGCGAATATTCGCGAATATATGACGAATATTCGTCCATATATTCGCGAATATTCGCGAATTCGAATATGGCCTATGCCGCTCAACACTATAAGTAATATAGGTGGAACTAGCCTCAGTTAAAGGGGTAATTCAGTGGTGAAAAACTTATCCCCTATCCTAAGGATAGGGGATAAGTTTGAGATCGCGGGGGGTCCGACCGCTGGGGCCCCCTGCGATCTCTCTGTACGGGGGCCAGGCTCTCCGGCCAGATAGCGGGTGTCGACCCCCGCACGATGCGGCGGCCGACACGCCCCCTCAATACATCTCAATGGCAGAGCCGGAGATTGCCGAAGGCAGCGCTTCGGCTCTGCCATAGAGTTGAATTGAGGGGGCGTGTCGGCCACCGCTTCGTGCGGAGGTCGACAAGCCCCCTTCCCGCGGGCTGTCGGGGCTCCGTACAGGAGATTGCGGGGGGCCCCAGCGGTCGGACCCCCCGCGATCTGCAACTTATCCCCTATCCTTAGGATAGGGGATAAGTTGTTAACCACTGAGTCACCACTGGACTACTCCTTTAACTGAGGAGGCTTATAGACCTGACAGAAGATTGGTTGTACACGATGATGTAAGCATCTTTGACTTTGGTTTTGAGATCAAATCCGGAAAATATAAGAGTGGAGAAAGTCCAGAAAAAGCCTCTAATTAAAGAAGAGACAGGGAAACAGGAGGAGTAATAACTTGCAATAGTCGGTTTCCTAGTGACCAAGTTGTCCAGTAGTCCAATCTGAAGCAGTATTATGTAGACAGAGCTAGAACAGTTCCAGTGAGACTAGGTAAATGTCAGATTATAGAACCAGTAGGGAAAAGTCCTTACAAGACAACAGGCAGATGTAAAACTTAAGCGGTGTTCTGTAGAAGTTCACCAAATATTTTTGAATAAGAGGCTGATTCAAAGACATTAGATGAATGAGCTGGTCAAACCTACTTCTATGAAAGTCCACAAAGCTTCAGTCTCCTTTGTTCTAATGAATAGTGTTGAGCGCAAATATTCGAAATGCTAATTTTTACCGCGAATATCGGCACTTTGCGAATATTTAGAATTTAGCGCTATATATTCGTAATGACGAATATTTGTTTTTTTTTCTTCACAGTACACATCACAACAATGATGTGTACTGTGTAAAAAATAAAATGATCATCCCTCCCTGCTTCCAGCTTGTGGTCCAAAGAAGGCTCCAATATTGTTTACTGTGTGAGTCGGAGCGAAAATATTTTGTATATGCGAATATGCAAATATTTGTGAATATCGGCATTTCCAGAGGACACTGATCCCTCCCTTCTTTTAGCTTTTGGGCCAATGAGAAGGATGCAAATACAGTTGTTAGGTTAGCAACATCCCTAGCAACCAATAGGAAAGTTGCCCACCCCTTCACTATATAATTGCGCATGCGCACTATACGAATTTCATTAAGATTTTCGAATGGAAAAAAAAGTGAACTAACATAGCGAATATGTGAATTTCGCGAACAAAGGATGAATATTCGTCCATATATTCGCTAAATATAACAAATTCTATATGGCCCCTGCCGCTTATCACTACTAATAAAATATTCAATAGTAAAGAAGAATTAAGAAGTCTTGAGAATGATTGAGTATAGTATTCTTTCATTAGGAGTAAGTCAAGTGTAAGGTGGACAACCTTACTTCAGCGAGGATGAAAAGGGACTATGTTGGCAACAACAATTTTACGTAGCAAGCACACATAACCCTATCCGCATCATGGAAAATAACTGAATTAATAATATAACCCTACGGTTTGTAATCAAATCAGGAATATAGGAGAGAAAACAAATTTATGAAAATGATGGTTAATGTAAGTAATTAAACTATAGCAAACTGTGACCAATAATGTTATTCAGTATAAACATTATATTTATTTACATACATTTCTCACTAGCACACCTATTAATAATAATAATTGAAAAAAAATGTGCATAAATTTGATCCTCAAACTAGCAACATAAAGAGAGTTTTGCTGCAAGCATTTATCTTGTTTTTACAAGAACACGTAGGACATTCATACAGCAGATCTATGAGGCAGGTGCAGCCTTGTATGGTCACACCACAAATGACAGTAAATGAAAACAAAGCAGCTGTTTCTAAAACTGTATGTGTATTGTACCCAGAATATAACACCATTTCACAGAAAACTGTAGAAAAACAGCCATGAAAGATATTGACAATGGTGAAGAGATTTCTTTGTGTCATTTATAATAGCTCAACCAGCAATAAAAGGAAATAATACTAAAGTGGTGCATGTGGAGGTACCTGGATCCAAAAGTATGTAAGATGTGTTTTTGTACAAATCAAACAATGATGGACCTGTAAGACAATATTGATTGAAGTAGTTGTTACTAGTAATAGTGTGAATAAAAATGTATCAAAAGGGGACAAATGTATTGTGAACTGGGCCTACTTACCTGACATGTTGAGGAACAGAAGATTTGGATAGTTTGATTTTAACATACTATATCCCTTTGGTTTACAGGGAGAATCAGCTTCTGTGAGAGGTGTAAGTGCAAATATATGGGGGTTATGAGAGATAGCTGTTGTGGTCAGCCAGCCAAAAGGGGTTTTCCCATAAATAATACTCATTCACTTCTATAGGCCAGTCTGGCCACTGCTCTATTCAACTAGGAGGGATATAGGATCCCTGTTCTCATGAACTCTTTGGGTCTCAATAACTGTATCTTCATCAATTAGTCGCTCATCGTCTGTCCTGTGGATAGGGGAAGATTGTCTTTTGTGGCACATGAAAATGCTATCTAATCTACCTACATCATATTGTGGTGTCCCGGTACGGTATTTTTTTACGTTACCTATGTAGAGGTCCGCATAGTCAGAGTCCCTAGGACGTCGGGGTCCCTCTTTTCTAACCTTCCCCTTGTCACCTCTCATTTAGCCACTAAATTTATAGTAGTTCTATCTGATATTTATCCAGTTATAAGTATAAAAAGTGTATATATTGAATTGTCTACCTGTTTGTGGTGTAACAGGACCTGCGGGTCATGTGATCAGGTGGAAAACTATGGTTTTACTTTAGGACCTTAGGAGGTCCCAGTGACGTGTTCACCCACCATGCCTTGTAACGGTGAGTGACAGCTGACACGGACCAATCCAAAATGGCCCTGCCCATATAAGGGAGCGGCGGCCATTAATCGCTCTCTTGCTCTTGTTCCTGCACTGCTGATGAAGACGGGTCTGCGCAGCTATCTTCCGCAGTGACTAGGCCCAAGCCTTGCGGCAACGGCCATTCATACAAAACTGTGAGTTATCTCAATCCCTGTTAACTTCGCAAGATCACCGGACCTAAACAGACCCCTAAATCCAGACGGATCTCTGCACAAATCCTAATTCTATTAATCCTTGGATAAGTCAATGGTCCGCAGCATCTGTCAATCACTGCTGAGCTGTATAGAGACTGTATTACTAAGACTGTTGCTGTTAATTTGATGTACCGCAAGTACTTCAGTAAATTTTATGCAAGTTCAAGTTCATCCCTATTGTTGACCTTTATTCATTTAAGCACGCAACCTATCGTTTCTGGGAAGGGTGGCGATAGGCCGAAGATTTACCTCAGCGTATTAACCCTTACCCTGGCGTCACGCGTGACAGGGGTTCAATTTACCCCTCATATACCGAAGCAACAGCCCAACTGTATTATATCCCCCCAAGGGCTACCACAATATTATAGAGCAAGACAAGCTGAGCAGATTGATATTTTAATTGAGCAAACAGGCCATTGTAGTTCATGCGCCTAGGTCATTATCAGCCCCACATCAACTGTTTACACAAGAAGATGTGTGACCAATAACAATTATTTGATTGGCTGCAAAAAAGATATGATCAGCTAATCAATATCTGTTTTCTCTTTTGTGGACTGATCGCTGTCCCTTTTAAACAGGATGATTATGAGGAATGGTTCTAAATGTACAAGGGCTTTAATTTGTAACTTGCAGCTTTTTGATTAAAATCCCTGCTCTATCTATATTTTGGAAATCCAGTGGACAGTGTCACCCAATGATAGAACCGACTGGACTCCTAAACATGGAAAGATCAGAGGTTTCAATCAGTAAATGACACATTATAATGAATTGTTTCCCACAATTATATTCATCAATCTGCTCAGCTCTTTTTGTTCTATAATATGATGTCAAGAGATTAGATAGAATTTTCATGGTGACAGGTTCCCTTTAAGTCAGGCAGTTGCAAGATTTACCATAAGATAAACTTCAAACTCCTTTTAAAAATGCATCACAACTGCAATATCTGAACTGGGAAATAGGAATTGATTACTATGGTCAGCAAAAAAAAAAAAAAAAAAAACAGTAATACAATGCAATATACAATATACAATATCATCATAGTGAACTTGAAACATTAATGCAGCCCCTGTAACATTAAAGAGAAGCTTGAGATTCCTATTAAAATTATTTATTTGGATGTCTTTCAATTCTGTTTTTTCTTATGTGGATATGTTAGTGTCACTGCCATATCTCCACATATTCATTTACTGAATTTTTATTTATTAATTATTTATGTATTTATTTATTTATCACAATTGATATGGGCCATTAGACCATGTTTACACGGTAGAATTTCCATGAAATTTCCCCAGAAATTCCGCAGAATCTTACTGCGCATTGGTTTCAATGGGATTCCGTAATCCCATTCAGACAGGAAAAAAATCTTCTTTTCATAAAGATAAAAAACCAGTCTTATATTTTGCAGAATTCTGCAGTGGAATCCCATTAAAGAAGAAGTCTCATACCGGTATGTACAGAAAAATTGTATCCCGTATCCACAGGATAGGGGATAAGTTTTAGATTGCAGGGGGCCTGAACGCTGTGGCCCCCTTTGATTATAAGTACGGAGCCCCGGCTCTTCCACAGAGTGGCTCGTCACAACCCCCACCCGAAACAGAAGCCGCCACACCTCCTCCATACATCTCTATGGGAGAGCCAAAGATAGCCGAAGATATGGATCTCCCATTGAGATATATGGAGGGGGTGTGGCAGCCCCTGCTTCAGGTGGGAGTTGTGACGCACCACTCTGTGGGAGAGCCGGGGCACCATACAGACGACCGTGAGGGACCACAATGCCCAGACCCCCCACGATCTAAGACTTATCCCCTATCCAGTGGATAGGGGATAAGTTTTTCCTTTACATGCATGAGTCTTCTCCTTTAAAGTCATTGGGGCTTGAATTTAGGCATAATTTTGTGTTCTGAGAGCAATTTGTAAACATTCCGCATTGTAAACATAGCCTTCGAAGGGACACTGGTATAGCTATTGCAAAAAGAATTGTTGCACTAGGGTCCTGATGCTGAGTTCCTCTCTGTCCTTGGCTAAACTTCAGCACTATGCCAGGACTGGAGCAGGAACCTACACCATTTTCTTCCTCCTTGTCAGTGTCTTCTTAGGAGATATACATTCCAAATTAATTTTTGGTTCCTCTTGATAGCTAGTTCTAACTCCGACATACTATATGAATGAACTGTAATTCATTCCAGGGATCCTAATATATAGCTCTACAAGTGAGTGAACATTTTCTAATTAAATACATATCTTCTTCAAACATTATATTTTCTTACTTCCGTTTCTTATTTACTTTTACAGATACTGAAGGCTTCAGACCAGAATAAAAGCAATTTTTCAGGGCACTATGGCATTTCTTATTAGCATATGCCGTAATCATCTTGACTGGGCACATTTATAGTGCTTTGAAGAATGGGGTATCTGAAATCATTAAAATAAATTACAAATCAGCATTCAACAACTTATATTTAAAAATCCTATTAGCCAGTTCTAATTTGTGTGATGTTCTGTATAATGTATCATTAATGTTAAATTTATTAGAGGGAAAGTATTGCATTGTTAAGCTAGTTTCAAACTATATTGAAATAGCTTCAGTTCAATTTTGACTTTTTTTCCAATAGATTTTTTTTCTTCTGTATTTTGAGAAATTGCCAACTTTAAAAAAAAAATGTTTTAAGTTTATGGGTGCAATCTCCATCAAGCTTAGTTCAAAGAAAATGTAATGAAGATCAAATTAAAGAAACAGAAAAATGCCAAAAGTTCTGTCATAGTGCATTATGTAATTATCTATGGAAAAACAGCCGAAAAATGGTTCTGGAATGCTGTCATGTAGGAAACAATGACAAAGAACTATAGAGAAGGAAATACAGTACATTAGCTCTTCAAGGTAAAGACAGAAAACTGGACAATTTCTGCTAGATGTTGCAAAAGTCTTGAACCTGACTTGTCTCTGTGCCACAAATCCTCTTAAAAAGTTTGGGAACTTTGGGAACACTTTGGTTGTATTCCAGATTTCCATTACCATCAGTTCCTTAATATACATTTAGGACCTTCATTGTAGTAAATAAAATGTGAGTGATGAGGGAGCGCAGTCATGGAGAAATGATAATTCCCTTAGGGTTTATTCACACGTCAGAATTTCTGCTTGCGGAATTCCATCTCAAATTAAAGCCCATAGACTTCTATGGGATCCTGCACCCCCATTCACACTTCTGAATTTCCGCAAGCGGAAATTGTGCCGTGTGAATAGACCCTTACTGGAATTCACACCTGTAGTATCTAAGTGGAGACAACATAGCAGCTGTCATGAAAACACTGCATTTCTCTCTGTATTCCGTTATCAGAATATTCCAGTAGTCAATATTGGATGTCAGTGGTGCTGGCCATTGTTTTTGAAACTCATTTTGAGCCTCAAAATTGCCATTCAAAAGGGAAAACGGTTTGTTTGTTTGTTTTTTGCATTGCAGCTGTTTTTTTATTCCTTTTTTTTTTTTTTTTTTTTGCTACTTTGTTTTGGTGTTATTTGGCCATATCTCCAGACATGGAAAAGCTATAGGGGAAGATTTGTCAGAACCAGTGCAGAGGAAAAGTAATCCATAGCAACCAATCAGATTGCTTTTTTCATTTTTAAAAAGATCTCTTAAAATAAAAGATGTGATCTGATTGGTTGCTTTGGGCAATTGCTCCAATTTTTTCTCTGTACAGGTTTTGATAAATCTCCCCCATTGTCCAATAAATTGAAACATTTAACTTTTTTGGGCTATTTACTTTTCAAAATGCATGCCATTCTATAAAATTCAATGGGTAAAACTGTAATTTTTGAGGTATTTGAGAAGGAAAAAAGGGCAATTTTAAATCCGCAATAATCTGTGTATGCAAAGAGCCTAAGTCTCTTGCTGTGCTGAGGAACACCTCCTGGACCCTTTAGCCTCATTAACACATTAACAAGGGTCTACTTTAAATTCAAGAAAAACAAATATAAACATTTAAATACAATTATTATCATGACAAATACATCCTATTATAACAATACTACAGTAAGCATACTGAACACTTCCACGATTTTAAATAACAAAAAGGTGAACATAATTTAGGTTGACAGCTTATTTAAAATCTAGGATGTTTTATTTTATGTGCTAATAACTTTGAAATGCTTTTACTTATTTCATTGCAAAGGTGGGCTTACACTGCATTTTTGTTTTATTTAACATATATCTTTTGATTAAATACGTTACAGATGCCAAACATGTATTCTCCTATATGCCGTACAGCAGCATGTGTTTCCAATTGACATACATGTTTTTCTTTGACAATATTTGATAACATTTGACAACCTTTATGTTTTCTTTGCCGTATGCACTAGTACAGTTGTGTACATTAAACAAATTGTAATGGAAACAGTGAAATAGAGGCAATAATTCAGTGTGAACCCAACCTGATACACTAGCGGCAGATTTATCAAAACAGTTTGCAACAAAAACAAACAAGTTGTCTCTATTGCCCAGAGCAACCAATTACAGTGCACCTTTAAAGCATACCTGACATATCACAGAAAAAAATATGCATATACATATATATATATATATATATATATATATATATATATATGTTACTCACTAGGTCATTTAGATGTTTTTCATGCCTTTTTTTGTGTCTAGCTTCAGTATTTGGCTTGCAAATCCCTCTATTCTGCTGCTCACTCATTCTGACATCCACTGCTCAGGAAGTGTCGTGTTCGAGGCAAGCACTGAACCCACACTCACTATGCATTTACTTCCTCCCTGAGTCTGCTGTGCAGTGCTTGGTCTCTGCATCCAATCACTGCAGGATGCTCTGTAACACCGTCCTTTCTGTTTTCATGCTGCAGATTTACATCTTTTCAAAAACAATTCAGAAGCATATTTTTCTAAGACCCACAAACCTTTTACTGTAAAGTATGCTTTTAGAAAGTTGAATAACATTTTATTTGTTTCAGAAAAGGGCACACATTAAGGTCAAATTTAGAAAATCTATATTTTGCAGATATTTATTTATTTTTTTCTTTATTTTGTAACACAGCAAGTGTTAACACAGCAATTTGGATCAATATTTATTATCCTGGTTCTGCAGGTTACATACACCCATGTATGATCTGAGTGCTACCTGATTCAAACACAGGCCTCAAAATAAAGGAGCAGCTTGTAAATGTTAACATATTCCTTTTTGTGATGTTTTGCAAGCACCATTTCAGGCTTAAATGCATATAAAGAATGGAAGCTGGTACTGCTACTAATGCACACTGCAGATATATAGCTGTAGATGTCATGGTAATAGGACCACTAATAAACAATTGAGTGATGCTTAGTGTTTCTGAGGAAGCAGGAATTTAACACAGGAAACAAAGTAATGAAGAGATGCGGCACTCACCAATGCTGATGTTTTCAAGACGTTATCAATCTATTAGTTGATATTTTGAGGTAGTTGTACATAGAAACATGGGGCGCTCAATTGCCTCTGCTGTTCTGAATAGGAGAGGAGGTAGCTTTTTAATTTTATTATTTTAACAGGTAGGGGACTATTACCTGCCTATTGGGGGCCTAGTCTGGGTACTTCTTGCCTGTTTGGGGGTAAATCTAGGGACTTTCTGCATTATGGGTGTGGGGGGGGGGGTAATCTAGGAACTACCTGTCCACTGGGGGGCTACCTGTCTACTGTGGGCACTACCTGCCTATTGAGGGGACAACCTGCCAATTGAGTGGACTAACTGCCTACTTGGGAGACATACTTGCCTTATGGGGGAGACATACCTGCCTAATAGGGTGGGCTACGATTATAATGGGGAACTTACCTACCTTCATAAATACATATTTAATGTGATAACTACCTAACTGATGTGGGAAGACTTTCTACCTAATGGGGAACCTAGTTACCTACCCACTTTTACTATGCAAGAAACCATGAGGGACACTATTACCATTTGGGGATTGGAATGAGGAGTTTGTATGGAGGTGAGGAGGATACTGGAGCAAGGTGTCTGTTCAGCAATTTCTGAAGTGGTAAAGTCATCATGCTTGGACATTCAACCAATAAAAGACCCAGATAAGTAGACCTATTCTAAAATTACCCTTGCCCTACACTCAAGTTACTTTAGCCACCTGACTCACCTGGACAATAAAATGACATGTTCTTCTGTTGGTGTTGTTTCATTGCCAAGTCTCTTAAACACTGTATGCACCGAACATGACTAATTCTGAATTTTTTGCTATGGAGCCCCATAAATTCTATGCATCCATCTAGAATTTAAGAGCTTTTGGCAGACATGCAAATGACCAACCACCTATAGTAAGTCAATAATCCAGGGTCTTGGCCTTTTGCTTTAGTGTGCAGGTACATGCAGAACAGGTAGAAATTGTTATATTTTATAAATTTTCAATATTATAGGAAGCTGTTCTTTGTTCTTCTTAAAGCAATTACTTCCCTATATACATATGTTTCACAGAACAGTAAAAATGCTGCTGGGATATCCCATTGTCCTTGCTTTTTTTGCTTTAAATAAGAGCTAAAATGGAGCTATCGTACATTATAATAAAACAGTGTGTGTGCATATAGAGAGATTTATCTCTAAATGTTTTCAAATTGCTATGTGTGAGAAAGTGCTGCCTTTGGTTATCTCGTACCTTGTAATATGTAATTTCTCGCATACTTTTCCCACACAGAACAATTTGAGAAAATATTCTAATTGCGGGTTTGTGTTGTTAGCTATACGTTCTCAGTTTGCAGGCCCATGTGATCCCGCGTATGCTGATGAGGACATTGCCTGTAGCTGTATATTTACTGCAATCTGAGCTTCTACAATTATATCCCTTACAAAAGGAATGATTTCACCTAATAATGCAGGCAGTGTATTATTCTATAGCTATAGGTTCCTTAATACTAGAAATTCTCCATGAATTTAGAGAAGTACCATGCTTTTAGGATCACCACCATATTTCAGGCCCACTTTCCCAAATTAGCACCACTACTTCATTATAAGGCTGGGGTTTCACATAGTATTTTGTCCAGTATTTTTAGGCAAAATCAGGAATGTGTTTATCCCACAGAAATAGCTGTAAAGTTTTCCAGGGAGACCTGATGCAATCTAAACTTTTGGCATGTCTGAACAACATGTCAAAAGTTTATTTAACTGGCCGCTGTGTTAGGACGAGTCCTGATGCGAAACTGTCACAGCCTGGAAAATTTTGGTGCTAAATTTAGAGATAAATTATCCCCTATCCGTAGGAACTATGGAATAAAGATAACAACATTTTTACGAGTGCACTGTGTAGAGACAAAAGCCCCCAAAAGTTCCTAAAGACCTTCTTTAGTGTACTTGCCCCAAAATTTACCCCATATTGTATAAACCTTGTAACTTTGTAAATTTCCCTTAATTCTGAAATTCAATGCAAAAAAATAAAAAATAATTATATGCTGAAAAAGTCAACTACACACAAGAGCAGTATTTTTGTACTCACTATTATTTTCTTCAGACTGAAACGTCGATAAACTGTGTACCTACTGTTGTAGCTTTCTCGGTACAGATTCTATCTATTGATAGGAATTCCTGCAATTCCTGAGGATAAGCAGTCCTTGTTACAAGATCTGTATCTATATACATCAAGTACATGTTGCCCTTTCAAAATATACAATTTATACAATGGATTTTTTTGTTGTTACAAAAGTCATACTAGTGATACATACAATACAGACAACAAAAAGGAATGGGGTCAAGAAATGTAGAGCAAGAAAATACATTTCAAAGCTTGTCTCCACTTACACCACAACAAGGCGTTGCAGTGAAAATTACTGTCATGTTTAACATACCGGATGTTTTTTTTTTTATCAGGGGGTTTAGTCTAATTGTTATTAAACGGTCATTGTTATAAATAATGTGAAGCATCTTTATGACAATTATGACAGGTAGGACCAGATGGATGTTGTAGAAAGATTTTTCTCAAGGAATAAATATCACGGGAAAATGTTATTTATTTTATGATAGCAGCAATAGAGTACAAAGCCTGTGCAGTAGGGCATGGGAATCGGAAATGCTTAGTATGGAGACACAAGGCCTACATGCATTGTCACACAAGCCCCAATAGGTGCTGTATGAACAAAGATTTTCTCTCCTAAAAACATTTGCAGAATTTATCAATAATGTTCTCCTCAGGCTCCCAAGATCTCTCCCAACCCTCCCAGTCGACCCAAAAAAAAAAAATGTTTACCTCTCACGGTTTTTGTAGCAAAAATTTCTTTAACCTTGAAGATGTCAGAAGAGCCGGAGACAGTTGTGGGGACAAGATTCTTCTGATAAAACTGGTTTATGACAAGAGGCTTGAGGAGAGAGAAGTGGAAGAAATCGGGAATACGTAACATAGCAGGTAGACAGGGTTTGGAGGAGACAGGGTTGATTTTCTGTAAAATCTGGAAGGGACCAAGGTAGCGAGGACCAAGCTTGTAACAGGGGATCTTGAAGCGGATGTAGTTGAATGAAAGCAACACCATGTCACCAAGAGAGAAGGACAGAGGAGGTCTTCTACTTTTATCAGCTTGCGCCTTCATACGTGAAGAAGCCTGGGATAACAATTGTCGGGTCTGTTGCCAGATTGTGGAGAAGTCACGGACACGCTCATCAACAGCAGGCACTCCGGAGGAAACTGGGAGAGGAAGAGGAGAAAGGAGATGGAGTCTGTAGACATCAAAAAAAGGGAGACGACCTTGTGGACTCGGAATCCTTATGATTATAAGAGAATTCAGCCCAGGGGAGAAAGTTGACCCAATCATCTTGGCGAGCTGAAACAAGATGCCATAGATAAGTATCAAGGATTTGATTAACCCTCTCCACCTGACCGTTGGACTGAGGGTGTTAGGCCCAGGAGAAGTCCAGCTTAATGTCCAGACGGTTACAAAGGGCTCCCCAGAACATAGAGACAAACTGCACACCACGATCGGAAATGATATGCCGAGAAAGACCATGTAAATAAAAGACATGCAGCAAGAAGTATTTTGCCAGCTGTGGAGCAGAAGAAAGACCTGGTATAGGAATGAAATGAGCCATCTTGGAAAACCTGGCGGGGGTTCAAACACTGAGCAGACTGAAGGTATAGAATATTCTTATGGTCGGAGTAGATGTGGCCAGATGTGAAGAACCTTTCAATAAATGTTGCCATTCCTCCAAAGCTAGCTTGATAGCGAATGAGTTCATGATCTCCAATGGAGTAATTCCTCTCAGCAGTAGAGAATGTCTTGGAGAAGAGCCCACAAGTAACAGTCTTGCCCTTGGCGTTTTTCTGAGTAAGAACGGCACCCGCTCCAATAGATGAGGCATCAACCTCCAAAGCAAATGCCTCTCCGGATCAGGTCTTGTAAGCACGAGAGCAGAGGCAAACACAGACTTTAAACAGGAGATGGCCTCTTCAGCCTCTTGAGGCAAAGACATAGGATTAGAAGCCTTCTTAGTGAGAGCCACAATTGGAGCAACCAAGGACGATAAATGTAGGATAAATTGACTATAATAGTTAGCGAATCCTAGAAAGTGTTGAATAGCACGTAGGCCCGAAGGATGAGGCCAATCCAGCAGACAATTTATCTGGATCCATCTGCAGGCCCCAATGAGAGACAATGTAGCCAAGAAACGGAAGACTCGACTTCTCGAACAGACATTTCTCCAGTTTGGCGTAGACATAATTCTTTCGTAGTCACTGATGAACTAGACAAACATGAGTACGATGCTCCTCTAAGTGTGAAGAGAAGATCAGGATGTCATCTAGGTATACGACAACACAGGTGTAGAGAAGATCACAGAAGATATCATTGACAAACTCTTGAAAAATGGCTGCAGCATTGCAGAGACCAAAAGGCATTACAAGATACTCAAAATGTCCGTCATGAGTATTGAAGGCTGTTTTCCATTCATTTCCTTTGCAGATACGAATGAGGTTATACGCTCCATGTAAGTCCAACTTGGCACCACGTAGACGGTGAAAAGGTACCCTGTAGTCAATGCATGGATAGAGTGAGCCATCCTTCTTCCCTACAAAGAAGAAACCATCTCAAGCAGGAGACGAGGACTTACAGATAAATCCCTTTTGGAGATTCTCTCAGATATACTCAGCCATGGCTTTGGTCTCAGGAACCGATAGAGGGTATATCCTTCCACGAGGAGGAGTGGTACCAGGCAGAAGATCTATAGGGCAGTCGTAAGGACGATGTGGAGGCAGAGACTCAACCTGTTTCTTGCAGAATATGTCAGCGAAATCTTGGTAGGAGGGAGGCAGACCAGGCAAAGAAGGAGGACGAGGAACAACTTTAGGCTGGAATGGACTGAGACAAAGATTTTAACAGAACTGTCCCCAGGGAATAATTTCTCCAGTTCTCCAATCTAGTTGCGGAGAGTGACGTTGAAGCCAAGGAAGGCCAAGAAGAAGCTCAGAAGTACAGTGAGGCAGTATGTAGAATTCAATCTTTTCTTTATGCAAGACACCCACTTGCATGACGAGAGGCTCAGTACGAAATAGCACCTTACAGTCCAGTCCAAATTTTGTCCATTAACAGAGGAGATGAACAAAGGATTGGCAAGCCAAGTAACAGGAAGATGATATTTGCGGACGAAAGAAGCATCAATAAAGTCACCTGCAGATCCAAAATCTAACAAAGCTGTAGCGCTAAAGGAAAACTTGGCAGAAGCGAAGACTTGTACAGAAATGGTCAAGCGAGGAGAGGTGGTATTCACACCTAAGGACGCCTCTCCTACGTGCCCTAGGTGCGAGCATTTTCCCAGATTCTGTGGACGAACAGAACAGTCTTTGAGGAAGTGCTCCGGGCTAGCACAATACAAACACAAATTCTCACTGCGTCATCGTGATCTCTCCTGTTACGTAAGATGGGAACGATCCACTTACATTGCCTCTTCAGCAAGCGGCGCAGGAAACTGTAGAGGTGGACGTTGAAACACGGGTGAAAGGCGAGGATATCTCCGTGTTCAAGCAGGTTCCCTCTCTAAGCGCAGCTTTTCCTGCCTCTCAGCAAAATGCACATCAATACGTGTGGCCAGGTGGATAAGTTCAGTCAGAGAAGAAGGAGGATCACGTGCAGCCAGGGCATCTTTGATCCTGCTTGAATGTGGCACACAAGGGATCATTATTCCATGCAAGTTCTGAGGTTAGAGTACAGAATTGAACCGCGTAGTCCCCAACTGAAGAATTCCCTTGACAGAGGTTCAGCAAAGCCGTCTCAGCAGAAGAGGCACGTGCGGGTTGCTCAAAGACACAGCAAAATTCTGCCTGAAAAGCCTTCAAGTTGGAAGCTACCTAATCATTGCGGTCCCAAAGGGGTGTAGCCCAGGCCAGGGCTTTTCCAGACAGTAGGCTAATAACAAAGGCCACCTAAGCACGTTCTGTCGGAAACAGTTCAGACATGAGCTCCAAATGCATGGTGCACTTTGTAGCGAAGCCTCTGCATAACTTTAAATCACCATCATATTTAGAGGTTAATGGTAGACATAGCTGGGAGCCAGAAGACACTGCAGGAGCTGGAGGAGAGAGTGGGAAATGATGCGGGTGCTGCTGCTGTTGCAAGGCCAAAAGCTGTTGTATCATAGCAGCCAGTTGGGTAAGTTGCTGCGCCTGTCACACCAATTGCAGAGACTGATGTACCACAAGGGAGGGAAGATCCGCGACTTCAGGCAGGGGTACCTCAGCGAGATCCATGGCCGTATCTTACTGTAACACTCACGTTTCAGTAGACAGGAACTCCAGTGGATGTGGATCCGCTGGACCTGTGTGGCAGATGACTCAGACCGTACCAGAGAGCGGGATAGACTTGCTACGGTAGGCGGCACCCAGGTCACTACCCCTGGCATGGCTCGACCACACAGGCGGCTGAGGAGATGCGATGCACATGAGGGATAAGGCAGCTCGTAGTCAGGATAGCAGAAGGTCAAGGCAGGCGGCACAGTAGTGTAATCAGGACATAGCAGGAGGTCAATAGGCAGGCAGCAGAGCAGGCACAAGGCAACAAAGATCCGGCAGAAAAAGTGAGGAGGGTTGAGGAATTTATCAATGAGCCACTGGTGACTTACACTAATGAGCGCACTGGCCCTTTAAATTTTAAAGCTCCGGCGCGTGCCCTAGGGGACAGGGAAACACACTCCGGAGCAGAGAGGCAGAGGCGGGGGTAGGAGAAGCACCAGGTAAGTGACGGACTGGGGCTTGCATGCGGGCACGTCCCACGATGCGAGTCCCAGCCTTTCTGGCAGCAGCAGGTAACGGGACCATGCGTTCACGGCCAGTGTGTGCGGCTGGAGCGCATAACGTAACAGATGGTATATGCTGTTTCCCCTAGAGGATTATACAGAGAGAGAGCCATTTGACTTCTGATTATAAAGGCATGTTGGATAAAATGTGGGTGGGTACGTCTTATCATGCTACATTCTCCTCTCAGAGGGGGGGTGAGTATACTTCTGCATAAGGATATTCTGTTTACCTGCTTGTGTAGTTCTATTTATGCAGAGGGAAATATTTTAATATTTTTGCCTCCACTGCAGGATCTATAGAGTTTGGTGTGTACTTATATTATTGTATATTCCTCCACCATATTCCTCTACTATTCTTAGGAAATTCTGTCCTTTAAAGTCTTCTATCCTGAAGTTCCTGTCCTAGTGGTGGCTGTTTTACCATATGTGAGCTCTCCATGGTCAAGGCCCTCATGCAGTCCACCCCTGACCTACAGTGTCTTAGGACCAACACTACAAAAAGTTAAATAAACAACAATTAAAATGAACAAAAATCTGCTCTATATCATCATTGAAAAAAGAACCGCATAGTTATACTACAGCATTTTGTAAATGAGAATTAGAATCTTCAGGTAGATGGTTCAATTTACTTTACTTTTTACTTAATAAATGTTCTTCATTGCTCATGTAGATTGTTAGAATTTGTAGAAATCTATTCAGCCTCATCTCTACAACAGATGGCTGTTTAACAGGTGCATGCAATGTTGCACTTGGCCAGAATCACTCTATACAAAACCTGTAGGGCGTTTTACTACTTTTCTGTCCTGCATAGTTTTCATGGAGTGTTTTCATTAATGTTTTTTAAGTTGCTATGGGCACATTTGCTTTAACAATTAATTCTTGTGACTATTGTGTTTTTTAATATCTAGCATGAGTATCTGTTACATATTCTGGTCTGTGTTCTGACTTATTGGATTTGAATGTCTAGCCAGAGAAAAAGAATTGTGTATTGCAGGACAGGGATTGATACTCAGCAGGTGCTTCTTGCAACTCTTTGGAATAAAATCTGTGTTTTAAACAGAATAATTAAAAAAACATGCTGTTATTTTAAATAGTGCAGAAGTCCCTTAGTTCTCTTTTAGACTTCTCTGTTTGTATTCCAAGCTAGTCCCACGCAGTAGTGCTCATCCTGCTTCTGGTGAACAAAATTGTTAGTAATGCCATATTGCTCACTGAAATGTAACAGTAACACTATATAGTAGTGACAACTTTATAGTAATTCAATAAATTGTTTGTAATATAGCTTATAAACTGCTATGACCATAGTGACACATAGTAGCTGAAATGAAGAGAGAGTCCAGCTTGGCAATTCAAGCAATGCTCGATACTTTATTCAGCAATCAGCCAACATGGAAGACAGGTGACGCGTTTCGGCCATAGTGCGTAGCCTTAGTCGTAGTTTGTACACAGGTAGGATTAGCATAGGTCCCGCGCCATTTTGAGAATCCTTGGCGTTGGTCTGCGGGCTCTGGTGTGTCGTTCATATAAGGATACACTGGCGAATGTCTAAATTTTAACATCAGTGTTGAGGGATAGCCAATGTCATTGTATACATCTACCACAGTAGTGCACCCATATTCCTGTATTGTATTATTCTTATTGTTACACATCCACACAGTCTACCTGGTGTAGGATTCTATTGTGGCACTTGTAGTCTGCTGCAGGCATCCTCCATTGTATGCAATTTTATGCTGGGGATCGCCCCTAGCAACGGACTACAAGGGCAGGATCTGCTCCCCCAGTATAAATGCACAACCGCATTTTTGTTGTTCGTAGTTTGTACGACTAAGGCTATGCACTGTGGCCGAAACGCGTCACCTGTCTTCCATGTTGGCTGATTGCTGAATAAAGTATCGATCATTGCTTGAATTGCCACACTGGAATCTCTCTTCATTTCTGCTTTTATTGTTGGACTGGGGTCTGGTCCTGTCCGCATCGTGGCGAGGGCACAATGGTGAGCTGTGTCAACTCTACTATGCATAGTGACACATAGCATTGTATGTTTGAATAAAAGTGTCCATATAGGAATAGTCTGTAGAGAAAAGAAAAGAAAGGACCGACGGACGGCGCCTCGTGTATTACCCTCAATAGATCGGGTGGTGGGTGGGGGGGGGGGACCCCCATGGGGCTTATAGATGGCCGCTCACCTTGAGATCTATGCAAAAAAGCATATCACCCACGATATAATCTGGGTACTGTAGTGCGAGTCGCTGCTATGCCGATGGGTTGCAGGAGGAAACAAGTCGTCCTGGGAGTCAATATTAGAAGTAGAGCAGGAAAAAACCCTCAGGTATGGCGCTGCAGACTCTTGTAGACAGATGAGGCGGATGCCAAAGGTAATAGGAAAGTCCTCAGCAGGACATTTTATTTAAAAAAACAATAAAATGGACAAGATTACGCGTTTCGGGAGGATCCCTCCCTTTCTCAGATCAGGAGGAAGGGAGGGATCCTCCCGAAACGCGTAATTTTGTCCATTTTATTGTTTTTTTTAAATAAAATGTCCTGCTGAGGACTTTCCTATTACCTTTGGCATCCGCCTCATCTGTCTACAAGAGTCTGCAGCGCCATACCTGAGGGTTTTTTCCTGCTCTACTTCTAATATATAGGAATAGTAGTTTTATAGTAGTGCCCTTGAAATGTTCTATATTAGTGTCAGGGTTGCTTGTCTGATTGTTTGAACTTACAATGCTTCCACAATACAGTAGTGCATGTCATGTGCCATGAAGATACCCAGCGGAGCTGATTGCTTCAGTGGCCACCAGACTACTTATTGTGTCCTGCCACCATACATGTGAACTTCAGTATAGTACTGTAGAGGCACAGTGAGTGTTAGTTGCTCTCTGTGCCTCTGTAATCTACATGCTCCGTGGCCTAGATTTATCAATCTGCATGAGACGTAAGTGTATCGGCTTTGCTCCTAGCAACCAATCACAGGTCAGCTTTCATATCTAAATAGCTCTGGTAACATGAAAGCTGAGCTGTGATTGGTTGCACGTCTTTGTCTGATGCAGATTGATCAATTTAGGCTCATGTTCTGCTCTGTGCACAGCTTTCTTTTCCGCCCCTCACTGACCTGCCGGAAGAAGAGCAGACTGATGGGATAGTGTTGCAGGTCACTCATTCAATCACCTGAACATCCTAGAGGTCGCAGTAACTGTGATGTGGTGCAGTGTTGCAGCAGTGCATTCTCACCAAGCTGTAAAGTGTGCCACCCAGACATTGCTCCTTTCCAAAATAGGTATTTATACTGTACTGAACATGTCACACATCACTCACTGTATACACTGTACACAAAAGATTCCATACCCTTTTCCTGTTCCCCTATGTTGGAGAACTACCAGCTTGCCCTGACTGCTAAAGACCTTCAAGACCTGCTGGGATAATTCTTCTTACTGCTGTGAGGCATTACTTCTTAAGGACATATTACAAGAGGTGAATATAGCTGTGTACTAGACTTAGAGATCAGTCGATAAAGGAGTAATTCATCTTTCGTTCATCTTTTACATAGATATCCTTCTAGAAAGTGACTCACCTGTTCCCTGTTGCTCCTTCTGACTAACAAAAAGTAAGGACATGCTTTAATAGTACTATTTCTGGGCTTGTTTTTCTTCATTATTTATGTTTTTGTACTTTGGGTTGACATTTTAAGTGCTTCAGAGCCAATTATCTGTTTTGTATAGAGTTATAGACTTTACAAACAATGGTTCCACCATGCAATGGTTGTTTCATTACCGATTTATATTGTATGTTGAAGGACAACTTTATATTGTAATAATACTACTATCGGAAGGTTGACATCTGGTGGCCATTTATAGGTCTCTACCTTTTGCCATTAACGCTACACAACTTTTAAACATTTTTGGCTCATATAGAGTAATTTTAACGTGTCAGCTGCAGGTATTTTTGCACTGGAGCAACAATTTGTTTAAATTGGCACTGTCAGATACAAAAACTTTTTATATGTTTTACATCTTGGCAAAACATAAAGCTTTCTACATACTTCATAATAAAATGTTATTTCCTTTATAAAGAAATCATGGCTTTGTCCAGGCTGAAGCACAGGCATGCACAAAGTCTGGTAAGTGAGGGTAGGATAGCACTCCTCTGCCTGATAGGACAGGAGAGAGCACATATGTGTCCTATCAGACAGTGGAGAGCACAGAGGAGTACTATCAGACAGGAGAGAGCACAAAGGAGTACTATCAGACTACAGAGAGCACAGAGGAGTACTATCAGACAAGAGAGAGCACAGAGGAGTGCTTTCAGACTGGGGAGTGCACATAGGAGTACTAACAGACAGGAAAAAGCACAGAGGACTACTGTCAGACAGGAGAGAACACAGAGAAGTACTATCAGACATGAGGGAGCACAGAGGAGTACTATCAGACAGGGGAGAGCACAGAGGAGTACTATCAGACAGGGAAGAGCACAGAGGAGTACTATCAGACTTAAGAGAGCACAGAGGAGTGCTATCAGACAGGAGAGAGCACAGAGGAATATTGTCAGACACAAGAGGAGTACTATCAGACAGAAGAGAGCACAGAGGAGTACTGTCAGACAGGAGAGAGCACAGAGGAATATTGTCAGACAGGGGAGGAGTACTATCAGACAGGAGAGAGCACAGAGGAGTACTATCAGGCACGAGAAAGCACAGAGGAGTACTATCAGACAGGAGAGAGCACAGAGGAGTACTATCAGACAGGAGAGAGCACAGAGGAGTGCTATCAGACAGGAGAGAGCACAGAGGAGTGCTATCAGACCGGAGAGAGCACAGAGGAGTACCATCAAACAGGAGAGAGCACAGAGGAATACTATCAGACAAGAGAGAGCACAGAGGAGTGCTAGCCCACCCTCACCTACTGGACTTTGTCCATGCCTGTGTTTTTTTTTTTTTTTTAATAAGCCATGATTTCTATATAAAGGAAATAAAATTTTCTTATGGGCTTAATTGAAGTTTTTGGTTATTTGGCAAAAAAAAAAAATGATGTTACTTTACCCCTTAAAGACAGGGTTTTTTCTGTTTTTGCACTTTTTGTTTGCACCACCAATTCTACTTTGTAATGTCATCAGTCATTTTACGGCAACATTGAAGAAAGAACACCATTTTGTAAATTTTGGGGGCTTCCGTTTCTACACAGTACATCTTTCGGTTAAAATGAAACCTTCTCTTTATTCTGTAGGTCCCTATGATTAAAATGATACCTTACATATATAGGTTTAATTTTGTTGTACCTCTGGAAAAAATCATAGCTACATGCAAGAAAATTTATACGTTTAAAATTGTCATCTTCTGACCCCTATAACCTTTTTATTTTTCCGCGTATGGGGCGGTATGAGGGCAAATTTTTTGTATCGATTGGACTTTTTGATCTCTTTTTATAAATTTTTTCATGATATAAAAAGTGACCAAAAATACGCTATTTTGGACTTTGGAATTTATTTGCGTGCACGCCATTGACCGTGCGGTTCAATTAACAATATATTTTTATAATTCGGACATTTACGCATACGGCTATACCACATATATTTATTTTTATTTTCATATACACAGTTTTTTTTATGGGAAAAGGGGGGTGATTCAAACTTTTATTAGGGAAGGGGTTAAATGATCTTTATTAACTTTTTTTTAACTTTTTTTTTGCAATGTTATAACACTGCACACACTGATCTTTTACATTGATCTTTGTTATCTCATAGGATAACATAGATCAATGATTCTGCCGCTTGACTGCTCATGCCTGGATCTCAGGCACTGAGCAGTCAATTGGCGATCGGACACCAGGATGCTGGTAGTCCTACAGATTTCACCGCGGCGGTCCCAAACAGCCCACTGAGCTAGCCGGGGGTAGTTTAGTTTCACGGGCCTGACCTGCTATGATGCAGGGCCACGCCGTGGCCCTGCGTTATAGAAAGGGAGCGGACTCATGGCGTACAGGTACGCCCTTGGTCCTTAACAGGTTAATAGTTGAAAATTGTTGAAAGTTTTTTTATACTAATTTTTTCTTATATGTAATTTATGTTGAAAATAATTATACTCTACTCCATAGAAATATCTGGTACTACCATTTTTACTACGATACTATAGTTCATGGTTTTACAATTTCATGGTTTTTATATGTTTAAAGCTACTGGAATAATTGGGTCAAAATTAACCTCATTGGCTGCCCCATGAAATACTTTTTATTTAACCATCACTTACCATGGAGCTGGCTTCTCTAAAACAGATCTACAAAGTCTACCAAGGTCTTGTCCCATGGTAATGACCATGGTAAGTTCATAGATGAAACCAGCGCAGTTCTGCAGTGACTTGATGGAGGGGTTGAATAAATACACAAGAAAATTCACACAGCGACAGCTGGTATTTAAATGCAGCATGCTGCCATTCAAGAAAACAAAGGAAGAATATTTTCCCATACCCACTTCCTTTTTTTTGAGGTCACTATCACGCCAACATGCTACAGTTAAACAACAACAAGCATTTTCTCCTTTGTTCTAAACATTTCTCAGCAGAATTCTTGCATTAATGAAATATAGCCAGACCACTGGACCGCTGTGATGGCTGCAAAGAATAATGGATTTTTACATACTTTTACAGTATATTAATCATCTTAACTCAAAATCCACCATTGTTGAATGTGTACATTAATCATTGTGTCATCATTTTAATTCTCAGGCCCTAAAATCCCCTAAACTAAATGTTCTTGTTGGCATTTTTAGTCTACCTAGCAACAAATCCATTTACAAGGAGACTTGATTTGTTGTAAGGCGCCATCTATTCATTACTACATTAAAATCTGGTGTTGAGAACACATTCTATGAGAAATATTTCTACTAAGGATTCTGTATCTTATACAGAGATTCTGATATAGTAAAAAAAATAAATAAATGGCCAAATAGATCTCATTGCAAATGTAAGATAGAGATAAAGAAGCTCAATAGATTAAAGAAAAAGTTCAGTCATAATGTCCCCTCCCCAAAACTGTAGGGGTCACATTGTGGGGCCTCTCGCTGTTCAGGAGTAAGTGACCCCTCTGGTGCCTGCAAATCATTAATGGCTTCACAGACTATTCTTGATGAAGATCAATGGGGAAAGTTATGTGAACAACCAGCATGTACCATCTGTTATCTCTAGGTCACTAAAGGGGAATTCCATTTTTTATGTCATACTTGCTCCTTTAAGAATATTATATATCTTGATTATCATTATAATGATAAATTGACTATGTGTACACTTGGGGAGTGTTATCATATTCTCCAATGACCATGGCATTTAATATTTTGTGTATGTATATATATATATATATATATATATATATATATATATATATATATATATCGAATATGAGTGAATAAATGTGGGCTTTAGGAGAAGGCAGTGAATATATGTGGATGTGAACTTTGTAATATGCGGTTCATCATCCAAGCCTTCTGACGCAGATCCCGGGTGGCTGCATGTGCTTTTTGTCTGTAGTCCCCAAAAAAGTATGCATCTCAACAGAGAACACATTTTATAAAATGTCAAGTGTGGTAAGACAGAAATAGGCCTAATATGTCAGCGAATATGAAGGACAATTAAACTTGCTCCCAGTACATGAGCACACCAACTCTTGCGTCTCCTCTCTCCAAGGGAAATTCATGGTACCCTTTGGCTCCATGGGAAAATCCCCCCAAAATTTTTAAGTGTAATCCAAGAATCTTGCCAACAAACTGTAACATTTATTCACATAAGCTGATAAAATCTTCACAGGATCCACTTCTGGCTCAAAAAGT
This sequence comes from Hyla sarda, assembly GCF_029499605.1. Lineage (NCBI taxonomy): Eukaryota > Metazoa > Chordata > Amphibia > Anura > Hylidae > Hyla > Hyla sarda. The sequence goes on along the minus strand of NC_079189.1, from coordinate 493,073,602 downwards.
GGAAATGTAGCCTCAGAAATTTGAGTCTAGGTGCTGAGACTCAAGTGCTGTGCCCTTTCATTTCCCCTCTGCAATGCACATCTCTCCTCGGAAAGCAGAGTGTGTCCTGTACACATGAATAGAAATCGAAAATACTTTATAGAACTCTGTTTCAAAAATGCACCTCTCTCTAAGAAAGCCGAGCAGTGTCATGTGGAAATGAACAGGCACAGTGCTTGGACCTCTACTGATCAAAACATCTGACATGTCTTAAAAGAAAACTGTCAGCCAGTTCACCTACACTAAACCCAATACACTGGGTTATAGTGTGGGTGAATAGGAGTCTTTAAGTAAGGGTTCACTTACTTTGTAAAGTTTTGTTGTTGCCGAGTTAGCATCCTCTAAAGTATTCCTTTATCCTTCACCTCCTGTGTTGCGCTCTGCAGGGGGGTCCCCGGCAGGCAGTCTTTCTTTGGTTCTGGAGGAAGGTGCCAAAGTCCGCCCCCCCCTTGTTGTATGTTCATTTATTTGGGTTCCAGAGGAAGGCTTCCGAAGGCTGCCCCCCTTGTTGCATATCCATTTACTGCTACTCCACATCCTAGTGAAGTGGAGTTATATACCCCCTGAGTGCAGCACTCTGTGTTTTTACCCAGCTCTCACGTCCTGTGCTACGTAACTACACATGAGCCGGTCCCTCACTACTCATGTCTTCCGGGTTTTGAGCCAAAGCCAAAAGTGCATTCACAAGGAATAATAAGAATACATCCTGTCTTCATATTTCCCATTTCTTTTGAATACATTTCTGTCTTTGGCTCAAAAACTGCAATGGCTGTTGCCCCCCCCCCCCCCCTCCGAAAAAAAAAAAAAATGTAATTACCCTTTAAGTGGTATTTAATATGCCAAAATACTTGATAGTCCATCAGGTGTTTCTTGCAGAGATCGGCTAAAAAAACCCCACTAAAAGCAGGAGACTAAATAAAGAAGACCAAACAATTGGTTCTCAGCAGTGACATTCAAGTGAGTATAGTCAACAACTGAAGATGACTTCATTTCAAGCAGTTTGATATTATGCTAACTTGCATGTTAGGGCTCGTTCACATATGTCCGGCGTCAGTCATCTTTTCCCTCCATTGTCTGCTAAAAAGCATCAGAGGGAAACTGATGCTAGAACTGATCTAATTTATTTTAATGGGATGTTTCACATTCACCCGGCGTCATTTTGGACACTGGATGGTTGGACTCACCGGACCGCCATCAGAAAAGGACACCCAGCTTGCTGCATTTCCCTGTCTGGCATTCAGAAACAATGCCACACAACTGATGACAACTGATGCATGTTGTCATCAGTTGTGACATCAGTTACGTTGAGATTTAGGCTGAGTTCACATAAGACGGACATGTGAACCCAGCCTTAGCGCATCTCTTGCCTTTGTCTACGTGACAGCCCAGCCCAAAGGGCATGAAAATAAATGGTCATAGTTTGTAAGCTCCTGCTAGCAGGGGTCTCATTACTTTTCTTTGAATTGAGTGTGTAATTGTGCAACTTATGATTTTTGCCATTCTAGGTAATATGTTGGCACAATACACATAAATATTAATATTATTATTATTATTTTTATGATTATTATTATCAGCTTTCTTCATGAAACAGTATCAGACTTTTTCAGTGGCTGTATTTTGTATTGCAACCTAGTTAATGAAGCTGAGTAGCAAAAGCAGGGACATCCTAAGAATACAGCACCTAATCTTCCAATAATTCAAACCATATGATAACATGCACATCGGGTTCTTTAATGGTGGGTTAATAGCATTGTACTGTGTTCCTTTTTACTTTTTTATTTCACCTATAAATCTTCTTACACTAAAGCAGCTTTCACACAAAATGGGCTTCTTGTTTTCAACTGCTCTCGGCAGAACACATGCTTTCTGCATCCATCTAGATGGGTTACATTGCCGAACCACACTGCGATATTTAACATGAGCACACTTCCAATTGTCATTTATATTTCAATTTGTTTGACATTTGCCACGCTACATTTGCAGGAACCTAAAAAAAAAAAGGGGAAATGCTGGGAGGTAGCGCACAAAGAGCAGGCTAGCTACAAATGCCATTAGGAAAGAGCAATGCAATCTATCTGTGTAGCACTTGTTAGTTACGCACAGCGGGACTGTCCATTTATTTAATCAGAAAGAATTTCCATAACATTCAGCATGGGATCTGGAAAGAGCGAAAATTGAGAAACCTTTGTTTTGGAGAAGGACATTTGTAAAAGAAAAAGTCAAGAAAGTTGTAACTCAATACAATGTTACATGCAGACCATTTCAATAGGCTTTATTATACTGTGGATTATCTGGCTGAGAATTCACTGAGAAACACAATCTTTGGGGTAAATTGTTCAATAGGAATTGTATTTTTCACCTTTTTTTGCTAAATAAAATTTTTGGGGTATTCACACATTGTAGGTGTCACTGTCCATACAGCATAAACTGAACAGCTACAAGTCGAGCTTGCTATATACTTTAATGTAATTCAGACAATATGATCATTTTAAGAAGTTATTTAAAGTTTATCTTCTGTTTTATCCTAAACTTAATTTTAAATCAAGCTGGCTGTACATTAGAGATTTCAGATGGCTGTTTTACTGTACAACTTGCTCCATAAGTTAAATAGGTTGATAATTAATTTTTATAATTTTATTTTAGATTAGGGTAATGCTCTTGGATATTTTTTATTTATTTATTTTTGACATTTTTCAAGTTCAGAACAAATAAAAAATCTACAGCCACAGCATGCTAGTTTGACAAAAGAGAGAAAAAAAAGTAAAACTCTGAAAACATTAATATAAAAAAAACTAATTTGTCTGTGTGTAAATTATTTAACCATTTTCAAACTGGTCACATCAATTTTTTTTTTACCTTGGAAAATGCTATATAGAAATTCAAAATTATTGGGGGAGATTTATCATTGTGTTAAGCTACACACATTTTTTAAACTAACTTAGCGGGCTCAAGTTACGTGTATTTGCGTCTAATTTATCAAGTCACAAAAGTTGTGATAAATTTGGCACACCTGCACATGTTAAGGATTTTTGCTTATGTGAAGTAGCTGTATGCAAGTTTTCTGTGAGAAAAGATTATTGGTCTTGGTTTGCGACATTTGGAGCCCTCTGCGACAAAATTTGCAACATTTGAAGAAAAGTTGCACTTGATAAATTCACAACTGCATCAAAGTCAAAGGGCAAAATAGTTTAAATAAGCAAGTTTGGCAAAAATCTCTTCAGGACAAAAAGTTTCATAAAAATTTGCAAAACCATCGATGCACTAAATGTAGAATTTTTTTTTTTACACTTTAAACGACTTGTGTTATTCTTTTAAACATCCACCTAATGTGTAAAGTGTCGGTGGTCACACAAGGTCAGCAGGTTTTTCCAGCCATTGTGCAGCCTAGCATATAACTAAGTATTAGCTTCTTTTCACCTGCACTGGACATTTTATGTAACAAGTACATAATAGTAATTAGAGATAAGCGACTTTTCGAAAAATGTGGTTCTGTCCGAATTTATTTGTGGCCAATCTGTATTAAAAATGGCTATTTCTGGCCTACAGAGAGCCTCAATAGGGGTGTAGAACACTTTGCCATGCTGTAACACGCATAGGGAGTGTGCTCAGTTAGTGAAATAATACTGTTATTCAGTATGACATGCAGATTAGAGGCGTCACTATTAGAATCACTGTCGCAGAGCGGCACAATGACAGAGCCTGGAGGTGACATCAGTATGAGGAGACAATATAGTGGCTGAATGACCCAACGTGGAGTTGGCAGCAGAATGAGGATACCATATAGTGGCTAAATGACACAGTGTGGAGTTGGCAGCAGCATGAGTAGACCACATAGTGGCTGAATGGCACAGTGTGGAGGTGGCGGCAGCATGAGGAGACCATATAGTGGCTGAATGACACAGCTTGGTGGTGGTGGCAGGATGAGAAGACCATATAGTGGCTGAATGACCCAGACTGAAGGTGGCAACAGCCTGACGAGACCATAGGGCCTCACAATTGAAAAGATTAAATATATTTTTTAACATTTAAATTGAAGATTTCAAATAGATGAACCTAAAAAGTTTTATTTAATGTGCCACATGAGACCACATGCCAGTACAGTGACACAGCCTTGAGGTGGTGGAAGCATGAGGAGACCATATAGTTGCAGAATGAGATAGGCCTGGAGGTGGCTGGAGACTTTAACAGGAACAAAATGGAAAACCACTTAGATATACGTATGTGGCATGCATTTTGAGGGGAAGACAATGTGCTCCAGTACGCTTAAAGGGGTTATCCAGGAAAAAACTTATATGTATAACAACTGGCTCCAGAAAGTTAAAAGATTTGTAAATTACTTCCATTAAAAAAATCTTAATCCTTTCAGCACTTATGAACTGCTGAAGTTTAGTTGTTCTTTTGATGACACCTGTCTCGGGGTCTGCCCAGAGTAGAATCAAATCCCCATAGCAAACCTCTTCTATTCTGTACCGTTCCCGAGACAAGCAGAGATGTCAGCAGAGAGCACTGTTGCCAGACAGAAAAGAACGACTCAACTTTAGCAGCTGATAATCATTGGAAGGATTAAGATTTTTTAATAGAAGTAATTTACAAATCTGTTTAACTTTCTGGAGCCAGTTGATAGAAAAAAAAAGTTTTTTCCTGGAATACCCCTTTGTAACAGCAGTTGGCTGGCCTTTCACAGTATCTAGGCCCTTAAGACTTTAACAGGAACAAAATGGTACACCACTTAGATGTACGTATGTGATATGCACTTATGAGGGGAGGACAATGCACTCCAGTATGCCTAAAAACAGTATTTGTCTACAACACCAGCAGGTGTGTACTTTTGGGTGGCCTTTCACAGTATCTAGGCCCTTAAAACTTTAACAGGACCAAAATGATACAGCACTTCCCTATCAGTGCTTCTAGGCTGGATTTGGGCTTGAGGTGAATCGCTGCCGTTAAAAAAACTTTTCTGTGGAACACATTGCTCTCTGTCCCTCTCTTTGAAGGCTTATGTGACTGGGAGGTGAGTCGCTGCTGTAAAAATGCTTTTCTGTGCAACACACACTGCTGTCTCACTCTCTGTAATACTGTAGAATGCTGATGTGACTGGCCTCAAGATGGCTGACGATTATATAGGGCTGTGACATCACAGAGGTTGCTGTCTGCTGATGCATATGATTCGGGGTCATCCCACCTACCCACTTGCCCGCCTTGCATTCCTGCCTTCCCAGGATTCCTTAACCCATGTCTTCACATGTGGATCCGCCATTTTAGACACCTGGAGCCTGGACCACACTAAATGGAGTTTGATTAAGCGATTTGCGCAATTGAATTGCGCCAATGTTTGCGCAATTTGTTACGAATGGAATTTTTCCTGAAATTTGTAACGAATTTGGATTCATCAGATTTGATTCGCTCATCCTTAATAGTAATGTATAGACACAGAAGCACTTACTTCAAACTGTTAAAAACTTATTGGGGGAGATTTATCAAAACCTGTGCAGAGGAAAAGTTGACCAGTTACCCATAGCAACCAATCAGATTACTTCTTTAATTTTTCAGAAGCCTTTTCAAAAATAAAAGAAGCAATCTGTAAGGTTGCTATGGCAACTGGCCAACTTTTCCACTGCACAAGTTTTGATAAATCTCCCCCATTCTGTCTACTGTGACTCAATAGAGAAATATAATATATAATTATGGGACAACCCCTTTAAAACAGCATATTGCTGCCCAGTCTCTGCCCTAATCTGTGTCCTGTCCTCAGCTGCTGTTGATGGGATGTACATCTGTCATTTGACACAAATGCCTTTCCAAGTATTGCCAACAACTGCATTCCACAATGCGTGAAAATGGCCATCATAACAGAGTAATCTTTTTGCAGATATATCTGTTTGGTCTATGTCTGTTATGCTTGCTTATGCCATGAATAGGTGCCAACATCCGGCAGAAAATGGTCTGAATGAGCTTCTACAATATAGAAGATAAACTAAGATGACACATTTCTTCCAGAATTTCAATCATAACAGTGCATCATGTTGTTATATTTCTGATTATGTCCATTTTGGTATTTCTGCATGTATTGTAGTTATGTGTACATCTGTATCTTTCTGTGTGTTACTATGTATGAAATCCATTTGTACACCAGTGAAACCTCTCCAAAAGACCAAGGAGGAGATTTATTAAAACCTGTACAAAGGAAAAGTTGATCAGTTGCCCATAGCAACCAATCAAATTGCTTCTTTCTTTTTGCAGAGGATCTGATTGGTTGCTATGGGCCACAGGGCAACTTTTCCTCTTGACAGGTTTTGATAAATCTCCCCCCCCAACTCTTCATAGAAGACCATCCCTTTTTCAGCCTACATGTCCTATGACAGATCTTCACACAGGCCACGTTCTTAGAAAAAAAAAATCACCCCCTAGAATTCTTAAAGGGTTTATCCAGTATTAAAAAAAACGAGCTGATATTTTCCAGAAACAGCAGCACACATGTCCATAGGTTGTTTGGGGTATTGCAGTTCCACGGAAGTCAATAGAGCCAAGTTGTAATACCACACATAATCTGCGAACCTGAGTGATGCAGTTTTTTTTGAAGAAATTAGCTCTGGTTGTCTGTTTCTGGATAACCCCTTTTAAAAGGTTTCTCTAACATTCTGTGACATACCCTGTTTTGCTTTATAAGAGAGGCTTTTTCTCCTGTCATTTGATTCTGGCATTCACATTACCTTCTGTTATTTGGCTTTAGGCATGGCTTCTGACCATTTTGGTAATTTTTTTTGTTACTGGCATAACTTCCTGGATTCTAGGCTCTGATTTTGACCATGTTATAGACATTGATTCTGTCCTTGAAATGTCTCTTTGTTACTGTCCTGTCTAGATGAACATTCGTTCAAGAGCTTTATAGCTGCAACCTGGGCGCCTGGCAGCCAAGATCATCCAATCTCTGGTGAGGACACAGGGATCCCCTTAGACTCTGCAAACCAGGGATGGGTTCCTGTAGTAGTAGAAACTAGACAGAGCTCAGAGGTGGGAAAACGCAACCACTTGTTTTACCAGTACTGTTATTCCTATCAGTTGGGATGCAAATCTTAAAAAATAAGGACTTAAAAGACTGCTTCTTTACCAGCAATCTCCGAATGCTGTCATCTTCAGATGAAAGTGGGGTGGCGGTGGATGGTTACGGGGGAGTTCAGACGCTGCAACGGACTGTATCATGCCGCTTGGCACTTCGTCAGGCCGCTCTGAGAGGCCTGACAAAGATGACAGCATTAGGAGATTGCCGGTAAAGAAGCGACCGGGTGAGTGCTCCGTGCCACGTTCTTTGTATGCCCTCAAAAACAGTAAATGTTAATAGTTTTACATAAGACACTTGACATACAACACCCATTTGCAGGCCCCACAGGGATCCCAATAGACCACAACATTCTATATGTGACTGCTTTATAGCTGATTGTTAGGGTGCTATACCTCAATATATATTTGATGTTGTTAAACAACATATTTTAGGAAATATTTTATTATTTTTTGTTCTGTTAAGGTATAGCTAAGCCATATTGTTTGTATTACGTTGTGCTGTGAAAAAGTGCACACACCTGTTATCCCATGGATATAAGGGCTGAAGTGCCATTGCACACAGTGGTGATGCTGCAGATGATGCTTTCCGAGTAGTTTGCACCAGGAAATTATATGCTGATATACACTGCTCAAAAAAATTAAGGGAACACTAAGATAACACATCCTAGATCTGACTGAATGAACTAATGGTATGAAATACTTTCGTCTTTACATAGTTGAATGTGCTGACAACAAAATCACACAAAAATTATCAATGGAAATGAAATGTATCAACCCATGGAGGTCTGGATATGGAGTCACACTCAAAATCAAAGTGGAAAACCACACTACAGGCTGATCCAACATTGATGTAATGTCCTTAAAACAAGTCAGAATGAGGCTCAGCAGTGTGTGACCTTCACATGCCCATATGACCTTTATATGATGCCTGGGCATGCTTCTGAGGAGGCGGCGGGTGGTCTCCTGAGGGATGTCCTCCCAGAGCTGGACTAAAGCATCCGTCAACTCCTGGACAGTCTGTGGTGCAATGTGAGCACATCTGGGACATGATGTCCCAGATGTGCTCAATCGGATTCAGGTCTGGGGAACGGGTGAGCCAGTCCATAGCATCAATGCCTTCCTCTTGCAGGAACTGCTGACACACTCCAGCCACATGAGGACTAGCATTGTCTTGCATTAGGAGGAACCCAGGGTCAACCACACCAGCATATGGTCTCACAAGGGATCTGAGGATCTCATCTCGGTACTAATAGCAGTCAGGCTACCCCTGGCAAGCACATGGAGGGCTGTGCGGCCCCCCAAAGAAATGCCACCCCACACCATTACTGACCCACTGCCAATCCGGTCATGCTGGAAGATGTTGCAGGCAGCAGAACGTTCTCCACAGCATCTCCAGATTCTGTCACGTTTGTCACGATGTGCTCCATGTGTCACTGGCAAATTTGCTGATCTTGGTGTTCTCTGGCAAATGCCAAACATCCTGCACAGTGTTGGGCTGTAAGCGCAACCCCCACTTGTGGATGTTGGGCCAACATACCACCCTCATGGAGTCTGTTTCTGACCATTTGAGTGGACACATGGACATTTGTGGCCTGCTGGAGGTCATTTTTGCAGGGCTCTGGCAGTGCTCCTCCTGCTCCTCCTTGCACTAAAGGCGGATGTAGTGGTCCTGCTGCTGGGTTGTTACCTCCTCCATGTCTCCTGATGTACTGGCATGTCTCCTGGTAGTGCCTCCATGCTCTGGATACTTCACTGACAGACATAGCAAATCTTCTTGCCACAGCTCACATTGATGTGCCTTCCTGGATGAGTTGCACTACCTGAGCTACTTGTGTGGGTTGTAGACTCTGTCTCATGCTACCATGCACCGCCAGCATTCAAAGTGACCAAAACATCAGCCAGGAAGCATAGGAACTGAGAAGTGGTCTGTGGTCACCACCTACAGAACCACTCCTTTATTGAGGATGCCTTGCTAATTGCCTATAATTTGTCAATCAGTGTTGCTTTCTGAGTGGACAGTGTGATTTCACAGAAGTGTGATTGACTTGGATTACATTGGTTACATTGTGTTGTTTAAGTGTTCCCTTTATTTTTTGAGCAGTATTTTGGGCTCATAATTCCCCAAACTAGAGGTAAGAAACAGTGGATAATGAGAACTGGCTGCCTGGGGGCCTAGCAATAGGCCTGTATAGAGAAAGACATAATAGAGTGTATACTTTTATCAGAAGTGGAGCTAGATTGTAACACTCACGTTTCAGTAGACAGGAACACTGGTGGTGGTGGATCTGCTGGACTTGTGTGGCTGATGGCACAAACCGTACCAGGGAGCGGTGTTTTCATCAGAGCCCAATGCAAAGAGGGATGGACTTGCTGCGGCAGGCGGCACACAGGTCGCTACCCCTGGCACGGCTTGACCACTCAGGCGGCTGAGGAAATTTGAGGCACAGGTAGGATACAGCAACTTGTGGTCAGGATAGCAGAAGGTCAGGGCAGGTGGCACAGTAGCGTAGTCAGGAACGTAGCAGGTGGTCAGTAGGCAGGCGGCAAAGGAGCAAGGTCAGGTCAAAGAGAAAAGGGTACGATACACGGCAAGGCAATACTCTGAAACACTTTCTCTCGGGCACTAGGGCAATAAAAATCCTGCAGGGAAGGGTGGGAGGTGAAGGAATTTATTAACTGAGCTACATGTGTTACTTAAATAATGGGCGCACTGGCCCTTTAAATCTTAGAGCTATGGCCCGCCCGCGCCCTAGGGGATGGAGACACGTGCGATGGAGCAGAGAGGCAGAGGAGGAGGCCGGAGGAGCAAGAGGTGAGTGACAGGCCCAGCCCTGCCGGAAGCAGAAGGAGACGGGGCCATGCGCTCATGGCCAGCGTGTGCGGCCGGAGCGCAGATCATAACATAGATCAGTTAAGAAGATGCATGAAGAATAGCTAAGAGTAACATAGTTAACCATCCTCTAACAAAGCAGAGTGGGTACAACTAGTACCTTGAGATTAAAACTACTCTTTGAGCATCTGTGCCACTTATGAGTACTGAAACCATGAAGCTTGTCGGGCCTTTCCTGGGAGAAGAATAAATAAAGTCACTTGTATAGTATTTATATAGTGGAGTGTCACTCCCTTAAATTGGTAGATTGAAAGTGATGTATTAGTTCTCAAGGACATATGGGTTAATGTATATATGTAATGTGACGGATGTGGCGGGAGAACAGAGGAAAAAAGTGAAAACGTGGGGGTGTATAGCCTAAAACACCCAAAAATATACAATAGCAGAGACTAATGAATGATAACTAATTTATTGTTAATAAATTGATAATAAAATACATTAAATAAATAGCTAAAGTGGATCAATATATGTTAAATAAAAGCAGTTAATGAATGTAAATTTATAGAGCAGCCAAAGTCATCCACAAACTGAAACAACAGTTCACAAATTGCAAAAATAGATTCTGTGCAATAAAGATGAAAGAACTCAGATTACCCTTGCAGTAATTGCCGGACTAGAGAAGCGCTGGAGTACCGTGTCTTCTGCCCACTGATGCAGCGCTGATGGTATGAACACTCGTGCTTTAGTGAAACTGTAGCACGACTCGGCGGTCGGCAACTATGTACAGTTTCTCTTTGAAGAGAAATTGCACTGATGAAGCAGACTTTGAGAAGGAAGCTCTGAAACTGACAGAAGATTTTGAAGAGAAGCATTACCCAGAAAAACTGCTAACAAAATAATTGGCGAAAATTAGGGAACAAAAAAAGGAAGACTATTTCAAAGAAAAAAACGATCACTGAAGGTAATGAAGAATAAGCATAAAAAATTATCCTACTTTTCAACAATCAACATAAAAGAACTGGCCGTTACTGAAACAGGATAAAGCACTAGCTCCAATCCTTACCAATAAAGCAAGAATTGTATACACCAAGGCACCGAACCTGGGATTAAAATTGGCACCAACCACGGAACAGCTAATGCTGGTAAAAGAAGGAGAACAGAAAACATGGCTATCTTTGAAAGGATTTTACAAATGTGGGAAATGTAACAACTGTAAGGTGACGAAATTCCTAAAGCAGATCGGCGCTATTCTGTCCAATAGTAACACTCATTAACATATCATCACAGAGTTCCTCACATGTACCAGTACCTCCGTAATATACATGATAACATCCCCATGGCAAAAGCAATACATTGGCAGAACAAAAAGAAGCCTAAAAAAGAGCGAGTGAACATATGCACAATATTAAAACGGTTTTGAAAAACACTCTTTATCCATGCATTTCAAAGAGGTTCATGATTGCGATCCATCCAGTATGTCATTTGTAGCCCTAAAAACAGTAACAAAAAGCTGGAAAGAGGAGAACACATTCCTAAAATGTCAAAAGAAAAAAGTAAAATGATATATAAATTTAACACTTGGGCTTAATGCAGATTTAGAATTATTTTGCTTTTTAACATAACGCATATTATCATACTACTTTTTTTTATATATATTTATATATTTTTTATGTATTTTTGATAGCAATCAGGTTTTACCTTTTTTAATGATTTTATTCAAACTACATCAGTTATCATCTATACAACCCCTATTCTCCACTCATTCACTTCAAGCCAACTTTCTTTCTCTCCCCCCCCCCCCTGTTTAATATCCAGTCCTGTTTTATCACATAGCGACCAGAAGTGTACGCATGCAGAGATCCATCATGGGTTTTACTGATCATTTATACTTAGGGCCCAATAAATAGAATCCAGATTAAGTCAAGTCTATACATCACTGAGGAAGGGCCTGAAACATGATTGATGACTACCTAAGCCACTACCACAAAGATTTATTCCTTTTACCAGTTGTACCTTTCTCTTAATTTTCTATACATTTTGTATGTCAAAATTCTGATGTAGTGAATAGGGGTCTACACCATACTGGATTTTCTGACAAATCATCAGATTGAGCACACCCACTGTCTTTTCAAGTCTCTATCATTCCTGCTCACTTTCTACAAAGGCTTATAGGGGTACTCCGCCCTTAGACATCTCATCCCCTATCCAAAGGCACCCCAGACATCCAGTGCACGGAACAAACTTCGATGTGGGGTGGACGTCACGGTCACACCCCACTCGTGATGTCATGGCCATGCCCCCCTCAATGCAAGTCTATGGGAGGGGGCATTATGGCCATCACACCCCCTCCCATTGACTTGCTTTGAGGGGGCGTGGCCGTGAAGTCACGAGCGGGGTGTGGCCGTGAGGTCGCAAGCCTCCGCTCTGCACCCAACGCTTTAAACAAACTCTGGGTGCAGCAGGGAGATAGGGGATAAAATGTAGGGGGTAGGGGGTTTAAAGAGTACCCCTTTAAAAACAACAGTGGGTGTATGTGTATCAAGGAGCAGTAGTGCTGAAAACGAAGAAAAAAACAGGCATTCTGTGTGATTTTCTCTTCTGGTTTCTTCACGATAGTTATCCACATCTGTGTTTATTTTTGTAGTTCCTCAGTTTAGCTTTTGGATGTTTGCGTTGCTTTTTAATTGCTACCGGTAAAATGTTGTGATGGTTCATTTGAATTTATTCAGTTGAGAAATGTTTGCCAGAGTGATAACAACACTTTGTGTGATGGGGTAACAGCAATATAATAGGATCCTACAGAGATGTGCCTCACATGGATGCATTTTACAGATCCCCTGGACCATGCATTGGTATTTTTATGGCTCAAGTGAAATGCTTCAACAACTCTCTAGTGATTAAAATGTACAGAAGACAAACAGCAAAAGAAGCAACACTTTAAAGTATAAAACAGCCTGCATACCAAAACTTATATGGCTGCATGTTAAAAGATTAACATTATATTTAAACCTGCAGTTTCTCCAATATTATGCTTTTTCTTGTTTTTATCTACTCATAGTTCTTGCACAACTGTATGCACCCACTCATCCAACGGCGTAGAAGCTGAATGTGTTCCTGTCCAAGTTGCTGGTGCTGCAATCCCTCTCTTTTAAAGTGGTGGACTCTGCACCTTTCAGAGAACTGATGGCTTGTCCCGAGCCGAGGTGGAGAGTCCCAAACCGTAATTTCTTTGCGAAGAAAGCAGTACCAGCCCTGCACAATTTTGTGGAACCAGTCCTTGAGCCTGTCGGTGTTTACCAAAGTGCACGGCAGCGCCGAGGTGTAGAGCTGTAACTACGGTCAGGGACAATACATGTCCTTTATGGCCCACTGGGTGAATGTGGTTCCAACAGCAATTTGGACAAGTCACGCCGCTTCGGCCTCCACGCTCTAACACCATGGGTCCTGTGACAGTGTGCAACGCTGTTTCCCCATCCTCCACCATGTCCTCAGCCCCCACTGCACGGAGACGTCTCAGTGCCCCTCCAGCATACCCAGTGTGCAGGGCACGGCGGTGTTAGGCTGTTCTTCACATGGTTTGCCTTGGCGAACGGAGTCACACAGGGGAGGAACTGCTAAAAGTAATTCATCAAGAAATCGAATCATGGCTTACTCCATGAAATGGGAACCATGGTGACCGACAATGGGAAGAACATCTTGTCTGCGCTGCGTCAAGGAAGCCTGTGGCATGCTCCCCGCATGGCACACGTGTTCAATCTGGTTGTCAAGTGGTTCCGGAAGTGTTCCCCCATCTGCACGACATCCTAACAATGGGAAGGAAATTTTGCATGCACTTCAGCCACTCATACACCGCAAAGCACACCCTGCAGCGTCAGAACGGTATCCCCCAACATAGTCTGAATTGTGACATTTCCACATGTTGGAACTCCACCCTCCATATGTTGGACCGACTATACAAACATAGAAAAGTCATCACCGATTTCTTGATGATCCAAGTGGATAGAGGAACTCCCCTATGTAACTTCAATGTCAACCAGTGGTAGCTCATACGTGACACTTGCCATTTGCTCAGGCCCTTTGAGTAAGCCACATTATTAGCCAGTCTCCAGGATTACGGGATGAACAACATCATTCCACTGCTTAATTTACTACAACACTTGTGGGAAACGATGGCTGGTCAGGTCACTGGAGACATAGCACCGCCATTTCAAAGCCACATGAGCCCTGTGGGGGCTGAACTGGAGGAGGAGAAGGAGGGGGAGGGCCACAGTGGAGCACAGTTTAGGTTTTGCAAAATGGACGGTTTTTCTAGTCATCTGACATTAAAGGAGGAGCAGGAGCAGCCAGAGGAGCTAGAGGGTTATGAACTTATGAGGAAAGCTATACAGAAGACCCAGACACACCGTGGCAGTATGCAGTGGAGATCGAGGCAGGGAGCCCCTCCGAGTCACTTGCACAAATTGCACGATGCATGCTCACTTGCTTGCGTAGTGACCGCCAAATTGTCACTATTAGGCAGCGGGATGACTTCTGGCTCTCCACTTTTTTGGACTCTCGCTAATGGCAAAAAAAATGAGGCTCTTTTTTTACACCCAATGAGAGGTAGTACTAACTGACCTACTACAGAGACATCCTTCGTAGTCAGTTGGCCAATGCCTATCTGCGGCATCATCCATCCTCTTGCAGGTCTGACTCGGGGGCCCTCTGCACTCGCCTTCCACTGCCATAGCTGCTGGGGAGGGGAGGGGTGGAAAGAGCAGTACCAGCTCCATCAGCAGCAGCCTGAGTCTACAGTCGCTGATGAGTAGCTTTCTTCACCGGCATAGTGAAGCAACTCATCAGCAGCAGGTAGACCTGGAGCAGGACATGAACCAGCAGGTGGTGGCATACCTTGACATGCCAACAACCATTGAAGATCCATTGGACTTCTGGGCAGCCAAACTTGATTGGTTGCCACAACTAGCAGAGTTTGCCCTGGAAAAGTTTTCCTGCCCGGCCAGTAGTGTGTCATCAGAACGGGTGTTGATGTGATGCAAAGACCTCTAAAAGGTGGAAGGGAACAACGTATGGTTTATTGTAACCGGTGGGGGTAAAAACTTCCCCTGTAAGGCCCTACTTTCACATTATAAATTCCCTTTTTGGCAAGTGTTACTAGCCCTAAAAAGGGCGGCCCCACACAGGAACCTCTCCCTATTTCATCCTACAAACACTGCCATTTCACAAATCGGCAAATCGGCTGAATCAAATTTTTCAAAAATGTGTTCCCCTCTAGTCACGATACTCTGGCCCCTGTATTGTGAGTCATCAGACACAGAGCGATCTTTGCTCGGTGCATCTGATGACCAGTGGGTTCTGCAGCAGAGATTGCAGGGGTCCCCAGTGTCGGAACCCCCCGTGATCAGACATCTTATCCCCTATTCTTTGGATAAGGAATAAGATGTTCTTTGGGTGGAGTACCCCTTTAACCTCTTAAGGACCCAGGACGTACGGGGACATCCCCGCACCATGGGCTTTAAGGACCCAGGACGTCCCCGTACGTCCTGGCGTTTTCCGGTCCCTGCCGCGCACCGGGCAGAGATCGGAACTGGATGCCTGCTGAAATCCTTCAGCAGGCATCCAGGGCAAACGCCGAGGGGGGCCATGCAGATCGCCGCAAATCGCAAGGGAAATCGCCCTTGCGATCTGCGGCGATACCGGGCGATACAGCCAGGACCATGCTAAGGAATAGGAGCGAGGTGGCAAGCCTGCCACCTCCTCCTATACCCTGCGATCTGTCGGTTAGTTAACCGACCAATCGCAGGAGGGGGGGCGGTTACTTCCTCCCGTCCTGCCCGGCCCCTTGAAGTCCGGAGAGGACGGGAGGAAGACCGGAGGACGGGGGAGTGCTGGGGCCCGGCCCCGGTACTTACCTCGTCCCTGAAGACCCGGATCCCGGCGATGAAGATGGCGGCGGCAGCGACAGGTGAGTAGATCTTCAGCCGCGGTCGGGCCCTTTACAGAAATACAGAAAAGCGACATGCATTGCTGTAATGGGACCCTGTAAACTACAACTCCCAGCATGCCCAGACAGCCCTTGGTGTCTAGGCATGCTGGGAGTTGTAGTTTTGCAACATCTGGAGGTCCACAGTTTGGAGACCACTGTGCCCTTCCAGATGTTGCAAAACTACACATTCTCAGCATGCCCTTACTGTCCAGGCATGCTGGGAGTTGTAGTTCTGTAACATCTGGCCCTTCAGATGTTGCAGAACTACAACTCCCAGCATGCCTGGACAGTTTTGACATACTGGGAGTTGTAGTTTTGCAACATCTGGAAGGGCACAGATTGGGAACCACTGTATTAGTGGTCTGCAAACTGTAGTCCTCCAGATGTGGCAAAACTACAACTTCAAGCATGCTGGGAGTTGTAGTTCGGCAACATCTGGCTCTAAAGATGTTGCCGAACTACTACTCCCAGTATGCCTGAGAATGTTTGGGAGTTGTGGTTTTGCAACAGCTGGAGGCACACTGGTTGGGAAACATTGTCTGCTTCCTAACTCAGTGTTTCCCAACACGTGTGCATCCAGCTGTTGCAAAACTATAACTACCAGCATGCACTGAGGCTGTGCATACTGGGAGTTGTAGTTTTGCAACAGCTGGAGGTCCCCCCCCTGTGAATGTACAGGGTACACTCACATGGGCAGGGGCTTACAGTGAGTATCAGGCTGCAAGTTTGCCATGCAAAGCTCAAACTCTCAGCGGGAAACTTGCTGTAATTCCCGGCCCATGTGACTGTACCCTAAAAACACTACACTACACTACCACAAAATAAAATAAAAAGTAAAAAACACTACATATACACATACCCCTACACAGCCCCCCTCCCCTCCCCAATAAAAATGAAAAACGTCTGGTACGCCACTGTTTCCAAAATGGAGCCTCCAGCTGTTGCAAAACAACAACTCCCAGTATTGCCAGACAGCCGTTGACTGTCCAGGCATGCTGGGAGTTTTGCAACAGCTGGAGGCACCCTGTTTGGGAATCACTGGCGTAGAATACCCCTATAACCCCCCTATGCAAATCCCTAATTCAGGCCTCAAATGCACATGGCGCTCTCACTTTGGAGCCCTGTTGTATTTCAAGGCAACAGTTTTGGGACACATATGGAGTATCGCCGTACTCGGGAGAAATTGCCTAACAAATCTTGGGGGTCTTTTTCTCCTTTCACCCCTTAGGAAAAGGTGAAGTTGGGGTCTACACCAGCATGTTAGTGTAAAAAAATACACTAACATGCTGGTGTTGCCCTATACTTTTCATTTTGAAAAGAGGTAAAGGGGAAAAAAGCCCCCCAAAATTTGTAACGCAATTTCTCCCGACTACGGAGATACCCTATATGTGGGCATAAAGTCCTCTGGGGGCGCACAACAAGGTCCAGAAGGGAGAGTGCGCCATGTACATTTGAGGTGATTTGCACAGGGGTGGCTGATTGTTACAGCGGTTTTGACAATCGCAAAAACAAAAAAACAACACATGTGACCCCATTTCGGAAACTACACCCCTCACGGAATGTAATGAGGGGTGCAGTGAGAATTTACACCCCACAGGTGTCTGACAGATCTTTGGAACAGTGGGCTGTGCAAATTAAAAATGTTGTACAGCCCAAGATCTGACAGACACCAGTGGGGGGTAAAAGCTCACTGTACCCCTTGTTACGTTCCTCAAGGGGTCTAGTTTCCAAAATGGAATGCCATGTGGGGGTTATTTTGCTGTCCTGGCACCATATGTGCTTCCTAAATGCGACATGCCCCCCGAGCAAAATTTGCTCTCAAAAAGCCAAATATGACTCCTTCTCTTCTGAGCATTGTAGTTCGCCCGTAGTGCACTTCAGGTCAACTTATGGGGTACCTCCATACTCAGAAGAGATGTGTTTACACATTTTGGGGGGTATTTTCTGCTATTAACCCTTGCAAAAATGTTAAATTTGGGGGGGAAACACACCTTTTAGTTAATTTTTTTTTTTTTTTTTACGTATGCAAAAGTCATAAAACCCTTGTGGGGTATTAAGGCTCACTTTATTTCTTGTTACGTTCCTCAAGGGGACTAGTTTCCAAAATGGTATGCCATGTGTTTTTTTTTGCTGTCCTGGCACCATAGGGGCTTCCTAAATGCGACATACCCCCGAGCAAAATTTGCTCTCAAAAAGCCAACTATGACCCCTTCTCTTCTGAGCATTGTAGTTCACCCATAGTATACTTCAGGTCAACTTATGGGGTACCGCCATACTCAGAAGAGATGGGGTTACAATGTTTGGGGGGTATTTTCTGCTATTAACCCTGGCAAAAATGTGAAATTTGGGGGGAAACACACATTTTAGTGAAATTTTATTTTTATTTTTTTACATATGCAAAAGTCGTGAAACCCCTGTGGGGTATTAAGGCTCACTTTATTCCTTGTTACGTACCTCAAGGGGTCTAGTTTCCAAAATGGTATGCCATGTGGGGGATTTTTGCTGTTCTGGCACCATAGGGGCTTCCTAAATGCAACATGCCCCCCAAAAACCATTTAAAAAAAACGTGCTCTCCAAAATCCCCTTGTCGCTCCTTCCCTTCTGAGCCCTCTACTGCGCCCGCCGAACACTTTACACAGACATATGAGGTATGTGCTTACTCGAGAGAAATTGGGCTACCAATATAAGTATACATTTTCTCCTTTTACCCCTTGTAAAAATTCAAAAATTGGGTCTACAAGAACATGCGAGTGTAAAAAATGGAAATTGTGAATTTTCTCCTTCACTTTGCTGTTATTCCTGTGAAACACCTAAAGGGTTAAAATGCTGACTGAATGTCATTTTGAATACTTTGGGGGGTGCAGTTGTTATAATGGGGTCATTTGTGGGGTATTTCTAATATGAAGACCCTTCAAATCCACTTCAAACCTGAACTGGTCCCTGAAAAATTGTGAGTTTGAAAATTTTGTGAAAAATTGGAAAATTGCTGCTGAACTTTGAAGCCCTCTGGTGTCTTCCAAAAGTAATAATATGTCAATTTTATGATGCAAACATAAAGTAGACATATTGGAAATGTGAATAAAAATAAATATTATTTGGAATATCCATTTTCCTTACAAGCAGAGAGTTTCAAAGTTAGAAAAATGCAAAATTTTCAAATTTTTCATAAAATTTGGGGATTTTTCACCAAGAAAGGATGCAAGTTACCACAAAATGTTACCACTATGTTAAAGTAGAATATGTCACGAAAAAACAATCTCGGAATCAGAATGATAAGTAAAAGCATCCCAGAGTTATTAATGTTTAAAGTGACAGTGGTCAGATGTGCAAAAAATGGCCGGGTCCTAAGGTGTAAAATGGCTGGGTCCTTAAGGGGTTAATCTCTGGTGATATATGCAGTACATTAATCTGGTGCTTTGTAGTTAGCACAAGGAAATACATTGCATGGATGGTACAGACTCAGGAGCTGGGCCTACCCGATCCCCAAGAGGTGTTAAATTTATATTACAGCTGATACTCTACTACAAGCTGATCCTAGACAAAGGTAGGGAACTGCATCTGTTCTGCCATCGGCACCCTCCAAAACAATCATGGGGTGCTGATGGAATTCCATAGTGGGACTAAATAAATAAATACAAAATGTATTAATGAAAAAAAAAGCTCAACTCCATCATAGTGCATGGAGTTGGTGACAACACATGGACAGGCATGGTGTTGTTTTCAAGAGGAAGCAGTCATGTTTTTTTGTTTATATTTAACCCCTAGAGGGCACAGGATGGTTATCCTGCTGATGTCCACCATTAACCCTTTAGATGTGGGGATCAGTACTGATCATGGCATCTAAAACAGTTGCAGGTCTCTGGCGCACTCTTCGGACTACTGCAGCGTGATTGTGTGGGTCCGATAAATGAAGATGTGTCCCGAGGTCTCTTACCCTCCTCTGTGCCAATCTCTGGGAATCCTCTTGTATAATCTGTAATCAGGAAGGCTGTACAAATAGACTGCCGAAATTACTGATTAGTGCTATGCCATTGCATTGAAAGAGTGCTCTTATTGGTCCCCTTTAAAAACTTTAAAAAAACTTAATTAAATTTATATTAATAACAATTTATGTTACCCCCCCCTTCCCCTTTAAAATAATGTTAATGATCCAGTACAGTGAACAGCCTAAATATAGATAAATACCAAAGTCCAAAATTTCAAATTTTCGGTCACGTCACATCTCAGAAAAAAAGAATGGAACAAAAAGTGATCAAAAAGTCATATACCTAGCAATGATAAAACCTACAGTTCAAGATGCAAAATATGAGCCCTAATACAGCCCTTTATATGGAAAAATATGAAAAGAACAACTTTAAGCATACTCATTTTGTTTAAAAAGTCTGACTTTTCTAACAGAAAAGCATGGGTATTATATTAATTGCATCGTAAAGTGAACTGTGTAAAAAGGAAACCCCCCAAAATTAGCAAAGTAGTTATTTTTTTTCACTTTCCCTTGACAAATAATAATTTTTTTCATTGAGCTGTACATTTCATAGTAAAATAAAAGGTGTCATTACAAAGTACAATAGTTCACACACAAATAAAAGCCCTCATATGGGTCTGTGGATGGAAAAGTTACAGCTCTAAAAAGCCAAGTGGAAACAACTAAAACGCAAAAAAGAAAATTGGCTTTGTCCTCAATACCAAAATGGGCTGTGTCCTTAATGTGTACCTGTAATTTCTCCTCTGAAGACTTCATCTTTAATTTGCAGTACTCACAGAGCTGGTGGGCAGATTTCCTCCCTCCATAGACTTGTATTGCTTGTCTTGCAGACACAGGACAAAACTGAACTAAGCTAACATGAGAAAGGAGCTTTTTTTTCCCCCCCAATAATATATATTACAAAGTTTCTTACCTCCTATGTGGTGTCCCAGCACCAAAGGTAGCACCAGTATCCTTGCTGTCTATATGTTGGGCCCACTGCTCCACTGTCTGACCTATTACACTGTGATATATTGTTGTGTTATGTATTCATTCATGTACTGTACCTTTAAGGGATTGTGACAGAGTGATCAGGTGACCCTGATGCCCCCATGGGGGACTCCTAATCCTAGCCTTATGTAGTGTAGGGGAAGGACAGTTCTTTTTTTTTTTTTGTGATTTAGCAGAGGAGGTTAAGAGTTGCAGTAAGGAGTGAAGGTACCGAGAGGAGAGGCCTAGGGAGAAAAAGACTACAAAATTCCACAGCCACACTAATCTCAGGAAAAAAACTGACGCACAGATGAACGTCAAAGCCTGACAGTAAGCAAAGCTTTTGGGAAAAATTTCTTCGTCAGTCAGTCAAGTTAAGTGTTTCAAGTCAGCATGTGCTGCTAATAATCTAAAAGCTGTGTTCAACAGCAACTACAACTCATAGCAAGCAACAGGCTCCCCTACTTCCACTCTGCCCATCCCTCTACCCAAAAGACTGTACTACTGTACTAGATCTGATACTTCCAGTAACAGTAAAGATAGTTATCTGTAACCTTGCATCGGTGTATTCATTACCCTGCCCCAGGAGAAATTTCATCCTCGGACCGTGGAGGTTAACGGTGCCCTGGCATCACAAACTACACCTTACCCACTGCATTTCATCACTACAATCATCTCCCGGTGGGCACCACATCTACACTATTAACCCCTTCCCACAAATGGGCCTATATATACGTCCATTTTTTCGGAGACTTGCTGCAAATGGACATATATATATACATCCATTCACAATCACGGCACTGCAGGTGTGCGGGCGGTGATCGGCGGCAGGACCCGTGGCAACTGTCAGGAACGGAGCGGCACTCCATTATTCAACCCAGACGATGAACACCGTAAAAAAAAAAATTTATGAAAACCTTGCCAAATTTATGACTTTATATCATACCACCTTTGTAAAACTAAAATAAAAAGTGATCAAAATGTCCCATGTACCCCAAAATAGTAAAAACTAAAAATATCAAAAATGTCAACTCCTCACGGAAATTTACAAATCAAACAACATTGTCGATATAAAAAAAAAATACAGCTCTCAGAAAATAGTGATGCACTAACAAGATTTTTTTTAGTCAAAAATTGATTTTATAAAAAGTAATAAACCATCAAATAAAGTACATAAATGAGATATCGCCATAATTGTACGGACATGGAGAATAAAATTACCATGTCATTGATACTGCATGGTGAACACTGTAGAAAAAAAATATTATAATCTTGCCGAAATGACTGCCTCACTAAAAATTTTAAAAAATTGATCAAAATGCCAGACATACCCCAAAATAGTATTATTTTAAACCACTACTTATCCCGCAAACAATAAGATCCCACACAGCTCCATTGGTAAAAAAAAAAATAAAAAAAAATTGTGATGTAAATGGAATAAACCATAAAAACGTATATAAATTAGGTATCATCATAATCGTATTGAGCGGCAGACAAAAAAAAACATGTAACTTATACTGGATGAAAAATGACACTAAAAAAAAAAAAAAAAAAAAACAATAGCAGAACGGATTTTGTTTTATTCATACCACCTCATAAAATATGGAAAAAAAGCAATCAGAGTGTCACATGTACCTCAAAATGGTATCAATGAAAACATCAATTTGTCTCACAAAAATTTTTTGGAACCCAAAGGCCCCTGCATCTTGATAAGATGTTTACAAAATATATGTTACAGTTAGTGCTGCGGTCAGACTTGCTGACCGCAAGCACATCCCTGTCTTTGCTGCCGGCGCTGCTGCGGTTCACATCCCGCAATGCAAACGCATGTGATTGCTGGGGGACGAGTCGTATCAGGGGTAGCAACCTGGCTGCCACCTGCCGCAGCAAGTCCTTCCCGCATTACGGCAGGCTCTGGTGAAATCCAGTTGCACCTTAGACTCCGCTCCCTGGTATGGCCTACGCCATCTCCTCACAGGTCAGTGGATCCCCCTCACCACAGCTGTAACAGTAAGATCCGGCCATCTGCCGAATGTTTTTGACCTCCCTTCTATTGTGGCCCCAGCAAATTGCACAACAAGCACAGCAGTTGAATTAACTGTCCGCGATGATGCAGCATCTCCTCACGGTCCAGTAGCAGTAACTACAGCAGCAGCAACAGCCACAACCTGCTCCATTGGTTCCACCAGTGTCTGCAGCATCCGTTGGTCCCAATCTTCGTTTATCCCTGCAGACGAAGTATGAAGGGGATCCTAAATTGTGCAGGGTATTCGTGACCCATGCATGCATGTCAAACTGATGGCCTTATGGAACGTGCCAAGGTTTCCTTTGTGGTTAGTCTGCTCTCTGGTAAGGGTCTGGCCTGGGCCACTCCTCTCTGGGACAGAAACGACCCGGTGACTACCAACCTGCAAGCTTCCCTCTCAGAATTCTGCAGTGACTTTGAAGAGCCTGCTCGGTCTTCCTGAACCTCTGCCAAGGGGATTCTTCTGTTGGCGAGTATGCAGTCAAATTTCACACCCTGGCTTCTGAACTTGACTGGAATAATGCAGCCCTTTATGCCACCTTCAAAAAAGGCCTTTCCAGCAGGGTCAAAGACGCTTTGCCCGCACGGGATCCTCCTTCTACCTTGAGTGAACTCGTTCTCCTGTCCACTCGTATTCATGTGCGGTTTGCCGAGGGGAAAGAGTAAATTCATCTCGATCAGGAACCTGCTTGTACTCGTCATTTCCCTTGACTGGCACTGGTGTTCCAGCGGACTCCTCTGTCACCTGCCTTACCTCTTGCTGAAGAATCTATGCAAGTGGACCGCACTCACGTGTCACAGCATGAGAGGTCTCAACAACATGAGGAACATCTTTGCCTCTATTGTGCCAATCCAGAACATTTCCTCAAAGATTGTCCTCTTCGTCCTTCTTGTCTGGGAAACGCATGCACCTACGGCACGTTAAAGAGGCATCCCTAGGTGAGAATTTCTCCTCTTCTCGTTTGTTTATGCCAGTCCAAATCTTCACCTCTTCCAGGACTTTGTGTCAAGCCTCTGCTTTCTTGGACTCTTGTTCAGGAGGGAAATTCATCAATGCATCCTGGGTCCACAAGCATCGTCTTCCGGTGACACTGCTCAGCAAACCCCTATACATTTTCTCCATCAACGGTGAAAGTTTGAACCTCGCGGTACAATACCGCACGGATCCTCTGACAATGCACGTGAGAGTTTTAAACAAAGAAAAGATCATGTACTATATGCTTCCTTTTGTACTACTGCGATTCTCTTGGGTTTACCTTGGTTGCAACTTCACGCACCGGCTCTCAATTGGCAAACTGCTGAAGTCAAGGCTGTCAAAATTTCTGCCTGTGTGCACCGCAATTGAAGCGCTCTCTTCCTTCACCTTCTTCTCTGCCAGGTCTGCCCTCTCCTTATCAGGACTTTGCTGATGTGTTTTGCGAGAAACAAGCCGAAAGCCTTCCTCCACTTCGACCCTATGATTGTACTATTAAGCTTTTACCTGGAACCACACCTCCCCGGGGAAGAATCTGCCCTCTCTCAGTGCCAGAAATGCAAGCTATGTCTCAGTATCTGGAAATCCTCCTCCCCTGCCAGAGCTGGATTCTTTTTTGCGGAGAAGAAGGATGGCTCTCTTCGCCCCTTGCATTGACTACCATGGTCTCAATAAAATTACCATCATGAATCAGTATCCTTTACCTCTCATTTCTGAGCTCTTTGACTGTCTGCGGGGCACCAAGGTCTTCACCAAATTGGATCTGCGAGGAACATATAATTTAATCAGGATTCGAGAAGGGGAAGAATGGAAGACAGCTTTTAATACACGTGATGGGCACTTTGAGTACTTAGTGATGCCTTTTGGACTCGTAACGCCCCGGCTGTCTTCCAAGAATTTGTTAATGACATCTTTCGGGACCTTCTTTACACTTGTGTCGTGGTCTATTTAGATGACATCTTCATCTTCTCCCCCAACTTGGAGGTGCATTTCACTCATGTGCACCAGTTCTTACGTCGCCTATGGAATAATCAACTTCATGCTAAACTCGAGAAATGCCTCTTTGAGAAGACGAGTCTTCCGTTCCTGGGTTACATTGTCTCTAGCCAAGGCCTCTAGATGGATCCAGTCAAGTTGTCTTCGGTACTCAATTAATATACCTAGAGCCTATTTGGTGATTTTCTAATAAACTGGATATTTTCAGTCCGCACAACGTCTGAACCCCTGGCAGGCCAGATGGTCTCTTTTCTTTTCCCGGTTTAATTTCTTTATTCATTTTCGACCTGCGGACAAGAATGTCAGAGCTGATGCTCTCACTAGAGCTTCTGAAGCAAAAGGTCTGGACTCTGCTCCTCGGCATATTTTTTTCCTAAATGCATGATTACGGTGGCACCTGTTGTTCTTCAACAAGTCCTTCCAGGGAAGTATTTTGTGCCTCCTCGTCTGAGACGCAAAGTGTTGTATTGGGGCCATTCTTCTTTACTAGCCTGGCATGCTGGAGTACGGAAGTCCATTCAATTGATCACCCATCATTACTGGTGGCCGAACCTGGAGAGTGATGTCACTGATTTTCTACATTCCTGTACTACCTGTGGCCATGACAAGACTCCTCGGCTCAAGCCTACGGGTCTTTTACTTCCTTTGCCTATCCCGGAGTGCCCTTGGTTTCACATTGCTTTGGACTTTGTCACCGATCTGCCTCCCTCCTGCAACAACAAAGTCATTTGGGTGGTCGTTGATCGTTTTTCCAAGATGGCTCATAGATGGGTTAAACAATGCAAAGTTTGTTCAAATGACAGTGCCTATTTAAAGTGGTAAGTATCATAGCCACATCCTTATTTCCATATTCAAACACAGTAAAACATTACATGATTTTCGAGTGACATATGTGACATATGCTTCTAGTATGTTTAGACAGAGGTGCAGTGGGAGTTCAGTTCCTCTATTGCTTTATGACTTAAAGATTTTACAACATGTTGTAAACATTTTTTTATTTTTATTTAAATCAGCAATGCTGACTTCCTTTGTTTCTGTCACTCTGCCTGGTGTGAATATGTAATGTTTTGTAGGTGGAATATTCATTTATATGTAAACTGAGTATAACAGTACTCCATGTGTTACTGGAATAAGAAGATATGCATACTGCATATATCATTTGCTAAACATAAGGGGGTGTGCTTTAGTATTGCTTAAGAAAATCAATGATGTTATTATAAGGCTAGAGTCATGCATAGCATTTTTTTGTAATACTGCCACTTCTTCATGCCTTCTAAACAAATAATGCATAGTGCAGTGTCTACCAGCTGTTGCAAAACTTCAACTCCTAGCCTGCCCGGACAGCCAAAGGCTGTCCGGGCAGGCTAGGAGTTGTAGTTTTGCAACAGCTGGAGTCATCCTGGTCAGGAAACACTGACATAGGGAAATGGAAACTTCTCTCTTTCATCTGAATATATGACTTACTGGGTTACGTTTACCAGTACAGTGGTCCCTGAGGTTTCAATATGAATTGATTCCAGGATGATCATTGTATATTGAAACCATTGTATGTTAAGACCATAACTCTATGGAAACCTGGCAATTGGTTCTTAAACCCTGAAAATTTCATCTAAAAATAGGAAAAAGAGTGGATTAAAGGGCTACTCCAGTGGAAAACTTTTTTTTTTTTTTTTTTGGTGCCAGAATGTTAAACAGATTTCAAAATCCTATTTAAAAATCATAATCCTTCCAGTACTTATCAGCTGCTGTATGCTCCACAGGAAGTTGTATATTTATTTTCTGTTTGGCCACAGTGATCTCTGCTGACACCTCTGTCTGTGTCAGGAACTGTCCAGAGCAGGAGAGGTTTGCTCTGGGGATTTGCTTTTACTCTGGACAGTTCCTGACATGAACAGAGGTGTCAGCAGACAGCACTGTGGTCAAACTGAAAAAAAACTATACAACTGCTAAGTACTGGAAGGATTAAGATTCTTAAATAGAAGTAATTTACAAATCTGTAAATTACTTCTATTTAAAAATCTTACAATAATTTAAAAAAACAAAATGTTTTCCACCAGAGTACCCTTTTAAAGAAAAATAAGTAGACAACTAATACAGATAAAGCAAGTCCTTACTAGTGTTGAGCGGCATAGGCCATATTCGAATTCGCGAATATTCGCGAATATATGGATGAATATTCGTCATATATTCGCGAATATTCGCATAGTCGTTATATTCCCGTTTTATTTTCGCATATGCGTAAATCCGCATATGCGAAAATTAACATATGTGAATATTAGCCCATACGAAATTAACACCCGCGAAAATTTGCATATGCGAAAATTAGCATATGCTAATTTTCGCATATGCGAATGTTTGCACACCAGTCTCTCACAGTAGTATTAGAGCCTTCTTTACACCACACAAGCTGGAAGCAGAGAGGGATGATCACTGTGATGTGTACTGTGAAGAGGAAAAAAAAAAAAAACGAATATTCGTAATTACGAATATATAGCGCTATATTCGCGAAATTCGCAAATTCGCGAATATGCGATATTCGCGAATAATATTCGAATTGCGAATATTCGTGAGCAACACTAGTCCTTACATATAAAAGTAAGAAAGAGCTGTTGGGAGCTGTAGAGGACAAAAACCTCCTTAGGGTCTTGTACAGTACACACAGTGTCCCAAAAAAGTAAAATGGAGCCGCCCTCACCTGGTGTCCAAAGGAGCAACTAACCGTGGCATAGGTAAACAGTAGCACATAACATGTAGTATCTCCCTGTACTGTAGGGGGCGCTACCAGACAGCCAGTCAGTGCATACACTTCAGTAATACAGGTGTTTTACCAGTAAAATGCCCATTTTGATTGGTCAGTTGTTCCAGCCTTTGACACATTTCGCAGATCTGGACTGTTTGTAGCATTGTATGTTGAGTCTGGTTTTAAGCTACAATGGTCAGGAAAAGATTAGTAATGGTCAAGTAAATATTGTAACCTGAGACCATTGTAAGGAACACTATAGGAACAACAGTTTACACAAAGGCACCATGTCATTTGGTAGATATTTCATTTGTCGTTATTCAAGTCATACCAACCATACCAATGTCCTTATGCAGCTTCATGGATGTCATACATTAGTCTGTTAGTGTTTCAAGCCCCAGAATTATCTATAATAAATTTATAAGTTTTGTTGTAATATTTATTTTTCAATTTCTTGTTGCTGAGATTTTATTAACCTCTTAAGGACGTGGGGCATATGCATACGCCATGCATCCCGAGTCCTTAAGGACGTAGGGTGTATGCATACGCCCATGGGAATTCTGGTCCCCGCCGCTAGCCGGTTGGGGACCGGACTGGGGTGCCTGCTGGAATCATTCAGCAGGCATCCTGGCACAACGCCAAGGGGGTTCCTAAGACACCCCCCCCCCATGTCGGTGATTGCAGAAAATTGCATTTAAATTCAGACATGCAATTTTCTGCTATTCCGGGCTGAACGGGTCTCTGGTGACCCAATAACCCGGAAAATAGGGATGATCGGAGCTGTCAGTAACAACCCTGATCATTCTGAGGGCTAGGAGTGAGGTCGCAGTGCTGCGATTTCCTCCTATCCCCTGCCATTGGTCAGAAATTAATTCTGACCAATTGCAGCTCACGACCATTCTGCCCACCCCTGGATGTCAGGCAGAACAGGGGGGGGGGGGAGAGAAGATGGAGGCCGGTACCTGGAGGAGAAGATGCGTGGGGACCGCCGATCGTCGCTGGAGACAGCGGAGATCTCAGCGCAGGTAGGGAAGCGACGGTGGGGGGGGGGAGTAAGGGGGCAGTAAGCGATATTTACTGCTGCCCTTCCTAGTGGGTGCCAAACTGCAACTCCCAGCATGCCCAGACAGCCAAAGGCTGTCTGGGCATGCTGGGAGTTGTAGTTTTGCAACATCTGGAGGGTGACAGTTTGGAGACCACTGTTACAGTGGTGCCCAAACGGTAGCCCTCCAGATGTTAGCAAACTACACCTCTCAGCATGCCTAGACGGCCCAGGCATGCTGGGAGTTGTAGTTCTGTAACATCTGTCCCTTCAGATTTTGCAATTTTCATGAAATTTTTGAAAATTGCCGCTCTACTTTGCATAATGCTAACATAAAGTGGACATATTGTATTTGTGAATAAAAATAACATTTATTTGGAATATCCATTCAAAGTTTTTCACCAAAAAAGGATGCAAGTGACAACGAAAATTTACCACCAAAATAAAGTAGAATATGTCACGAAAAAACACTCTCAGAATCAGAATATTTGGTAAAATCGTTTTAGAGTTATTAATGCGTAAAGTGACGGGGGTCAGAATTGTGAAAAAGTGCTCAGTCCTTAAGGTGAAAAAGGGCTGCGTGCTTAAGGGGTTAAAATATGCCGTTCACGTCCTAGAATAAAGCAAAAAAACATGTGACTGTTCTAAGTAGCATTCACTGCAGCTGTGGCATTGCTTGCATGCCTTAGATGGATGGTACATATAAGTTGCATTCTCTGTTGAAAATATGCCAGGATTTCAGGGAGGCGGTATCCTGTTGTGCGATTCCATCATCAAATTGTTTTACTATATTTGACATTGTTTTCATTTGACGGGAAGCAATGAAGCTAAATAAAAACCACTGGGAAACATTGGAGGGCATGTAAAACGGCTCATACGCTGCTCCGCATTCAAGGAGGGAAAGGGAACAAACACAGGAAACAGCAGCATGTGCTAAACTGGAGTCTACTTCATGTGTATGACTGGAATCTGTTTGCTTTGAGTGTCAGGTAGGGACAGTAAATATTGGACCCTATCCAGGTCTGTATTCTCCGCGTGTTTCTTCTTGGGTATGAGTGTCACACATTCTTTAGCTGGAAATGGAAATCCCACGTGGTTTTGTTTCTCATAATAAGAAAATATTACAGTGGGAAAAATAAAAATACAAAAAACTGCCTATAACAAAACAATAGAAAAGTGTCTTAATAAATACGCTTAAGTGTTTAAGTTCAGTGAGCAACTTTACCATTTATTCTTTTTGTTCAGGACATTAGGGAGTCCCAGTTCACAGAAACCCCCTCCTATAAATATGATACTGAAAATGCAGTTTTAAAGATTGGGAAAGGGTTATGCTATTCAAAGTAGAGACCACTGACAGGGCTCAGAGTAGGGACAAGTAGATCTTGATGTTAGACCCCAAATAAGACCAAATAAGTATTTTCCATGTAGAAGAATTTGGTCACTCCTCCCCTGGTCGGAATATAATATAATATAATATATATATATATATATATATATATATATATATATATATATAGTTAAAGTATGACGGCAGCACACCAAAGTAGTGAATCAATAAAGTGTTATTTTATTCCAGGGATATAGAGACAACGTTTCAGCGGTCTCTCACCGCCATTTTCAAGTGAAAATGGCGGTGAGAGACCGCTGAAACGTTGTCTCTATATCCCTGGAATAAAATAACACTTTATTGATTCACTACTTTGGTGTGCTGCCGTCATACTTTAACTATCAAGAGGAACCAGAGCACCGAGGTTCAATTGTGCCTGCACCCACCTCACCCAAACTGGATGTGCTGCTTTATATGGACTGTATATATATATATATATATATATATATATATATATATATATATATAATTTTGTAGCCTTAAATGTTCTACAGGAACATTTTTTATTTTCTGGTTATGTCCCTCTGTTCCTCAGATATAAGACTTTTATTTTTTGGTTTACTATCTGCCCTTCTTCCTGAATAGTCAAAGGGGCAATAACTTTTATCAAATAATGGGGTGAATAATAGACTTTAGGGTTGGGGGGTGAAAATTGATTCATGACCCCCTTAGCCTCATAATCATATCCTTTATGACTGAATAACAACCCTTAGCCTTTTATTCACACCCCCTGATCCTGATGAACTCCCCTTTTTGCAATAAAGTTCCCGCCCCCTAGAAAATTCTATATATTGGGAATAGAGGGGCATAGCAACAAAATAAATCTAGTATTATAATCAGGGCATACCCCAGGTCTTCTTTAAAAGCTAAAACATGTTTAAGCCTATTTATTTCTGCAAAAAATAGATAAATACATTTATGAAAAAAGTATAATAAATAAGAATTGTTATCTTCTTTTCTTTTAATTGATATGAAATAGATGAAAAGTATTCCTCATAAAGCTAGACAGCTAGACAGAAGAGAATAACTTATAGTTACTTGTCTTTTTTTTCTTATAAAGGGCAAATAAATGTAAAAAATGTAAAAAATGTAAAAAAGAAAAAAAGCTATTAAAAAACAGTCATTTTGTCCTGTACTTCTTAATGTTGTTCTCTTTACTCTCAATGCTTAATCTGCAGAAAGTTGTGTATCCTCATAGAATTAATGTACTGAGCCCAACATATCTCCATCCCTGTTCCTCAGGATGGGAGACTCCTTCCTACTGCTGCCCTGGAGCATCCTTTTCCAGGATGCTGAACTGAAGAGATATCAGCACTTTTTCCTTAAAAAACATGCAAACTGTGAACAGCCCTTGACTCTGTGAACTGCACTCTTGATCGTGAGCATCCTGTGCGTAAAACTATTGTATTTCTGCCTGACAGTGTTGTGAGAGCTGTGATTAAAGTGTGCCAGCGTGAACAGAACATTCTCACTGTGCCTCTTCCAGGGACTTCAAATACTTCAAGCTCCTTTACTTAAACATGCACTAACATGGTTGCCTTGTACATCAAGAACATCAGCATGGTAACTATAGCTGGTGCTATTGTACATGTGGAAGAGGTGTTGGTAGGTTTACAGTTCACTTTTAGTGGTCAATGCAAATACAAAGAAAAAAGTATTCTGCTCACGCCTTCATGCACAGAGGTTCAGCGTCTTGACCATTCATTTGTCCGGGCACAATGCAGCTGGTTTGCATTGATATTAAATGGGCTCTGTCAAATTCAAAAACTTTTTATATGTTGTATATCTTGGCAGGACATTAAAGAGTACCTGTCATCAAACCATATTTTCTAAACTAACTCTATATTTTACTACATTTTTATTATATTCATTATATTCCCTAACTACCCCTAACACTTAAAAAAAATACTGAGCTTTAAAAAGCTCTGTATAATACCATTTTTCTTGCTCACATTGTGTAGGCTCCCAGCAGGAGAAAGTGGGTGTTCCCCAGCAGGCACAACATCTCTGAACTGATCAAAACGTGTCCCCCCATCCACCACACGGAGGTGGCCCCATATCGGATGGGACCCTAACACTCACCTCTGCTGGGTGGTATGCAGCCTCTGACTGGGTGACATGTTGGATCCACTATCAATCCAAACCACCTCCTGTGAAATAGGGGAGGGGATGCACGGCTACAGAGGGAGCCACTCATCCAAATTGCACAGCAAAAAAAAATTAAAAAAAATGTAGCCAGCACCTATACCCAATACACGGGTGCACTATTTCACAGGAGGTGGTTTGGTAGTGGATCCAACATGTCACCCACGCGTTCCGTCACTACATGGTGACTTGTTCAGAAACGCCCCTGAGGAAGTCACTATGCAGTGACGGAACGCGTGGGGTCCTGGCTGTCCTGTCCTGCACTAATATACGACTGCTCCTTCGTCTGTGGTTTGCCACTTATATTATTCATCTTGTTTACCCTTAGGATTTTGGGTATCTAGCATTTGTGTTAGTATTCTTTAAATTCATTTCTATGTGCATTCTTACAGTAGTAGCTATGATTCTTGTGATCCTGCAGGACAGGTTGGGCTAGGGGTTTCATGGCCCCTCCCCAAGTTGTGGTTTGCTCACCTTGTGAGCTTTTAATTGTTTTTAGATGTCCTTGTCGTCTCATCTAATTCCTATTTATGTGTTTGTAAAATAATTTTTTTTGTGTAATAAAGACACTTATATTTGTAATACCTTTTTAATGGGTGTGCACTTTTATGCAGTGATTTCTTTTTCTTCTGTATATATTTCATGTCACTGTCAGTAGCACCCCACTTATTACTGTGTTTGATTGAGCCCCCCCTCTACTCTCCTCTACAGGCCGGTCTATTGCGCGTCTAATTTATCAAAAGTTGCACGGCTCTTGATAGATTATGTGCACAGACTTCGGGATCTATGCTTTGGACTGTATTTAAACCTGCTCCAGCATGGTCTGACATTTCAGCGTACTTTCAGCCAATGCGATTTGTCGCTGAAAAGCCGCTTTTGATAAATTCAGTACCAATGCATTTTTCCGTCTAAAACAGACTAGAAAGCATCATGTTCTAAAAATCCTCTAGAGCAAAAGTCGCACAAATAAATCGCAGATATTTAGACTGATTTAGACAGGAAAAAAATTTAGACAGGAAAAAACTGTCTAAATCCTTTGATAAATATCCCCCCATGTCTTATAAAAAATGACACCTAGGGGGTCCCTATAATATCCAGGACACAATCCCATCTGGCTGCAGCAGCAACTTTGTCCCAGCTGAAGCAAAGGCTGGGATAAAGTCCAGTCAATGAGGTCAGGACTAGCACTCCTCTCTGCTCACTTCTGGTCTGTCAGACTACACCATGAAAAAAGAGAGGGGGTTACAGAACAGCCTGCAGTAATGAGATGAAGAGACCCAGGACAAAACAGCAAACTCAGGGAGGAAGTGAATTCATGGTGAGTGAGGGTGGGCTCAGTGCTTGCCTGGGACACACCCCTTCTTAAGCAATGGATTTCAGAATAAGGGAGCAGCACATATACTAATGTGCCACAAACAGGAAGTTAATATTACCAACCATTCCCATTTTATTAAGGTGTATCCATATAAATGGCCCACCCTGTATATATATATATATATATATATATATATATATATATATATATATATGTTTGTGTATGTAAAGGCATTATTTCATAATTTCTTTAATTTCATATGACTGGTACACTTTAATGAGGAATGAACAGGAAACTCCTACGGAGAGGGATTCAATACTCCAGATCTAGTCTTAAAGGAGTTATCCAGGAAGAGACAAACAGAGCAGATTCCTTAAAAAAAAACAGTGCCACACCTTTCGTCAGGTTATGTGTGGTATTCCAGCTCAGTTCCATTGAAGTGAATAGAGCTAAGTTGTAATACAACACACAACCTGAAGACAGGGGTGGCACTGTTTTTGGAAGAAATTAGCTCAGCTTTTCTATTAGTGGATCACCCCTTTACACAATCTGTTGTCTTTATTAAAAGAAAAAACAAACAAACAAGCTGAACTACAATCATAAAAAAAAGGGATAAAGCTATTTATCTTTCTGTGAACTGTATAACATTTCCCTGCACAGTAGGTGTATGGGAGTAACACTATGTAAGGCAGTGACCTCCAATCTGTGGACCTCCTCGGTTTGGAGACCCCTGATATTGAGAAAACCTGGGAAAACCAAAATACCATATATGTATATTTCTTTACACACATATACTGTATGCAGAAGGTTTCCATTCACATTACAAGTTTGCAGAATATTATAATGCACCACAGATTAATGTGAAAAAATGCAAGTATTAAGACAAGTGTTTCCAGGAACAGATCTATAAACTTGGATCTATCCCTGGAAATGAAGGTTCTTTTTCACCCACTCTAGCCGTGCAGCACCCTTTAATGTGCACTCAGAGTTAATGACGTGACTCACTACATCTAAAATCTAGCCAAGTATCTATATTTGTGTTAAGATTGGCGCAGCTCTTCATTATTATATGTATGTTATAGGGCTGTCATGTAGAAATGTATCATTAAGGGTGTACACTGTTCAGGTAGCGCTCTCAAGCAAAATGAGAGCAGTCTGTGCACCATGTCAGGCATAAGTCTCCTTCTTTGCCTGACATTAGTAGCACTGGAATGTAGAAGCCAATTCAACAGTACACATCCAGCTAGAAGAGAATAGAGGCACCTGGGCCCAAAGTTTCTTTCAGAAGCTCTGATATTAAAGGGGTTATCCAACATTAGGTGACTTTGGTACTTACCTGCCAGACAATAATGGACATGTTTAGAAAGGATCCATTGTTTCTAGATGGGAGGGGGGCTGACAGAGCATGTGCCCCAAGTTCTGGGTGCCGGGGGGGGGGGGCGTAGCCTACAAGGGTATTTAGGCCAACAAATGGAGAACTTGATACATGCTGATCTTTTGCAGATTCAGTGAACCTCATCACTACTCCTCCTCTGAAAAAGAAACATAAACAGTAAGTGATCAGCTCCATCAGCAGCTCCATATTGGGGATTATTTGCATGATGTGGATAGACTGTGTTGGGGCTCCCCATGTTATCTCATTGGAGCAACTAAATTGCCCGTCCTGTAGCGAAGGGGCAATTCCGCCGATCACTATTATGGACATCCCTGTGTCCCGAAAAATCTTTTCGGGACATAAGGATGCCCAGGTTACCTCTGTGCGGCTGTCTGCCCCACGTTAACTTTAAAAATGCAGGGGCCAACGGGAAGTAGCCGTAGGAAGTAGACGCCCGTGCATGCGCCCATGGCAACGGAGCGGAGCAGTGAGGAGGACGCGCGCGCATGGTAGGTAAGTGACCAGCGGGCAGCGGCAAGTCATCTTCAGTATTCCGACCACCGCTCCGGAGCGGTGGTCGGAATACTGAAGTGGGACAGTAGAACAGGCACACAGCCTCCAGCCATACACTGTATATGGCTGAAGGATGTATGTCTGTGGGGGGAAAATACTGCACCTAATGTGGGGAACTATACTACACCTAATGTGGGGAACCATACTGCACCTAATGTGGGGGAGCTATATTGCACCTAATATGTGGGAGCTATACTGCACCTAATGTGGGGGAGCCATACTGCAGCTAATGTGGGGAAGCTATTCTGCACCTAATGTGGGGGACTATATATTGCACCTAATGTGGGGGACTATATATTGCACCTAATGTGGGGAACTATGTACTGCACCTAATGTGGGGAACTATATACTGCACCTAATGTGGGGAACAATATATTGCACCTAATGTGGGGAACTATATACTGCACCTAATGTGGGGAACTATATACTGCACCTAATGTGGGGGCCTCGTATCGACGTTCGCTCACGTCGCGCTCCCAGAATTCAAGGGCCGGCGTTACTACGTCCTGATGCTGGCCCTAGAGTGTAACGTGCGTGAACATCAAGGGGGGGGGGCTCCATGTCCATTTTGCTTGGGGCCCCCCCATTTCCTTCAAATGGCCCTGCTCATGTGGATCAGGCACTTTCCATGTTTCCATTATGAATATCTATACTGTAACACAAAATCCTTTATATTCTTTGAAACAAATCATATAATCACAACCTTTTGCACTGGAATATTTCCTACAATAAAAGTAACAAAAAATAATCCTTACATTATTCTCAACTATCCTCGGTTCCCATCTATCATGATCCAGAATTTCTCCTGGACGAGCGTGTGATATATGGCTAAATACTACATCTTGGATGCTGTAATTTTACACTAGAGCATTATAATTCAGCTTTCTGCATTCCAAAACAACACCTGCTAGAAAAGGCTACACAAATCTAGCGGCCAAGTTTGGATGACTGCCTTCACATCCCGTGCATTGGCAATAACATATATAAAATGGAGCAGGTGTGAATTTTGACAACACATGCAAGTCCTGGGTGATCAGCTTTAAAAGTAAAGCATTTGTAACTTACCAATAATATTTGGCCAAATTTCCCTTTTTTTCTAATTTAAATGGGTCCCTCAGAACATTTATGTATGTATTTTTTGCATATTTTCAGAAATACAATAACGTATAGATTCTAATTTTCAGAACTTAGTTTTTTGTTATTTGGCCTAACCATTTACTGTCACACACAATGCACAATCCCAAGTACTTCATATAAATTATCTTTTAGTTGCAGTACATAAAATACTGGGAAATAAAAGTAAAACTTTTGCCAAAAAAACCTTTCAGATTTTCATTACAAAATACATGCAGCTAACCGTGCAAATGGATTTCATGATTTTAACGGTAGGAAATGAATAAAAAGTAATGTATTTCATGGAAAAAGCTAAATAGGACATCTATATTAGTGAAGTTTACGGATCGTCATTACAAACTTTTGGGATGCCGTAGTGACATTTGTTTTTTATTGGTGGACCTGTGTAATCATTTCTACAGTTTCTTGATATGCCTTTTTGTTCTCAAGATATGGGGGGTTTAATATATGTCTGACAATTTGGGAAATCAGTCATATGGGCGTAAACCTAATTTTAATAATGGGAGAAATAATCAGGTGATGGGAGGGATTATACAGTCAGGAGTGTGTATATGTTTATTAAACTAACAGGTTTTTAGTGTACTTTATGATCATGAAGTGCAAGCCCGCTAGCCAAGTCACGGCCACCTGTAAGTAGCGGATCCCTAACATCCCTAGCATAAAATGGCTTAGCACTGAGTGGCGACCACCACCGCCGCAACACCAGTGCACCCACAGGGGGAACAAACCACTGGCAGAGCAGCCCCAATGCCACTCAAACCAGTCCCTGGGCCGCACTTCCCCACAGATATGACGTCGCGGCAGCACCACACCAGTGTGAACAAGGTGTAAAAGCTCACTCACCATGTGCTCCCAGTAGGAGACTGGGAGGATGCCAGAAAGGAAGGGGCCCTATACAGCTTCCTGCTAATTTATATGGGGCAGAGTGCCGACCAAGTAAAAACAAAAAAACAAAAAAAAAAAACGGGGGGGGGGGGGGGGGGGGCGGCTGGGATAGAAAACACAATGTGAATTCAAATAGAGAAAACAGACATGGTCACACATCCACAACATGCACAATGATCTAATGCTTCTCATCAACATTTATTAAACTAACAGGTCGTTAGTGTAGTTTATGATCATGAAGTGCAAGCCCGCTAGCCACCTCACGGCCACCTGTAAGTAGTGGATCCCTAGCATAAAATTGCTTAGCACTGAGCGGCGACCACCACCGCCGCAACACCAGTGCCCACAGGGGTAACGACCCACTGGTAGAGCAGCCCCAGTGCCACTCAAACCAGTCCCAGAGGCGCAACCTGTCAGCAAACAGGTGTGTGATGATCAGCAAACCCTAAGCTATTTTGCAATAATCATATTTTTTTTTTCAAATTACCACAGGTTATCCTTAACCCTTTAAGGACCATTTTGACCTTAAGGACCAGGCCAATTTTCATTTTTGCACTTTGTTTTTTTCCTCCTCCCTTTCTAAAAATCATAAGGCTTTTAATTTTGCACCTACAGACCCATTTCGGGGCTTGTTTTTTGCCCCACCAATTGTACTTTGTAATCACATCAATCATTTAAAGAGTTATTCGGGACTTAACTAACTTTTAACTATCCTTTCCATTACGAAGAATTATGCTAGTTTTACATTTACTTGCTATACCGCGCTGCCATGGATCAAGTTAGTTAAGCCTGGAATACCCCTATAATAACAAAATCAACTGCAAAACCAAAAAATATATATTTGTGCGGTGAAATTGAAAAAAAAAAAACACCATTTTTTAAATTTTGGGGACTTCCGTTTCTACACAGTGCAATTTTCGGTAACAATGACACCTTATCTTTATTCTATAGGTCCATACGGTCACAAGGATACCTTATTTATATGGGTTTTATTTTATTTTACTATTTAAAAAAAAATGATAACTACATGCACCAAAATTAGTATATTTAACCCCTTAACAACGCAGGACGTATATTTACCCGGGTGACCCCGCGTCATATCGGGTCGGTCCCGGCAGCCATTAACGGCCGGGTCCCGCTGCTAATACAGGACATCACCCATCACGGTGATGCCCTGTATTAACCCTTCAGACGCGGCGATCAAAGTTGACCGCCGCGTCTGAAGTGAAACTGAAAGTATCCCGGCAGCTCAGTTGGGCTGTTCGGGACCATTGTGATGAAATCGCGACATCCTGAACAGCCTACAGGACACCAAGAGATCCAGGCAGGAGCAGTCAAGTGCCGATAACACTGATCAATGGCATATTAATACATGCCAGTGATCAGTGTAAAAGATCAGTGTGTGCAGTGTTATAGCCCCCTATGGGACCTATAACACTGCAAAAAAAAAAAAAAGTGTTAATAAATGTGATTTAACCCCTTCCCTAATAAAAATGTGATTTAACCCCTTCCCTAATAAAAATAAACTGTGTAAATAAAAATAAACACATGTAGTATGGCCGCGTGCGTAAATGTCCAAACTATAAAAATATATTGTTAATTAAACTGCACGGTCAATGGCGTATGCGCAAAAAGATTCCAAATTTCAAAATAGCGTATTTTTGGTCACTTTTTATAACATTAAAAAATAAATAAAAAGCGATCAAAAAGTCAGATCAAAACAATAATGATACCGATAAAAACTGCAGATCATGGTGCAAAACATGAGCCCTCAAACCGCCTTGTACGCTGAAAAAAAAAGTTATAGGGGTCAGAAGAGGACATTTTTAAACGTATACATTTTCCTGCATGTAGTTATGATTTTTTCCAGAAGTACGACAAAATCAAAGTAGGGTGTAATTTGAACCTTATGGATCTACGGAATAAAGATAAGGTGTCATTTTTACCAAAAAATGCATTGCATAGAAATGGAAGCCCCCAAAATTTACAAAATGGCGTTTTTT
Source organism: Hyla sarda (assembly GCF_029499605.1). Lineage (NCBI taxonomy): Eukaryota > Metazoa > Chordata > Amphibia > Anura > Hylidae > Hyla > Hyla sarda. The sequence goes on along the minus strand of NC_079189.1, from coordinate 493,034,143 downwards.
CTTCATTTTTGTCACACAATGATTTTTTTTTTGTTTCGCTGTGGATTTTTGGGTAAAATGACTAATGTCACTGCAAAGTAGAATTGGTGGCACAAAGAACAAGCCACAATATGGATTTTTAGGTGGAAAATTGAAAGGGTTATGATTTTTAAAAGGTAAGGAGGAAAAAACGAAAATGCAAAAACTAAAAAATGCTGAGTCCTTAAAGGGGTACTCCGCCCTTAGACATCTTACCCCCTATCCAAAGGATAGGGGATAAGATGTCAGATCGCCACGGTCCCGCTGCTGGGGACGGGTTCGCTCTGTGCGTAATGACAGGCGATACAGGGGACGGAGCAGTGTGACGTCATGGCTCCGCCCCTCTTGACATCACGGCCCGTCCCCTTAATGCAAGTCTATGGGAGGGGGCGTGACGACTGCCACACCCCCTCCCATAGACTTGTATTGAAAGGGGCGGACCGTGACGTCACGCGGGGCGGAGCCGTGATGTAACGATGCTCCGGCCTCTGTATTGCCCGTCATTACGTGCAGAGCGAACTCACTCTGTGCTGTAATGATAGCGCGGTGCCGCAGCGGGGATCCCGGGGCTCCCCAGCAGCGGGACCGCGGCGATCTGACATCTTATCCCCTATCCTTTGGATAAGGGATAAGATGTCTAGGGGCGGAGTACCCCTTTAAGGGGTTAAAATTGTCACATTCCTTGACCTCTACAACTTTTTTATTTTTCCGCATTCATAATTTTCCGCATTCGGGGCTATATGTGGGCTCACTTTTTGTGCCGTGGTCTATAGTTTTTATCGTTACCATTTTTGTTTTGATGAGACTTTTTGATTGCTTTTTATTATTTTTATGGTATATGAAGTGACCAAAAATGCACAATTTTGGACTTTGGTATTTTTTTTCAACCTTATATTTTAATAGTTCGGACATTTACGCACACGGCCATGTGAATATTTGTATTTTTTATTACATTATTTTATTTTAAAAAAATTGGAAAAGGGGGGTGATTCAAACTTTTAATAGGGAAGGGGTTAATTCACTTTTATTCCCTTTTTTTTACACTTTTTTTTATTGCATATACTGATTAATGATATGCCATAGCATAGCATAGATAAGTGTAATCGGCACTCTGCTGCTATGCATCATAATCAGACCGCGAGGAGGCAGGTAAGGGCCCTCCCGCCGTTCACTCAGCTGATCGGGACCCCTGATGTTGCCACAGATGTCCCGATCAGCTTCACTGAGCTATCGGCACCGCTAATCCCGCAATCAACTTTGATAGTGGCATCTAAAGGGTTAATTCCAGGAATCGGCCCGATCGACAGTGCCTGGCATAAGCCGGGACCCACCGGGTTTAAACCATTCTCCACTCGTGAGAATGGTTTACACCCCGTTAACGGGACCAAGGCGTACAGGTATGTCTTCAGTCCCTAAGTACCAGGGCGCAAGGGGCGTGCCTGTATGCCCTGTGTCCTGGATGGGTTAAACAAGCTATTGCTCTGTAACACACCTACAGGGGTGTAACCAATAATCATAAAGGCCCATAGCTGTGACAGTCACAATAAAACCACAAGGCACATGAAAGAATGAATATTAGTTAAAGGGGTTCTCCGGTGCTTACACATCTTATCCCCTATCCAAAGAATAGGGGATAAGATGCCTGATCGTGGGAGTCCCACAGCTGGGGACGCTCACGATCATGCACGCGGCACCCCATTTGTAATCAGTCCCCGGAGCGTGTTCCCTCTGGGACTGATTACGGTCGACTACAGGGCCGGCGGCGTGTGACATCACGCCTCCGCCCACATGTGACGTCACGCCCCCTCCCGTAGGCTTGTATTGAGGGGCGGAGCATGACGTCACACGGGGGCGGAGGCGTGACGTCACACGCCGCCGGCCCTGTAGTCACCCGTAATAAGACCCGGAGCGAACACGCTCCATGGATTGATTAAAAACGGGGTGTTGTGTGCATGATCGCGGGCATCCCCAGCAGCGGGACTCCCACGATCAGGCATCTTATCCCCTATCCTTTGGATAGGGGATAAGATGTGTAAGCACCGGAGAACCCCTTTAAGCAACATTATAGACATCAATGATACAGCATGAGGTCTCATGGTTTCCCATGGCTCATTACATCACAGTTAGCACAGGATATGTAAAGATTACAGTGGTGTCAGATGAGTTTGATAACTTAAACAGCACCAGTCTTGGTACAGTATGTGCCACATTTAAAAATGGACATGTGAACAACAAGAGAACAAGAGTCAATGCTCATTATTCACTGGTAATCTTAAAACTGGTACTCCACTGGAAAGAAAAAAATAAAAAAATCAACTGGTGCCAGAAAGTTAAACAGATTTGTAAATTACTTCTATTTAAAAATCTTAATCCTTCCAGTACTTATCAGCTGCTGTATGTGCCAGTGGAAGTTGTATAGTTATTTTCTGTCTGACCACAGTGCTCTCTGCTGACACCTCTGTCCATGTCAGGAACTGTCCAGAGCATAACAGGTTTGCTATGGGGATTTGCTCCTGCTCTGGACAGTTCCTCACATGGACAAAGGTGTCAGCAGAAAGCACTGTGGTCAGACAGAAAATACATTTAAAAAGAACTTCCTCTGTAGTATACAGCAGCTGATAAGTACTGGAAGGATTAATATTTTTTTAATAGAAGTAACATGCAAGGGGACTCAGAAAAAGATGCAAGTTGCAGGGTTCTTGTAGGAAATGTTATATCCCAGTTTAAAAAAGTAAGTCAACTATACTACTTTGCAAGACCACTAACTAGTATCAGGATCAATGTAAGAACAAAGGTACCAGAGGAAGAAAAAAGCAGAACAACTGCTAGTCAATTGGTTTGGCCATATTAGAAATTGTTTTCTATAGTTAGGAAGCTACAGTTTTTTTCTTTAAACCCTTAAGGACCCAGGGCGTATGGGTACACCCTGGCTTCCTGGTACTTGAGGACCCATGGTGTACCTATATGCCCGAGGGGATTTCAGTCCCCGGCGCGCGCCAGGCGGGGACCGGACCGGGATGACTGCTGATATCTATCAGCAGGCATCCTGTGCAAATGCCCAGGGGGTCAATTCAGACCGACGATTTGCGATGATTCCGGGTCAATCAGGGTTTCTGGTGACCCGGTTACCCAGAAAAAAAAGGTGAATGGGGCTGTCCGAGACAGCCCCATTCACCCTTACCCAGCAGGAGTGAGGTGGCATGGAACGACCGATCAATCACTGTCCTGCTGGGCGGCGATCGGAGCGGCAATCGGGGCCGGTGGGGGTCTCCTTTCCCTGGTCTGGCAGGGGTCCCCTCAGGAGTGGTGGCGGTGGTCCTGGTGGCAGGAGCGGTGGCAGCAGCAATGATTGTCCCGGCGGTGCAGGCAGCAGGATACAGCAGGAGGTGAGGCCTGTTCACCTCCTGCTGTTGCTTAGAAACAACTCTCGGGATGCACAGCCAAAGGGCATGCTGGGAGTTGTAGTTTTGCAACAGCTGCAGTTCCAACTACAACTCCCAGCATACCCTTTGGTAGTCTGTGCATGCTGGGGGTTGTAGTTTTGCAACAGCTGGAGGCACATTTTTCATGAAAACGTGGGCATCCAGCTAATGCTTAACTACAACTCCCAGCATGCACAGACTACCAAAGCGCATGCTGGGAGTTGTAGCAGTATGCCTCTAGCTGTTGCAAAACTACAACTCTCAGCATGCCCTTGCTGTCAATGCATGCTGAGGGTTGCAGTTTTGCAACAGCTGGAGACACATTGGTTGTGAAACAGAGTTTGTGTTTTGCAACCAGTGTGCCTCCAGCTGTGTCAAAACTAAAACTCCCAGCATGCACTGAGAGACTGTACATGTGGGAGTTGTAGTTTTGCTACAGCTGGAGGCACACTGGTTGCAAAACATTGCGTTAAGTTACAAACTCTCAGTGTTGTGCAACCAATGGGCCTCCAGCTGTTGCATAACTACAATTCCCAGCATGTATGGTCTGTTAGTGCATGCTGGGAGTTGTAGTTTTGCAACAACTGGAGGTCCCCCCCATATGAATTTACAGGGTACATACACACGGTGGGGTTTACAGCAAGTTTTCTGCTGCAAGTTTGAGATGTGGCAAATTTTTCGCTGCAGCTCAAACTCCCAGTGAGAAACTCACTGTAATCCTGACCGTGTGATTGTACCCTAAAAACACTACACTACACAAAATATAAAAGTAAAACACCACATATACACATACCCCTACACAGTCCCTCCCCCCAATGAAAAAAAAGTCTAGTACGGCACTGTTTCCAAAACGGAGCCTCCAGCTGTTGAAAAAGCACAGCCCACTGTTCCAAAGATCTGTTAAATGCCAGTGGGGTGTAAATGCCCACTGCACCCCTTATTAAATTATGTGAGGGGTGTGGTTTCCAAAATGGGGTAACATGTGGGGGGGTCCACTGTTCTGACACCACGGGGGCTTTGTAAACGCACATGGCCCCCGACTTCTATTCCAATCAAATTTTCTCTCCAAAAGTTCATTGGCGCTCCTTCTCTTCTTAGCATTGTAGTTTGCCCGCAGAGCACTTTACATCCACATGTGGGGTATTTCCATACTCAGAAGAAATGGGGTTACAAATTTTGGGAGGCTTTTTCTCCTATTACCCCTTATGAAAATGAAAAATTTGTGGTAACACTAGCATTTTAGTGAAAAAATATCTAATTTTTCATTTTCACTTCCAAATTTAGCAGAAATTTTTCAAACACCTGTGGAGTGTTAAGGCTTATTATACCCCTTGTTACGTTCCTGGAGGGGTGTAGTTTTCAAAATAGTATGCTATTTTTTTATTTTTTTTTGCTGTTCTGGCACCATAGGGGCCTAAATGCAACATGCCCCCCAAAAACCATTTCAGCTAAATTTGATTTCCAAAAGCCAAATGTGATTCCTTTCTGAGCACTTGACGTCCATACATGGGGTATTTCCATACTCAGAAGAGATGGGGTTACAAATTTTGGGGGGAATTTTCTTCTATTACCACTTGTAAAAATAAAAAATTTGGGGAAAACTAGCATTTTAGTGAAAAAAATAAAAATAAAATAATTTACACATCCAACTTTAACGAAAAGTCTTCAAACACCTGTAAGGTGTTAAGGCTCACTGTACTGTTCTGGCACCATAGGGTCTTCTTAAATGTGACATGCCCCCCAAAATCTCGCTCTCCAAAATCCCACTGTCACTCCTTCCCTTCTGAGCCCTCTAGTGCACCCACAGAGCACTTTACATACACATATGAGGTATTTCCTTACTCGAAAGAAATTGGGTTACAAATTTCAGGAAGATTTCTCTCCTTTTACACCTAAAAATTCAAAAACTGGGTCTACAAGAACATGCCAGTGTAAAGAATTTAGAATTTTCTCCTTAATTTGTTGCTATTCCTGTGAAATACCTAAAGGGTTAACAAACTTTTTGAATATTATTTTGAATACTTTGAGTGGAGCAGTTTTTATAATGGGGTCATTTATGGGGTATTTCTAATAAGAAGGCCCTTCAAATTCACTTCAAAACTGAACTGGTCCATAAAAAATTTCGGTTTTGAAAATTTTGTGAAAAATTGGAAAATTGCTGCTGAATTTTGAAGCCCTCTGATGTCTGCCAAAAGTAAAAACATGTCAACTTTATGATGAAAACTTAAAGTAGACATATTTTTTTTGTGAATCAATATATAAAAAAAAGCAAAATTATCAATTTTTTCATAAAATTTTTGCATTTTTCATCAAGAAATGATGCAAGTATCGATGACATTTTACCACTACCATAAAAAAGAATATGTCACAAAAAAATCAGAATGAAAGGTAAAAACATCCCAGAGTTATTAATGCTTAAAGAGACAGTGGTCAGATGTGCAAAAAATGGCCGGGTCCTTAAAGGGGTACTCCGCCCCTAGACATCTTATCCCGCTGCTGGGGAGCCCTGGGATCCCCGCTGCAGCACCCCGCTCTCATTACAGCATAGAGCGAGTTCGCTCTGTGCGTAATGACGGGTGATACGGGGGACGGAGCAGCGTGACGTCATGGCTCTGCCCCTCGTGACATCACTGCATATCACTGGTGATAAATGGCTTGACGTTTAAGGTATAACACACTTCCTATGAAATTTTTAGCATCATGAAAAAGTTGCAGCAATGATGATTGTTAGTGATTCCTATTTATAACCAGATGCTCAGAAACTAATGAGATGCTTCTGCAACCTGACTCAGCAAAACCTAATGAAGAAAATAAGCCAATGAATTTTCTAGACAGAAACCCATAACAGGACAAAGTCACATCAGCCATTAGAGTAGCAGGTTTATTGTCCATCATGGCTATATTATATGTACTACTAGTACAAAGAATTTAAAACAGGTTGTGATTGCTTTAATGAAATTAAATAAGGGACATACTGTAAAAATTTACAGCCTAATAAAAATTCCCAATGCTCATCTCTTATTAGAAACCTAGACAGAAAAGTCCAGACTCTTATCAAGAGTTGTAGTATGTTGAAAATAAAAGTACAATACCATATAACTTTGATAGCAGAAAAAGACCACTTGGTCCTTCTAATCTTCCCTTAGATTAATTTATTTAGATTTTAGGATAAATTTGTTTATTCCAGACATGCTTAACCTATGAGGACACTGCCCATTTTGGCCTTAAAGAGTACCTGTCATGATCTTGTAAAATTTTATAATCCTCCCAGTTCACTGCCCCCATCATGATAAACCACCCCCTGCCTTTATAGTTATTATTTGTTAGTTTTCTACCTTGATATTGCTCTGTATTTGCTGCTCAGTCTCAGTCAGATTCACTGACTTGGAAGGGGCATTACCCAGCAAGCGTGACATCATCTGAAGCCATACAGGGGAGAACTTCCTCCCTCACTCTGCTACAAACCGCGAAGAGCAGTTCAGTGTAAGAGTAACTATGATATGATAAGACTGCAACCCCCCCTCCTGAGCACTCCAGGCTGCATTTTCTGATTTTGGACTTCTGCAAGGCCAGCAGGAGTCCAAAGTCTGTTGAAAAGATGAGGGGTAATGTGATCTAGACAAGTAGGGAGAATCCTAGTGGCAGCTTTTTTAAATACAAATAAAACATAGAAAACTTCTTTTTTTTTTATTTACCATAAGGAATGCAATAGCAAAAAAAAATTTTAATGACAGTGCCCATTTAAGGACGAAGCCAGTGTTATTTTTGCGTTCTCATTTTTTTTTCCTCCTTGCCTTCTAAAATTCATCACTTTTTTTTATTTTTCCATCCACAGACCCATGATGGCTTGTTTTTTGCATGACCAATTTTACTGTCTTAACACCTTTTACCATAAAATGTATGGTGTTACCAAAATTTTCTTATTTTGCAGGGAAAGTGAAGGGTTTTGTTTTTACGCAGTGAACTTTATTGTAAAAATGATATGTTTTATTTATTCTGTGGGTCAATACGGTAAAAAGTATACTTTACAATTATTGTACTACTTTAAAAAAAATTCAATCTTTTAAAATAAAATTAGTATGTTTTATATCACTCTATTTTGGCCCCTCTAACTCTCTCATTTTTTCATATACAGAGCTGCATTTTTTGTGCCATGATCTGTAGTTTTTATTGGTACCACTTTTGTGTATATGTGACTTTTTGACCAATTTTTACTTACATTTTTAATTCATATTGAACTATAAAATTCAAGGGCTTTATACATATTAGTTAGCCCACAAAATCTGTGGCTTCATCTGACCTTGATCTAATATGTATGGTTTGTTTAAATATCGCACTTCAATTAGAAATATCACAGCTAAAAGTAAGGTGAAGCTGAAGAGAATAATAACTCCTCCATAAGGATAGATTAAAACCCGTCTGTGTGTACTGACAAACGCTTCGGAAAGGCCTTTTCCTTCACTGTTTGCTATGAGTCAGGCTGATGATGACACTAACTTGAAACCACAGACTCAAAGGTCACTCATTTAAATAATTTTATTCACCCAAAGAAAACCTTTATTTCTTTGACATATGAAATGCCGAGTGAAGGCCGTTGTCTATCAAAATTTCATGACTATTGAATCGAAAGTGGAAATAAAAGGTTCTGCTAGAATATTGTTGAGGTGTTGATTTAATTTAGGATTCTACTTTAATGAAACCTTTAAAGGAAAGGCCACATGATGTACAATTCAAATGGAGCAAATATGTGAGAATAGATGCAGAGAATGCATTATTTACCTGTAAACACTTGATAACTCGATAAACTTATAAATGAACAAGAAAGGTGAAGTAATAGGGGAATTCGGAAAGGTCAAGAACACCACAAACTTAAAAAAAGAAAGACATTTGCATTCTCAATGGAAGATGTGCAGACATTATTGCTTTTGTTTTCAATTTTGTTTTTCTTTACTTTTTTTTATATTAGGTAAATATTTATTTCAGGGACTTAAGATAAATATGGATATATGTAATATTGTCATAGATAAATTGTAAGATTATTATTGTAAGTTAATTGTAAAATATATGAACATTGTGAGGATAACCTTTACATATTGGTACGAGGAACAAAATAAATAAAAAGGTTATAAGTACCATAACCATACTGCAAATGCTACTGTGGAGAAAACAGAATGCTTAGCTAATCTGAGGAAACCCCACATGTAATACAAACAAAAGAATGCACTCAAAAATCTGCAACACATAGAGAAGGTCATGGATTTCAAAATGTACGGCAGGCACATATGTTCACTATGAAAACACATGGATACAATTATGCAAAATCCCTAGCATTGTTCTAAATTGTGTTAAATGAAAACAATTAAAATCAACAAGTTTGTTATGGTGATATTATTGTCATTGTCACCTTAATTTCCTCATTAAAAGCCTTTATGCTTAATGATGAAGGATTTGTAAGTAGAATGAAAAATGAATTATGTTAAGTAAAGAAATATTATAAAGAAATGCTATGTAAAACATAATATATATCAGTTCGTATTCTCACATATTACCTAACAATTGCTTTGCCAAATATTTACCAGTTCTAGTGTGTACTTAGCTAAACAGTGTCTAACCTATAGTTCTAGTATAGTAACTGGGAGGTAGTAAAATATCCTGTACAGTCTCCTTTTTGTTGTTCATCTGTGCTGTCAATCCAAAGAATGACTACCTGTCTCCTTGGAGTTCTGTCAAAAGGGGACCAGATGGAAGGTTGCACTGCAAGAGCTGTTTGGGTCAGAGAAAGATCTGTTTGTTTAGCCAAGCTTGGAGAAAATATTGGCGTTAAAGGAATAAATGGAAATGCTGTGAAAAAACACCTTACATGTACTTAAGTAAATAACTAACTAAAGTTATGCATATCTATCTATCTAGCTAGCTATCTATTTATCTATTTTTTTCTGTATATTGGTCTAATTTTTGACTACTGACAAAAATGCTTTCACATACAACGGGTGAAATAAGTATTGTATACATCACCATTTTTCTCACTAAGTATATTTCCAAAGGTGCTTTTAACATGAAATTTTCAACAGATGTTAGTTAAAATCTCAAATTATCCGTAGATACAAAGAAACAAAAAAAAAGCTAAAAAATTAAGCTATGTGTAATATTGTGAAAGGGAAAAAGTATTAAACACATGAAGAAAGGGAGGTCCAAAAAGAGTTGGGAAGCCAAAACAACAGCGGAAATCAATCAGTAACTAAAAAGCAATCCAGCCCCATCTCAGTCAAATTAATATAAGCTGGTTCAGTCACAACTGATGGCCTACAAAAAGGTCTTATTGTCAAGGTGTCACACAAGACACATCTCATGATGGGTAAAAGCAAAGAGCTGTCTCAAGACTTTTGATTCCTAATTGTTGGAAAACCTAACGATGGTGTTAGTTACAGGTGCAATTCTAAGCTTCTGAATGTTACATCGAGCACTGTAGGCTCCATAATACGGAAGTGGAAAGACAATCAATTCACCATATTTTGCCTCAACCAGGTGCTCGTCTCAACCACATTTCTGACAGAGAAGTAAAAATAATAAACAGAAGAGTTGTCCAAGAGCCAAGGACCACTTGTGGAGAGCTTCAAAAGACCTGGTATTAGCAAGTTCTGTTGTCTCAAAGAACACAGTAAGTAATGCACTCTGCCACCATGGCCTGTATGCACGCTCACCACACCAGACTCCATTGCTGAATTAAAAGCATTGTGAAACTCATGTAAAGTTTGCAATTTGGAAAGTCAATGAAATACTGAGGGAATATAGTGTGGTCAGATGAGAGCAAAATTTAAATGTTTGGATGCCATAAAACACACTGTTTGGAGGAGAGATGGTACTGCACACCACCCAACACCACCAACAGTACCAACACCAACAGTACCAACAGTGAAGTGTGGAAGTTGGAACTTCAGGGTGTGGGACTGCTTTTCAGCAAATGTTGCTGGAAAAATTTACTTAATTGAGGGAAGGATGAATAGGTATATTTTCCAAGAAACTCCTGACAAAAATCTGCTGCCATCTACCAGGATGATGAAGATAAAGCAAGGGCGGACATTTCAGCAAGAGAATGATTCCAAACGCACAGCCAAGGAAACCAGAGTGTAAATCTGGTGAAAATTTTATGACAATAGAACTTTTATGAAATATATTTAGTGAGAAACATGGTGACAGGTTCACTATTTATTGCACCCATTGTAAATTACCCCTAATTCTTACAATTCCCTAAGTATTTGACTTTCATTAAAGAAAGAGTGTAAATATGTTTTATTATATGTATATTTATTTATCATCTTAACAAGTGATGTCCTTTGCTAGGTACTCTGCTTGACATGGACCTCATCTTACCAGCATGAGGCTGATGTCACACACAGTGTTCCTTGGCAAAATGCTGCAGTTTTTGTGGAAGTGGATTTAAAAGGAAATGAAAATATAAGGGAAAACATATATTTCTCCTTTCTGTTGGATCCACACCTTGCTTTGGTATAAAAAAAACTACATTGAAAATTGCAGTGACAGTTTTTCTCACACTTATGGAAACTCTAAGGGTAAGGTCCACATAGCATATTTGATGCAGTTGCATATTTTCCTACCCATTAAGTCAATGGGTAGTAAAGTGCACAGCAGCAACAACAAATACACAGCATCAAATACGTTATGTGGGACCGTACCCTTAAGCTTGTTACCGGACAAATGATGTTGGAGGAAAGAAGGGTTGGACGTGTTAAATTTCAATTGTAAAACTGTTTTTTGTTTTTTTTTCCGGGAGATAAGCCACCAACAGATTTTTCTGGCTGCAGCATACCTCCCCATCCACATCCCCATTTAATACATATGAATATCTGGTCAAGCCGAAAATTAACGTGTAAAAAAAGATCGGAAGATATAGGTGTCAGCTGAACAAACCTTTGGCTAACAGCTATTGAAGTTGAGGTATGGGCACCTTTATTTCCCTTCAGCTGACAGTTGTCTCTTTTGACTCAACCCATACACAGGTAGGGTGTGTACATGTTCTGATTTTGAGAGGAGAGAAAGCTGCTGTCAGATACCTGTAAGTATAACTGAGGACAAAAGGATAAGCATGTTGAAGTAAAACAAGCCCATCCATTTTCTCCCAGAAGAGTATGGAGACCCCCATACACATTGATTGGTCGGTCCAATCAAAATTGTCAGGTTCAGCCAACTTTAATCTAATATTAATGCATAGTTTAACACAGTTGAATGCATAGTCTAACACATAGTGAACTGTTGCACTGTGGGTCCTTCTTGCTGAGGATCAATAGGGATCCTGGCAATTGCATCCACAACAAAAACAAAAAGTTATGGCACAGCCAAAAGCTGTAAAATAATCTGGTAAATCTTAAACTATCAAGATATATATATATATATATATATATATATATATATATATTATATATTTTTTTTACCTATTTTTGTCACTTGCAATTATAAAACATTTTCTCCAAATGTATTTATGCTTACCATATGTCCTTGAGCAGTGCCTTAAAAAAGGTACAGACAGAGGTTTTGCTTCCACTGCTGCGGAGCTACATTGGCAAATCCTATCTTCGGTAATTAAATTATGTGATAAGATTATAATGTTTTACATATTAATATGAAGCATGACTAGTGTTAAAGTGCTTTTCTTGCTACAAGCATTGTTTCTTCTTCTCCGTAGTCTCTACAAGATAAATTAACTATCCTTAATGGTACCAATATTATGTTGGTCCCTGACCCTTTATCTTTACTGAGTCATACCTGTGATTGATTATTTTTGTTATATGGAGCCATGTAATAGGCTCTTTAAATGATTGCCGATCTATGAGAGGTCAGATCTAGAAGCACTTGTTTAGAGCACATGTTGATCCATCTCAAAGGGCCTTTAGTGAACGGGATAAGGTCAAGCATGAGCAGTGGAAGCATGAGAATCGATACATTTATTTACACAGCAGTGCCAAAAAATGACACTGCTGTGTCAACATTTTTTTGGCAAAAAATAAGCTATCTAGTAATCAATGGTACAAACATATACTAAACAGTCTAAAGTTGCAATGGATTTTCAGACAGCATTAGTCTCTGTTAATACATCTTAAACTGTCTAGTCTAATTCTACATTGTCTAAGAATTACAAGGTTTTTGATTATCTCCTCCAATGTATTCAACAAATTTCACCAGTGAAAACCATGCAGCCAATAACCCCATTGCAAAACCATAGGGATTCCTGATAAAACAAGAGTAGTTTTTCCACTGGATAATTTGCTGAGATGCACATTAGGTATATAAGAACCCAGGCATAGTCATATACTATGCTAATACATTGTTACATGGACAAAGGATACTTTTCTTACAGTAAACGTGCACATGATGGTGCTAGGCATGAGCACATGAAGTATATGCCTAAGATGATCTGTTTTGTAAGTGAAAATACCAGGAAGCTTTGCCCCCTCATGACGACATCATAGTCTGCTCAACATGAGGCTAGAGATCAAAGTATTTTAGCATGATGGTCAGGACTAGAGATGGGAGAATCGAAGCTGATGAAGTCGAATTTGTTCCGAATTTCAGGAAAAATTTGATTCCGAATAAATCTGAATTTCCTCTCGCTTCATGGTAAGGAATCACTTCATTCACTTAATTTTGTGTTGGCCCGGGGGGCTAAAATGGCGGCTACACTTGTGAGGACATTGGGCACGGAAGTCTGGGAAGGCGGGTAACACGGGATCACCCTGAATCACATGGTGGTATGCAGCTTATCAGCAGCCAGCCAGCTCTGTGATGCCACAGCCCTATATATTCGGCAGCCATTGCCGAAGATGGGCATTTCCTTCCTGTACGTTGTGCCAAGAGAGTAGAGACTGTGTGCGCACTAATAACCGTTACTGACAACACAGATCTTTACAGCAGGAAATCCATTCACCTTAAGCCTCCGTATGTTCTGGCTAGAGAGAGAGCAGACACTGTGTGGTCACTAATCAGTGTTACTGGCAATACAGATCAGCACTAGTGTTGAGTGGCATAGGCCATATTCGAATTTGCGATATTTTGCGAATATATGGACGAATATTCGTCATATATTTGCTAAATTTGCATATTCGTAATATTAGCAATTTATTTTTACACATGCGAAAATTAGCATATGAAAATTAGCATTTGCGAAAATTCACATATGCGAAAATTTGCATATGCAAATGTTCGCATATGCGAAAAATCGCACGGCTGGAAATCCACATGCTGGAAGCAGAGAGGGATGATCACTGTGATGTGTACTGTAAAAAAAAAAAATATTCGCGAATAAAATTCGCATTGCGAATATTTGTGAGCAGCACTAATCAACACAGGGGAAATCCATTGACCTCAAGCCCACATCACTGCAGGCAGGCAGGCAGGGAGAGTTTAGAAGTCATCTCATAGTCTGCTAATTGAGATCATCACAGGAAGCACTCCCCATTCAAAGACTGCAAGCAATCATAGTGCAGGCAAGGAATACTGAATAACAGTATTATTTCACTACCCCAGCATACTCCCTATGCATGTTACAGCAAGGCAACACCCCTAATGAGGCTCTCTGTAGCCCTGAAATAGCCATTTTTAATAGCGATTTGCTGCCACTATATTCAGATCTAACCAAATTTTTTAAGAAAATTTGGCGAATTGGCCAAATCAAATTTTTGAAAAACTCGTCCATCTCTAGTCAGGACCTCAAGCTAGTTACTAGACTTAACCTTATTTACTGCTATCCAGGCTGATAAAAGGAGGTTAATAAAAGGAGGCTGATTTTGCATGAAAAAATAGCTGTTTTATTAATTACTGGAAATATCAATTAAAAAAACTGCTGTTTTTCTGACCATAACCGGATGTAAAAAGAACACAAAATTTATTACAGAGTTGTATTTTCACTGACTGTCCATATTTTGAGTAGTAAACATTTTGGTTAATGGACGTTTTACCCCCAAAAAATTTGGCAAAAGTACATTGCATAAATATGGCCTTAACCCCTTAACGACGCAGGACGTATATTTACGTCCTGCGCCGGCTCCCGCGATATGAAGCGGGATCGCGCCGCGATCCCGCATCATATCGCGTCGGTCCCTGCACGCATCAACGGCCGGGACCCGCGGCTAATACCACACTAATACCGGCTAATACCGATCGCGGCGATGTGCGGTATTAACCCTTTAGAAGCTGACCGCCGCTTCTAAAGTGAAAGTGAAAGTGACCCGGATGCTCAGTCGGGCTGTTCGGGACCGCCGCGGTGAAATCGCGGCGTCCCGAACAGCTGACAGGACACCGGGAAGGCCCTTACCTGCCTCCTCGGTGTCCGATCGGCGAATGACTGCTCCGTGCCTGAGATCCAGGCAGGAGCAGTCAAGCGCTGATAACACTGATCACAGGCGTGTTAATATACGCCTGTGATCTGTGTAAAAGATCAGTGTGTGCAGTGTTATAGGTCCCAAAGTCCAATTCCAAAGTCAAAAAAAGCGCATTTTTGGTCACTTTTTATACCATTAAAAAATGAATAAAAAGTGATCAAAAAGTCTGATCAAAACAAAAATCATACCGAGTCCTCATACCGCCCTGTACATGGAAAAATAAAAAAGTTATAGGGGTCAGAAGATGACATTTTTAAACGTATAAATTTTCCTGCATGTAGTTATGATTTTTCCCAGAAGTGCGACAAAATCAAACCTATATAAGTAGGGTATCATTTTAACCATATAGACCTACAGAATAATGATAAGGTGTAATTTTTACCGAAATATGCACTGCCTAGAAACGGAAGCCCCCAAAATTTACAAAATGGCATTTTTTCTTTGATTTTGTCGCACAATGATTTTTTTTCCCGTTTCGCCGTGCATTTTTGGGTAAAATGACTAATGTCACTGCAATTGGTGACGCAAAAAATAAGCCATAATATGGATTTTTAGGTGGAAAATTGAAAAGGTTATGATTTTTAAAAGGTAAGGAGGAAAAAACGAAAGTGCAAAAACGGAAAAACCTTGAGTCCTTAACGGGTTAAAGGGGTTATCCACGGTAAGGGGATTTTAGCACTTACCTACCAGACAGTAATGGACATGCTTAGGAAAGATCTGCACTTGTCTTGGGGTTAAATGGCTATGTTGTGAGATTACCATAAAGCTGTGGCTATCTTTTTGCAAATTGGCTTTTTCCTGGTGGAGTTTTCTCTTTTTCTACAAATCCCATAATTCCACTTTCCTCCCTCTCACACATCAGCCACCCCACCCATTGAACCACAAATGAGCTGAATTCCATGCAAAAGACCAGTGCTTTCTAACCAGGGTGCCTCCAGCTGTTGCTCCACCAATTAAAGCAGAACATGCTCCCTGTCATCAACTAACTAGTGAGGTAGTGTCTCTGCTGAACTGCAATCATTTTGTATGCATAAGAATTTGAGACTAGCAATCAGAGACAGGTACAGACATTATTTTATGAACTAAACTAACTTTACAGCCCAATAGCATAATAAAAAAAAAGACTCCTGAATGACACATGCTGGGAGTTGTAGTCCCTTTTCTGTGTGTATTCCAGTGTATCCCAACCAAGGCTGATTTATATTAGTGTGCTGTATATAAGGGGGCCGACCCGGGAAAATAGTAGGATGGGCAAAGGGCAGAACAAACAAACAAAAAAAAGGAGCCGCCCCAAACCAGCAAGGCATGTGGCATACTGGGATTTGTAGTTTTCAGCACAGCAAGAAACAGGAAATAGAAGCAAAGATAGGAAAACAAAGTGGGGGATAAACACGTTGACCACCGGAGTACCCCTTTAACCCCTTCCCGACCTATGACATACCTGTACGTCATGAGTGGCAAGGTGTTCCCGACCCATGACATACAGGTACATCATGAAAATTTTTGCCGATACTCGCGGCATCCCACAGCGCCCGGTAAGATGGTGGCTATCACTGATAGCCAGCCATGTTACCATGCAACCACGGGGGGTTTCATCCAGCCATGCGGTGTCCCGAGTGGTCCCGGCACGAGCGGCGTCCTCCAGGCAGTCCCGGAGGTGGTACGTCCCAGCGGTGAGTTTGCAGCAGCAGGGCGGCATCTTCATTGGCAGCAGTGAAATTGCCTTAAAGCGATCTCACCGCTGCCTCTGGGAGTTTCAAAACTGCAATTCCCAGCATGCCCAGACAGCCTTTGGCTTTCTGTGCATGCTGGGAGTTGTAGTTTTGCAACACCTGGAGGTCCACAGTTTGGAGACCACTTTATAATGGTCTCCAATCTGTGCTCTTCCAGATGTTGCAAAACTACAAATCTCAGCATGCTCAGTGTGTCCAGGCATGCTGGGAGTTGTAGTTCTGTAACATCTGAAAGAGCACAGATTGGAGACCATTATACAGTGGTCTCCAAACTGTGGACATCCAGATGTTGCAAAACTACAACTTCCATCATACCAGACTGCCCAAGCATGCTGGAAGTTGTAGTTCGGCAACATCTGATCCTTCAGATATTGCCGAACTACAACTTCCAGCATACCTGGGCAGTCTGGGCATGCTGGGAGTTGTAGTTTTGCAACATCCGGAGGTCCACAGTTTGGAGACCACTTTATAATGGTCTCCAATCTGTGCTCTTCCTGATGTTGCAAAACTACAAATCTCAGCATGCTCAGTGTGTCCCGGTATGCTGGGAGTTGTAGTTCTGTAACATCTGAAAGAGCACAGATTGGAGACCATTATACAGTGGTCTCCAAACTGTGGACATCCAGATGTTGCAAAACTACAACTCCCAGCATACCAGACTGCCCAAGCATGCTGGAAGTTGTAGTTCAGCAACATCTGATCCTTCAGATATTGCCGAACTACAACTTCCAGCATGCCTGGGCAGTCTGGGCATGCTGGGAGTTGTAGTTTTGCAACAACTGGAGGCACACTAGTTGGGAAACATTGTCCGTTTCCTACCTCAGTGCCTCCAGCTGTTGCAATTGTTGCAAAACTATAACTCCCAGCATGCACTGACAGACCAGGCATGCTGGGAGTTGTAATTTTGCAACAGCTGGAGGCACACTGGTTTGGAAGCACTAAGTTAAGTAATAAACGTTCAAGTGTTTTGCAACCAGTGTGCCTTCAGCTGTTAGATAAGCACAACCCCCAACATGCACGGACAGCCAAAGGACATGCTGGGAGTTGTAGCAGTATGCCTCTAGCTGTTGCATAACTACAAGTCCCAGCATGCCCTTCTGCTGTAACTGCATGCTGAGATTTGTAGTTTTTGCAACAGCTGAAGGCACACTGGTTGCGAAACACCAGTTTGTTATCTAACTCCGTGTTTCGCAACCAGTGTGCCTCCAGCTGTTGCAAAACTACAACTCCCAGCATGCACGGACAGCCAAAGGGCATGCTCGGAGTTATAGTTTTGCAACAGCTGGATGTTTGCCCCCCTCCCCCCAATGTGAATGTACAGGGTACACTCACATGAGCTGAGGTTTACAGTGAGTGCTGCAAGTTTGAGATGGCGCAAATTTTGCGCTGCAGCTCAAACTCCCAGCGACAAACTTGCTGTGAACCTCTGCCCGTGCGACTGTACCCTAAAAACACTACACTGCACTTACACTAACCTAAAATAAAAAGTAAAAAACACTACATATACACATACCCCTACACAGCCCCCCTCCCCTCCCCAATAAAAATGAAAAACGTCTGGTACGCTACTGTTTCCAAAACGGAGCCTCCAGCTGTTGCAAAACAACAACTCCCAGTATTGCCAGACAGCCATTGACTATCCAGGCATGCTGGGAGTTTTGCAACAGCTGGAGGCACCCTGTTTGGGAATCACTGGCGTAGAATACCCCTATGTCCACCCCTATGCAAATCCCTAATTTAGGCCTCAAATGCGCATGGCGCTCTCTCCCTTTGGAGCCCTGTCGTATTTCAGGGCAACAGTTTTGGGACACATATGGGGTATCGCCGTACTCGGGAGAAATTGCCTTACAAATTTTGGGGGGCTTTTTCTTCTTTAACCCCTATGAAAAGGTGAAGTTGGGGTCTACACCAGCATGTTAGTGTATAAAAATAATTTTTTTTACACTGACATGCTGGTGTTGCCGCATACTTTTCATTTTCAAAAGAGGTAAAAGGGAAAAAAGACCCTCAAAATTTGTAATCCCATATGTGGGCGCAAAGTGCTCTGTGGGCACACAACAAGGCTCAGAAGGGAGAGTGCACCATGTACATTTGAGGTGATTTGCACAGGGGTGGCTGATTGTTACAGCAGTTCTGAAATAAACGCAAAACAATAAATATCCATATGTGACCCCATTTTGGAAACTACACCCCTCATGGAATTGAATAAGGGGTGCAGTGAGCATTTACACCCCACTGGTGTATGACAGATTTTTGGAACAGTGGTCTGTGAAAATGAAAAATAAAATTTTTAATTTGCACAGTCCACTGTTTCAAATATCTGTCAAACACCAGTGGGGTGTAAATGCTCACTGCACCCCTTATTAAATTCCATGAGGGGTGTAGTATCCAAAATGGGGTCACATGTGGGGGGGTCCACTGTTATGGCACCATAGGGGCTTCCTAAATGGGACATGCCCCCCAAAAACCCTTTCAGAAAAACTCACTCTCCAAAATCCCATTGTCGCTCCTTCCCTTCTGAGCCCTCTACTGGGACCGCCGAACACTTTACATACGCATATGAGGTATTTCCTTACTTGAGAGAAATTGGGTTACAAATTTTAGGGTGATTTCTCTCCTTTTGCCCCTTGTAAAAATTCAAAAATTGGGTCTACAAAAACATGTGAGTGTAAAAAATAAAGATTTTGAATTTTCTCCTTCACTTTGCTGCTATTCCTGTGAAACACCTAAAGGGTTAAAACACTTACTGAATGTCATTTTGAATACTTTGGGGTGCAGTTTTTATAATGGGGTCATTTATGGGGTATTTCTAATATGAAGGCCCTTCAAATCCACTTCCAACCTGAACTGATCCCTGAAAAAGTACAATTTTGAAAATCTTGAGAAAAATTGGAAAAATGCTGCAGAACTTTGAAGCCCTCTGGTGTCTTCCAAAAGTAAAAACACGTCATTTTTTTTAATGCAAACATAAAGTAAACATATTATATATGTGAATCAATATGTAATTTATTTGGAATATCCATTTTCCTTACAAGCAGAGAGTTTCAAAGTTAGAAAAATGCTAAATTTTAAACATTTTCATGAAATTTTTAGATTTTTTTTTACCAAGAAAGGATGCAAATTTCAGTGAAATTTTACCACTAACATAAAGTAGAATATGTCACAAAAAAACTATCTCGGAATCAGAATGATAAGTAAAAGCATCCCAGAGTTATTGTTTAAAGTAACAGTGGTCAGATGTTCAAAAAATGCCCAGGTCCTGAAGGTGAAAATGGGCTGGGTCATGAAAGGGTTAAAGAACTGGAATTTGGATGGCTACCTTGGGTACACAAAATTGCACCAAAGTTTTTAACCTCCTATGCAAAAATTACACCCTGAAAAGACACCAAAACAGGGTAAAAAATCATAAAAGATTGTAAACGAAAAAAAAAAAAAAGAAACATTTCAGAAACTCCATTAGGTAATTATGCAAATTAGGCACACAAAGTTAGTAAATACGTTTATTATAGAAAAATTTTTGATTACATGATTTCTCTAGAGGCATGCACGCTGGTGGAGATAGCTATCATGCCCCCTCCCATAGACTTGCATTGAGGGGCGGAGCGTGACATCACACGGGGGCAGAGGCGTGACGTCACACGCCGCCGGCCCTGCGGTCGACCATAATCAGACGCGGAGCGAACACGCTCCGGGGACTGATTACAAACGGGGTGCCGCGTGCATGATCCCGGGCGTCCCCAGCTGCGGGACTCCCGCGATCAGGGGATAAGATGTGTAAGCACCGGAGTACCCGTTTAAGCTTTTTAGCAAGCATAAACTGTGATAAATGTGGTGAACAATGCCCCTTCACATGAAGGCACTACCCCTCTGCAGCAAGCATCGCCAACTCAGCAGGCATTAAAGATATGCCCAAATAAGTAACATCATTTTTGCACAAGGAGGTTGTAGGCCTGTACCACCAAAACAGAGGTAAATATCTTAAATTTCTTGTTGCCATGACAAGGGTTAGTCAGCAGTGTTATCCTCTACTTCTGAACACCCACCACGCCGTGGTAGGCTGTGCTCCTACATCCGAGTAGCTAAGCATTACCCCCTGGGCCATCTGTCTCATGGTGGAACTTATTATACCATCACTGCTTGGGACACTATTTTTGTCCATAATGGGTTAATCTTGTAAGTCTACTGGAGTTATATTATATCACTCCGCTTCCAATATACCTGGTTATACAGGCTGCATAATGTTCCTTCTACTAGGCTTTTTGTGCTATGACCTCACAGTTACTTAATGATTATTTTGTCTACAAAGTGTCTTAGGTGGGATTTATCTCATGCTGACCATTCTCTATAATCATTGTGTATCAATTTACTATCATATTGATTACTCTGTACAGTAATTACTCTGTAATTACTCTGTTTGGGTCATACGCAATCTGTAAATTATAGTAAATTGTACTACTTTGTTAATAATTTACTTGTTTGTCTCCATTGGAAATTTTTGAGGATCAGGATTTATAGTCTGATTACTTACCGGTCAGTCACGGTACTGATCTATTATAGCCCATATCCTGCTGCACAACTTTAAAGCCCGGTTCCCTGTTACTAACTGGAATATTAAAGTACTATAACAGTTACCCATACCCTATACTGTGTACCACTATCCCTGAATAACCCATTCTCCATCTGAACGGGAGAAACTCGTTGGATTATTACATGGAGATATAACACCATGGTAATAAGGTATGTATATTTTTAATCGTTGGTTGTATTGTGTCAATTCAGACCTGCGATTTGCCGCGATCCGGGCCAATCGGGTCACTGCTGACCCGATCGCCCGGAAAATAAGAATGATCAGAGCTGTCAGAGCCAGCTCTGACCATCCTAAAGGATGGGAGCGAGGTGGCAGTGTTGCCACCCCCTCCTATCCCCTGCCATTGGCCGGTCAGGGGGCAGGGGGGGGGGTTAGAATTCATTTCCCGCACTCTGCCCACCGATCGAAGTTGAGGAAGAGCCGGGGGTAACACTGGCGGCGGGGGGGGGGGGGGGGAACATGGGTGGCGAGGAGGGAACATGGCTGGCTTACCCGGACCGACGGAGGCGGCATCCCGGAGCAGCGGCGGCAGCAGGAGGAGTGCGGCCGGAAAGTGCAGGGCCAGATATTGCAGAACTATACGCCCAGCATCCCTGACTGTCTGGCCATGCTGGGAATTGTAGTTTTGCAACAGCTGCAGGCACACAGGTTGGGAAACACTGAGCTAGAGTCTGTTTCCTAACTCAGTGATTCCAACCCATGTGCCTCCAGCTGTTGCAAAACTACAGCTCCCAGAATGCACTGACAGACCGTCCATGCTGGGAGTTGTAGTTTTGCAACAGCTGGAGGCACACTATAAGAATCACTGAGCTAGAGTCTGTTTTCTAACTCAGTGGTTCCCCACCAGTGTGCCTACAGCTGTTGTAAAACTACAACTCCCAGCATGTATGATCTGTCAGTGCATTCTGGGAGTTGTCATTTTGCCACAGCTGAAGGTTTGGGGTGCCCCCCCCCATGTGAATGTACTTCAAGGCAAAGTTTAGGGCCACATATGGGATATTTCCGTACTCGGTAGAAATTGCGTTACAAATTTTGGGGGGATTTTTCTCCTTTTACCCTTTATGAAATTGTAAAGTTGGGGGCTACACCAGCATGTTAGTGTAAAAAAATAAAAATATTTACACTAACATGCTGGTGTTGCCCCATACTTTTCATTTTCACAAGAGGTAAAAGGAGAAAAAGACCCCCAAAATTTCTAATGCAATTTCTTCTGAGTACGGAAATACCCCATATGTGTACGTAAAATGCACTGCAGATGAACTACATGGCTCAGGAGTGAGAGAGCGCACCATGTACATTTGAGGCCTAAATTGGTGATTTGCACAGAAGTGGCTTATCGTTACAGCGGTTCGGACATGAACGCAAAAAAAAACACCCACATGTGACCGTATTTTGGAAACTACACCCCTCACGGAATGTAACAAGGGGTTTAGTGACCTTTAACAACCCATAGGTCTTTGACACATTTTCGTTAAAGTTGGACATGAAAATTAAACATTTCGTTTTTCCCTGAAATGCTGATGTTACCCAACATTTTTCATTTTCACAAGGGGTAATAGGAAAAAAGCCCCCCCAAAATTTGTAACCCCATTTCTTCTGAATATATAAATACCCCATATGTGGAAGTAAAGTGCTCTGCGGGCAAACTACAATTCTCAGAGGAGATGGAGGGCCATTGGGCTTTTTGAGAGAGAATTAGGCTGTGACCCCATTTTGGAAACTTCACCCCTCATGGAATGTAACAAGGGGTGCAGTGATCATTTACGCCCCACAGGTGTCTGACAGATTTTTTGAGCATCCATCCGTAAAAAGGAAAAATGTAATTTTTCATTTGCACAGCCCACTTTTCCAAAGATCTGTCAAATGCCAGTGGGGTGTAAATGCTCACTGCACCCCTTATTAAATTCTGTGAGGGGTGTATTTTCCAAAATAGTATGCCATGTGGTGTTTTATTTTTATTTTTTTTTACTGTTCTGGCATCATGTGGGATTCCTAAATGGAACATGCCCCCAAAAACCATTTCAGCAAAATTCGCTCTCCAAAAGCCCAATGTCGCTCCTTCCCTTCTGAGCCCTCTAGTGCACCCACAGAGCACTTTACATCCACATATGAGGTATTTCCTTACTCAAGAGAAATGGGGTTACACATTTTGTGGGGCATTTTCTCCTAAAAGTTGGGGGTAACACCAGCATTTTAGTGTTAAAAATCAAAATTTTCATTTTCACGTCCCACTTTAATGAAAGTTCATCACTCACCTGTGGGGTGTTAAGGCTCATTGGACCCCTTGTTACGTGCCTTGAGGGGTGTAGTTTCCAAAATAGTATGCCATGTGTTTTTTTTTTCTTGCTGTTCTGGCACCATAGGGGCTTCCTAAATGTGACATGCCCCCCAAAAACCATTTCAGCTAAATTTGCTTTCCAAAAGCCAAATGTAACTCCTTCTCTTCTGAGCATTGTAGTTCGTCCACAGAGCATTTTAGGTCCTAACATGGGAGATTTCCATACTCAGAAGAGATGGTATTACAAATTTTGGGGGCATTTTCTCCCATTACCCTTTGGAGAAATGGTAAATTTGGGAAAAAACGGCACTTTAGTGAAAATCTTTTTTTCATTTACACATCCGACTTTAACCAAAAGTCGTCAAGCACCTGTGGGGTGTTTAGGCTCACTGGATCACTTGTTACGTGCATTGAGGGGTGTAGTTTCCAAAATAGTATGACATATTTTTTTTTTGCTGTTCTGGCACCATAGGGGCTTCCTAAATGTGACATGCCCCTCAAAAACCATTTCAGAAAAATTCACTCTCCAAAATCCCAGTGTTGCTCCTTCCCTTCTGAGCCCTCTACTGCGCCCGCCGAACACTTGACATACACATATGAAGTATTTCCTTACTCGAGAGAAATTGGGTTATAAATTTTTCTCCTATTACCCCTTGTAAAAATTCAAAAACTGGGTCTACATGAACATGCGAGTGAAAAAATGAAGATTTTGAATTTTCTCCTTCACTTTGCTGCTATTCCTGTGAAACACCTAAAGGATAAAAAAAACTTTCTGAATGTCATTTTGAATACTTTGAGGGGTGGAGTTTTTATAATGGGGTAATTTATTGGGTATTTCTAATATGAAGGCCCTTCAAAATTGAACTGGTCCCTGAAAAATTAAGATTTTGAAAATTTTGTGAAAAATTGGAAAATTGCTGCTGAACTTTGAAGTCCTCTGATGTTTTCTAAAAATTAAAAACTTGTTAACTTTATGATGAAAATATAAAATAGACATATTGTATTTGTGAATCACTATATAATTTATTTGAAATGTCTGTTTTCCTTACAACAGAGAGCTTGAAAATTAGAAAAATGCTAAAATTCCAAATTTTTTCATAAAATTTTGGAATTTTTCACCAAGATATGATGAAAATATCGACAAAAATTTACCACTAACATAAAGTAGAATATGTCACGAAAAAAATATTTCATAATCAGAATGAAAAGTAAAGCATCCCAGAGTTATTAATGCTTAAAGTGGTCAGAATTGCAAAAAATGCTCCCGTCCTTAGGGTTATAATGGGCTCCGTCCCCGAGGGGTTAAAGAGGTTATCCAGGAAAAAAATGTGTATATATATATATATATATATATATATATATATATATATACAGTACAGACCAAAAGTTTGGACACACCTTCTCATTCAAAGAGTTTTCTTTATTTTCATGAATATGAAAATTGTAGATTCACACTGAAGGCATCAACTCTATGAATTAACACATGTGGAATTATAGACATAACAAATAAGTGTGAAACAACTGAAAATATGTCATATTCTAGGTGGAAAGAGTCCCAGGTCAATGCCACACAGAGTTCTAGCAGCAGACACATCTCTAGAACAACTGTTAAGAGGAGACTTTGTGAATCAGGCCTTCATGGTAGAATATCTGCTAGGAAACCACTGCTAAGGACAGGCAACAGGCAGAAGAGACTTGTTTGGGCTAAAGAACACAAGGAATGGACATTAGACCAGTGGAAATCTGTGCTTTGGTCTGATGAGTCCAAATTTGAGATCTTTGGTTCCAACCACCGTGTGCAACGCAGAAAAGGTGAATGGATGGATTTGCTTTTAGTTGGACCATCATTTATTTTTCAACAGGACAATGACCCCAAACACACCTCCAGGCTGTGTAAGGGCTATTTGACCAAGAAGGAGAGTGATGGGGGGCTGTGCCAGATGACCTAGCCTCCACAGTCACCAGACCTGAACCCAATGAAGGCAAAAGGGCCAACAAGTGCTAAGCATCTCTGGGAACTCCTTCAAGACTGTTGGAAGACCATTTCAGGTGACTACCTCTTGAAGCTCAACAAGTAATCAAAGCAAAAGGTGGCTACTTTGAAGAACCTAGAATATGATGTATTTTCATTTGTTTCACACTTTTTTGTTATGTAAATAATTCCACATGTGTTAATTCATAGTTTTGATGCCTTCAGTGTGACTCTACAATTTTCATAGTCATGAAAATAAAGAAAACTCTGAATGAGAAGGTGTGTCCAAACTTTTGGTCTGTACTGTGTGTATATATATATATATATATATATATATATATATATATATATATATATAAAGTTTTTTTCCTGGATAACTGTTTAACTTTCTGGAGCCAGTTGAGATATATATATATATATATATATATATATATATATACAGTACAGACCAAAAGGTGCTGCTGCATTCTTCTGTTGCTGTATATCTAGCCTAGTAGCGTGCACCTGTAGGCCAGGTCCATATAATAGTTTGGTATCAACTTAAGTGCTGGCTGATTTATTCTTTGTCTGTATTGCACATACGGGGGAGTGGCTACCTCCATGTTGGCCTTGCACCCCACCCACCTCTATTAGGTGTGTATATAAGGTGTCTTGGATGTTCCAGACCCTGCCATGCTTACTGAACTGTTCACACAGAGGCATATTCACAGTGTAGGGTCCGTCCCAATGAGGCCACCTTATCGCAGTGGGACGGTCCAAGCTATTTGACCGCCGGCAGAGACAAATTTGCAAGCTAAGTGCCTCACTATTTCATAGTTTCATATTTGCATCTATTACACCATAGCTGTACAGCTCTCCATGTTTTAACTGCATATCCATGTTTCATCTATATCCTTGTGCTGGCAGTGTGCTGCTGCATTCTTCTGTTGTTATATATATATATATATATATATATATATATATATATATATATACAGTACAGACCAAAAGTTTGCACACACCTTCTCATTCAAAGAGTTTTCTTTATTTTCATGACTATGAAAATTGTATATTCACACTGAAGGCATCAAAACTATGAATTAAAACAGGTGGAATTATAGACATAACAAAAAAGTGTGAAACAACTGAAAATATGTAATATTATAGGTTCTTCAAAGTAGCCACCTTTTGCTTTGATTACTGCTTTGCACACACTTGGCATTCTCTTGATGAGCTTCAAGAAGTAGTCACCTGAAATGGTCTTCCAACAATCTTGAAGGAGTTCCCAGAGATGCTTAGCACTTGGAGGCCAGGTCATCTGGTGCAGCACCCTATCACTCTCCTTCTTGGTCAAATAGCCCTTACACAGCCTGGAGGTGTGTTTGGGGTCATTGTCATGTTGAAAAATAAATGATGGTCCAACTAAACGCAAACCGGATAGAATAGCATGCCGCTGCAAGATGCTGTTGTAGCCATGCTGGTTCAGTATGCCTTCAATTTTCAATAAATCCCCAACAGTGTCACCAGCAAAGCACCCCCACACCATCACACCTCCTCCTTTCACCTTTTCTGTTCACCTTTTCTGCGTCGCACAAAGACACGGTTGTTGGAACCAAAGATCTAAAATTTGGACTCATCAGACCAAAGCACAGATTTCCACTGGTCTAATGTCCATTCCTTGTGTTCTTTAGCCCAAACAAGTCTCTTCTGCTTTTTACCTGTCCTTTGCACTGGTTTCCTAGCAGATATTCTACCATGGAGGCCTGATTCACAGAGTCTCCTCTTAACAGTTGTTCTAGAGATGTGTCTGCTGCTAGAACTCTGTGTGGCATTGACCTTGTCTCTAATCTGAGTTGCTGTTAACCTGCGATTTCTGAGGCTGGTGACTTGGATGAACTTATCCTCCGCAGCAGAGGTGACTCTTGGTCTTCCCTTCCTGGGGCGGTCCACATGTGAGCCAGTTTCTTTGTAACTCTTGATGGTTTTTGTGACTGCACTTGGGGACACTTTCAACCTAGAATATGACATATTTTCAGTAGTTTCACACCTTTTTGTTATGTCTATAATTCCACATGTGTTCATTCATAGCTTTGATGCCTTCAGTGTGAATCAACAATTTTCATAGTCATATAGTCATGAAAATGAAGAAAACTCTTTGAATGAGAAGGTGTGTCCAAACTTTTGGTCTGTACTGTATATATATATATATATATATATATATATATATATATATATATATATGCGTGTGTGTATATATATCCCAATTGGCTCAAGAAAGTTAAACAGATTTGTAAATTACTTCTATTAAAAAATATATAATCTTTATCCTATCAGTACTTATAAGCTGCTGAAGTTGAGTTGTTCTTTTCTGTCTAAGTGCTCTCTGATAACACTTGTCTCGGGAACTGTCCAGAGTAGAAGCAAATCCTCAAAGCAAACCTCTTCAACTCTGTGCAGTTCCCGAGACAAGCAGAGATGTCAGCAGAGAGCACTGTTGTTAAACAGAAAAGAGCAACTCAACTTCAGCAGCTGATAATTATTGGAAAAATAAGTCATTTACAAATCTGTTTAACTTTCTGGAGCCAGTTAATATAAAAAAAAAATAGTTTTTTTTCCTGGAATATCCCTTTAACTTATTGTGAAAGTACTCAGATTCCAAAAAGGGTTGTGGCTTATAGATGAAGCAGTGAAGTTCTTGCCATATACGTGGGCATGTATGGACAATACATTTATTAATGGAAGGACAAAGCATTTTCATATCAAATTTTTTAAAATTGTAACTTGAAAGTGATCAAATCAAATATAAAAAAACAACACATATTATGCATTTTTTGCTTTTATAGAATAAATTCTGTGCAGCATTAGTTATCTTTATGTCTGTGTTTCATGATGGTTGCCATGATACAAAAAGCAAGTGTTGAACGGGGTTAGGCTGGGTTCACACCACGTTTTCTGAAATACGGTTCTCGTATACGGTTTGGAGGGGGGCGGGGCTTAATCGCGGTGCCCGCACTCAGCCGTATTCGGGAACAGTATTTAATGCAAGTCTATGAGCCGACTGGAGTGAACCGCAGCCTCCGGTCGGCTTAGTTTTCGGCCGTATGCTGTTTCCCGACCGCAGGCAAAAACGTGGTCGACCACGTTTTTGCCTGCGGTCGGGAAACCGCATACGGCCGAAAACGAAGCCGACCGGAGGCTGCGGTTCACTCCGGTCGGCTCATAGACTTGCATTAAATACGGTTCCCGAATACGGCTGAGTGCGGGCGCCGCAATTAAGCCCCGCCCCCTCCTCCAAACCGTATACGGGAGCTGTATTTAAGAAAACGTGGTGTGAACCCAGCCTTATCTAGCTAAAAGGAAAGGGGCAAACTTACTGTGTGATTAATTACAGAGGGGAGTTTATTTAATTATCATAATTTTATTTTATTTTTTTAATGAACGTGATATGAGACAAGGTATGTCATTTATTTGAAGGGCATTGAAAAGAGAATTTATTCTAAATAAATAAATACCATATTTATCGGGGTATACCACGCACCGGTCTATAACACGCACCCTCATTTTACCAAGGATATTTGGGTAAAAAAAGTTTTTTACCCAAATATCCTTGGTAAAATGAGGGTGCGTGTGTGTGCATGTGTATACCCCGATACACTGTTTCTGACCCCGCAGAAGCCCCCAGGAAAGGCAGGGGGAGAAAGGCCGTCGCTGCCCGCTTCTCTCCCCCTGCCTTTCCTAGGGTCTGGAGCCCTGCTGCCGCCGCTTCTCTCCCGCTGGCTATCTGCGCCGCTGCCCATTCTCTCCCCCTGACTATCGGTGCTGCTGCCCGTTCTCTCCCCCTGGCTATCGGTGCCGCTGCCCGTTTTCTCCCCCTGACTATCGGTGCCGGCGCCCACTTGCCGGCGCTGATAGCCAGGGGGAGAGAAGCGGCGTCGGCAATGGGGCAGCGGCGCCAATAGCCAGGGGGAGAGAAGGGGCAGCGGCACCCATTGCAGGCACCGCTGCCCCGTTGCCTCCCCCATCCCGGGTTGCATAATTATCTGTTGCCGGGGTCGGGTCCGCGCTGCTTCAGGCCTCCGGTGTGCGTCCCCTGCGTCGTTGCTATGCACTGCACGGCGCAGCGCAATGACGAGTGACGTCATTACGTCTCGCAGCGCATACCAACGATGCAGGGGACTCACACCGGAGGCCTGAAGCAGCGCGGACCCGACCCCGGCAACAGATAATTATACAACCGGGGATGGGGGAGGCAACGGGGCAGCGGCGCCGGCAATGGGTGCCGCTGCCCCTTCTCTCCCCCTGTCTGTCGGCGCCGCTGCCCCATTGCCGGCACCGCTTCTCTCCCCCTGGCTATCGGCGCGGCACCGATAGCCAGGGGGAGAGAACGGGCAGTGGCACCGAAAGCCAGGGGGAGAGAAGGGCCGGCAGCAGGGCTCTAGACCCCAGGACAGGCAGGGGCAGAGAAGCGGGCAGCGACAGCAGGTCTCTGCACCTGCAAAGCCGCTGAAGTTCATTGATTTAAAGCGCCCGCTTTAAATCATTGAACTGCAGCGGCTTATCGGCGTATAACACGCAGATAGACTTTAGGCTAAAAATTTAAGCCTAAAAAGTGCGTGTTATACACCGATAAATACGGTAATAAAAAGGGCTTTTACATTACATTTTGTATTAGTTTTGTTGCAGGTTATGCTTTGAAGCAACACAACATGCTAGTGTGTTCATGAGTAGCAGTAGGTGCGGCATTACCGTTTCATTGCATGTCCCTATATGTTTAACCCCTTAAGGACTGAGGGCGTATCCATATGCCCCTGCTTTAGAGTCCTTAAGGACTGAGGGCGTATGGATATGCCCGTGGGAATTCTGGTCCCCCCCCCCCCCCCCCCCCACTAGCCGGTCGGGGACCGGGATGCCTGCTGAAATCATTCAGCAGGCATCCCGGCACATCGCCAAGGGGGGTCCTGAGACCCGGAAAAGGATGATGATCGGTGGCGTAATATACACCACCAATCTTCATCCGTACTGTACTGGGAGGTGGCAGTGTTGCCACCTCCCAGTACAGCTGTGATTGGGCGGCCATCGGGACACACCAATCACAGCAGTATGGGAAGGGGGGAGGTGGGTAAAGGAGCATGTTGCTTCATTCTGCCCACCATTACTGTGAGATCTGGTGTGCAGGACAGAACCCTGTGCCGCCATCCCCCCTCATAGTTAAAAAAGTCCCCCCTCTCCCCCTTTCTGTGGCCCCTTGGCACAAAAAGAAGTCAGGGACAGTTTAGATTAGGTAGGGACAGTTAGTAGTTTAAAAAGAGAGATTTTTTTTTAGCGTACCATCTGTAGGTGTTCATGGGTCCGTAGCACCTTTAGCTGCGTGACCCCTGCCCTAGAGGGTCCATGCGGTCTGCCCCCAGCCTTTTTTTGGGTCAGACCTTTTTTTTTCAGAGTACCATCTGTAGGTGTCCGCAGGTCCGCAGCACATTTAACTGCATGATCCCGGCCCTACAGGGTTGCTGCGGTCTGCCCCCAGTGTTTTTTTGGGGTGCAGATCTTTTTTTTTTCAAAGTACTATTTTTTGTAGCAAAAAAAAAAAGAGCCCTGTAGGGCTGGGGTCACGCAGCTAAAGGTGCTGCGTGACTCCGGCCCTACAGGGCTCTTTTTTTTTTTGCTAAATGTACGGCCGGCCCTTTTAGCTATAAAAGAGCGGTCCGCCACCATTAGCTAAATCCCACCTGCCGCTGATCCGTCCCGTAGTACTGATCAGCGTTTTTTTGTGGTGAAGGCGCTTTTTGGAGATTAATGCATCTATTTTATTTTATTTTTTGCACCTATAGGTGGTCCGTGCCACCAGTAGCAGGCCTGTGCTGTGTTAACGGACCGTACCTGTGTGTACCACCACTGTCAGTGACTTATCAGCGTTTTATTTTTTATTTTTTTTGGTTCAGGTGGGTGCTTTCTTTCAGGTTTTAATAGTTTTTTTTTATTTTATTTTACTGATTTTTTGTGTGGGGGTCTGTGTACCCCCCCCCCCCCCACTGAACTCTGTGCTCCCTGCCGCCACCAAGTGCTAATCAATGTGCATACCACTGATTAGGTAAATGCTTTTTTTGGCGCATGATTTTTTTTGCGCTAGAAGTCTTTTTAAAAAAAAAGTTTATTTTTCCTTTTTTGTTTAGTTTTATTTCATATTTTTAGATTTTTGTTCTTATGCTGGGTTAGTTAGGTTAGGGCTGGTTAGGGTAAGAAGTCTCACACCACACGCAACACACACACCAATAAAGTTTTCCTTCAACATAAATTCACTCAACCCCCCCCCCCACCCCCATTAGAGTAGGGAAATGGCCCGCAGGGCATTTTCAGCGGAGGAGGCATAAGCCTTACTTGCCTCCAACTCTGAAAGCGTCACAGAGGACGAGGAAGGCCCCACCTTCCCTATTTCCGCAAACCTCCTCTGCTACTGACCCTGTGCCCCATGCTAGTATGAGTCCCCCTGGCGCTCATACTAGTCAAGCCCCCCAGCCAAGTTTACTGGTGCCCCGTACCAAGCGGACCACGAGCCCATGATTCCTGAGTTTGTTGGTGACTCAGGAATCAAGATTGACATCACAGGGTTTACTGAAATGGACTATTTCAGTTTTTTTTTTTTCAGTGACGACTTTGTCAATTTGATGGTTGACCAGACGAACCTGTATGCCCAACAGTTTGTCGCCGCAAACTCGGGCTCATTTTTAGCTAGACCCAATGAGTGGTACCCAGCAATGCAGCCAAAATGAGGACCTTTTGGGGCCTCGTGCTGCATATGGGTCTTGTTAAAAAACCCAGTGTCATGCAATACTGGAATGGGGACATCCTCTACCAGACCCCAATCTACAGTATGGCCAAGGAACGTCCCCGGTTCGAGGCCATACGGATATGTTTGCATGATGCTGATAATGCGGCATCAATCCCTTCAGGGCCAAATTGTGGGAGGCCTATGTCCCTGGGTGGGAGGTCGCTATTGATGAGTCTCTCATCAGCTTTAAGGGGGGACTCAGCTTCTGGCAACACATCCCAACCAAGCGAGCGCAGTATGGCGTGAAGATGTATAAACTTTGAGAGAGTACCTCAGGGTACACTTGCAAGTTTATGGTGTATGAGTGATGAGATTCCCGTATTGAACCCCCAGAATGTCCCCCCACTCTGGGTGTTAATGTTAAAATCTTTTGGGGCCTTTTCTGATTATGTCCTCAAGCCATATGATGCCATGCGGAAAACACGGGCATGGTACAAAAAAGTTATGGTCTACATGGTACAGGTTGCCATGTATAACTCTTTTGTACCGTTCCAGCATTCTAGCAGCACAGGGAAATTCCTGCAGTTTCAAGAGGAAGTTCTAGAGGCCCTCATTTTTGGTGGCTGCCAAGGAGCGGGTCAGAGCACCTCTGGAACTGTGGGCCCCCGGATCGTCCCAGGCCAACGCTTTCCAGGTGAGGTCCCCCACACTGGAAAGAAGGGACGATCCCAGGAAAAAACGCAGAGTGTGTCACAGGAGGGGGATTCGGAAGGACACCACCACTCAGTGTGACACTTGCCCCGATCATCCGGGCCTCTGCATTAAAAGCTGCTTCAGAGAGTACCAAACTTCCATGGAGCACTACATCTTTAATCCTTTTCCCTAATTTTAATTCCCCAGAATTATACTCCAATGTACCAGTCCAGAGTACATTGTCTTCCAAATTTTAAAACCAAAACTCCCCCCCCAGAAAAAAAAAAAAAACCTCCTTCCCAATACCCCTGATAACATCTTTTTCCCCCCCCAAAAAAACGAATCATGGGACACAGAGTCAACAGCATTGTGGGTTTGCAGTTGCCTCAAATGCGCAGCGCTCTCTCCCCACCTGAGCAGGGTGCACATTTGAGGTAACAGGTTAGGGACGGCCACAAACATCACATTCCCAGAATGATGATTCAGAGCATAGAATTTGGGGCGGGCATCATTTTTACTTTCGACTATACTCATGGGTCATCATTCTGGGAATTGCAATATCAGTATTAAAATAGCAATTTTCATCCCCCCCCCCCCATCCCCCAAAGTACACTTCATCCATTCCTGGAAAATAAATTTAGGGAACACCTGTCTGTTCCAAATCTCCACTTTACCCCTATACACCTTCCCTGAGGGGTGTACTGTTTGTA
This sequence comes from Hyla sarda, assembly GCF_029499605.1. Taxonomy (NCBI): domain Eukaryota; kingdom Metazoa; phylum Chordata; class Amphibia; order Anura; family Hylidae; genus Hyla; species Hyla sarda. The sequence continues at coordinate 493,000,591 of NC_079189.1, read as the reverse complement.
ATAGGTTCACATGTGGGTGTTCCTTTCTTGTATTTTCCTCTGAATGTATGCAACTGTTAGGTCCGAAGGAAACATCGGCCTCAAATGCGAAGAGTTCTCACTCATGAGCTCTGTCGTATTTCCAGGCGACAATTCGGAGACACATGTTAGTTGTTCCCAGAAAGATGATGCAGAGCATAGGTTGAAAATTGCAATTTTTAAAAGCTACCCATCATCCATTCCTGGAAAATAAATTTAGGAAACACCCGTGCATTCAAAATGTCCTCTTTTCCCCTATGCAAATTCCAATGGGTGGTGTACTTTCTGTAATGGTGTCACATGTGGGTGTTTCATTTTTGTATTTTCCTCTGAATGTATGTAACCGTCAGCTACTGATATGCCATAGGCCTCACATGCAAACAGACCTCTATGACTTCTGAGCCTTGTTGTGCGCCCGTCCAGCACATTACCCCATATGTGGATGTATTCCCATAGTCAGGAGAAAAAGCCCTCCAAAATTTGTAACCCAATTTCTCTAATTACCTCTTGTGAAAATGTAAAAAATTGGGTAACCCCAGCATTTTAGTTAAAAAAATCAAATTTTTCAAATTGCGGCCCACTGTTCAAAAAAAACTCACTGTACCCCTTGCTACATTCCTTGAGGGTGTAGTTTCAAAATTGTGGTCACTTGCTGGAGTTTTTTTTTTTTTTTTTTTTAGATTTTATGTCAGAACCTCAACCATTGCAGTGCAAAGCACCACTTTAGGCCTCAAATCTCATTGGTGCTGTCTCATTCCTAAAGCCTGTTTTGCACCCGCATAGTGCTTAACCGCCATATATGGGGTATATCCTTACTCTGGAGAAATTGGGCTACACATTTTGTGGAGCTTTTTTTCTCTTACTACTTGTGAAACGAAAAAAAATTTTGGTTAATACCAGCAAGTTAGTATAAAAAATCAAATTTTTCACTTTTATGGCCCATTGTTCAAAAAACCTGTGAGGTGTAAGTAATCACTGTTACCCTTGTTACATTCCTGGAGGGGTCTAGTTTCCAAAGCAGGGGGTTTCTGCTTTTCTGGCATCGTGGGAGGTTTGAAAATGCACATGGCCCCCGACTTCAATTTTAGCAAAATTCTCTCTCCAAAAGTCCAATGGCACTCCTTCTGTTCTGAGACGTGTAGTGCGCCAGCAGAGCACTTAACATACACATATGGGGCATTTTCTTAATCGGGAGAAATTGGGCTTCAAATTTTGGGGTACATTTTCTCCTTTTACACCATGTGAAACTGAAAAATGTGGAGTAACACCATCATTTAAGTGTTAAAAATAAAACTTTTCACTTTAACGGCCCACTGTTAAAAAAAAACTGTGAGGTGTAAATACTCACTGTAACCCTTGTTACATTCCTGGAGGGGTTTAGTTCCCAAAATGGTGTCACATGTGGGGGGTTTCTGCTGTTCTGGCATCATGGGAGGTTTGAAAATTCACATGGCCCCCGACTTCAATTTCAGCAAAATTCTCTCTCCAAAAGTTCAATGGCGCTCCTTCTGTTCTGAGACGTGGAGTGCGCCAGCAGAGCACTTAACATACACATATGGTGCATTTTCTTAATCGGGAGCAATTGAGCTTTACATTTTGTGGTCTATTTTTTCCTTTTACATAATGTGAAACTGAAAAATTTGGAGTAACACCATAATTTAAGTGTTAAAAATACAACTTTTCACTTTTACGGCTCACTGTACAAAAAAAACTGTGATGTGTAAGTACTCACTGTAATCCTTGTTATGTTCCTGAAGGGGTCTAGTTCCCAAAATGGTGTCACATGTGGGGGGTTTCTGCTGTTCTGGCATCATCGTAAGTTTTAAAATGCACATGGCCCCCGACTTCAATTTCAGCAAAATTATCTCTCCAAAAGTCCAATGGCACTCCTTCTGTTCTGAGACCTGTAGTGTGCCAGCAGAGCACTTAACATCCACATATGGGGCATTTACTTAATCAGGAGAAATTGGGTTTCAAATGTTGGGGTCCATTTTTTCCTATTATCACTTGTGAAAAAAAAATTGGGGTAACACCATCATTTTAGTGTTAAAAATAATATTTTCCAGTTTCACGGCCAACTTCAACGCAAAGTCGTCAAACACCTGTGAGGTGTTAAAGCTCACTATACCCCTTGTTACATTCCTTGAGGGGTGTAATTTCCAAAATAGTATGCCATGTGGATTTTTTTTTTCGCTGTTCTGTGACCCCAGGGACTTTCTAAATGCAACATGCCCACCAAAATCCATTTCAGCAAAATTCTCTTTCAAAAAGCCAGATTTTGCTCCTTCTCTTCTGAGTATTGTAGTATGCCAGCAGAGCACTTAAATGGTCACTGTCAGATTAAAAAAACTTTTGTTATGTTGTAAAGCATACAAAACCAATAGGTTTTGCAATTGCCTTCATTAGAACATTTTCTGTATTTCATACTGAAAAAGCCAGTCAAACAACTGCTCCCCTGCCTGCTTGGACACACACTAGTCCTGCTGTGTCCATGCATCATCACCTATGTCATGGACCCACTTTCTTGATTGACAGCTGTGAGCACAGGGCTCACAGCTGGAGGAAAAATCCTTCCACTGTCAGCTTGTGTCCCGCTACTGTCAGTGAGGACAAGCTTCGAGTTGTAGTTTTGCTAATGCTTGGGGAGATTTGAGCAGACAGCATACTGAGGGAGGGGGTGGAGACCTGCACAGTGAGGCCACGCCCTCTCCCTTTGGGAGGAATTCAGACTGGTGAGCTAAATTAAAAGTGTAATAAAAAATGAAAAAAGGTGCTAGACACATAAAAATTAGATGTACATGGTCAGGATTAGTCATATGTAAAAAAAAAATTTTGGGTTGGATCTGACAGGTACGCTTTAATGTCCACATTTGGGGCGTTTTCATAATCTGGAGAAATTGGGCTTCAAAGTTTGGGGTCCATTTTCTCCTATTACCCCTTGTGAAAAATACAAATTTGGAGTAACACCATCATTTTAGTGTTAAAAATCTAATTTTCCATTTTCATGTCCAAATTCAACGCAAAGTCGTCAAACACCTGTGAGGTTTTAAGACTCACTATACCCCTTGTTACATTATTTGAGGGGTTTCCTTTCCAAAATAAGTGGTGGTTATTTTGCTGTTCTGGCAACATGCCCCCAAAAAAACCATTTCAGCAAAATTTGTTTAAAAAAATCCCACAGCTGCTCTTTCCCTTTTGAGCCATGTTGTGAGCCCACAGAGAACTTTATGTCAATATATAAGGTATTTCCATACTCGATTGAAATTGGGCTACAAATTTTGGGGGGGCTTTTTCTCCTTATACCACTTTTAAAAATGAAAAAATGGGGCTACAAGAACATGTTAGGGCGCTTCCACACTATAAAAATGCACCCGTTATGAATGTCCTTTATAAAAAGAGGGGAAATCGGCAGTTATACGGCCGGTACAAAATCACTAACGGCTATTGAAAATCCCATTATAGTCTATGGCATTTTTCTAATAGCTATTTTAACCCGTTATCGCCCGTTATTAATAATGGCCGTTATTTTTTGACGGGCGATAGTAGCGGGAGAATTAGTGCACGCACTATTTCTCCTGTTCATTCACCCGTCACAAAATAACGGACGTTATTAATAATGGGTGATGACGGGTTAAAACGGCTATTAGAAAAATGCCATAGACTATAAGGCGATTTTCTAATAGCCGTTAGTGATTTTGTACCGGCCGTATAACTGCCGATCTCCCCTCTTTTTATAACGGGCATTCATAACAGGTGCATTTTCATAGTGTGAAAGCGCCCTTAGTGTAAAAAATGCAGATTTTGATTAGGGTTAACAAACTTTCTGAATGTCATTTTGAATACTTTGAGGGGTGTAGTTTTTATAATGCGGTCATTTATGGGGTATTTCTCACAGAAAGGCTGCTCAAATCCACTTCAAACTTAACTGGTCCCTGAAAAATTTCGTGAAAATTTTGAAAATTGCTTTGAAGCCCTCTAATGTCTTCAAAAAGTAAAGCCATGTCAACTTTCTGATGCCAACATAAAGTAGACATATTGGGGGACATTTACTAAACTAGTCTATTCTGAGTATGCCTATAGACCAGCGTATGTGGTAGTCTCCTGTCTATTGTGCTCCTAATTTATCAAAGGTCTCACAGCCCTTGATAAATTCTGTGCTCAGACTTCAGGGTCTACAGCTTAACCCCTTAAGGACCGGAGGTTTTTCCGTTTTTGCATTTTCGTTTTTTGCTCCTTGCCTTTAAAAAATCATAACTCTTTCAAATTTACACCTAAAAATCCATATGATGGCTTATTTTTTGCGCCACCAATTCTACTTTGTAATGACATCAGTCATTTTGCCCAAAAATCTATGGTGAAGCGGGAAAAAAAATCATTGTGCGACAAAATTGAAAAAAAAAACGCTGTTTTGTAACTTTTGGGGGCTTCCGTTTCTACGTAGTACATTTTTCGGTAAAAATGACACCTGATATGTATTCTGTAGGTCCATACGATTAAAATGATACCCTACTTATATAGGTTTGATTTTGTCGGACTTCTGGAAAAAATCATAACTACATGCAGGAAAATTAATACGTTTAAAATTGTCATCTTCTGACCCCTATAACTTTTTTATTTTTCCGTGTATGGGGCGGTATGAGGGCTCATTTTTTGCGCCGTGATCTGAAGTTTTTAACGGTACCATTTTTGCATTGATAGGACTTATTGATCACTTTTTATTCATTTTTAAATGATATAAAAAGTGACCAAAAATGCACTATTTTGGACTTTGGAATTTTTTTGCGCGCACGCCATTGACCGAGCGGTTTAATTAATGATATATTTTTATAATTCGGACATTTCCGCACGCGGTGATACCACATATGTTTATTTTTATTTTTATTTACACTGTGTTTTTTTTTTTATTGGAAAAGGGGGGTGATTCAAACTTTTAATAGGGGAGGAGTTAAATGATCTTTATTCACTTTTTTTTTTCACTTTTTTTTTGCAGTGTTATAGGTCCCATAGGGACCTATAACACTGCACACACTGATCTTTTACATTGATCACTGGTTTCTCATAAGAAACCAGTGATCGATGATTCTGCCGCATGACTGCTCATGCCTGGATCTCAGGCACTGAGCAGTCATTCGGCGATCGGACAGCGAGGAGGCAGGTAGGGGCCCTCCCGCTGTCCTGTCAGCTGTTCGGGATACTGCGATTTCACCGCGGCTATCCCGAACAGCCCACTGAGCTAGCCGGGATGCTTTCGGTTTCACTTTAGACGCGGCGTTCAACTTTGAACGCCGCGTCTAAAGGGTTAATAGCGCGCGGCACAGCGATCAATGCCGCGCGCTATTAGCCACGGGTCCCGGCCGTTGTTAGAGGCCGGGCCCGACCCGCTATGACGCGGGGCCACGCCGTGGCCCCGCGTTATAGATCGGGAGTGGACACATGACGTTCCAGTACGTCATGTGTCCTTAAGGGGTTAAACTGCATTTAGACCTGCTCCAACATGGTCTGACATTTCAGCGTATTTTGAGCAGATGCGATTTGTCGCACAAAAGTCGCACTTGATAAATTCAGCACCAATGCATTTTCCAATGCATTTCCATCTAAAATAGACTTGCATGCATCATGTTCTAAAAATCCTCTAGAGCAAAAGTCGCTGAAAAGTCGCACATATTTAGACTGCGACTTTCTGTGAGACAAATTTAGACAGGAAATACCAGTCTAAATCCTTTGATAAATCTCCCCCATTGTCTTTGTCAATCAATTTTAAATGTATTTGGTATATCCATTTTCCTTACAAGCAGAGAGTTTCAAAGTTAGAAAAAGAAGGGATGCAAGTAACAACGAAAATTTACCACTATGTTAAAGTAGAATCTATCACGAAAAAACAATCTCGGAATCAGAATAAACCGTAAAAGCATCCCAGAGTTATTAATGCTTAAAGTGACAGTGGTCAGAATTGAAAAAAAGGGCTCAGTCCTTAAGGTGAAAAAGGGCTCAGTCCTTAAGGGGTTAAAGAGTACCTGTCACCAAATAAAACTTTTAGTATAGTGTTCCTTGTGTAATTAGCAAACACTTTGCCATTCCCTTGCTTTTAAAATCATCAACATAAATATGTTTAAAATGTAATAGAAATAATGGCAACTAGGTGACTCTGTTCTGTTCCCTGCCACAATTAATACAGTTTGGTCTCTTCCAGGCCTGGCAGGAGTCCAAACTCAGGAAGTGCTTATCTGCACTGAGCTTGATTGACAGCTGCACAGAAAGTGAAAGCTCCACAGAATCTCATAGAAAGCTGCAGAGACTGAAAGCTGCAGGAGAGCCTTAATGATAGCAACACAGACTGAAACATGCACAGAGCCTGAGGTCATCTGCCCTCACATTGTTGCTGTGATGAATAGAAGTGGTCCCCCAAGTAGGCTTCAGTGATGTGGAAAATGCCCACTTTCTCCTGCTGGGAGATTACACTAAAACTCTGAAATTTTTTTAAGGGTGGGAGGTGTGTTAGGTGTAGTTAATGAACATAGCCTGAGGTAGTTTAGAACAGTTTATTTGGTGACAAATATCTTCAAGATGCATAGAAATGCATAGAAAATGCCTGGTGTTCCTAAAAGCAAAGGAACCTGCAACATCAACATAGAAAACGATACAGTAGAGAAATTATTTTTGTTCGTATTTCCTTGCGGTGTGAAATCATTTGTGTAATAATGACTGGTCTTGGGAGCCGGCATTACTGGCATACCAATGTAATAAGTATGCAGCAACAATCAGCCAGAGATTGGTAATCTTTGATCAATCTACTCTTCGCATTCTAATAACAGCATCTTGCACAATTTTGCAGATGTTCTGAAGTGAAAAGTTTTAAATAGCTGAGTGACTTACAGATTCTAGAAGTAAAAAGGTTTCTATTAGTAAACGGGAGAAACAAACATTAAGCAGCTGCAGACTTTAATTTTGTTAGTTAGTTGACATTTGCAAGCTGACTGCCTTTAAAAGAAAATGATGTCATTCCCACCAAGCTTAATGACAATCGCCAGACTGATAAAGCACACTCTGCCGACAGTCATCGCCTGCCCAATTCATTTCATTCTCTTCTTATTATTGAAGCATTGATGACTTTCAAAGGAATTTAGCACTTTTTTTTTTTTCAGTTGTGAAAAATCCTGGCTGTTTACTGATAACACTCCTAGAAGACTGAATGAACTAAACTCCAAGTAGCAGCGGGACTTCACATCCTTGTTAAATAAAATATTATAATACCTTCTGATATGACTTTAAAACCTCTTACGCAAATTCTTAATTTGTTTTAACCCCTTTAGAACCCGGGGTTTTTCCATTTTTGCACTTTGTTTTTTCCTCTTTCCCTTTAAAAAATTATAATTTTTTCAATTTTGCACCTAAAAACCCATATGATGGCTTATTTACGGAGCCACCAATTCTGCTTTGTAATCACATCAGTCATTTTACCCAAGAATCTACGGCGAAATGAAAAAAAAATCATTGTGCGACAAAATGGATAAAAAACTCAATTTTGTAACTTTTGGGGGCTTCCGTTTCTACACAGTAACTTTTTTGGTAAAAGACACCTTCTCTTTATTCTGTAGGTCCATACGATTAAAATGATACCCTACTTACATAGATTTGATTTTGTCGTACTTCTGAAAAAAATCCTAACTACATGCAGGAAAATGTATACGTTTAAAATTGTCATCTTCTGACCCCTATAACTTTTTTATTTTTCCACGTATGGGGCGGTATGAAGGCTATTTTTAGCGGTACCATTTGTATTGACCGGAATTATTGATCGCTTTTTATTAATTTTTCATAATATAAAAAGTGACCAAAAATACGCTATTTTGGACTTTGGAATTTTTTTGCGCATACGCCATTGACCGTGTGGTTTAATGAATGATACATTTTTAGAATTCAAACATTTCTGCACGCAGCGATACCACATATATTTATTTTTATTTACAGAGTTTCTTTTAAACCATAAACCATTGATAGATGATTCTGCTGCTTGACTGCTCATGCCTGGATCTCAGGCACTGAGCAGTCATTCGGCGATCGGACACCAGGAGGCAGGTAGGGGGACCCTCCTCGTGTCCTACAGCTCTTCGGGATGCTGCGATTTTGCAGCAGCAATCCCGAACAGCCCCCTGTGGAATGATAAGATGCAAAACCCACTTTGCATTTTGAGTTTGATATTCTTTTCCCATTCTTTTGGCCATTTTTAGGAAAATTGTCAGTTTCTTTAAACATAGCATGTTGAGTCTATGGCGTTTTTGCTGAAAATATGCTATAGTTTCAGCATGTATGGAGGTAGGTAGTGATGCATACAGTATTCAGCACTAAATAGAGCAGCACTGTATTCTGTTGCTGTGGGTACAGCAATAGGTACAGCTAATGCTGGGCAGGGGTTATACATTGTATACTTCCTGCCAGTAAGAATATACAAAAAAACTATGATCTGTATAGATCGCTTCTTTACTGTAAGCCCTTGCTTGGCTGAGCATCTCTCACTATGTATCAGAGATGCTACTAAGTGGAATTCCTCATAAGAATAAAATAATAGAAATACACATTGGGGAGTTTATGGTATAGAAAAACACCATAAAAAATAAAGCACTGTAGGTATGTTTTTTTTAGATGTCCCTATTGTCTTCTATCTGGACACAGCATTTTTTCAGACAAAAAAAAAATTCTGTATTGCTTCCTCTCTGAAACACATGATTTCAAATAAGGAAAGTGCTGCAAAAACTCATTTCCACATCTGCTATTTTAAACAGGAATAATAGCAATGGACATACATAGGAAACAAAATTCACAAAGTGGGCAAAGAATTTTATATCACTATACCTAGAGCATGCTGCATTTGGAGAAAAATAACCAGACTAAAATAAAAACTGTACCCAAAATTAATAAAAAATTGCAAAAAGATGAACTGTTTGTAAGGCTTATTATTTTCCTCTTTACTTTCAGCCAGGAGCATGGCTAAATGCTAATTTTGGACCTGCCCCATAACAAATATGTTATAAAGCAAAAAAACAAACAAACATATATTTATATTAAATGCTAACATTAGAGATGGGCACATTTTTTAAAAAATTAGATTTGGCTGATTTGCTGAATTTACAGAAAAAAATTTGCTTCGATCTGAATAGCTATTAAAAACTGCTATTTCCGGGCTACAGAAAGCCTCAATAGGGGTGTAGAACCCTTTGCCTTGCCGTAACATGTGTAGGAAGTGTGCTGGGGTAGTGAAATAATACTGTTATTCAGTATACCATGCAGATTACAGGCGTCCCTATTAAAATCCCAATGACAGAGTATGGATGTGGCAGCAGGGTCGGAAGACCATATGACATCACAATTGAAGAGTTTAAAGAGATTTTTGAGATGTCAACTGAAGAGTTTAAAGAGATTAACAAGTTTAGTGTGCCACCATCAGCATGAGATCATATGCCGGCACAATGACACAGTCTGGAGGTTGTGGCAGCCTATGTAGGCTGCAGAGCAGCACAATGACAGGGTAGTGTGTCCCCCTCCTCCTCTTCCTGTTCAGCCCCCACAGGGCTCATGTGGCCGTGAGAAGTAGGCGCCCCATCTCCAGTGCCCTGACCACCAATTGTTTCCACCATCTGTTGTAGGAAATGAAGCAGCGGAATGCTGGCAAATGACTAATAATGTGGCTTCCCCAAAGGGCCTGAGGAAATGGCAGGTGTCACGTATGAGCTGCCACTGGTTGACATTGAAGTTACACAGGGGAGTACCCCTATACGCTTGGATTATCAAGTAATTGTTGATGGCCTTTCTCTGTTTGTATAGTCGGTCTAACATATGGAGCGTGGAATCATCGCATATCAAATTATGTTGGGGGATGCCGTTCTGACGCTGCAGCTCAAGGAGGGTGTGCTTTGCGGTGTACGAGAGGCTGAAGTGCATGCAAAGTTTCGTTGCCATTGTTAGGATGTCTTGCAGATAGGTGGAAAACTTTAAGAACCGCATGACAACCAGATTGAACACGTGTGCCATGCAGGGCGCATGGCTCAGGCTTCCTTGATGCAGAGCAGACAAGATGTCCTTCCCGTTGTCGGTCACCATGGTTCCCATTTTCAGTTGTCGCAGAGAAGGCCATGATTTAATTTCTTGACATATCACTTTGAGCAGTTCCTCCCCTGTGTGATTCCATTTCTCAAGGCAAGCCAGGCTCAAGGACTGGCCCACCTTCTGTTCTACATATTTGTGCAGGGCTGGTACTGCCTTTTTCAAAAATAAACTATACGTTTGAAACTGAAAACATGCACAACAGAGGAGTGCATCTATATTTAACTTTTTATAGAGAAATACGCCCCTATACGGCTGCAACAGAAACTTGCAGAACACTCAATGTGTATATATAGATCCCTGCTTTTACACTAACAGGCCATTATACGCTTTAAACAGTAAATACGTACAACAGTGGAGTGTGTCTATATTTTACTTTGATAGAGAAATACACCAATATACGGCCGCAACAGAATACATGTCAAGATAAACAGGTACCCGCACTAACGAAGTAACAGCAGACTGACTCTTATGGCATCTCGGAAAGACCCGGTTCAGGCTGGTAGCAGGGTGCTCAGAGTGGAGGCGACTGCCGGCAAAGTTTTCCTCAGATCGTGCTTCTTCCGGCTTCGTATACCATCATTGCGCTATGAAGTAAATAGAGCAGAGATCAGGTCACATGACCTGCCGCTTTACGGGAGCACTAAGTGGACACAAAAGTAAAGAGCAAAGCGGACTAACTAGATACTAAGACAAAGCGCAGATGAGCCCCATATATATAAGTAAGGGGTAATGCAATAAGATAATAAATAGCCATACCAGTAATAACTAAGTAAATATCAGGGTAGGTACTACAAAGCTGACAAAAAAATGAGAACTAACAAAGTATAACCTATAAAAGGTTGTACCTATATTAAAGCAGTGCTGCCATTCAATCCTATAGGACCAAGCGCATCAGTGCGCAGTATCCAATAGGATTCAGCACGTAGTAAAGAACTATTCCTGTCGCTACCAGGTTTAGCTTGCCTTGCCACTTGCAAGCCGCAAAACATAAGGTCACTGATGTCACTTCCATGCGCTGATCTGACATGTTTGATCAATTTGGGAGCACCAGAGCCAGTAATAATAGAATGCAGGTACTCCCATATTCTGATATGGAGAGGGCGGATAGTCTTACATATATGGAACCTCTGGCATGTACAGGTGATAAAGTACACTACGTATGCAGTACGGTATGTTATTAAATCTCTAACCACAAAATAGTGGCCACCTAGCCTACCACTGCTCAAACAACAATTGTACTTACATTGTGGGCAATTCCCACACTTCTTATTCCCTTTAGGGAACCCGGAATTCCACCATCCTACCTTCAAATCTGGAGTACTGGCTAAGGGATTTTTTTTCATGGGTGTAGTGGTTTTGTTAATGTATTCACCCAAAGACCTATTCCTCCTATAAGTCACTATAGGGCCCCTCACTACAATGACTCTCAGATTAGGTGTTTAACCCAGCAGGTGCCAATTCTGTAGAATGGCAGTTCTGATTCTACTATTCATTGCGCTGTTCTTAAATGCAAAGATGAATCTTTTCCCATCTTTTTCTGTCCGTCTAGTCATCAGAAGATCTTCTCTCCTTCTCTCACTAGCCCTCTCTCGAGCTTGGCCTATTACTTGCTTAGGGTAGACTCGTCTTCTAAGCCTGTCGGCCAACTCGTCAGCCTGAGTTTGGAAAGTTGCCTCCTCACTGTTGTTCCGTTTCAGTTGTAAAAATTTACTGAAGGGGATACTATCTTTAATCTGGGTGGGGTGCGAACTCCCATAGTGTAGGATAGAGTTTTTTTAAATATGTTTTCTGTGTCCTTTTGTATAAAGGTTACCATCCTTCACGTACAACAGTAAGTCCAGAAACTCAAGTGAAGAGCCCCCAAAAATACTTGTGAATACCATATTCATGTGGTTGACTGTATTTAGATGTTCCACACATTGGTCAAATGATGTTGCATCTCCTTCCCATATCATAAGCACATCATCCACATATCTCATATAGGCTTTTATCTGCCTCAAATATGGATCAGATTCACTATAGATGTAATTAGATTTGAAAACCGCCAGGAAAATATTGGCGTATGAGCAAGAAGTGGCACTGCCCTGCTACCAGCCTGAAGCAGGGTCTTTCCGAGATACCATAAGAGCCGGACTGCTGTTACTTTGCGATGAGTGCGGGTACCTGTTTATCTTGACATGTATTCTGTTAGTTTAGAAATATAACTCTAAAACTCACACGCCAACAGGATCAGATATTAAAAATGAGCTGTTTCACAATGGAGTCACTTACTACACCCCACACCTGTGATGTCTGCCTCCTCTATCTATACACTATAAATATTCAAATTGATTTCCATTGGTGACATGGCAAATGTTAAGGCAGTAGTCCAGTTTTGTCCAGACGAGTGTCAGCATATCCTTGGATATTGTTTCAATTATGTGTTGTCAGATACACTTACTGCCTGCACATGGCACAGGCAGTCTACTTTCGGTAAGTCTTTCATGTCCTTGATAAGGGCGCATGGTTTTTCTGAGCCCCAAATGCTAATAATTGTGGCTATTGACCTTCCAACTGAGGTAAATGGTCACTTCGTCACTGAACATCAATCTATCAGTGAATTCTTCCGCTTATAATCAGTCCAAATCAATGAAAAAGTCACAGAGATAAGTGATTTTATAAAAAAATGTGATTTTTTCGATTCGCCAAATTTTTTGAAAAATGTGGTTCAGTCTGGATTAATTTGCGGCAAATTGCTATTAAAAACGTCTATTTCTGGCCTACAGAGAGCCTCAATAGGAGTGAAGAACACTTTGCCTTGCTGTAACATGCATAGGGTTTGTGCTGGGTTAGTGAAATAATACTGTTATTCAGTATGACATGCAGATCAGAGGAGTCGCTATTAGAATCAATGTAGCAAAGGGGCACAATGACAGAGCCTGAAGGTGGCATCAGTATGAGGAGACCATATAGAGGCTGAATGACACAGCGTGGAGGTAGCAGCAGCATGAGGAGAACATATAGTGGCTGAATGACACAGCGTGGAGGTGGCGGAAGCATGAGGAGACCATATAGCCTCGATAGGGGTGTAGAACACTTTACCTTGTCCTAACACACATAGGGTGTGCTGTGTGAGTGAAATAATACTGTTATTCAGTATGACATGCAGATTACAGGCATCGCTATTAGAATCACTGCTGCAGAGTGTCTGGATGTGGCAGCAGGGAGACCATATGGCGTCAAAATTGAAGAGAACAAAGAGAATTTTTATGTCATTTTTATTTTATTTTATTTGAATTTTATTTTTGAGTACCCATTCTGGTGAGCATCGTGCTGGTGGTCCTCTGCCAGTCGAGATACCACCTGTTCCAGCCTCTGCCTCTCAGCGCCCCCCTGACTGTGAAAGTGCGGATGTTTCATTTAATCAGTTATAGTTATTGCTCTATCGATTTTTTTAAATGTAAACAGAAATTTTAATTTAAGATTGAATGATAAAATGTGTGGTTACAAAAGACCAAATCTAACAAGGAGACATGTCACATGGTGGTACAATGACAATGAGCCTAGAGGTGGCAACAGCAGGAGGAGACCATAATCTGGAAGAATGACACAGCCTGGAATTGGCTGCAGCACGAGGAGACCATATAGTGGCTGAATAACACAGCCTGGAGTTGGCGGCAGCATGAGGAGACCATAGGGCTTCACAGACCCTAAGATAAAAAAAGGAATTTTCAAATTGAAACTGAAGTGTTATGGTAGCTATTGCTACCATTTTTACCATAAAAATGTTTAGGTAATGTCCCATCAGCATGAGTAGACCATATAGTGGCTGAATGGCACAGCCTGGAGTTGGCGGTAGCATGAGGAGGAGACCATAGGGCCTCACAATCCCAAAGATAAAAAGATGAATTTTCAAATTTAAATGGAAGATTTATGGTAGCTAGTGCTACCATCAAAATGTTTAGGTAATGTCCCAGCAGCATGAGGAGACCATATAGTGGCTGAATGACACAGCATGGCGGTGTTGGCAGCATGAGGAAACCATATAGTGGCTGAATGACACAGCGTGGAGGTGTTGGCAGCATGAGGAGTCCATATAGTGGCTAAATGACACAGCGTGGAGGTGTTGGCAGCATGAGGAGACCATATAGTGGCTGAACGACACAGCTTGGAGGTGGTGGCAGCATGAGGAGACTATATAGTGGCTGAATGACACAGCGTGGAGGTGCTGGCAGCATGAGGAGACCATATAGTGGCTGAATGACTCAGCCTGGAGTTGGCGGCAGCATGAGGAGGCCATAGAGCCTAAGATAAAAAGATACATTTTCTAATTTAAAATGAAGATTTATGGTAGCTAGTGCTACCTTAAAATTGTTTAAGTAATGTACAAGCAACATGTGGAGACAATATAGTGGCTCAATGACAAAGTCTGGAGTAAGCAACAGCATGATAAGACAATAGGGCTTCACAATCCCTAAGATTAAAAGATGAATTTGCTCATTTAAATTGAAGCTTTATGGTAGCTAGTGCGACCTTAAAAATGTTTAAGTAATGTACAGGCAGTATGAGGAGATGATATATTGGCTTAATGACACAGCCTGGAGGTGGCGGCAGCATGAGGAGACCATATGTTGGCTGAATGACATAGCACAAAGTATGCGGCAGCATGAGGAGACCATATAGTGGCTGAAGGACACAGCCTGGAGTTTGCAGCAGCATGAGGAGATCACATAATGGCTGAATGACACAGCTTGGAGGTGGAGGCAGCATGAGGAGAATATATGGTGGCAGAATGAGACAGTCCGGAGGTGGCAGCAGCAGCAGCAGCATCAAGAGTCCTGAAAGTGAACCGGTGAGTGGTGAGGTGGGTGGCAGTACCCAGTACCCAGTGACGAAGGTGGGTGAAATAAGGTGTGATGCGTAGAAATGTTTGTAACTGGGAAGCAGCACCTTAAATCTGTTTTAAACAAATCAAGTTTGGCAGAAGTCTAGTCGATCTTCAAGGTGTGTTGGTATGGTCATGTCAAGGTATGCCACCACCTGCTGGTTCAGGTCTACCTGCCGTTGATGAGCTGCTTCACTATGCGGGTGAAGAAAGCTACTTATCAGCAACTGTAGACTCAGGCTGCTGCTGATTGAGCTTGTACTGCTCCTGCCATCCCACCCCTCCCCAGCAGCCATGGCAGTGTAAGTTGAGTGCAGAGGGCCCGCAGAGTCAGACCTGCGAGAGGATGGACGATGGCGCCGATAGGCATCTGCCAACTGACTACATAGGATGTCTCTGTAGTAGGTCAGTTTGCCCTCCCTCTCAGTGGGTGTAAAAAACGGCCCCCATTTTGTGCCAAAAGCAAGGGTCCAATTAAGGTGGAGAGCCTCAAGTCATTCCGCTGCTGAATGGTGACAATTCGGTGGTCACTATGCAAGCAACTGAGCATGCATTGTGTCATATGTGCAAGTGACTCGGAGGGACTCCCTGCCTCCATCTCCACTGCATACTGCCACGGTGTGTCTGGGTCCTCTGTCTCGCCTTCCCCATAACCCTCTGCTCCTGCTTCTCTCCTCCTCCCATGTCGCGAAACCTAAACTGTGCTCCACTGTGCCCCTCCCCATCCTCCCCCTCCTCCAGTTCATCCCCCACAGGGTTCATGTGGCCGTGAGATTTAGGCACCACATCTCCAGTGCCCTGACCAGCCATTGTTTCCAATACGTGTTGTAGGAAATTAAGCAGTGGAATGATGTTGTTCATCCCGTAATCCTGGCGACTGACTAATAATGTGGCTTCCTCAAAGGGCCTGTGCAAACGGCAGGTGTCACATATGAACTGCCACCGGTTGACATTGAAGTTACACAGGGGAGTCCCCCTATCCACTTGGATAATCAAGAAATTGGGGATGGCTTTTCTCTGTTCATATAGTCGGTCCACCATATGAAGGGTGGAATTCCAACATGTCGCAACGTCACAAATCAGACTATGTTGGGGGATACTGTTCTGACACTGCAGCTCAAGGAGGGTGTGCTTTGCAGTGGTGTACGAGTGGCTGAAGTACATGCACAGTTTCCTTCCCATTGCTAGAATGTCTTGCAAATGGGGGGGAAACACTTCAGGAACCGCTTAACAACCAAATTGAACACGTGTGCCATGCAGGGTGCATGGCTCAGCCTTCTTTGTCGCAACGCAGACAAGATGTTCTTCCCGTTGTCAGTCACCATGGTTCCCATCTCTTTATGAACGACTGTGTGACTCCACTGTGTGACTCTGTTCTCCAACGCAAAGCATGTGAAGAACAGCATGACACCGCCGTGCCCTGCACACATGATATGCTGAAGGGGCACTTGTCAGGATCTGGACTGGTATGTGGGGTGGACACGTGTAGTGGATCCTCTGTGTCAGTGAGGCGATGGCATGGGCCGTACCAGGGGAACAGAATCTAAGGGGTTACTGTTTTTTTCCAGAGCCCACTGCAAAGCGGGATGGACTTGCTGCGGCAGGCAACCCCAAGGTCGTTCCACCCGATAGCGACTCAACCTCACTGACAGCTGAGACAGGCGCGGGACACAAGGACAAGGCAAAGGCAAGGTCGGACGTAGCAGAAGGTTAGGGCAGGCGGAAACGGTTCGTAGTCAGGGGCAACGGCAAAGGTCTGGATACACAGACAATAGGCACACGGGAACGCTTTCACTGGCACAAAGGCAACAAGATCCGGCAAGGACAGGAAGGGGAAGTGGGTTTCTATGTGAAGGGAGTGATTGTGAACTGATTGGACCAGGCACCAATTATTGGTGCACTGGCCTTTTAAATCTGAGAGACCCGGCGCGCGCGCGCGCCCTAGAGAGCAGGACCGCGCACGCCGGAACTGAGCAGGAGGACGGGGCAGGTGAACGGAATGGGATGTGACCCGCCGGCAAGCACATCCCGCCGAGCGGATCGCATCCCCGCCGGGGGACACAGAGCAGCGCTCCCGGTCAGCGAGTCTGACCGGGGTGCTGCAAGCAGAAGCCAAACACCGCGAGCGGGACCCGGAGCGCTCGGCGTGACAGTATCCCCCCTTGGGTCTCCCCCTCTTTTTGGAACCAAGGAATTTGTGGATGAGCTCCTTGTCCAAAATTTTTGCCTCAGGCTCTCAGGACCTCTCTTCAGGACCACAATTCTCCCAGTCAATTAAAAAAAAATCTTTTACCTCGGACAATTTTAGAAGCGGGGATCTCCTTCACAGAGAATACATGGGAGGAGCCAGAGGCAGGAGTAGGAACAGTGACCTTGGGAGAAAAACTGTTAAAAACAACAGGCTTGAGCAAAGAAACATGGAAAGAATTAGAGAAACGGAGAGAGGAGGGAAGATGAAGTTGATAGGAGACAGGGTTAATTTGTTTTTGACTTTGAATGGGCCTAAAAATCAAGGGCCACACTTGTAACTGGGTATCCGGAAACGTATGTACTTCGCAGGAAGCCATACCTTGTCTACGGGGGAAAAAACAGGAGGGATACTTCTCTTCTTGTCGGCGTGTCTCTTCATAAGGGAAGACGCCATTAGAAGAGACTTTCGAGTGTCACGCCAAATAGAGAAAACATTTTGAGTCAGTTAGTTCACGGCAGGAACTCCAGAAGGAGTGGGAATGGGGAGGGGAAGAGGGTGACAGCCGCACACCACAAAAAATGGAGACTTGGAAGAGGATTCAGAGTTTTTAAAATTGTAGGAAAATTCCGCCCAAGGTAGAAGGTCGACCCAATCATCTTGACGAGATTAAACAAAATGTTGCAGGTAGTCACCAAGTATCTGGTTCACTTTTTCCACTTGACCGTTGGATTGTGGATGCTAAGCAGAAGAGAAATTTAATTTGATTTTTAATTGACTGCAGAGTGCCCTCCAGAATTTTGAAACAAATTGAACGCCTCTGTCAGAGACAATGTGCGTGGGAAGCCCGTGGAGACAAACATTTTGAAGAAAAAATTGTTTTGCCAATTGTGGCGCGGAAAGAAGACCTGGCAGAGGGACAAAATGGGCCATTTTAGAAAAACGATCAACGACCACCCAAATGACTGTGTTACCGTGAGAAGATGGAAGGTCAGTGATGAAATCCATAGCAATATGGGACCATGGCTGTTCGGGCACTGGCAGAGGAAGGAGAAGACCTGCAGGCTTCTGGCGAGGAGTTTTATCACGGGCACAAACTGTACAAGCCCGAACGAAATCAGTCACATCCTTTTCCAGAGAAGACCACCAATATAGTCGGGAAATTAACTGAATGGATTTTTTCATTCCAGCGTGGCCCGCAAAAAAGAGAGGAGTGACCCCATTTGAGGATCTTCAGGCGAAGACGTGGAGTGACAAAAGTCTTTCCAGGAGGAATTTGCACCAGAGAGGCTGGGGCAGAGGAGATCAGGCACTCAGGTGGTATAATGTGCTGTAGGGGAGCTTCAGAGTCGGAGGCATTTGTGGAATGTGATAGAGCATCTGCCCTGACATTCTTGTCAGCAGGACGGAAATGTGTTTCATAATTGAAGCGGTCAAAAACATTGACCATCTAGCCTGGCGAGGATTTAACCGCTGGGTGGACTGAAGGTAAGATAAATTTTTATGGTCCGTGTAGATGATGATGGGGTGAATGGATCCTTCCAAGAGATGTCTCCACTCCTCAAGCGCCAACTTAATGGCCAAAAGTTCACGGTCTCCAATGGAATAGTTCTTTTCTGCAGGAGAGAAGGTTTTGGAGAAAAAAACGCAAGTGATGTTTTTTCCAGAAGTGTTTTTTTGAACAATGGCTCCAGCTCCAACCGAGGAGGCGTCAACCTCAAGGAAAAAAGGCTTCGTAGGATCAGGCCTGGACAGGACTTGAGCCGAGGCGAAGGCGGTCTTGAGTCAGTTAAAAGCTTCATCCACTTGGGGAGGCCAAGATCTTGGATTCATGTTTTTCTTAGTCAGTGCCACAATTGGAGCAACGATGGTGGAGAAGTGCGGAATGAACTGACGATAATAATTAGCAAAGCCAAGAAAGCGTTGGATAGCACGGAGTCCAGAGGGGCGTGGCCAATCCAATACCGCAGAGAGTTTGTCAGGATCCATTTGAAGACCCTGACCCGAGACTAAGTGTCCCAGGAAAGGAAGGCTGCTGCGTTCAAACAGACATTTTTCAAATTTGGCATACAGATGATTTTCACGAAGACGTTGAAGCACTTGACGGACATGGAGACGATGTTCCTGTAGGTTGGAGGAAAAGATTAGAATGTTGTCTAAGTAGACTACCACGCAAGTATACAGCAAGTCCCAAAAAATGTAATTAACAAAATCTTGAAAGACTGCAGGGGCATTGCAAAGTCCAAACGGCATGACGAGATATTCAAAGTGACCATTTCTAGTGTTAAATGCGGTTTTCCACTCGTCACCCTTACAAATTCGAATGAGGTTATATGCGCCCCTTAGATCAAGTTTGGTGAAGGTTTTTGCTCCACGCAGTCGGTCAAAAAGTTCAGAGATGGGTGGCAGAGGATAGCGGTTTTTCACTGTGATTTTATTAAGACCGTGGTAGTCTATACAAGGGCGTAGAGACCCGTCTTTTTTGGCTACAAAGAAGAATCCAGCTCCGGCTGGAGAAAAAGATTTCTGGATAAAACCTCTTTTTAGGTTTTCCTGAATGTATTCAGTTATGGCTTGTGTTTCTGGAGCGGAGAGTGGGTAAATCCTACCACGGGGTGGTGTGGTACCAGGAAGCAAATCAATAGGGCAGTCGTAGGGCCTGTGTGGTGGTAAGACCTCTGCTTGCCTTTTACAAAAGAAGTCAGAATAGTCCTGATAGGGCTTAGGAAGGCCCGGCAATGATATAGCGATGGAGACTTGACTGGTAGGGACAGAATTGAGACATCGCTTGCGGCAGGAAGATCCCCAACTCTTAATGTCCCCATTGGCCCAGTCGAGGATAGGTGCATGACATTGGAGCCAGGGCAAGGCAAGAAGAATTTCTGAGGTGCAGTTGGGCAATACAAAAAATTCAATATTTTCATCATGGGGAACTCCAACGCTCATGAGCAGAGGTTCTGTGCGGTAACGCACGGTGCAGACCAGTCTTTCTCCATTCACGGATGAAATGAAGAGAGGTTTGACGAGACGGGTAACAGGAATATTGAATCTATTGATGAGAGAGGCTTCAATGAAATTTCATGCTGAACCTGAGTCCAGGAAGGCCACAGTGGAGAAGGATGTAGTAGTATTAGCGGGTACAGCAATCCGTTCAGGTATAGTCAGTCGTGGAGAGGAAGAATTAACACCTAGCAATGCCTCTCCCACGTTAACTAGGTGTGTGTGTTTCCCTGACACGGAGGACGAATAGGACAGTCCCTGAGGAAATGTTCGGTACTAGCACAGTACAGGCATAGGTTTTCATTCCTGCGGTGAGTCCTCTCTTGTTGGGTCAGGCGAGACCGATCCACTTGCATAGCCTCCTCGGTGGAAAGCACAGGAACAGGTTGCAAAGGACACTGGAAGAGAGGTGCCAAGCGAGGAAAACGCCTGGTGTGAACAAGATCCTTTTCCTGGCGAAGCTCCTGGCGTCTTTCAGAGAAATGCTCTGTTCAGACAGAGTAGCAGGAATTTCTCGTGCGGCCAGAACATCTTTGATGTGGCTGGATAAACCTTTCTTGAAGGTCGCGCAGAGGGCCTCATTGTTCCAAGCTAGCTCAGAGGCGAGGGTGCGGAACTGTATGGCGTATTCGCCCACTGAAGAGCTCCCTTGGACGAGATTCAATAGAACCGTCTCGGCTGAGGAAGCCCGGGCTGGCTCCTCAAAGACTCGGAGAAGAAGGACTGAATAGTAGCAGTGGCAGGATCGTTGCAGTCCCAAAGCGGTGTGGCCCAGGACAAGGCCTTTCCAGACAGCAGGCTGACCACGAACGCCACCTTAGACCGTTCTGTAGGAAGTTGGTCCAACATCATCTCCAGGTGTAGGGAACACTGGGACAGGAACCCACGGCACAGCTTAGAGTCCCCATCAAACTTATCAGGTAGGAACAGGCGGAGTCTAGAAGCGGCCACTCGCTGCGGAGGAGAAGCAGAAGCTGGCGGAGGAGATGGTTGCTGCTGTGTAGGCAGAAGCTGCTGAAGCATGGCAGTCAACTGAGTCAGCTGTTGTCCTTGTTGGGCGATCTGCTGAGATTGCTGGGCGACCACGGAGGTTAGGTCAGCGATACTGGGCTGCAGCACCTCAGCGGGATCCATGGCAGGATCTACTGTCAGGATCCAGACTGGTATGCGGGGTGGACATGGGTAGTGGATCCTCTGTGTCAGTGAGGCGATGGTGTGGGCCGTACCAGGGGAACGGAATCTAAGGGGTTACTGGTTTTCACCAGAGCCCGTCGCAAAGTGGGATGGACTTGCTGCGGCAGGTAACCCCCAGGTCGTTCCACCCAATAGCGACTCAACCTCACTGACAGCTAAGACAGGCTAAGACAAGGCAAAGGCAAGGTCGGACGTAGCAGAAGGTCAGGGCAGGCGGTAACGGTTCGTAGTCAGGGGCAATGGCAAAGGTCTGGATACACAAGCAATAGGCACATGGGAACGCTTTCACTGGCACAAAGGCAACAAGATCCGACAAGTGGGTTTATATGTGTAGGGAGTGATTGTGAACTGATTGGACCAGGCACCAATTATTGGTGCACTGGCCCTTTAAATCTGAGAGACCCAATGCTTGATGTCCAAGAGACAACAGTATGCTCCCACTCATCCAACGGCGCAGAAGCTGAATGTGCTCCTGTCCAAGTTGCTGGTGCTGCAGTCCCTTCCATTTCAAGTGGTGGACTCTGCACCATTCAGAGAAATGAGGTGGAGAGTCCCAAGCCGTCATTTCTTTGCGAAGAAGGCAGTACCGCGCGGATCACATCCCCGCCGGGGGACACAGAGCAGCGCCCCCGGTCAGCGAGTCTGACCGGGGCGCTACAAGCAGAAGCCGAACGCCGTGAGCGCTCCAGGGGAGGAGCGAGATCCGGAGCACTCCGCGTGACAGCACTGAGACTTGCCCGTGCAGTGGAGGCTGAAGACACGGTGGAGGATGAGGAGGTGGAGTCGCACACTGTCACAGTACCAATGGTACTGAGAGCGTGGAGGAGGAGTTGCTATTGTGGCTGTGCAACCACATTCACCCAGTGGGCAGTAAAAGACATGTATTGTCCCTGACCATAGTTACAGCTCCAGACATCAAACATCATCTTCCACAAAATTGAGCAGGGCTGGTACTGCCTTCTTCGCAAAGAAATGATGGCTTGGGACTCTCCACCTCATTTCTCTGAAAGGTGCAGAGTCCACCACTTGAAATGGGAGGGACTGCAGCACCAGCAACTTGGACAGGAGCACATTAAGCTTCTGCGGCGTTGGGTGAGTGGGAGCATACTGTTGTCTCTTGGACATGGCTTTGCCGATGGATTGCTGGTGGAATGACTGACTCAAAGTAGGAGGAGCAGGAGCATCTGGAGCGACAGAAGGAGGGTATGACACACAGCTCCCTTTGGCTGAGGTGGTGGAGCCTTGGCTGGCTGAAACATGGAGCGGCATGCCACTGGGTGATGCAGCGGGTCTCTACCACCACATCGGAGCTACGGTTCTCCCAGGCTGCTTTATGGTGGCACAGCATATGTTGACGCAGGGCAGTGGTGCCAACATTGGGAGCCTGGTCACACTTCACCTTCTGCCGATACATCTTGCATGTGGGTATGTTAACCTCATCTGGATGCTTGATGAAAAACTGCCACACCGCCAAGTCCGTACTAATTGACTGCTACTGCCGCCGTCTCTAGGAACCCCGGTTCCACTACCTCCCGGGAAGGTAGGCTGCCACGAAGCAAGTGGTCTGCCCCAGGTATGTTTGGCTCCAGAATTTCCACTTCTGCCACCATGCTGACTGCCAACCATGCTACCACCTTACTTGCTCAGCTGCTGCCTCACGGGCAACCTGCAACCATCTTCTCCTGATGATGATGAAGCCCCTTCTGCACCCGGCTCCCAATTGCGATCGGCTTCACCATCATTAGAGATGTCACAAATTGTTCGCCGGCGAACAGTTCCCTGCAAATTTAGCATGTTCGCGTTCGCATCGCCGGGCGAACATATGTGAATTTTGATCCGCCCCCTATACTTTAACATTGCAATAAACTTTGGCCCTGGGAGTCAGAGTCAGCAGACACATTACAGCCAATCAGCAGCAGTCCCTCCCTTCCAGACCCTCCTACCTCTTGCACGGACACCATTTTACCCTCATTCAGCATGCTGCAGGCTTAGGAAGTGGAGGTCAGAGAAGCTGCTTCTGCTGTATAGGAAAAGCGATAGCTAGGTAGCTGCTAGGTGGTGTATTAAGGGTCCAGTTTACTCCTAAAGCACTAGTGTAACATCTACTTTAAGGACAGCACCCAAAAAAGCCCTTTTTAGGGCTGAAAGATATCAGTCCGTGTGTCTTGCAACAGCTGGAGGCAACCTGGTTGGGAGGGAACCGCTGGTTAAAAGGGGTACTCCAGAATCAAACTTAAGTTCCTTCAAGCAACTAACTACTACAGTATTCAAAGGGATGAAAGGTATCAGTCTGTGTGTCTTGCAACAGCTGGAGGCACCCTGGGAGGGAACCGCTGGTTAAAAGGTTTACTCCAGTATAAAACTTAAGTTCCTTCAAGCAACTAACTACTACAGTATTCAAAGGACTGAAATATATCAGTCCGTGTGTTTTGCGACCGCTGGAGGCACCCTGGTTGGGGACCACTGCTTAAAAGGGGAACTCCACTGGCAAGCTTTTTTGCTCATTGTCACACTAGTGCAAATCACATTTGGTGTGACAGCTGTGCAAATTAAAAAGCAAAAAAAACAAACCTTTTTTGGCTGTTAAATAAAACCAGTCGTCACTGTCAGTTCACGTCACAGTTGCCAGATTTTTTTTGCCTGCAGGGCAAGTTGTGTCACCCTAGTGGAAATTTAATTAGGTGTGACAGTTGTGCAAATTAAAAAAAAAAAAAAAAAAACCTTTTTTGGCTATTAATTAAAACCAGTCGTCACTGTCAGTTCACGTCACAGTTGCCAGTTTTTTTGCCTACAGGGCAAATTGTGTCACCCTAGTGCAAATCACATTTGATGTGACACTTAAGCAAATTTAACCAAAAAAATGACAGGAAGAGGAAAGCTAACCCGCAGGGGCCTGGGTGCCGCAGGGTACTGGGATTCCCTTTGGCCCTAGAATGGCCAGTGTTCAGAGGCCACATACCCTGAAACCCCAAAGTTCTGAGGACTTAGTTGACTGGCTATCACAAGACACCCAATCTACTACAGCTTCCACTCGGAACCTTGACACACCATCCTTCTCCTCCTCTAGCTTAGCTTCGGGCACCTCTCATGCTACCACTTGCCCGCCTGCCGCCACCACCAACACTAGCACCACAGCAGCTTTACTTGATCCGTCAGAGGAATTATTTACACATCAGTTTGAAGACATGAGTGATGCGCAACCATTATTGTCAGAGGATGTAGTTAACAGGCATATGTCTCAGTCAGGCAGCATTACACACATGGACGTACGGTGTGATGATGATGTTGTATCCGCTGCTGCTTCCTTTCTTGAGGTGTCAGATAGCGGTGAAGGTGTTGATGATGACGATGTGTCCATGGATGCCACGTGGGTGCCTGCTAGAAGAGAAGAAGAGGGGGAATGTTCAGATGGGGAGACAGAGAGGAGGAGACGAGTTGGAAGCAGGGGGAAGTCATTGAAAGGAGCTAGTGGATCAGTCAGACAGCATGCATTGGCACCCGGGGTCAGCCAGACGGGACGCCAATCAACGCATGCTGTTGCCACCACCAGAATGCCGTCATTGCAGAGCTCAGCAGTGTGGCATTTTTTTGTGTGTCTGCCTCTGACAACAGCGAGGCCATTTGCAACCTGTGCCAGAAGAAACTGAGTCATGGGAAGTTCAACACCCACCTAGGCACAACTGCTTTGCGAAGGCACATGATGTCACATCACAAACGCCTATGGGATCAACACGTCAGTACAAGCAGCACACAAAGTCAAAGCCGCCATCCTCCTCCTGGTCCAGCATCTTCAGCCAGGTCAACCTCTGCTGCCCTCCTTGCCCCCTCTCAACCATCCACCTCTCCGTCTCTCGCCTTGAGCAGTTCCTGCTCATCTGCCCACAGTCAGGTGTCTGTCAAGGAGATGTTTGAGCCCAAGAAGACAATGTCTCAAAGTCACCCCCTAGCCCGGCGTCTGACAGCTGGCTTGTCGGAACTGCTAGCCGGCCAGCTTTTACCATACAAGCTGGTGGAGTCTGAGGCCTTTAAAAAATTTGTAGCCATTGGGACACCGCAGTGGAAGGTACCCAGCCGAATTTTCTTTGCACAAAAGGCAATCCCCAACCTTTACTCCATTCTGCAAAAGGAAATTATGGCATATCTGGCACACAGTGTAGGGGCAAGGGTCCATCTGACCATTGATATCTGGTCTGCAAAGCATGGTCAGGGCAGATTTATCACCTACACTGCGCATTGAGTAAACCTGGTGACGGCTGCCAAGCAGGGAATGCGTGGCTCTGCAGAGGAGTTGGTGACACCGCCACGACTTGCAGGCAGGCCTGCTGCCACCTCCTCTACTCCTCCTACTCCATCCTCTTCCATAACCTCCTCGACCGAGTCCTCTTCCACTGCTGCGTCTTGCTCCACATCACCGGCACCCCCCCCCCCCAGCTCCCCAGGTGCTAGATTTATCAAAACTTGTCCAGAGGATACGTTGTTGAGTTGCCCATAGCAACCAATCAGATTACTACTTTCATTAAAAGGCTGTGAAATCTGATTGGTTGCTATGGGCAACTCAGCAACTTTTCCTCTGGATATGTTTTGATAAACCTCCCCCTTGGTCTTAACCACAAGGGTAATGAGATTATGGAAATACAAATATAAATAGTGTCACTTAAAATGATATATAGGTTTATTACATATAAACAATATGGTAGGCAATAAGGTATATATAGTGGGGGAAAAAAGTACTTAGTCAGCCACCAATTGTGCAAGTTCTCCCACTCAAAAAGATGACAGAGGCCTGTAGTTTTCATCTTAGGTATACCTCAACTATGAGAGACATAATGAGAAAAAAAAATCCATAAAATCACATTGCCTGATTTATTTGCAAATTATATTGGAAAATAAGTATTTGGTCAATAACAAAAGTTAATGTCAATACTTTGTTATATACTGTTTGTTGGCAATGACAGAGGTCGAACACTTTCTGTAAGTCTTCACAAGGGTTTCACACACTGTTTCTGGTATTTTGGCCCATTCCTCCATGCAGATCTCCTCTAGAGCAGTGATGTTTTGGGGCTATTGTTGGGCAACACGGACTTTCAAATCCTTCCAAAGGTTTTCTAAGGGGTTGAGATCTGGAAATCGGCTAGGCCACTTCAGGACCTTGAAATGCTTCTTACGGAGCCACAAATTTGTTGCTCGGGTAGTGTGTTTGGGATTATTGTCATGCTGAAAGACCCAGCCAAGTTTCATCTCAAATACCCTTGCTGATGGAAGGAGGTTTTCACAAAAAATCTCACAATACATGGCCCCATTCATTTTTTCCTTTACACAGATCAGTCGTCCTGGTCCCTTTTCAGTAAAACAGCCCCAAAGCATGATGTTTCCACCCCCATGCTTCACAGTAGGTATGGTGTTCTTTGGGTGCAACTCAGCATTCTTTCTCCTCCAAACATGATGAGCTGAGTTTTTGGTTTCATCTGACCATATGACATTCTGTCAATCCTCTTCAGGATCATCCAAATGCTCTCTAGCAAACTTCAGATGGGCCCAGAAATGTAATGTCATAAGCAGGGAACACGTCTGGCACTGCATGATTTGAGTCCCTGGTGGCGAAGTGTGTTACTGATGGTAGTCTTTGTTACTTTGGTCCCAGCTCTCTGCAGGTCATTCACTAGGTCCCTTCATGTGGTTCTGGGATTTTTGCTCACCCTTCTTGTGATCATTTTGACAACAGATTGGGGGAGATTATCAGTGCTCTTATTTGTCTTCCATTTTCCAATAATTACTCCCACAGTTGATTTCTTCACACCAAGATGCTTGCCTATTGCAGATTCAGTTTTCCCAGCCTGGTGCAGGTCTACAATTTTGTTTCTGGTGTCCTTCCACAGCTCTTTGGTCTTGGCCATAGTGGAGTTTGGAGTGTGACTGTTTGAGGTTGTGGACAGGTGTCTTTTATACTCATAACAAGTTAAAACAGGTGCCATTAACCTCTTGGGGATGCAGGGCGTACAGGTATAACCTGCATCCCAGGTCCTTAAGGCCGCAGGGTGTACCTGTACGCCCTTGTCCCGTTTAGCGGGTTTCACCCCTTAAGGACTCAGGATTTTTCAGTTTTTGCACTTTCGTTTTTCCTCCTTACCTTTTAAAAATCATAACCCTTTAAATTTTCCACCTAAAAATCCATATTATGGCTTATTTTTTGCGTCGCCAATTCTACTTTGCAGTGACATTAGTCATTTTACCCAAAAATGCACGACGAAACGGAAAAAAAAATCATTGTGCGACAAAATCGAAGAAAAAACGCCATTTTGTAACTTTTGGGGGCTTCTGTTTCTACGCAGTGCATATTTCGGTAAAAATTACACCTTATCATTATTCTGTAGGTCCATACGGTTAAAATGATACCCTACCTATATAGGTTTGATTTTGTCGCACTTCTGGAAAAAATCATAACTACATGTTGTTTCATCTTCTGACCCCAATAACTTTTTTATTTTTCCATGTACAGGGCGGTATGAGGACTCATTTTTTGCGCCGTGATCTGAAGTTTTTATTGGTATGATTTTTGTTTTGATCAGACTTTTTGATCACTTTTTATTCATTTTTTAATGGTATAAAAATGCGCTTTTTTGACTTTGGAATTTTTTTGCGCGTATGCCATTGACCGTGCGGTTTAATTAATGATATATTTTTATAGTTCGGACATTTACGCACACTGTGAAACCACATATGTTTATTTTTATTTTTTTTTACAAAGTTTTATTTTTTTATGGGAAAAGGGGGGGGGGTGATTCAAACTTTTATTAGGGAAGGGGTTAAATGACCTTTATTAACACTTTTTTTAACTTTTTTTTTTGCAGTGTTATAGGTCCCATAGGGACCTATAACACTGCACACACTGATCTCTCATCCTGATCACAGGCGTGTATTAACACGCCTGTGATCAGTGTGATCGGCGCTTGACTGCTCCTGCCTGGATCTCAGGCACGGAGCAGTCATTCGCCGATCGGACACCGAGGAGGCAGGTAAGGGCCCTCCCGGTGTCCTGCAAGCTGTTCGGGACGCCCCGATTTCACCGCGGCGGTCCCGAACAGCCTGACAGAGCAGCCGGGTCACTTTCACTTTCACTTTAGAAGCGGCGGTCAGCTTTGACCGCCGCTTCTAAAGGGTTAATACCGCACATCGCCGCGATCGGCGATGTTTGGTATTAGCCGCGGGTCCCGGCCGTTGATGAGCGCCGGGACCGATGCGATATGATGCGGGATCGCGGCGCGAACCCGCTTCATATCGCGGGAGCCGGCGCAGGACGTAAATATACATCCTGCGTCGTTAAGGGGTTAAATGGGTATTCCAGCCAAAAACTTTTTTTATATATATCAACTGGCTCCAGAAAGCTAAACAGATTTGTAAATTACTTCTATTAAAAAATCTTAATCCTTCCAATAGTTATTAGCTTCTGAAGTTTTCTGTCTAACTGCTCAATGATGATGTCACATCACGGGAGCTGTGCATGATGGGAGAATATCCCTTGCATGATGGGAGAATATCCCAAAGGAGCTAGACAGCTCCCCAGACGTCAGTCATCAGAAAGCAGTTAGACAGAAAACAGCAACTCAACTTCAGAAGCTAATAACTATTGGAAGGATTAAGATTTTTTCATAGAAGTAATTTACAAATCTGTTTAACTTTCCGGAGCCAGTTCATATATAAAAAAAAGTGTTTGCCTTGAATACCCCTTTAAACCATTCTCACCAGCAGAGAATGGGTTAAACCCAGTGGGTCCCAGTTGCAACAGGCAGCCAGGACTCACGACTAATGCCGGGCAGATGTACTTTGGGGCCCCCTTATGCACCAGGACCCGGTGCAACTGCTGCCTATGCTACCTCTATAGCTACATCCCTGGGTATATAGTTGCCCTCTGGTACGTAGATAGCCCCTAATAAGTTGAGAGTTTTCCCCCAGTAAGTGGAGAGTTGCCCCCTTACCAATAAACAAATAAACTCAACTTCTCTCTGCTTCCGACTGACAGGGTCTTCTCTTTCTATGTTTGGTGAACGCCGCACATGATGACTGATGCCGACCTGCACATACGAGCACGCCTTCTAGCTTCTAAAAGGGAAAAGGAAAACTATTGGACTGTCAGTAACTGACAACCTTAGGCTGAGTTCACATGTCAGAATTTCTTGATCAAATTTCCTCTACTTCTCCAGGCAAAAACCATGTAATTTGAGTCAGATCCAGGCAGAATTTCCATGTGGATATGCTGCAGGAATCTTTGTAGTATTAAAGCACCATTGATGTCAATAGAAGCTCCTGAAAATAATTATTTTAAACCCATGTTCAGATGGCTTAAAATGTGCGGAAAACAAGGGTGAACATTCTGCATATTTAAATGTACATGCAGGTGCCCTAACCCCTCGGAAATGTGAAGTCTCATAGATTGGAAAGCATTGTGAGTGGAATCTGCAGAAAGGATAGACATGTTTATAATTTCTGGGGATGCCAGAATTAGGATTTCTGAGGAAGAAATATCTGCCACGGAAATTCTGCCATGTGCACAGTGCAGCAGAATCTTATTGAAACCTAATTGAGGAAATTCTGTGAGGATATTCTATAGTGTGAACCCACCCTATTTTCCTTTTGACCGCTGGTCCCTGCTGCCACCTGCAGTCACTCACACAGGACAGGGGCACAGGAATGACTCTGTGAATGAGACTAAGACTGTGTAGGTAACAAGGATAAGAGGTACAGCTTCGATGTCATAGGCCCTAGTGCAGCCTCTGTCATCTGCTTATCTTGTCTCGTGACAATATGACCTGGTCATTACATATAGAATAAAATGCTAATATCTTATGAATGAATGGTAGTCATTAAACCTACATATTGTATGCATAATTGACATGCACTCTATTTTGTAAATGCAGATTTAGTTTATTCCCTTTAACACTTCGATTAAATTGTGAAAAAATAGGTTTATTTTTTTATATTGAATTGGTCTGCATTTCTTGAGAGATTTACAGAAGCTGAGATGCTGCTGGCATGGTGGGATTAAGAACATAGACTGGATGGCAGCCAATATTCATTAAGAATAGGTAAAAAGGGTATTGTCTGACAGCCATGAACTGATAATCACCTCCTTTTAAACTACTTGTTTTTGTAATATAAAAATTCTCCTTTAATTCAGTGTAAAAATTATGAAAGGAATTTTATTCATTATTGATACAATGTCAAGATCAGTATAAATAACAAAATATTTTAGAATTTAGAGGAATTTAGAATACACTTTAGGGAGCTTCAACATTATATAAAACAATATTAACACATAGATAATAGAGTTTTTCACATATTCACTAAGCAGGTTGGTGTTTATTACTCCTCGCTTTGACAAAAGGTGAGCACAAAGTTTGCTTATTATGTTTTTTTACTATATAATTTTTTTATTTTTCTGCTTTTAACAGCCAACCCTCTTGCTCATTGGTACCTTTGATGGCTGTCTACTTCATCTACAATTTCCTTAGCTTGGTCTAAATTAAAAAATATTATTTACTTATCTACAATATATGCTCTATATCTGATTTATTCCGAATTGTTGTTTCACAAGGTCTGTTACATATATGATTTTGCTTTGGTAATTACTAAAGCACAACCATATAGTTGACAGAACTTGTGAAACAACAATTCAGAAGAAGAGCATAGAAATGTATTTTTTCTGACATTGTAAAAGTGTTCCTAGATCAATATCATATTAAGTATTGGATCTAGGAACACTTTTACAATGTTATTTTTTTTTCACCTTATATTTGGAACCAACATGTGGGAGATACTTCACCCTAATGCCAATAGATTTATTAACATATTCACCAACAAAAAGAAAACTAGTAGTGAAAAATATGTATTTTATTTAACAAATATAAGAATAACAGATGTTTAAAACATGAAAGAATAAAAATAAGGCACTACAAGAACAACTGCAGGTAAGTGGAGGAGGTGCAGCAGGCATAAATAAAAGGAATACAGGAACAAATATATCATAAATCACAATACAAGATTGTAAAATCAGGATATGTATAATAAATATTAGACAGTTAGTATTCACAGGATTAATGGAAAGCTATAAGTGAAAAGAGGCCATAACATCCTGCCATGCATTGCCTACCTACCAGCTCCAACCCCAACGTACGTTTCGCTTGTGCTTCTTCAGGAGTGGTGAATAGATTTATTAACATATTGTCATATTATTATTCAAAGAATAGAAATAAGATCTGTGAAACAAAAGTAACTTTCCTAAAGTGGAGATGAGTATCTGCATCTGAAAATTAAACATATTGTTATGTAGTAGAAAAACCCTATGAAATATAGGTTAGGTTCCAAATATTTAGTGAAAGACGACCTATGTTTTGTCTTGTACAAATCATTGTAGAATCTAGATTGCCTGTATCTATTATGAGATGGTATTTTCTTTATAGATTCAAAGAACATTAACTGTGATTAGGACACAGTTAAATAGAAAATAAAATCCTGTACTTACCTTGCTTATCTGCCCACTGCCACCATTGTTAGGCCTTGTTCACACTATGAAGAATACAGGCAGAATTTCCATGATATGTCAATGAGATTCTGCTGCTTAGTTCACACGTTGAAATTTCTGTATCAGAACTCCTAATAAGGAATTGCATTCCGGCAGAAGATTGAACATGTTCAATGTTCCAGTGGAATCCACCAGAGAAGTGCTATCTGTCGATGAAATGGCGCTCATGTCCACAGTAGATTTTCGTAGGTGCAGATTCTGGATGGCAAAGAAATTTCAGAGAAAATTCAGAGAGGAAATTCCTTACTGAATTTCCTCAGTTGAATGGACCCTTATGGTGACGGTCTTCACTGCAAATCGCTCTTTTGTTTCAGAGTTGGCACAAGGGCCTGCCTTCTTAGGGCCAGCTCATTCAGCTGTGGCCCTTTGGCTGAGAGAGAAGGTCCTTGTGGTGACACAAACACAAGGTAGTATTTGCAGCGGGGACAAACTGTAGCAGTGATATCAACTGAGCAGCGAGGAAGGTAAGCATTTTTTTTATTTTTATTCAACTGCTGTAAAATTCTCTGGAATACCTCCTTAAACAAACATTAGAAATAAGTGTGCTTAACTATCTAATGTTAATAAGGCCCCTCAACTCTCCCCCGACAGATGATTTTGGAGGAGAGAAGAATCAAGCATGTTGTATTTCAGCACCTGAAAATGTTGTTGACTTTAGAGATAAACCACTGCCAAGTGTCTGAATGCAGCTTTCCTTTCTCTCCCTATTAAAAATACCTGTTAAGCTGAACATGCACATGTATTGGAGTTTCATGAGGAATTGCTTTCAGTCGAATGTGGGTTCAGCTAACAGATCTTGAATATTTATGGGTCGCTTTACATCATTATTTGTTTCTACTCTCTTGTTCTACGACAGAAAGTTAACTTCAGTTAAATTGTTTTTTTTTCAGCCTAATCTCATATTCTGACCCTGTGTTCCTACTAAGATTTCTTTACTCCCAAATCTTATTATAAAGGTCTGCTGATAATGTTATGTTTACTTCAAGGTCTAGCAATATTCCATTTTATACACAGTTTAAAATAAATTCCAAGAAGCTCTCTGAAAAAGTTACTAGAAAAGGTGTCTATACAAAAGATGATGACATTTAATAAAATGTATTGTTGTTTCTCATTATTCTAACTCAGGTTTTATACATGCATGAGCCCAAGCTGCTCACTGCCTACCAATGTAAACAGTGCCAAAGCTTCAAAATCACTCAGTTCCCACAGAGGTTCAAATAGCCCACTTATACATGCAGTGACCAAATTCCTTCATGGGTCTACAGCTTAAACTTTCCATACTGAAAGTTTACGTTATCCTGCTCATATCCAGCAGCGTTTACGATTCATTTAACAACATCATAACTTGAAAAAAGAATAAAACAAGAAGACATATTGGAATCAAAGCATTTTTGTTGAGGATAGAGCCTTCATTAGAGAGGCTAAAAGAAAGAGTATGTATGCATGTGCATACTTAATGACATTCCCACAGTAGAGATCCAATAGTTTCACAATAAAATCCCTGTCCGCCCCACACCAAAAATTTCATTCAACCTCTTTAATATACCAATAATTATGCTATAAAATTTCTTTTTGCATTTTATAAAATGATATTGTTCACTTATTCTATACAAGTTACTTTGCTCAATAATAATAATAATACTTAAAAAAAACAGAATGCTTTAATTGGGGCTTGGGGATTTAAAGGCTATTGTCCTTTTAGAAGACTCAGCATTAGTGCTTCTGATCTACAGACAGAAAAAACAAGCATGAGAATCAAGAGAATTTAATTGGTTTAATAAATCCTACCGGTCGCAGTGTTTTGCCCTTTCTTCTCGGCAATAGGGTAATTGGTTACAAAGGATGCAAGCGTAGTTTTGTAAACCAATGTCAATTATTATTGATTTGTTTTACTTGTCAAGGAAGGTTGTAATACATTTCCTGGTTGTGTGGAACTTAAGAGGTGAGCTTTCACAGTGTCTGGCAAACAGTCCTTCCTTTCAAACACTGCAAACATTGTCTGTAAGTTGGACGTGCCACACACCGGAAAGATGATTCGGAATGTGAAATAAAAAAAAAAAATAATAAGGATAATATGTGCAGTAGACACCTGGTAAAGTCTGTCCTTGAATTTCCCATGGTTAATCACTTCTTTAGAGTCATAGGTGCATTTATTATTTATCTGCTCCTTACTGAAGTGTGCTGGAAGGTGACTGGCGATCACTGCCGTGAAAGGTTCAGAAAAACAATCATTTGCATTTTTTCCCTCAGTGAATGTGTCTGGCAATATTATCTTAGGTTATACAATCTATTGGGTTACAGCCGTCTGTCACGTATCTTGTAATAGCTTCAAAAAGTATAGACATGACTCTGCTTTGATAAAGGCTAAAAGCTCATTATTAAATGCATAACCTGCTTGTATTTGTCTGCCACTTGGCAGGAACATCTCTGCTGACCACACAGGGGAAACCAGAAACCTTCACTATTGGCGCCAGGAACTTAATATTAAAATTGGAAATAGTTTGAAGAGCCTCAGAATAAATACAATTACTTGCCAATGCGATATGTTAACAGTTAAAATCTGAAATGATGACTTAAATTACTTATTATAGAACTTATTTTTAATCAAATCTATATTTTTTATGTAATATTACATAAATGATAATAGTATTTCATATCAGCAAAATCAATTCTAAAAAGTAATTTGGGCATCCTGTACCATCTTGTTAGCAATTTATAGTGGTTATCTTGAGAATCCAAAAGCATGCTTTAAAGGGGTACTCCGGTGCTAAGACATCTTATCCCCTATCCAAAGGATTGGGGATATGTTGCCTGATCGCGGGAGTCCCACCGCTGGGGACCCCCGTGATCTTCCACGCCGCACCCCGTTAGAATCAGACCCCAGAGCGTGCTCGTTCCGGGTCTGATTACTAGACGTCACATCACAAATGATAATGTAAGACCTCTGATAGTAGTGTACTGTCTAAGTGCCTGCAGAAGATTTTCCATCACTGGTGTGAAGAGGGAAGGGAATAGGTGCATAGGTGCGTAGTGTTCCATATAATGGATCGTCCAAAGGAAGAGAATGTCCAGCGCTAGGAGTTATGGGATCACATTAAAAAAATACCCCAACCATAGAAATAAAGTTGACGCATTTTTGCTGGTTATTGAATAAAGGGCACCATTTTAGCACTCAATGAGATGTTCAACACTGTGCATATGCTTTTATTCGGCCATTAGACCCACATCTATACTGTCTCCAAATTGTCCTGAGAACTGTATGAAAACAATTATTGGTTAACCTGCAGTCATGTGATATTTTTAGCTGGATGCCAAGTATTTTTGGCTACCCTTACATCATGTGTTTGTTCCTACTTCCTCATCCTATACTGAAATGGTGCCAAAGCGTTGTGTTCCTTACCAGGGAGTGGAGTCTAAGGTGCTGCTGGTTTTCACTAGAGCCCGCCGCAAAGTGATATGTACTTGCTGCGGTAGGCGGCACCCAGGTTGCTACCCCTGGCACGGCTCGACCACACAGGCAGCTGAGGAAATTAGAGGCATAGGTAGGATATGGCAACTCGTGGTCAGGATAGCAGAAGGTCAGGACAGGCGGCACAGTAGCGTAGTCAGGAATGTAGCAGGTAGTCAGTAGGTCGGCGGCAAAGGAGCAAGGTCAGGTCAAAGAGCAAAAGGTACGATACACGGCAAGGTAATACTCAGAAATGCTTTCTCTCAGGCACTAGGGCAACAAAGATTTGGCAGGGAAGTGTGGGAGGTGGAGGAATTTATTAACTAAGCCACAGGTGTTATTTCACTGGGAGCACTGGCCCTTTAAATCTCAGAGTTCCGGCGTGTGTGCCCTAGGTGACAGGCACATGCGCACCGGAGCAGAGGAGGAGGAGCAGGAGGTGAGTGACGAGCTGGAATTTGCAAGCGGGTGGCTCCCACGCTGCGAATCCCAGCTCCGCCAGCAGCAGAAGGAGACGGGGCCATGCGCTCATGACAAGCATGTGCGGCCGGAGTGCAGATCATAACAGCCACTACACTATAGCCTGCAACCAAAGTCGCTATAAAAATAATAATTATTATGATAATAATAACAATAATAATAATACCAACCTATATTCTTCAGCAGCTGGTAGATCAGGTACCAGGATATTGCATACTGTATGTAGTGTCTCTCTTGCCTGTAATAATAATGAGGAGACTGTTGAAAAGTGATCTCTACAAGCAAGTGTCAGCCTATTATTAGTCTTAGGAGCCGAAGTGAGAACTGTAAGATTCATGTTTAATATAGATAACACAAGAAAAAAAAATACCAGAAATTCTTTAAAAATGTGTTTAACATGAAAACTTGAAATAAGCAATAGGTCATTTTCGGATGACGCATTCAATTTAAACTGACTCTCACTTGCAGAATAAAATGACTATGTACTGTAAAGTTTCTACTTCTCTCTAAGATAATGATCGGCTGTCTTAAATCTGCTATATTGTCATCTAAGTAATGAGTCATTCAGCACAGAGTTCCTTGTAGGCTGAAGACAACAGTCAACTGTACACAGTGGGTCTTATCTTATTACCACTTAGTCATCAAGCCCTGGGAAGAGACATTGGAGTCATTATCAGATTGTCAATTGAAAAGCTAAGGGAAGAACAGCAGTCAGGATTTGCACAGGTTTCTTATTCACCTGTTCTTATTGATCCCCTTAACTTAGTCATAGACTGTTTTCTTAGACACTTGGCTATCACAGAAAACAGCAAATAAAGAATGGTAAGATAACGCTGGGAAGGTTTTTCTTTATGTGTCACCGATACGGCCAGTGAAAAACAGTGACCTTTGTATGGTAATACTATGTGTGCTTCATTACTCACAGAGGGAATATCTCGAATTAAAGTACTAAAAATACCAACAGATCATCACAAACTGATAAAATTGTTCTGCTCCTTTGAAGCTGTATGCGATCTTATCAGTTAATCATTTATGTGTTCAAACAACGCAGCCATTTGTTCACTATGTGGGAAGTTTAACAAGTTGTGATGTGTAAGCTACTCGTCTGAGGTATAGATCATTATGGAGACATCTTAAACACTAGTCCATTAGTAAAAAAAAAAACACGACATATGGATGGGAAAAGAAGCCATTGAAGTTGCTACAAAAATATTTAGGATACGTTCACACATACGCAGATTTGATGTGCAGTTTTTTCTGCTGCAGATTTCAATGTAAACTAAATGACTGAGCACAGCTTCTAATCTGCAGTTACAAATCCTGCGCAGGATCCTGTACGTGTGAACGTACCCTTAAAGAACATCTCAAATACAATTATTTTCTAAACCCAATTCTGCAAGAGAAATTACTATAGCTAGCAAAAGCAGTCACTTAATACACAATTGATTCAATGCTGTCTCATGTGTAGATTTATCTAGAGGGTTAATGATATGATAAGCTTTTCACTTTGGCTCCTGCTGTTTGAGGAATTTGGCACATCCTTAGATTTGTCTAATGTAATGTCCCACAACAGGTTTTTAGCCCTGGGTGGTGAATGAATGCTTATGTTTTATGTCAGAACAATGTTACTCTATGTATATGATTTACTGTGTGTGCCCAGTAATGCTGATGTTAGGTCTAGTTTAACCCCTCAAGGACCCAGCCCCTTTTCACCTTAAGGACCGGGGCATTTTTTGCACATCTGACCACTATCAATTTAAGCATTAATAACTCTGGGATGCTTTTCAATTTCTCTCAAATAAGGAAATATCTCATATGTGTATGTCAAGTGTTCTGCGGACACACTAGAGGGCTCAGAAGGGAAGGAGCGACATTGAGCTTTTGGAGAGTGAGTTTTTCTGAAATGGTTTTTGGGGGCATGTCACATTTAGGAAGCCCCTATTGTGCCAGAACAGAAAAAAACCCTCATGGCACTTTAATTTGGAAACTACACCCCTCAAGGAACATAACAAGGGGTCCAGTGAGCCTTAACACCCCACAGATGTTTGACGACTTTTCGTTAACGTTGGATGTGTAAACGAATTTTTATTTTTTCACAAAAATGCATTTTTTTCCACAAATTTTACATTTTTACAAGGAGTAATTGGAGAAAATGCCCCCAAAATTTGTCACCTCATTACTTCTAAGTATGGAAATACCCCATGTGTGGACGTCAAGTGCTCTGTTGGCGTACTACAATGCTCAGAAGAGAAGGAGCACCATTGAGCTTTTGGAGAGTGAATTTGTTTGGAATGGAAGTCGGGGGGCCATGTGCGTTTACAATGCCCCCTGTGGTGCCAGAACAGTGGACCCCCCCCATATGTGACCCCATTTTGGAAACTACACTCCTTACAGAATTTAATAAGGGGTGCAGTGAGCATTTAAACTCCACTGGCATTTGACAGATCTTTGGAATAGTGGGCTGAGAAAATGAAAAATCACATTTTTCATTTTCACGGACCACTGTTCCAAAAATCTGTCTGACACCTGTGGGGCATAAATGCTCACTGCACCCCTTATTACATTCTGTGAGGGGTGTAGTTTCCAAAATGGGGTCCATTGTTCTGGCACTATAGAGGCTTTATAAACACACGTGGCCTTCAATTCTGGACACATTTTCTCTCCAAAAGCCCAATGGTGCTCCTTCTCTTCTGGGCATTGTAGTTCACCCGCAGGGCACTTTTACATCCACATATGGGGTACGTTCTTACTCAGTAGAAATGGGGTTACATATTTTGGGGGCTTTTTTTCCCTATTTTCCCTTGTGAAAAGGAAAAATTTAGGGTAACATTTTCCCATCCAACTTTAACGAAAATTTGTCAAACACCTGTGGGGTGTTAAGGTTCACTATACCCTTTGTTACGTTTCGTGAGGGGTGTAGTTTCCAAAATGGGGTCGCACATGGGTATTTATTGTTTTGCGTTTATGTCAGAACCACTGTAAAATCAGCCACCCCTGTGCAAATCACCAATTTAGACCTCAAATGTACAAAGAGGGACATTTATCAATGTTTGCTTATGTATTCTTTTTTTAGTAATTTTTTCCTTCCTTTTTTTTGCTTTCAGCCTGTTGATAATTTTCTTTCACGTAAGCAATTTTTCCTTTTTTTACTTTGGTAGTATCTTTTTCTGCTCCATGTTTGAGCTGGAGTAAATTTAGTCAATTTTTAACCCTGTTGCGACTTTTTTTTGCGCAGTTGCGACTGTCGCAGTTAATAAATACCTGACTACCCGTAGTCCATTTTAAAATTATTACTACGAAGTTAATTTTTGGAAAACTTGCTTTTCTCGCTTTCCAGTCAAAATGTTGCATGAAAAATTGCGTAGTCGCAGTTGCGACAATTTTGCGACAATTATAGTAAAGAAAACCTGACTAAACCCGTTGATAAATGTCTATAATAGTTCACTCTCACTCCTGAGCCTTGTTGTGAACCCGCAGAGCATTTTACGTCCACATATAGGGTATTTCCGTACCCAGGAGAAATTGAAAGTATGGGGCAACACCAGCATGTTAGTGTAATTTTTTTTTTTTACACTAACAGGCTGGTGTAGACCCCAACGTTTCCTTTTCATAAGGGGTAAAAGGAGAAAATAATAATTTGTAACGCAATTGCTCAGAAATACCCCATACGTGGCCCTAAACTGTTTCCTTGAAATACGACAGGGCTCCGAAGTGAGAGAGCGCCATGCGCCTTTGAGGACTAAATTAGGGATTGCATAGGGGTGGACATAGGGGTATTCTATGCCAGTGATTCCAAAACAGGGTGCCTCCAGCTGTTGCTAAACTCCCAGCATGCTTGGACAGTCAGTGGCCATCCGAAAATACTGGGAGTTATTGTTTTGCAAGAGCTGGAGGCTCTGTTTTGGAAACACTGCCGTACAATACGTTTTTCATTTTTATTGGGGGGGGGGACATTGTAAGGGGGTGTATATAGTGTTTTACTTTTTAGTTTGTGTTAGTGTAGTGTAGTGTAGTGTTTTTAGGGTACAATCAAACAGGTGGGGGGTTACGGTGAGTTTCCGCTAGTAGTTTGCGCTGCGGTGTAAAAATTGTCGCAGCTCAAACTTGAAGCAAGAAACTCACTGTAAACCCTGTACATTCACATGAAGGGCAAACCTCCAGCAGTTTCAAAACTACAACTCCCAGCATGCAGTGACAGACCGTGCATGCTGGGAGTTGTACTTTTGCAACAGCTGGAGACACACTGGTTGGAAAACCTTCGGTTAGGTTCTGTTACCTAACTCAGTATTTTCCAACCAGTGTGCCTCCAGCTGTTGCAATACTACAACTCCCAGCATGTACTGATCGCCAAAGGGCATGCTGGGAGATTTAGTTATACAACAGCTGGAGCTACCTAACTACAACTCCCAGCATGGAGAGACAGCTGTTTGCTGTTCATGCATGCTGGGGGTTGTAGTTTTGCTAAATTTAGAGGGCCACGGTTTAGAAACCACTGCACAGTGATCTCCAAACTGTGGCCCTCCAGATGTATCAAAACTACAAAAATCCCAGCATGCACGAACAGCAAACTGCTTTGTGGGCATGCTGGGAGTTGTAGTTCTGCAAGATCTAGAGGGCCACAGTTTAGAGACCACTGCACAGTGATCTCCAAACTGTAGCCCTCCAGCTGTCTGGGCATGCTGGGAGTTGTATCTTTGTAACATCTGGAGGGCTACAG
Source organism: Hyla sarda (assembly GCF_029499605.1). Taxonomy (NCBI): domain Eukaryota; kingdom Metazoa; phylum Chordata; class Amphibia; order Anura; family Hylidae; genus Hyla; species Hyla sarda. The sequence continues at coordinate 492,960,005 of NC_079189.1, read as the reverse complement.
TTTAAAGACCACTGTATAGTGGGCTCCAAACTGTAGCCCTGCAGATGTTGCTAGGCAACTACTCACCGGCTTCCATAGTCTGTACCAGGGAGCCGCACGGCATCGCCGCCGATTTCCGCCGGTAAGGAACCTCAACCGCCGCTGCCGGTCACAGGACAGTTCCCCTGTTCTGCCCTGATTACCGTGGGTGGGGGGGGGGGCAGAGCGGGGGAACCAAACTTTAACCCCTGATCCCCCTTAATTTCCAGATCACCAGGTCACCGGAGACCCGTATGACCCTTAATTGCCACAGATCACCGGTCTGAATTGACCCCCTTAGAGGTTTGCATGGGGTACCTGCTGAAAGATGTCAGCAGGCAACCCAGTCCGGTCCCCGCCCGGTGAGCGGCGGGGACCAGAATTCCCACGGGCGAACAGGTACGCCCAGGGTCCTTAAGTACCAGGAAGCCAGGGCATACCCATACGCCCTAGACCCTTATGTGATTAAAGGCCAACATCACATGGCAGGTATGGATCAGCGAAGTCCACAGAAGGCCCTGGTCACTTGTCCTTAGCTTACTTCAAACCTACGTTACAGTGGGGCAAAAAAGTATTTAGTCAGCCACCAATTGTGCAAGTTCTCCCATTTAAAAAGATGAGAGAGGCCTGTAATTTTCATCATAGGTATACCTCAACTATGAGAGACATCATAAGAAAAAAAAAATCCATAAAATCACATTGTCTGATTTTTTAATAATTTTTTTGAAAATTATGGTGGAAAATAAGTATTTGGTCACGACAAACAAGCAAGATTTCTGGCTCTGTCCTCCACTCGTTACCTGTATTAATGGCACCTGTTTAAACTTGTTATCAGTATAAAAGACACCTGTCCACAACCTCAAACAGTCACACTCCAAACACACTCACCTATGGCCAAGACCAAAGAGCTGTCGAAGGACACCAGAAACAAAATTGTAGACCTGCACCAGGCTGGGAAGACTGAATCTACAATAGGCAAACAGCTTTGTGTGAAAAAATCAACTGTGGGATTATTTATTAGAAAATGTAAGACATACAAGACCACTGATAATCTCCCTCGATCTAGGGCTCCATACAAGATCTTACCCCGTGGTGTCAAAGTGATCCCAAGAATGGGGAGCAAAAATCCCAGAACCACATGGGGGAACCTAGTTAATGACCTGCAGAGAGCTCGGACCAAAGTAACAAAGGCTTCCATCAGTAACACACTACACTGCGAGCAACTCAAATCATGCAGTGCCAGACATGTTCCTCTGCTTAACCAGTTGGGGAAGGAGGGCGTACCTAAGGACTGAGGGCGTACCTGTATGCCCTCCATATTTCGATCACCGCTGATCGCTGGGCGGTGATCGGAACAATATGCACGGAACAGATGTTGCAGAACTACAATTTCCAGCATGCCTGGACAGTCTTGGCATATTGGAAGTTGTAGCTTTGCAACATCTGGAGAGGCACAGTTTTAGAGACCACTATACAGTGGTCTCCAAACTGTAGACCTCCAGATGTTGCAAAACTACAATTGCTAGCATGCCCAAACTGTTAGACATGCTGGGCATTGCAGTTCTGCAACATCTGGCCCTTCAGATGTTGGCGAACTACAATTCCCAGCATGTCTGGACTGTCTGGGCATGCTTGGCGTTGTAGTTTTGCAACATCTGGAGGTCCACAGTTTGAAGACCACTACACAGTGGTCTCCAAACTGTTCTCCTCCATTTGTTGCATAACTACTGTACAACTCCCAGCATGCCCTTTGTTGTCAGTGCATGCTGAGATTTGTAGTTTTGCTACAGCTGTAGGCACACTGGTTGGGAAATATTGTCTGTTTCCTAACTCAGTGTTTCCCAACCAGAGTGCCTCTAGCTGTTGTAAAAGTGCAACTCCCAGCATGCACTGACAGGCCGTGCATGCTGGGAGTTGTAGTTTTGCCACAGCTGGAGACACAGGTGGGAGGGCAGTAAGTTAGTCTGTTACCTAATTTGGCGTTTCCCCACCAGTGTGCCTACAGCTGTGGCAAAACTACAACTCCCAGCATGCACGGTCTGTCAGTGCATGCTGGTAGTTTTGCAACAGCTGGAGGTTTGCACACACCCTCTCTTTCCCCCCATGTGAATGTACAGGGTACAATCACATGGGCGGGGTTTACAGTGAGTTTCCGGGGGCAAGTTTGAGCTGCAGCAAATTTACCGCTGCTGCTCAAACTCCCAGCAGGAAACTCGCTGTGAACCCCCGCCCGTGTGAAGGTACCCTAAAAACACTACACTACATTAACATAAAATAAAGAGTAAAACACTACATATTCACACCCTAACAAAGCCCCCACCCCCCTTAAAAATGAAAAACGCCTTGTACGCCACTGTTTCCTAAACAGAGCCTCCAGCTGTTGCAAAATAACAACCCTCAGTATTGCCAGACAGCCGTTAACTATCCAGGCATGCTGGGAGTTTAAAGGGGTATTCCAGGATTTTTTTTTATTTGACTATGCTACAGGGGCTATAAAGTTAGTGTAGTTCATAATATAGTGTATGTGCCTGTGTGATGGTTTTCTCCCAATTCTTCTGTGATTTTCACTCCAATATTTATTTTTTACCAGCATACAAAATTACTGTTGTCTCAGATTTTTCCCAGGTTGCAATGCTGCCGAGACCTGACTCACTAGTCAGCTGATGACAGGGAGCCTGTCTGCTTCAATGGGTGGAGCGATCACTTTGTGGGAGAGAGATAAATCTGCAACTTATGCAACAGCTATAGGCACCCTGATTGAAAACCACAGGTCTTTTGAATGGATGCAGCTAATTTATGTTTCAATGGGTTGGGTGGCTGATGTGTGGGTGGGAGGAAGATGGAATTGTGGGATTTGTAGTCAAAAAAGAAAAGTCAAACAGGAAATAGCAGTTCACAAAAAGCTAGCCACAGTATTATGGTAATCTCACAACATAGCCATTTTGACCCAAGACAAGCGCAGATCCTGTCTGCCAGGTATGTACTAAAATCACCTTATGGTGGATAACCCCGTTAATCACCAAAAAGAAAATGGCTCTGAAGTCTGTTAACTGTGGCCACCACAATAATCACCACCAAAAAATAGGCCACAAGATAACAATGAATATGATACAAATTATCAATTCAGCTTTATTAGACATACGTAAAAAAAATACACACAATTTGAAGGAGATTTATCAAGCTCCATAGTAGATTTTTTTGGCATATAAAAGACTTTTCGATTTTTTGCTTATTCTGAAATCTGCTCACATAGTAATTTTTTTTTTTTTACTTTGCAGTGGTCATGTATTTATCAAATGCGATAGTCGCTATTTATGAAGAAAAAAAGTTGCATCTCCATTTAAAAGTCGCATATGTATTCCAGGTCCAACCTGGCTTACAGAAAGTGCATATGTCTACAGAAAAGGACATTAACATCCACTTTAACAACTGTTCTTGTTCTGCATCATGAAACAAAGCTACTACATTAATGTTAATGTAAATTATAGAAAAAAATAATAATATAACTAATAACTATTAATTTTAAGGTTGAAAATGCACACTGCACACCTTGTTAATTTTAGGACACGTACATGCTGGCATACCCACTAAATTATAAAATTAATGTTGTGTTAAAATAGAATAAGGCACAAAATAATTGTGTAAGTATTTTTACAGACTACGTAAATAACTCATATGTGGCACTAAAAATTTTCCTTAAAAAAAAGAAACATCCATAGTAATACAGCTTCATGCACATTTTGGGGTGGGTAACGTACCGAGCCTTTTTTTTTTGTGGTTTCACTTTTGTTTATGTGCCTGTTGGTGCTGCGCTGTCTCCCTTCCTGACGTAAACTCCGGCCTCAGCACAGCAACGTAAGACTCCGCCCACCAACGTCACAAATTGCGGGATCAAGATTAAACAAAAAAGCTTCCAGAGTACGGATATTCATGGAGCGGCATAGTATGTTTTTAATTTCTGAGGAGGGTGGACGTGTTTTTTTTCAGTTCCGTGTATGCAAATGACTACTTCGGACTACAGTGACCAGCATTTTTTTGTTTAATATTAATAAAATGGTTAACGAGGGCTTGTGTTTTTTGGAATAATTTTTTTTTAAATGTATGTGTTTTTTTTTTTTTTTTAAGATTTCTTGACAGGCTTAGTAGGGGAAGCTGTCTAATAGACAGAATCCATTACTAAGCCCTGGCTTAGCGTTATCCACAAAAACAGCTGGCACTAACCCTCAATTATAACCCCGGTACCCACCGCCACAGGCGTGCCGTTAAGAGCCGGTACCAACAGGCCCGGAGTGTCAAAAAGTGTGCTCCTGGGCCAAGGTGGCAATAGGCCGGCTTTATTTAGGCTGAGAAGGGTCAGTAACAATGGTCCTCGCCCACCCTGGCAATGTCAGGCTATTGCTGCTTGGTTGGTATCTGGCTGAGAATGAAAATACAAGGAACCACACACATTTTTTGCATAAATAATTAAATAATAAAAAAATGCATAGGGTTCCCCCCTATTTTCATTCTCAGCACAATATCAACCAGGCAGCAACAGCCTGATGTTACCAGGGTGGGCCCTCCCCCTCCCCCTCCCCCTCCCCCTCCCCCTCCCCAGCCTAAATAACACCAGCCTGTTACTGCCTAGGCCCAAGAGCGCCAATTTTGATGCTCCGGGCCTGTTGGTACTGGCTGTTCCCGGCACCCCTATGACGTTGGGTACTGGGGTAATAATTGGGGGTTAGTGCCAGCTGTTTTTGTGGCTAATGCTAAGCTCGGCATAGTAATGGATTCCGTCTATAAGACAGCTTCCACTACTAATCCTGTTAAGAAAAAAAAAGCACCACACGTTAAAAAATTTTTATTCCAAAAAACACTCCCCCACAAGCCCTCGTTAACCATTTTATTAATATTAAACAAAACAAAAACGCTGGTCATCGACATAATCCACTGAATCAGAAGAAGTCCTCCGCACACACGGATCTGAAATGAGAAGAAATGAACACGGCAAATATGTTAATACATTTATCGTGCCTCCAGCAGTTGCTAAGCTACAACCCCCATCCCATGACGGGAGTTGTAATTTAGCAACAGCGAGCCTCCAGTTTAGCAGCAGCTGGAGGCATCCTGTTCCTTAACTACAACTCCCATCATAGGAGTGGTAGTTTAGCAAAAGCTGGAGGCACCCTGTTCCTAAACTATAACTCCCATCAAGAAAGTTGTAGTTTAGCAACAGCCAGGGAAGCATGCTTATCTCCCACTGCCTGAGCAGCATGACTACAGCATATCCTCACTGTAAAGGCATGCTGGGAGTTGTAGTTGTGAGGCACAGGCTGGTGGGAAATGTGCGGGCAGGTGAAAGGGAAGCTTGTCACCCTCTACCACCCACCTGCGCCACATGACTACAACTCCCAGCATGTCCTTGCAGCAAGGACATGATGGGAGTTGTAGTTGTGTGGTGTGCGGTCGGCAGGTGATAGATACGAATGAGCGGGCGGGCGGTGGTGAGCAGAGCCGGCCGGGAACCTTAAATATAACACTACGGCACTGTAATTTCATATTCCCCACCTGGAGCTGTGATTGGCTAAGGAGTCTCTGCCAATCACAGCTTCAGGAGGGAAAAATGAAATTACAGTGCGGTAATTTCATATTCCTGAGATGGGAAGCGGAGCGGAGCGCTTTTCACCTTTGTGCACCTCACAACTACAACTCCCAGCATGCCCTCACTGTAAGGGCATGCTGCGATTTGTAGTAATGGGGTGCAGGTGACAAATGCTCCGCTCCGAAGCTGACTACCATGAATATGAAACTACGGCACTGAAATGATAATGCCGTAGTATTATATTCAAGGTTCCCGCCCTGCTCCGCTCCCCACCGCCCGCCCGCATCTCTCACCCGCTGCCCCCACATACACCCACCGCCCGCAGCATGCCCCCACATCGCTCCCACCCCCATATACCTCCCGCCGACCCCATATACCACCCGCTGCCTGGCTGTATTTACCCCCGATAGTTAGCTACTGCAAGACTACAACTCCCAGCATGTCATCACTGTAAGGGAACAAAGGGAAGGGTGAAAATGTGCATTTGGGGCTGGAGGTGAGTTATCTCGCTAAAGGGTGCACAGTCTGCTAGCTTTTAGTCCTAAACTGTTTGGTTAACAGTGCTCTTTATCCTTACCTTGCTTGCTTCCTGCAGCCATCCCTTGTGATATGCACCATGTTACCTAAGGTTTACATCTGTGTCCCCTGAATACATTTGAACATTGTCTTTGAGTATACCCCTCATTTTTTCAGTCTGATTTCTGCTTTGCCTATTACCCATTTTAATATTGTGTGTATGTTTTAACGTATGTCTAATAAAGCTGAATTGATAATTTGTATCATATTCATTATCTTGTGGCATATTTTTTGGTGGTGATGCTGGGAGTTTAGCAACAGCTGGAGGCACCCTGTTTAGGAATCACTGGCGTAGGGTATTTGTGGTGCAGGAGGCAAGCGCCATGCTGGTATCCTGTCCACCCCTATGAAAATACCTAATTTAGGCCTCAAATGGGCATAACGCTCTTTCACTCCTGAGCCCTGTCTTATTTCAAGGCAACAGTTTAGGGCCACATATGGGGTATTTTCGTACTCGGGAGAAATTACGTTACAAATTATTATTATTTTTTTCTTCTTTTACCACTTATGAAAAGGAAAAGTTGGGGGCTACACCAGCATGTTAGTGTAAATTATTTTTTTTTTTTTACATTAACATGCTGGTGTTGCCCTTCATACTTTTCATTTTCACAAGAGGTGAAAGGAGAAAAAGACCCCCAAAATTTGTAACACAATTTCTCCGGAGATACCCCATATGTGGGTGTAAAGTGATGTGCGGAAGCACAACATGGCTCAGGAGTGAGAGCGCACTATGTACATTTGAGGCCTAAATTGGTGATTTGCACAGGGGTTGCTAATAGTTACAGCGGTTCTGACATAAACGCAAAACGGAAAACACCCACATGTGACCCCATTTTGGAAATTAAACCACTCAAGGAACATAACAAGGGATATCGTGAGCCTTAACATCCCACAGGTGTTTGACAAATTTTTGTTAAAGTTGGATGTAAAAAATAAGAAAAATTTTATATTTTTCACTGAAATGCTGGTGTTATCCCAAATTTTTCATTTTCACAAGGGGTAATAGATGAAAAAGTGCCCCAAAATTTGTAACACCATTTCTTCTGAGTAAGAAAATACCTCATGTGGATGTAAAGTGCTCTGCGGTGAACTACAGGGCTCAGGAGAGAAGGAGCACCATTGGGCTTTTGGAGAGAGAATTTGGCTGGAATTGAAGGCCATGTGCATTTACAAAGACCCTATGCTGCCAGAACAGTCGAACCCCCCACATGTGACCCCATTTTGGAAACTACACCCCTCACAGAATGTAATAAGGTTTGCAGTGAGCATTTATACCCCACAGGTGTCTGACAGATTTTTTAAACAGTTGTCCGTAAAAATGAAAAATTTAATTTTTCATTTGCACAGCCCGCTGTTCCAAAGATCTGTCAAACGCCAGTGGGGTGTAAATGTTCCCTGCACCCCTTATTACATTCTGTGAGGGGTGTAGTTTCCAAAATGGGGTCACATGTCCTCTGTTCTGGCACAATGGGGGTCTTTGTAAACCCACATGGCCCCCAACTTCCATTCCAACCAAATTCTCTCTTCTAAAGCCATATAGCGCTCCTTCTCTTCTGAGACCTGTAGTGCGCCAGGAGAGCACTTTACAACCACATATGAGGCATTTCCTTACTTGGGAGAAATTGGGCTTTAAATTTTTGGGGCCTTTTTCTCCTATTACCCCATGTGAAAATGAAAAATTTCAGGTAACAGCAGCATTTTAGTGTAAAAAATCCAATTATACATTTTTATGAACCACTGTTCAAAAAACCTGTGAGGTGTAAATACTCACTCTAACCCTTGTTATGTTCCTTGAGGGGTGTAGTTTCCAAAATGGTGTCACATGTGGGGGGGGGGGAGTCACCGCTGTTTTGGCACAATAGGGGCTTTGTAAACACACATGGCCCCAACTTTAATTCCAGCCAAATTCTTTCTCCTAAAGCCCAATGGGACTTCTTCTCTTCTGAGACCTGTAGTGCACCAGCAGAGCACTTTACGACCACATATGGGGTATTTCCTTACTTGGGAGAAATGGAGATTTACATTTTGGGGGGCATTTTCTCCTATTACCCCATGGGAAAATGAAACATTTGGGCTAACACTGGAATTTTAGTGTTAAAAATAAAAAAATTTCAATTTACACGTCCAGCTTTAACAAAAGGTCTTCAAACACCTGTGAGGTGTTAAGGCTCACTACACCCCTTATTACGTTCCTTGAGGGGTGTAGTAGTGCCATGCAGAGTTTTTTTTTTTTGCTGTTCTGGCACCATGAGGGCTTCCTAAATGCAACATGCCCCCCAAAAAATAAAGTGCAATTTTCATTCTCCAAAATCTCAAAGTTGCTCCTTTCCTCCTAAGCCATGTTGTGCGCTCGCAGAGCACTTTATATGTGTTATGCCGAGCACTCCGGGTCCCCGCTCCTCCCCGGAGCTCTCGCAGCGTTTACCTGCTCGCAGCGCCCCGGTCAGACCCGCTGACCGGGAGCGCTGCGATAGTGTCCCTAGCAGGGATGCGATCCGCGATGCGGGACGCACCCGCTCGCGGTTCGCATCCCAGCCTGCTTACCGGACCCGTTCCCAGTCTGTTCAGTCCCGGCGCGCGCGTCCCCGCTCCCTAGGGCGCGTGCACGCCGGCTCTCTGCGATTTAAAGGGCCAGTGCGCCGCTGATTGGCACCAGGCCCAAATTAGTGAATTCACCTGTGTCCATGCCTATAATACCTCACTTCCCCTTCCCAGCATCGCCGGATCTTGTTGCCATTGTGCCAGTGAAAGCGTTCCTTGTATGTCCCAAGCCAGTGTTCCAGACCTCCTGCCGTTGCCCCTGACTACGATCCTTGCTGCCTCCCCTGACCTTCTGCTACATCCGACCTTGCTCTTGCCTAATCCCTTGTACCGCGCCTATCTCAGCAGTCAGTCGGGGTTGAGTCGCTATCGGGTGGAACCTGGGGGTTACCTGCCGCAGCAAGTCCATCCCGCTTTGCGGCGGGCTCTGGTGAATACCAGTAACCCCTTAGACTCGGTTCCCCTGGTACGGCCCACGTCATCACCCCACTGACACAGAGGATCCACCACCAGTATCCTCACAGTACCCGGATCCTGACAATATGTACAAATTAGGTATTGCCATTATTGAGAGAAATTGAGTTGTAAATTTTGGGGGGCATTTTTCTCCTTTTACCCCATGTAAAAATGAAGAAGAAAAAAAAACTGGTCTACAAGAACATGTTAATGTAAAATTGGAGATTTTGTTTTTTCTCCTCCACTTTGCTGTTATTCCTGTAAAACACACTAAAGGGTTAACAAACTTTGTGAATGTCCTTTTGAATAAACTCCAGGTAAATTTATACACTTGGCACTGCAATGTTTTGCATTCCCTTCTCAGACACAGCAGCTGATGTAAAGCAGTAGGTGGTGCTCACTGTTGTGATCAGTTCTTAAATACCATATGCACTGTTCAAAGAATGGAAAGCCGGGGCACTCACCATAAATGCTTGATTCTTCTTTAATTGATGATTATGACAAATACATCCAAGTGCAGACAGGTACATGCGGACAAACAGATAGGAATCCTTCTAAGAGGCAACGAATGCCGTTTCACTCTAACCATGGGCTTCAGCTGGCCTTCTGAAGGCGTTTGGAGTAGAAAGAATGCTGAGTTGCATCCAAAGTACACCATACCTAATGTGAAGCATGGAGATGAAAACATCATGCTTTGGGGCTGTTTTTCTGCTAAGGGATCAGGAAGACTGATCCGTGTAAAGAAAAGAATGAATGGGGCCATGTATCATGAGATTTTGAGAGAAAACCTCCTTCCATCAGCAAGGGCATTGAAGAGGAAATGTGGCTGGGTCTTTCAGCATGACAATAATCCCAAACATACCATCTGGGCAACGAAGGAGGGGCTTTGTGAGAAGCATTACAAGGTCCTGGAGTGGCCTAGCCAGTCTCCAGATCTCAACCCCATAAAAAAACCTTTGGAGAAAGTTGCCAAACGACAGCCCCAAAACATCACTGCTCTAGAGGAGATCTGCATGGAGGAATATTCCAAAATACTAGTAACAATGTGTGAAAACCTTGTGAAGACTTACAGAAAACATTGACCTCTGTCATTGCCAACAAATAGTGTATAACAAAGGATTGAAATGAACTTTTGTTTTTGACCAAATACTTATTTTCCACCATAATTTGCAAATACATTCTTTAAACATCAGACAATGTGATTTTATGGATTTTTTTTTTCATCATGTCTCTCATAGTTGAGGTATACCTAAGATGAAAATTACAGGCCTCTCATCTTTTTAAGTGGGAGAACTTACACAATTGGTGGCTGACTAAATACTTTTTCCCCCCCATTGTACAGGTTAAGAATGCAAGGATTAAGAATGCAAGGAGAACTTGAGAAAAAGAAGACAAGTGCTTCACCTAGCCTTTTCCTTTTGCTGACAAAGGTGTCCGGTTTCACTACCTACAAAAATGGGTGCCACAGTGCCATTGGTCCTGGTCCTATTAACAGTAGCAATTGCCAAGTAAGGGGACGCCCATCTGCATACGCCAGCTGGATCCTGTCGCAGTATATTGAACACCGTTGATATTGGATTCTGTGCAGAAGACAACTGACTTACCTTCACACCAGTAAGTACATTGATACTCTGATCAGGGAACAATTCATGTCCTTGGATAGACCCAACCACTGAATTCAAAGCGCCTAAACAAGTCAATCTGTATTCCAAGCAAAGACTACTTAGTCACAGAAGCATTGCAACAAGCCCTTCTCCTCTGCACACTACATTAACCCTTACAGTGCTTTTAGCCTTGGAGTTGTGAAAAAGTGTTGTTGCTGTTTACATCTGAAGGTTTTACAAATAAAATTCTGTTGCACCTTCTCCTTGTCTCCCTATGTCTGGTTAACTGCACACACCACACAACCAAGGGCATCCTGGGCAACATTAATAATACACAGTATACAGGGATGCCCTTTGAGGGTTTCCACCAACATGTGCAGCCTCTTTATTGATAAAGCTGTGTAAAGACAATCCCCTGGGTCACCATATCTAACATGTTATATGCACTTGAGACAGGGTGACTGGATTTTGTCAAAAAACAATAATGGGCCACCTATTTGCAAAAATGGCCCTAAAAAGTTGCCAGTATTCCTACCTTCAGTGACCATTTAGTTGTGGTTACCAGCTGTACACAGGCTCTGCAGACTGTATAAGTGATAACAGTTAGATCCAGTGACTTACAGGTGACGTCATCTCTGAGTGAATCACATGTGACACCTTCACTGGTCATAGTTGTTCATTTTTTCTTTTCTTCTATATCTGGCCTAAACTGCCATGAAGATTTCTCTCAGCCAAGAAATGTCATCTGCAGAATCTGCCAGACGAATATTTTAAATTCCTGACTCCAGCACAATGGCCACGTCTTTTTAAAAATTCCCCACTGTATTAATTGCTTTACACAGTAATAAAGCATGCTTTGTACTCCTATATCTAGTTGTAGGCCCCCTCTGTTCACCTCAATATATAGTTGTAGGCCCCCTCTGTGCCCCCATATAGTTATAGGCCTCCTGTTTGTACCCCCATATAATTGTAGACACCCTCTCTGTGCCCACATATTTAGTTGTAGGCCCCTCTGTCCCCCTAATATATAGTTGTAGACACCTTTTGTACTCCCACATAGTTGTAGGTCCCCTCTTTGCTCCCTCATGTCATTTGAGATAAATAATAAATGTGTCTTCAATAAAAATGTGCCAACAAGATACACCATGAACGTTCTTTTTCTTAAATTTTTAAAACGTTTTTTTTTTACTTTTCCTAGATAATTCTATGTGTTGAAGAAATAAAAATGAAAACAGTTTAAAAAAAAAAGACAGAAAAATGCTTCAAAATCAAGGTATTTCTCCTAAAAATGCTACAAGCAAAACCAAAATTAAAGTACATTCACATGTGCATATTTTGCTGCATAGCTGCTGCAGATTTTGCTGCTCATTGACTTCAATGGGCGGTAAAATCTGCTGAAGCAGATCTGCAGGAGAAAATACGCACCCATTTGTATTCTTCACAAGTGGCAGATTTGTTGTAGTAATTTCTGGGACTATCTTGTTCACCTAATGTGGCCACCAAAACAACTACCGTCAGAAAAATGAGACTGATTTTCAATCTTAGGATATTTGGCACAAATCTGCTATGTGTGAATGTACCCTGTGTTAATTTACATGCTGCAGATTTGTTAAAGAAATGTCTGAGGCTGAAAATGTCTTCTATATATGTAATTGGAAATGTATCTGCAGACATGGACGGATTTCTGCAAGTCCCAGCTAGATGAAATGGACAGTCTATATTTAACTAATAAACAATATAAAAGAAGCGTGAATGCTCTGTTAACAAGAAATCACAATCTATAAGAAAATAGTAGTGCCAAAGAAGGTCAAAAAACTATTGTTAGAGCAGATTTTGTAGCATGTAGAATGTGAAACCGGATTGTAAGGGGTCGAAAAGAGAGATTTTGAGAGCAAGAGAGCAAATGAATCAATGCAGACCAATTGTTCCGGGAATTTAGAGATAAAGAGATTAGAGATAGGTTAGCAGTTAGAGCAAGGTGGGTCAGGGGATACATTTGAGGGGATATGACAACATATTTTAAAAGAGGGGAAAGATACTAGAAGAAATAGGTTAAAATATTAGATGACTAGTGACAGTCACAAAGAACATCTCTCCCTCTGGAGTGCCTGTCCTGTTTTGTATTGCTCAGACAATTAATTGATTTCAATAAAGACTTTGTAATGCTTTTATCGAAATGTACTAACCTATGATAACTTATACAGTATATATGGGCTCCTTTATTTTACAGCAAGGTACATACCACCAACTGTCTTGGATCCAGTGATACTGCCTTGGATTTTCAATTCTGTCCTATTGTCCAAGTAAGACTGTCACGTCATGATGCAGATGTAGCAGGGAGTTGAGGATGCTAGTCATACAGCAACACATCATGTATTGTATGTCTGCCCCTGTAGCATCAGGTTGTTATTGCACAATTTCGAGCTACTGTTAGCATTTAAACTATTTGTGTCACACCGCACATAGGACATTGTGAAGTTCAGGCTTTGAGAATGATGCAGACTTTGGGAATAAGAGACTTTGCTTCCCTTTGTGATAGTGGTAAGTTTGGTTCTCAACACAAGGACATCTGGCATTTCTCAAAAATGAACTGTATGAAACCCTAACATTGAAGCAAGAGACATACAGGTTTGTATGAGGGCAATTTTTTTTTTTTTTTTGCGTCAGATTGCGTATATGTGACTATTTGATTGCATTTTACAATTTATTTATTTTTGGAATGTGATGTGACTAACACGCATCAATTTTGGACTTATATATATGTTTATGCCGCACCATATGGGATCACTTACACTATATTTCAACATTTCGGACATTTGCGCACACAATGACACCAAATATGGTATTAATTTTTTTAACGCTTTTTGGGGGGAAAATGGGAAAAAGGAGAGATTTACCATTTTATTGGGGGGGGGGGGGCTTTTTCACATCTTTTTAAAACTTTAGTTTTTTTTTACACTTTTTATGCCCCTAGGCATAGCACTGACATAGCACTGATCAGTATTATCGTCAATCTTCTCTGGTCTGCTCGACCAGAGAAGAAAACCCCGGGAGAGTGGTGGAGGTATGTGAGGGACCAACCATTCATTTAAAGTGCCGCATTGCTGCAGATACCGTGATAGCAGCCAGGACCTGCCTTGCATGATGCGAGCAGCGTTACGGTGCTTGCATAATGTACAGGACGTATATGTACATCCTGGTGTGCTAAGTCCCAGTGGATCAGGACATACATTTATATCCTTTGTCCTTAAGGGATTAACATTCCAAAGGTAATTGGAATTTCAAGGTAATTCAAGCAGCATTTTACTTTGGGCACTGTCTTTCAAAAATCACAAATTGTAACAGGGGTGTCCCCAGAGAAGATGCACACATAGAAACATGGTAACATAGAATGTGTTGGCAGGTAAGAACCATTTGACCCATCTAGTCTTCTTAATAACCTGAATCCTTATATGAAGGGTAGCCTTATGCTTATCCCAGGAAGGCTTAAACTCCTTCACTGTATTTGCAGATACCCCTTCTGCAGGAAGGCTATTCCATGCATCCACTACTCTCTCGGTAAAGTAATGATTCCTCATATTACTGCAGAAACCTTTACAACTCTAGTTAAAAATAATGTCCTCTTGTGGTAGTTTTTCTCCTATTAAATATGCTCTCCTCCTTTACTTTGTTGATTCCCTTTATGTTCTTAAGGTTCTATTATATCTCCTCTGTCTCATCTTTTTTCTAGGCTATACATGAGCTCATTTGCACTGCTGGCTTGATCCACTGAAGGGAGCTCAGTCAGTCTGAAGAATGGGAGTTGAGTGAGAAAAAAAGTGTATGTACTGTTTTGTTTTTTCGCCATAATGTCTGTAAATTATTGGACACCTGACAAACCCCATTAAATTAAAAATGGTCACCCAGTCACCTGCACTATAACCCGATACACTGGGTTATAGTGCAGGTGAACAGGAGACCGATGTGGGGTCTCAGACAGCTATACCTACCTGCAGTCCGGCGCCCTGATCCTCCAAAGGTCCCCCTTCTTGCAGCGCTCCCTTGCGCACTGAGGCGGGCCCGCCAGCTAGATTTAAATATTCATAAGCGCCAGTCATGTTAGTGCTCGTGCCTACTGAGCACTCACGTAACCGGCACTTCTGAATATTTAAATCTAGCCAGCAGGCCCACCTCAGTGTGCAAGTGAGCACTGGAAGAAGGGGGACCTTTGGAGGATCAGGGCGCCAGACTGCAGGTAGTTATAGCAGTCCGAGACCCCACATCGATCTCCTGTTCACCCTCACTATAATCAGGTGTATTGGGTTATAGTGCGGGTGAACGGTTGACCGTTTTCCATTAATGGGCTCCGTAGGGACCTGGCCATGCTGGTGGTGCTCCAACCCATTTAGGGTCCATTCAGCGCATAAAAATGATCCAAACGGACTCTAAATGAGTCAGGGCACAACATCAGTGTGAACCTTGCCTAAGGTCCTTTAACCTCTCTTGAAAAGTATTATTTTGCAATCCATGTACTAGTTTAGTAGCTCTTCTCTAAACTCTCTCTAATGTATCTATATCCTTCTGGAGATATTGGGGGGGGGGGGGGGGGGTTGGTGAGCGTGATGTACATGTTTTTTTTTACCCTGTTTTCCATGCAGCCTATTTGACTTGGCTGGGACTAATTTAAGTTGCCTAGTCTTTTATGGATTGTGAGCAGAAGTTTCAGTGATAGTGGTGACTTGAAATATTCCGTTGTATAGACACTTTTTACTGTGTGGTCAGACTTGGTGTAATTTAGAGCATAAATGTGGTCCATTGCACATAAACTAGTGACTTTTTTTTCCCAAATGATAAATTGATGACCACTGCAAAAAAACAAAAACTTCTACAGTACACACAAATGCAGTGGTGTGTAGAAATGCTCTATATGAAAAGGTGCAAAAAAAATACCAGCACAGCTTGCTGTGATGTTTTTTAGGAACAGTATCACACAAAAAGGGTAAAGGCCATGATAAATGTCCCCCATGGTCTCCAGTAGTGGGTTCAATACTCCAAGTGAGGCCTCACCAGTGCTCTGTACAGCTGCTAAGCACTTCCCTCTCTACTGCTAATTCCTCTCCCCCCAAGCATTCTGTTAGCATTTCCCGCTGCTCTATTACCTTGTCTGCCTGCCTTTAAAGGGGTATTTACTGTCTAACTGCTCAATGATGATGTCATGTCCCGGGAGCTGTGCATGATGGGAGAATATCCCCACAGGAACTGCACAGCTCCCAGGACGTGAGTCATCAGAGAGCAGTTAGACAGAAAACAACAACTCAACTTCAGAAGCTAATAACTATTGGAAGGATTAAGATTTTTTAATAGAAGTAATTTACAAATCTGTTTAACTTTCTGGAGCCAGCTGATATATATAAAAAAAAGTGTTGGCCTGGAATACCCCTTTAAGTCTTCTGAAATAATGACCCCTAAATCCCTTCCCTCAGATACTGAGATTAGGACTGTATCAAATATTCTATAGTCGATCCTTGGATTTTTACGCCCCAGGTACATTATCTTGCACTTATACACATTAAATGTCTGTTGCCAGAGTTCTATGAACATGATACATTATGTTGGTATAGTCACTGAGCACTTTATTTAGCACTCTTTCTTTATGTGAGAGTTATACTACTACATATGTGAAGTGTTGTTTCACTGTTTTATATATACAGTAGATTTGCTCTCTCCCATATATATTTGCACATATATAGGGACATTTATCAACGGGTTTAGTCAGGTTTTCTTTACTATAATTGTCGCAAAATTGTCTCAACTGCGACTGCGCGATTTTTCGTGCGACATTTTGACTGGAAAGCGAGAAAAGCAAGTTTTCCAAAAATTAACTACGTAGTAATAATTTTAAAATGGACTACAGGTAGTCAGGAATTTATTAACTGTGACAGTCGCAACTGCGCAAAAAAAGGGTTAAAAATTGACTACATTTACTCCAGCTCAAACATGGAGCAGAAAAAGCTTCTACCGAAGTAAAAAAGGAAAAATTGCTTACGTGAAAGAAAATTATCAACAGGCTGAAACCAGTTGATAAATAAGTCGCACATAAGCAAAAAAAAAGTAAGGAAAAAATGACTAAAAAAAGAATACATAAGAAAAAATTTATAAATGTCCCTCATAATTTTTATTTCAATTACTTTCAATAACTTTACCAGTGGTCATCTGAGATATACTGCATACTGGTTAAGGAATATAGGCTATTCCCTGCAGGCTCACTCCAGTACCATGTTTACACTTGTTCTGTCTCTGTGTTTTGTGGTTTTAACCTGCACATCTATTTGTTTTTTCACTATTTTTATTGGATATTGAAATAAAGATTTATATTTTCATACTACTAAGCTCTGTACTGTTTATTGGGTGGTATAATTTTGTAGGTGTTTATGTTCCAGGAACATCAACCCTGTTACAAATCTTTGTGGCATCAGCAAAAAAACAAAAAAAAACTTACCATCCAGACCTTCTACAAAATCACTAATAAAAATGTTAAACATTATGAGTCCAATTACAAATCAATGAAGTCCCCACTGGTAACAAGACCTTGCTCTGAATACACTCCATTATCTACAACCCTCTGTTGTCTGTCACTCAGCCACTGCCTATTCCTTTTAACACACACATGAATCTCCCATTTCAGCAATACATATTTAAGGGTTTTTCACCCAACATCCTACTAAACATGGGCGATCCCTATACTGAAATTCTGTGTATCCTGACTTGTGCCTGTTTCCTTGTTTCTGATTCTGCCTGGTGATTCCTCTACTGTACTGATTCTCTTGTTACTGACCCAAATTTCTGACCTAAATCTGTGCTGCCTGCCTTGACCTTCTTCCTGTATTTGACTATATCTCTGCCTTACTCGTTGGTACTGTTCTGACTCTCCTCTGTACAATTTGGACTGCTGCCTATGCTATTCTGACGAAATGGTGCCACATAAATGTTTTTTTGCTGGGCCAGCTAGTATTCACACCTAGACCATGCTTCTGGAGTGATCTGGTACCCTCTAGCAGCAGAAATCCAGCTTCCACATCCATGTGTGGGATGGAGGGTAAAGATGGGTACATAGACTCCTCTCCTGTGTATGGTCACATTACCATTTTCATCTGTGTCTTCTTGTCAGTAATCACTACTCCACAGAACAAGAATTATTAATTAAACTGGGACCTTGTTATCTCAAGAACACGTTGATAATTATATGCCAAGACAGGTATTTTACTACAGACTATAATTAGAGGATAATTTGTTAACTCTACAAGCTGTAGCTTAAAGCAAAGCTATCAGAGGAACATGTGAATAAATAAATAAATAGATAAATAAATAAATTGACTCCTTAGGTAGCTGTAGATGCCTATTAAATGGATCCAAAATGCTGACTTCTAAAGTCACAATCTCCTTGACTCTGATTATTGAGAAATAAGACTCTTCCTGAAATGAGCAATTCTGTCATCTGTCTTTCTTTGCCTTTTCCACCCTTCTCATGGCATGTAACATCACACTCAATAATTTTGAGATGGATGTAAGAGAAATAAGCTGTAGGCACTCTACACTCTTCCCCTCACAGATAGTAATCTGCACTATAAAGCACTCATGTCGTTATACCTGGTTTGTGATGAAGCAGTACTCTATTGCACTTGTATTGTATGCAACGTACCCAATTGTTTGGGCACTGCTAGTACCTACAGTAGGAGCAAGTGGACCATTGTCTAAATGAAACAGCTTTCTTTAACCCCTTCCCCACCCATGGCATACATGTACGTCATGCCCCGGAAGGTTTTCCTGACCTATGAGGTACATGTACGTCATCCAGATACTGGCCGCTACTAGCGGCATCCCGTTGCGCCCGGTTAGACAGTGGCTATCAATGATAGCCAGCCATCTTGCCTTCGGGACCTAGGGGGTTTCGCCCCCCCCTCACAGTGATCGCTCCTATCAGCTAGTCAAATCTGACTAGCTGATGGCAGCGTTTCGCACAGAAAAATCCCGAGCAGCGCAGTGTGTGTGTCCCTTTTGTAGAAAATTTAAAAAAATGCTCATAATAATATAAGCCTTCTAATGTCGTAAAAAAGTTAAAGAATGTTTAACAAATGATGCCAGCATAAAGTAGGCATGTTGTGGATGTGAATTAATAACAATTTATGTGGCATGACTTTCTCTTACAAGTAGAGAGTTTCAAACAGAGAAATTAAAATGTTTCAAATTTTTCACAATATTTTAGAGTTTTTCACAAAAATCCCTTCATGTATCAACAAAAATTTACCGCTAATATAAAGTACAATATGTCTCGAAAAAACAATGTCTAAATCACTTTGCCAGGTTCAAAGTTATTACCACTTAAAGAGACACATGTTAGATTTGAAAAAACAGACTGGGTCATGAAGGCTAAAACTTGCTGGGTCATGAAGGGGTTATTAAAGGGAAATTCCAGTGGAAAACTTTTTTTTTTTTCAATGAACTGGTGCCAGAAAGTTAAACAGGATTGTAAATGATAAGTTATACACATTTCTACTGAGAAAGGGGTCGGAGGTCCGTGTTTCCCAGCACCCCGAAACGCGTTTAGGAATCTGGCACTGTTCACACAGCTAATACCAGTGCATCTGCAAACTCTTATGTTTTGGCAATAGAGGAGTTAAACCAGCTTCATTCCGCCCTGCCTGGCCGCAACCACACCATTAACTACATTGCACAGCCTGTACCTCCTGATATTCAAGCTTCCACGTGGGACGCCATCCCCGGACCTTCTACCACTCCCGACTTACCACCACCGCCAGACCCGTTGTCGCTCTTGAGCCGACTGACACTCTTGCCGGAGTGTCAGACCAGTGCCATCTGCAGCAAGCCGGCTAGCGAGCGTGGTCTCCAGCGCTGAACACTGCTGTACGCTCCTCCGACATCGGAGCCCATGGTACGTAACATCTATTTGCGCCCCCCTGCCAACGGGGCTGCTAAGGGAGACGTGAAAACCAGTGCCCCCCCCCCCCCCCCCTTTCCATATTCGGGCATGCGAGGATTACAAGGCTGCGATTTATTCACAAAAGATCCATCAAGCCAGAAGCAGTGGTGAGAGATACTCTGTATCATTCATTTTTCTGATTATTGACTTTTGTTACATTGACTTTATGTTACAATTTTATTTTGCCACAAAACCGAATATCTATCCATACCTTTTGTTGATTTCATTATTTTTTATTTGCAGATTTATGGACTTATTGGAACATTAATCCATCATTTTTATATTTTTTATATTCTATTTCGGATATCCCACTAGGGCCCAGTTCGATTTTCATTAGACAGTGCCAGTTTAATGTGTTACTTTGTCAGTGTTTTATATATTTATATTTTATAATTTGAATTAAAAACAATTTTGATTAACGCTGCTACAATTTATTATTGCCCACATCACTATGCATCATTGGTGAGGTCCTAGAGGCATAAGCTATATATTCTAAAGGATTGTAAATTACTTCTATTTTAAAATCTTAATCCTATTAGTACTTTTTTAGCAGCTGTATGCTACATAGGAAATTCTTCACTTTTTGAATTTCTTTTTTGTCTTGTCCACAGTGTTCTCTGCTGACACCTCTGTCCATGTCAGGAACTGTCCAGAGCAGCATAAGTTTTTTTAATGGGGATTTTCTCCTGCTCTGGACTGTTCCTAATACGGGCATCAGGTGTCAGCAGAGAGCACTGTAGAAAACACAAAAAAGAAATTCAGAAAATAAAGATTTTCCTCTGTAGCAAACAGCTGCTAAAAAGTACTGAAAGGATTAAGATTTTTTAATAGAAGTAATTTAATCTGTTTAACTTTCTGGCACCAGTTCATGTAAAAAATAAAAAAATAAAAGTTTTCCACCAGAGTACCCCTTTACGGTCATTTTGCAGGAGGAAACATCGATAAAAAAAATGTTATTTTTTGGACATTGCAGTGCTAAAAGTATTGTGCATTTGTTTGTTGGGAAATATTGTTGTGTGTGTATGGTGAGAGCAATAGAGACACTACCACCTGTTGCAAGACTGTGCCCAGTAAGTAGTGGAGTTGAGGAGTATGAGTTACCACCATGAAAGGACAGTTAGTGAGAAAGTGGAAAATGGGTCCTAGACCGGAGGCTGTCAGAAGGTTAGTTGTGGCAGATAGAAATAGATGTTATTGTGAGTTGTTGAGTCTGGGAGATATATTACAGTTTAAAACTATTTCAGGATTGTACTAAGACTACACCACAGCCTGGGCAAAGGCAGAATACAGAATAAGCACATTTTGTGATTCAAGGAAGCCAAGGAATATATGTACAGATAGCCACACTAGTCAGGTACTGATTTAGAAAGCAAATGGATATTTAACCTCCTCCTTCAAGCAAAGAATTGTGTAAATTGCACTCAAAACCAAGAAAAAGATAAGTGTAAAATGTTAGGTTACAGTCAAAGTGCATTCATGAGCTATTGTAGATGGAGTGGTACTTTAGAAGGAGGTTACTCAGCTAATGTCAACAAACCTGTTCTGTATTTGGAGTGCATAACACACACACACACATATATATATATATATATATATATATATATATATATATATATATTAGTATTTACAGTATTTACATTATTAATATTCACATATAGTGAATGTTATTATTGCTATTATTATTAGTAGTAGTCAGCATATATGTTAATTGTTTCTAACTTTATGCACTTTATTTAAGAGAAATATGCAAAGCAGCTCATTGAAATGCCACCGATCCTGTCGCCAGGATCGGTAGCATATTAATAAGCTGCTTTGCATATTTCTCTTCCCGGAGTTCTTAATGAAGGACCAAATGGTTTAAAATTCTCCACACATGGTGCTCTCTGCATGATAGGTATGCTCCTGTAAGTGGCCTAATGGTCACAGAGCCCCCCAGTGGAGCTAAATCACCCACAGAAGAGGCTTGCGCAACTCCACAAATAACACTAATGCAAGGATTGTGTTTGTAGAGGTAATCTCCATTAGATTAAGGAATTAAACATCTTGGGCACAACCTAACTCGAGAAGGATTTTTTGAACCGTGCACAGTCTTTAAGGCCACTGTGTAAACTTCAATTGTTCTTCTGTTAAAGAGTTTTTGCCCATGAAATGTGAGAGAAACCTGATACTGATATTGAATCAGTTATACAAATAAAGTTGGACAATTTAAAGATCAAATAGTTGACAGTAGTGAGAAAGCTAACAGTTAAAACAGTTAAAGGGGTACTCCCTGGAAAACATTTTTTTAAACCAACTGGTATCAGAAAGTTAAACAGATTTGTAAATTACTTTATGAAAAATTCTTAACCCATCCAGTACTTATCAGCTGCTGTATGCTCCACAGGAAGTTTTTTTTTTTTTTTAATTTCATTTTTGTCTGATCACAGTGCTCTCTGCTGACATATCTGTCCCTTTAACCCCTTAAGGACTGGGTTTTTTTCCGTTTTTGCATTTTCGTTTTTTGCTCCTTGCCTTTAAAAAAATCATAACTCTTTCAATTTTGCACCTAAAAATCCATATGATTGCTTATTTTTTGCGCCATTTCCACTTTGTAATGACGAAGTAAACTCTACTTTGTAATGACGTCAGTCATTTTGCCCAAAAATCTACGGTGAAACGGAAAAAAAAATCATTGTGCGACAAAATTGAAAAAAAAAAAAGCTGTTTTGTAACTTTTGGGGGCTTTCGTTTCTACGTAGTACATTTTTCGGTAAAAATGACACCTTATCTTTATTCTGTAGGTCCATACAATTAAAATAATACCCTACTTATATAGGTTTGATTTTGTGGTACTTCTGGAAAAAATCCTAACTACATACAGGAAAATGAATACGTTTAAAATTCCCATCTTCTGACCCCTATAACTTTTTTTAATTTTCTGTGTATGAGGCGGTATGAGGGCTCATTTTTTGCACCATGATCTGAAGTTTTTATCGGTACCATTTTTGCATTGATAGGTGTTATTGATCGCTTTTTATTCATTTTTAAATTATATAAAAAGTGACCAAAAATGCACTATTTTGGACTTCGGAATTTTTTTGCGCGTACGCCATTGACCGAGCGGTTTAATTAACGATATATTTTTATAATTTGGACATTTCCACACACGGTGATACGATATATGTTTATTTTTAATTACACTGTGTTTTTTTTTTTTTTATGGGAAAAGGGGGGTGATTCAAACTTTTAATAGGGAAGGAGTTAAATGATCATTATTCACTTTTTTTTTTTGCAGTGTTATAGCTCCCATAGGGACCTATAACACTGCACACACTGATCTTTTACATTGATCACTGGTTTCTCATAGGAAACCAGTGATCGATGATTCTGCCGCTTGACTGCTCATGCCTTGATCTCAGGCACTGAGCAGTCATCCGGCGATCAGACAGCGAGGAGGCAGGTAGGGACCCTCCCGCTGTCCTGTAAGCTGTTTGGGATGCCGCTATTTTGCCGCGGCTATCCCGAACAGCCCACTGAGTTAACCGGCAGTTTTAACTTTCACTTTTAGCCGCGTGGCTCAGCTCTGAGCGTGCGGCTAAAGGGTTAATAGCATGCGGCGCCGCGATCGGTGCTGCACACTATTAGCGGCGGGTCCCGGCTTCACTATGACGCCGGGCCCGCCGTGATATGATGCGGGGTTACCGTGTAACCCCGCATTATATCATGGGAGCAGGGCCAAGGACGTACAGGTACGTCCTTGGTCCATAAGGGGTTAAGGTACTGTCCAGAATAGGGTAGATTTGCAATGGGGATTTGCTTCTGCTCCAGACAGTTCCTAAAATGGACAGAGGAGTCAGCAGAGAGCACTGTGGTCAGACAGAAAGGAAATTCAAAAAGAAAAGAATGTCCTCTAGAACATACAACAGCTGATAAGTACTGTAAGGGTTAATATTTTTAAATAGAAGTAATTTTCAAATCTGTTTAACTTTCTTGCACCAGTTGATTTAAAAAAAAAAAAATGTTTTCCAGGGGAGTACACCTTTAATGCTCA
This sequence comes from Hyla sarda, assembly GCF_029499605.1. Classification (NCBI taxonomy): domain Eukaryota; kingdom Metazoa; phylum Chordata; class Amphibia; order Anura; family Hylidae; genus Hyla; species Hyla sarda. Next base: position 492,936,222 of record NC_079189.1, on the reverse strand, counting down.
TATTAGTTGATTAATAAAGTAATTTATTTCTTGAATAAATGCTCAATTGATGTATCTAGAAATGAAAAGGTATCACTTGCCAGATGATATCTTCTATTTGTAACTTTTTCTTCCTGTTTGTCAAATATCGCAATAACAAAATGCAGCCTATATGTCTTCATTTGAAATTATCAACTATTTTCCAGAATAGATGACAATACTAAAATATCAACATGCACCCATAGGAACATCCAATAATGCAAAAGCTAGATGGAAATGTATATTGGATAGCTAAAATGTATCGTTGGCTTGAAAACTGGATATACCATTTTTCAAGCCTAATATATGTCTTACATGTGGACCCTTGGGTGTTGGCTTCTTGTCATTTTAGCATATAAACTTATCTTACAGAGTATATGAGTTTTCAGTTTCCAGTATTCATTGAAGTCTGTCAAGCTAATTTAGTTTAATCATATGTTGGCAAATAATTGCTTTAAAAATCTTCTTTGGCAAGACATATTTCAAAGAATCCTGTAAAGTACTAATTAGAATGAAGAGTCAGATTTATCATTTAAAAAGCTAGCGTTAAGTTGAAACTCTTTAATGTAAATTAATGACAAAAATGGGAATATGCAGTGGTAGGTTATGTAGCTGCCAAATTACTAAAGTGAAGGTGTTATCTTTGAAGTTTCTTTTTATTTTTTTCTATTCATTTTCTGGCCACCTGCATCATCTGCTTACCTATAAATGGAAACCTTTGAATAGCTGAACTTTTCATGTATTATACATAGAACTCTATATCAATATATAATAGTAGCACAGAACATTTCCTAATGCATGGGTTCCAACATAGCTTTATGTAAGGAAGATGTCATGGAGGAAATGGTGCAGAAGGGAGTAGTGCCACTGTCCCTATTTATTTGAATCATCCATACTTAACTGGATGAAGGTACATACACTGGAATAAGTGCAAGTAGTGTGAAGATAAGTCAGACAGGCCAGGTCTGCAACAAATACGCAGGAAGGTACTAAATCAGCAGAAAAGAGGTAATCAGGGACAACCCAGAAAATCAAAACTAAGAGGGTAGCACAGTAAAAAAAAATAGAACCAGAGAAACAATAGTCTAACCAGGATGGCAGCAAAGTACAAAACCAGAAGGAAATAGATCAAGGTGGAAACATTGTAGCAGAAGGGAATGCGAGCAACAAGAGCCATCCACAATCAACTCAACAAGTCAACTGTTCATATGAATCTACCACCATACTGTGACATGAAGGGTCATCGTCAGGACATCCAGAGACACTGCTAGCCAGGCAAGTGAGGATGGGAAACAGCACTGGAACCTGGCCAGGTACGTATGTTACAGAAGAATAAACATCTGAATTCTACACATACTGTAGGGTTTGCTTAATTTGTAGTAGAATAAACAAAAGTCACCTGACAAGTTTCAATGCCAGAAGTCTAGATGGTCAGTATTTTTGCTGTTCGTGCATGTTTATAAGTTCATAGTGCATCTGTTATATGAGTTAAAGGAAACAGGACCAATACAACTGCTTTCCTGCCTAGGGACAGTACCAATACCCCTTTAAAGGTATATTCTGGCCATATACATCTTATCCCCTATCCAAAGGAACCCCGCAATCTCCGTGCAGCTCCGCCATGCCCCCTCCCATAGACATGAACGGAGGGGGCCTGGCGTGATGTCACGAGGGGGCGTGGTGGAACATCACGTCTACAGTCCCAGAAACACAGAGGTTTCTGAGACTGGAGCTGCAGACCAGCATAGAATGTGGGTACTGCACGGGCCCCCTGTGATCAGACATCTTATCCCCTATCCTTTGGATAGGGGATAAGATGTCTATGGCTGGAATGCCCCTTTAACTTTAATAGCAATGCTGACATATCCCTGCTCCTATTCCTATTCAAATAATTAAGTACCAATACTCAATTGCTCCATTTTCTTTCTTGCAGTGATCTGGTGGCATGCTCTGGCAGCTGGTTACTTCTAACTTGCATTTTAATGAGTACATATTGCTGGAACCAGGAGAAAAATGCTTGTGTTATTTTTTTCATAGGGACATTGGGGCTAGTTCTTTCTGTAGGTGCATGTACAGTAGTTAGTTATTAATAACAGGGCAAAATGATTGTCACTGATGAGAAGCCCTGTGGTTAGACCTCATAGAAAGCACTGCAGTGGACCTCATGGAAACAAAGTTGCCACAATTTTGGGGGCACTAACTTTGATATAGGAGAAATATGGCTGACTGTATAGTGGTGTTATTGTGGGCAAAGGCATATGTTGGCCTGCTTTTCTGTAACACCCATAGAATTTACTTCATTCCAAGAAAGAAAAATGTATCTATTTTGGCCATAGTCAATATTTTGACAGGTAATGCAGTACCCAAAGGCAGTTTAGCAGGGAATACACTACGGAAATAATAATCTGTATGAAGATCGAAACAACTCTCCTGTCATGCTGGTTCACAATATGACATCCAATACCTATTTTTCCCTTACCTTTTTTTGTCCTTCAGCTCCCATCTTCAATTGCTTATTGTAGCTAGGATAAAGATAGGGCCTAGTGCTGGAACGCACATAACTAATTTGATGGATATACAGTTTAGAACTGACAGTTTAGCCTCGGGGTAAAGCAGAAAAACGTTCTTGGACAATAGTGTTAGAATACTGTTGGATAAACTATAAATATAGACAACATTTACTTTTCATATTGTAAATTTCCATTTGCTATGGGATCTATGTTCTTACTGAATAAAACAAGAATAGCTTAAGTGCCATTAGTTAATTTGCTTATATTACTAAATCAATACATTTGGTGTCTAAAGATTCATAGGCTTTTATGCTTTTTCTTGTTTGCTTAAATGTACATCCTGATGATCATGAACTGATTTTGTACTATTCATTGTAAACTGAGGTATGTGGTATTCTTTCTTGTGGACACTCATACATACCTTTTCAATCAGCAAATTTCCAAATGGGATGGTCCAGAACAGAAAGGGGAACTCCGGTGGAAAAAAAAAATCAAATCAATTGGTGCCAGAAAGTTAAACAGATTTGTAAAATTGCTTCTATTTGAAAATCTTAATCCTTCCAGTACTTATCAGTTGCTGTATACTAGAAATATATTACAGAAAAATTTGGGAAGGGAAGTTCTTTCCAGTGTGACCAGAGTGTTATCTGCTGACACCTCTGTCCTTGTCAGGAACTGTTGTCCAGAGCAGGAGAGGTTTTCTATGGGATATGCTTCTAATCTGGACAGTTCCTGACATGGACAGAGGTGTCAGCAGAGAGCACTGTTGTCACACTGGAAAGAACTGCACACTTTTCTCTGTAGTATACAGCAGCTGAAAAGTATTGGAAGGATTAAGATTTTTTTAATAGAAGTAATTTACAAATCTGTATTAATTTCTGGCACCAGTTGATTTGAAAACATTTGTTTTCCACTTGTTTCCACCAGAGTTCCCCTTTAAATCACTAAAGATCTAAGAAAACCATATGGAAGTGCTTGTTTGTTTCCAACTTCTTATTCATGTCCTTATAATGTTTTATTTATTTATTTGTTGGCTTTTCTAACAACCATGTTGGTATCAAGAAATAAACTTTAATGGGTAGTTCCACAAAAAAATGTGTGTAAAGTTAAATCCAGTCCCAATATATGACTCTTTTGTATTTACAATTACTTAAAACATGTCACCAGAACACTAGAAATTCTGTCATTGTAGCACTACCTGAGATTTCTTTTTGATAGCTTTGCTGTGTTTACCATGGTTAATTATCACGACTAAGGGTTGTTAAGACCCAAAAGTTGTTGATGTTATACTCTGTTTTATGGAAAATTGAATTTAATAAAGAACCATGCTTTTAATGTGTGTGGTGTTGCTGGACATTTCTTTCTTTGATACCTCAGTTAGTGTGCTGAGCTGGACATACATGTTATACCTTGCTTCCCGTTCTTCTCCACCACATATGTAGAAGGATTCCTTGTGTGGTGATCTGGATGACTCTGAAGCTTCAATGTTTTCTCTGCTTGGTACATTGGAAATAAAAGCATAAAAAGAACCCTCAATCAGTCAGGAAGCAGTCAGGAGGAAGATGACATTGGTTACAAAGAATTTTATGCCATAGTAGAATCTCTACTCTATTGGTGGTGTATAGAATGAATGGGCTAGAGCTTTAACATTGTGATTTTTTGCCCATTGAAATCAATGGGCCCATTGTGGTCTATGGAGATCTTGTGGCAAATGGGGTAGAGAGCTAAACAGCAGGGTCCTGGTAGTAATGTGGATTGGAGACCCTGGTGTAGGTTAAATTTCTGGGTTGATATACAGTGTTGGGAGTATACTTTAATTAAGATAGACATCATATTTTGAACCGTGGGGACTAGGTCAATTGGATACCACACATTACTTCCTGTTTCAATAAACCTAGTTGCCCATTTATGGTATCCAATTGACCTAGTTCCCACACTTTCTTAACTATCTATTGACCCATATATGACAATTAAAGTATAGTCCCAACACTGTATATCAACCTGGGAATTGAACCTACACCAGGGTCTCCCATCCACTTTAATACCAGGACCCTGCTGTTTAACTTTCTACCCCATTTGCTTCAAGATCTCCATAGACCACAATGGGCCCATTGATTTCAGCTGGCAAAAAATCACAATGCTATAGATCTAGCCCAATTATTCCTATACACCACCAATAGACCCTGGAGGTTGAGGTCATACTCAGACTCTATTGACATTCAGACCCGGCAAACTTAAAATGTTTAATGTATTCATGGAAATATGTATATATAAAGTACTGTATCCACACATTGTAACTCGGACCTGAGGAAGGAGGGATACACAGATAGATAGATGTATTAAATGAGTATATATATATATATATTTTTTTTTTTTTGAATCACCATCATTACTGAAACGATAGGAAAAAAAATGTTGAAAAGACTCATAAAAAATATGTTAATAAAGCTAAAACCTTGCTTAAAAATGAAATTCTGTTAAAAATTACAAGTAAGAATTGCTTGAAATAGACGAGGCAGGCAAAGGAGCAAAAAGTCAGAGAATATACTCTGCTTTCTGAAACTTTATACATGCTTTAAAGTGTCGGGTTTTCTTCCCAGATAATTCACATGAATTTCAGAGTGGTTTTAAGAAAAGATGAGTGATTTTGTTTTTCCAAAAACAACGCCCATTTTGTAGGGTTTTGATTTCACTCTGAGTGATTCAGATTCTGTCGGGTTTTTTATGTTGCACATTCTGCCGCATGTTCCGTGCAACAGAATTTAGGTGCAAAATCCGACTGAGGGAGAATAATGTTAGTAAATGAAGGCCAAAGTGTTCAAAATAATATATATTAATATTCAATGTAGGGAATTTATTCACCACTTATATTTGGCCATGAAAACGGAGGGAACTCCCTGGTTTGTAGAACCATATGTTCCAGTCCTCCTCGGAGGGCCAAGGACTCATAGTAAATGGGGAATCTGGTGCCAGAGACCCATCAGCCCCATGCCACCGAGTCAACCCCTACAACCTATTCAGGAGTGCACCTGCTTCTCAGCGGCACTCTGCCCCACCAGCAGCACTTAAAAAGACTACATTTACTCATGAACACAAGGTCAGTCACTCTATCTCTAGACTGTCTGTAAACCCAAATTTTAGGTATCCGGGTCGAACCAATGATGGTTTCCCTTAGAGGCATAAAACATACAATGCACCTGATAAATAAATCAAATAGAAAAAAATTATAAAAATCAAACAAACTATAGAAAGCAAAAAATGCAATATATGACTAGAGATGCATTTAAAAAAAAGAAATGAAAAGGAATGTAGTATACTAACTGAAAAGCTGTTTTTATTAACTTATCGTGATATGTCCAATACAAATCAAAATTGCAGCTACTCATTACAGTAATAACCACTTATTAACATGAAATGTAAAAATAAAAAATTATGAAACAAAGCGAGTGGCATCTTCCTTCACATGTAGTCGGTACAATTCCGTGTGATAAGATCTGTAAAATACAGAAAAATTTTCAATTATTGTCATATTAATGGTATGTATCACCTTATATCTGCTGAAGCTGAGACAACATCGAACGCCCCAAAGTATGTCACCAAAATAGCATTGAACTCTACATTCAAGACATTCGGACGTAAGTAGTTGAGTTGGTGTATCCACCACAGTTCTCTTTTCCTTAATAGCGCAAGTCTATCTCCCCCTCTTACAGGGGTAGGAACATGATCTATTGCTGTGAATTGTAAATTCTTCTTACTATGGCCCTTCTCACAAAAGTGTTTCAAGACTGGTAAGTCCAGTCTGGACCGTCTGATGCTGTAATGATGGTTATTAATGCGTGTTTTCAAACTCCATGTTGTTTGTTGTTTGAGACAGACCACAGTAGGAGCCACTAGGTTGGGCTCATTTCCTTCTTTGAGTTGTGTGAACTGTCCACTAATGATAAAAGGTACGGTCTTTGTGCACCCCTTGCCCCAACGTACATATACTATCAAACATTTTCTTACATGTAACTCTTCATGGGTGATATATGTCTTATATTGTCCGTGTAAGTTATTATATGTAGGACAAACAACATGGAGTTTGAAAACACGCATTAATAACCATCGTTTTAGCATCAGACGGTCCAGACTGGATTTACCAGTCTCGAAAAACACTTTTGTGAGAAGGGCCATAGTGAAAAAGATTTACAATCCCCAGCAATATATCATGTTCCTACCCCTGTAAGAGGGGGAGATAGACTTGCGCTTTTAAGGAAAAGAGAACAGTGGTGGATACACCAACTCAACTGCTTACATCTGAATGGCCTGAATGTAGAGTTCAATGCTATTTAGGTGACATACTTTGGGGCATTCAACAATGTTGACTCAGCTTCAGCAGATATAAGGTGATATGTACCATTAGACAATAATTTAAAATGCTTCTGTATTTTACAAATCTTATCACAAGGAATTGTATCAACTACATGTGGAGGAAGATGCCACTTGCTCTGTTTCATAATTTTTTATTTTTACATTTCATGTTAATTAATAAGTGGTTATTACAGTAATGAGTAGCTGCAATTTTGATTTGTATTGGACATATCACGATACGTTAATAAAAACAGCTTTTCAGTGAGTGTACTACATTCCTTTTCATTTCTTTTTTTTAAATGCATCTCATCATATATTGCATTTTTTGCTTTCTATAGTTTGTTTGATTTTTATAATGTTTTTCTATTTTATTTATTTATCAGGTACATTGTATGTTTTATGTCTCTAGGGGAAACCATCATCGGTTCGACCCGGATACCTAAAATTTGGGTTTAGAGACAGTCTAGAGATAGAGAGACTGACCTTGTGTTCATGAGTAAATGTAGTCTTTTTAGGTGCCGCTGGTGGGGCAGGGTGCCGCTGAGAAGCAGACGCACTCCTGATTAGGTTGTAGGGGGTTGACTCGGTGGCATGGGGCTGATGGGTCTCTGGCACCAGAGTCCCCCATTTACTATGAGTCCTTGGCCCTCCGAGGAGGACTGGGACACATTGTTCTACAAACCAGTTCCCTCCAAGTTCATGGCCAAATATAAGTGATGAATAAATTCCCTACATTGAATATTAATATATTATTTTGAACTCTTTGAGCGGTCTCGTGATAATCTCTTTAACCAATTGGGATCCTAGGGACTCGAGAACCGTTTATGATTATCAATCCCATTTTTTATTTAATTATATATATTTTATTGATTTTTCTTTTGGATTTTTCTTTTTTGTTTATCACATTTTTTATTTCTTTGAAAAAATGAATTTTTATATACATTTTTATATTTTTTATATATTTTTTTCTTTATTTCCTATTTAATATATTTTTTTTACTTTTTGGTAATAATTTATGTTATTTTGTATTTCTTGTTTTTTACACACAACTTTGATTTTGTTTTTATTACAGACTGACACATAAACTTTAATGTTTCACGTATTATTGTTTAATATTTATTCATTGTACACTGTACTATAGTTTGTGGAATCACATGTTTAATTTTTCCATATATACACACTGTTACGAATTCATGTCACTTTAAAACTTGCCTCTACATGTTGCGTTAACGTTGCCACGGAGAAACGTTACATAATTGTTCACTCTGTTTCCATGGTGACTGGGTTCATGCTTTGTATCGCGTGCCACGTGACCTGCGGTCATGTGACGTATCATGTGTTCCGGAAGCCACGTGATACCAGTTTTTACGCATGCTCAGGTAGTTTGTATACAAGCCGGCTTTGCCATCTTTGATACACAGAGCGGTTGAGCAATTCCTTAAGTTTTAATATATTTGTTTGATTGCATATTTTGTACATCTGGGATCGTTATTAGCAATTATCATGGAGCACTGTATTTCAAGCCTCATTGTTTTGATTAATTCACAATATGACAACTATGCACTTTATCATATACTGTGGTACTCATAATGCACTTTGTTTATGCACAGATGAATGTTTATGATGTTTTTTATGCATTGTTGTTTGATGATTGTAATTGATTGCACTGGGTATAAAAAAAACCTTGATTTATTGTATCACCATGCTTGAAAAAAGCTGAAACTTCGCTATTGTGTTGGACATTAAGGAATAAATTCACAGGTTTTTTTTTTTGCACTTTTTGAGTGCTGTGCCATTTTTCATATATATATATATATATATATATATATATATATATATATATATAGATATATATAGATATATATAGATATAGATAGATAGATAGATAGATAGATAGAGAGAGAGAGAGCAAAAAAATGGTAGAGCAGCACTCTGAGCGTTAACAAAGAGCGTAGTATGTGGGTGCAAGCAGTCTCAGGGACCACAGTCCTGGGTCCATAAGTTACAGAGAAAAAAAGGAGCAACTGCAGCACACCGGAATAGTAAGTAATAATAAAGTGGTTTATTCCAGCTAAAAAAAAGGACAACGTTTCTGTGGTCTCACACCACCTTTCTCAAGTCACAATGCAAGTGATATAATTGAGCATATTCATAATGACATCATCTGGCAGTAATCAAAACATCATCAGTCAGGGCAGGAAGGATTTGTGGCATGCTAGACTCACCAGTCTGTTGTTTCTAAACAAAAGTTGCGTGTGTCATATACTTAGCATAGTGGCTTGATCTCTACTTCCGCATCTGCTAGGCGGGCCAATCAGTGCTGTGTGTCCTCGGTCAAGAGGGCCACGGTCACGTGTCCAATGCAAAGCATCATCAAACACGTGACTCGCGGTCTCGCGAGCTTACAGGCGCCCGAACACTTACATAGAACTATGGTAGCTCCGAGCACGCACATGTGCAGAGCATATTTGGAGTACAGGATGAGCCATGCTAAAGACTGGAAATATATATATATATATATATATATATATATATATATATATATATATATATATGTATAGTGACACTGTGGCAAGGGAAGGCTGTATTTCTCTAGCTAACCCTGGAGAAATCTCCAACTGTGGCCTAATTAATGAGTTGGCAGAAAGGGGAAGTGTGTTTAAAAGGAAGTCAGACAGGATAATTGGAGCTCTCCCAAGACAGCAAGGTGGCTTTGGGGGGAGGCAGGGGTCCTGGTGAGGAACACACAGCCCGAGCTGTGAGTGGCCCCAACAGTGAAGTGTGGATGAGACACACAGCAAGACATTGCAAACACTGTGTGTGAACAGTGAGCAGAAGGTTGCAGGAAGCATAAGTTTAACTGGCCGGGAAAAGCCCACCAGACCGAGCATGCTGGATTTTTTAGTCAGTGACTGGACGGTCTAGGATTTTGTTTTGTTCCTGTGTTATGTTTTTATTTATCCTGAAACCTATCTAATAAAGCTGGCTGATTGACGTGGAAACGTGTCCTGTGGCACTGTCAAGGACGATCCCAGAGCTATCCCCAAGGAGAAATCCTTACACATATATTAATATTTACAGCTCCTTTAAGATTTATTTCTCAACCTACTGCTGCATGATGGGAAGTAAGAAAAGTCCTTTATTGGGTGACATGAATAAATAAAAGATTTCCAGAGCCAGTCAAAACTGTTTTACCCATTTGTATAGCATCTGTGCCAATGACTGTCAATCGGTAAGTACATTTGGAAAGCTGTCTTGCTAATTTGTTTCTGGCTAAAGAATAAAAATATATAACACTTGGTGCAATTTTTGTTCCAATTAGTGTTACTCTCTATCCTAGCAAAAATCCCTAAAAGTGAATAGTGTAATTTATAAAGAATGTCCCTTTTCACCATTTCAGAATCATGGTGATATACACTGTTTACATTTTTCTTCAAACTACAAGTTATCTCACCTGATTTTTAAGCCTTGTTCATCACAGTGGTATCAATAGTACAGACCTAACAGTGAAAATAATTTTCTGGTTACTTAATATTTTATGTTCAAAAGAAATAAGAGACAGACTAAAAATCAATACTGTAGACTTGGCAACAGCCAGTACACTGGAACAGTTAAGGTCCTATTTAATCGAGTCAAAGGATTTTGAGAATCTGTGCGGTAATAGAGATCTATTAAATCATGATACGATGCAGCAGGTTCATTTTGTTGCAAAGATTAATATTTTCACCTCCACCAACCTCAATAACAATCTCAAGTGCTCAAATGTTACTTTAAATACATTTCTGCTTGCCTTTTCTTAAATACATACAGTATATATCATAGAAACTGCACACAGTTTAATGTGAAAAGAATACTTTATTTATAGTATACATTTATTTTGCCCTTATCTTAACTTTCCAATGGTATGAGAAAACATCTTCTGTAACCTTGGCATGTATTGTGAACATATGCCAAATAATTCCATAGTATGCCACATTTTCTTCATTGATTCCTATCAGTAAGAACAAAGTAGGCCACTTGTCTTCAATGTCAAGACCTAGACCAAGCCAAAAAAACAAACAAACTTGGACCTGTCTCTTTAAATGTGTCTATCTATCTATATATATATATATATATATATATATATATATATATATTGTAAGGATTCCTCCTTGGGGATTAGCTCTGGGATCGTCCTGGACCACGCCACAGGATGCGTTTCTTCTCAATAAACCAGCAAACAAACGCTTATCATGCAAATCGAGCACCTTGCCAGTTTTATTAGACAGGTTGCAGGGAAAGAAACAAACAAAAAGCAGGAACTAAACAAAATCCTAGACCGTCTGGTCACTGACTAAACAGATCAGTTTGTCCTGACTAACAACCGCTGAGCTTCCCTCAGCCAGTTAAACATATGTCCCCTGCAACCTTCTACTCACAATTCATGGCAGTCTCTTTGAGCCTCTCATAGCTCGGGCTGTGTACTCCTCAGCAGCCTCTGTCTCTTCCCTACAGCCCACATGCTGTCTCCTAGGAAGAGCTCCAACTATTCTGTTTCTTTTCCTTTTAAAACACACACTTTCCCTTCCTGATACCTCATTAATCAGGCCACAGGTGGAGCATTCTGCAGAGATAGCAAGGGAAATACACCCTTTCCTTGCCACACTACCACATATCCCCCCCCCCCCCCTCTGCTCAGACCACCGGGAAGGAGCACTTGTATTCAAAAGGCAGAGTCCAACTGCCTTTCCTTTTCCTTGAACAACTACGTCCAACAGGTTTTGAGGCACTTGGCTTCCTTCATCAGTAGATTTTATCTGCACCACTTCAATGGTGCACCCTTCTTTCATTCGCACTTTCATCAGCCACCGAGCACAAGACTTTTGGTCACCTTTGACAAATTCCTTGTAAAAAGCTCCATTCATGTCACACCTTTCCAACACTAGGTTCTTCATCTTGGTCTGTGCAGTGCTCTGGACACTAGGTGCGGACAAGGCAGATGCTCTAGGCCATTGTCTTCTTCTGTCACTGGTATGACCATTGCACGAACTTTGCTGGTGGCCAACCGAGCCTGTATCACCCATTTGCAGGTCTTCTAAGTCATCCTCCACAATTTCAGGAGGCTTCCCTTTAATGCACCTGTCCATCTTCTCCTTGAGACGGACTCTTCTCCAAATTCTACTTCTGCTGACTTTCTTCCAGTGTTTTCTAATCCAGTGCCTCTCAGGGTTTCCACCACCACCCAGTCTTCTATCACAGTGACCTCTTTTTAAGGACTCTGCTTTCTTATTAGCCCTTTCTTTAGGGACACCGACTTTTTCACCTGCACCTTCAGATGTGTCACTGACTTTACTTGCAGCTTCTGCAGTTATCTCTGGTTTGACTTCTATCTCAGAGAACTTCTCTGCCTCAGAATTTTCACCATGCAATGTCAATATCTCTGCAGCTTCAGAGGACTTCCCATATGGTTTCACCTCAGTCTCAGCTTCAGAGGACCTTTCATATGGCTTCTTCTCATGGTCTTCAGACACTACTGTTTCTTGCGTCCATTGTTCAGACTCCGCCTTTTTTAGAGAAAGCATCCCTGTCTCCAGTAGCTTTTGCCCCACAAGCAGTTTTTCTTCTTTTACACGGACGGCTGTGGCTTTGACCTCAGTTTCCATCTGAGACACTTTTAACCTCTCGTTAGCCAGTTCTACTATAACTTGGTCACGGCTTTCTTTTAGGACCTTCATGTCCCCTTCCAGCTTTAAACATTTCTGCTGCTCACTCTTGAGCTTAGCAGAGTTCTTGTTTTCACTTTCCAGCAATTCTGTCAAGTTTTTGACAGTATCCTCCAGGGACAGCAGTTGTTCTCTCATCTGCTCATTGTCTTTATTCAGTTGCGCCATCTTGGACACTTTCTGCTCATAGACTTTTAGCTGAGCCTCTTGTTCAGAAAGCTGAGTATCCAGTGAATCCAAGGCAGCTGCGCGAGACTTAATATGCGTTTCGTTCTGCGCCTCCAGGCTCTGCACCTTATGAGCCATTACCACTTTCTCCTTCTCCAGCTCTTCCATGGCTACCAACCTAGCCTTGTGATCACTTTGTAGAGCCAGATATGCCCCACACAGGACATTCACTTCTTCATCCTTGAATGAGATCTGCTTGGCCAGAATCTCCAATTCTCTCTCCTTGCTGGTCATAAGACCCTGGGAGCAGGACAGTTCCTCCTGCAGAGCCGCAAACTCACTTTTGTGAAGCTCCATATCTTTCTGCAGCTGAAGCGTCGCTTCCTGCTCTTTATTCAAGTCTGCAAGCGTTTTTTCTTTCTCCTCTGTCAGGTGATGAACTACTTCTTCCTTTTGAGACAATTTAGCAGAAACCATCTGTAAGGTTTCTTCAAGGTTCTGGATCTGCTCCCTTTTTTTACCAAGACCAGCGCGTTTTTTTCGAGATCTCTTACTTACAGCGGTCTCCTTACTCTCGCTGCTGGACCTTGTGACATTCTCTTGTCCTCTGACAGTCACCTGTGCTTGGCCTGTCTCTTCCTTCAAGCCAATTCGTTCAGACTCTTTTCCACCTTTAGGAGTAGTCTTCCCCTTTTCAAGGGTCTTGGCCACTTGGGCTTCAGGGTAGTTCCTGGTCAGTCTCTCTGGACTGTCTCTCTGCTCACTGGCAGACTTCTCTTTTACTTCAACACTGTCTCTCTGCTGCCCAGCAGAAAGGTCTAGGGCTCCTGGGTCTGCAACAACATCTGGTCCAGTGGTTCGACTTTCCTGGTCACGATCCATCTCTGGTCCAGACATCACATCTCCTTCACTCAGGACTCTGTCTGTGACAGTAAGCGCAGCACCCAGCTCCACATGTACTCTCTTCAGTACTTCTGCATTATCCACAGACATCTCTGTAGCTTCTTTTCCAGTCACCTCTTCCAGATGACCGCGCAACTCTAGCCCCACCTTGGGCTCATCTTCAGCTGGCGGATGGAACCCATGTTTCTGTACCTGATCCGTTTCTGGTTTCACTGAAGATTCTGTTTCAGTCAGAGGCACACTTGTCACTTGAGTCACTGGATCCTCTTGGACTTGACTCAGGGTCTGGTCTTCAGCTCCCCCAGCAGTCTGGCAGACCCCTATCTGACCTACATCTAGTGACTGCTGACACTCCCCGTCCTCAGCCTCTGTTGAGTAACTCTCCTCTAGTGTGTGATGCAAGTCAGGTGTTGTGAGCCTATCAGGTGTTCCTGCTCTAGTCACCTGACAGTCTTCCCATAATTGCTGAAAAAATTGAAAACCCGTCCCCAGTACTACATCATACTCCAAGGAGGGCTCTATTGCAACCTTGTGACCTATAGTACCATAGGGAGTAGAAATACAGACATTAACCGTTTTATAACCCCAAATACCAGCCTGCATAGACACTATAGCGGGGTCTGGCCTTCTGCTGCTGGACTTTACCAGACTTATTACACATCTAGGGTCTAACAAAACCATCATCTTTTTACCTTCTATTGCCAGCTCACACAGGTTTTCTTTTGTCCTGTCAGAGGTGGCAGCAGTTCTCTTTACATCTGAACACATCAACATAAGTTTTTCAACAAAAACATTATCAGATTGCACATGTTCAAAATTTACAGGACAGTTCATAGCACTAGGACCTAACTCAGGCAAAGTGTGTTTTGTTACATTTTCTCCCAGTCCTGCATTTAACATTTTCTGTTCACCAGATTTTTTCAATCCGATCTGCACAGTGTGAACAGTCCCATCAGTCTTCATGAGGGGTTCCCCACCCTCACATGATTTTGCAACTGGACATAGGTTGGTACCACCTTCACACAGTCAACTAGGGAAACACCACCCTCCGACTCAGCCTTTTTATGCACAGTCCCATCATTTTTATGCACAGTCTCATAGTCACTAAACATGGCCCCCATAACCCCTGGAACAGTCTTACCAGAATCTCTTGCCGTCCAGTCAGTTAAGGGCTGGTGCTGGACACCTCTCACCAGCTTCTCTGCTGCAGAACATCGCTCCACTTGCTCTTTAAGTAGCTCTGCAACCTTAAACCCAGCATCACTGTTAGGCTGCAGTGCACACTGCAGTCTTGCAGCTTGGCTTACTCCCACTTAAGTCAGGATCTCTGTCTTGACTTTCTCATAGTCCCGTAAGATCTTTGGATCCAGTTCACAATGAACTTTTTGGGCATCTCCTCCAATGAATCCAAACACCAAGTTTCCCCAGTGTGTCTTGGGCCATGCCTCATGTGCAGCAATCCTTTCAAACTCTGCAAAGCTTGCTTCGTCCTGCGCTGCAGCAGTCTGCAACAAAGCACTTATCAGGACATCCATCTTGCAACACTTCAAACCTTGCAAACACAGTACAGTCCTCTGCCGAAATGTCAGCCACTTGCCAACAAAATTTTTTCCGTTGCCCCTAGCAACGCCTTTATACACAGTCTCAAAACGTAATCTGCACTCTGCAGGCGGCCCGTCCACCTGTCTCCTTACTTGAGAAAGAGTGCCCACTCGCTTGATGCGATCTGTTGCCCCTAACAACAACTTCACCACAGGCGCAGTCCTGCTCTTGTAATCCACAGCTGGGCTCGTCCCACTGTCCCCTCTCTGAGAAAGAGTACACCCTTGCACCATGCACGGTAGTTTTCTCTTGGCAACAACTTCACTGCAACTCGACCACTGGTTGCTCCTAGCAACGTGTTTGCCCGCATCCGACACCAATTGTAAGGATTCCTCCTTGGGGATTAGCTCTGGGATCATCCTGGACCACGCCACAGGATGCGTTTCTTCTCAATAAACCAGCAAACAAACGCTTATCATGCAAATCGAGCACCTTGCCAGTTTTATTAGACAGGTTGCAGGGAAAGAAACAAACAAAAAGCAGGAACAAAATAAAATCCTAGACCGTCTGGTCACTGACTAAACAGATCAGTTTGTCCTGACTAACAACCGCTGAGCTTCCCTCAGCCAGTTAAACATATGTCCCCTGCAACCTTCTACTCACAATTCATGGCAGTCTCTTTGAGCCTCTCATAGCTCGGGCTGTGTACTCCTCAGCAGCCTCTGTCTCTTCCCTACAGCCCACATGCTGTCTCCTAGGAAGAGCCCCAACTATTCTGTTTCTTTTCCTTTTAAAACACACACTTTCCCTTCCTGATACCTCATTAATCAGGCCACAGGTGGAGCATTCTGCAGAGATAGCAAGGGAAATACACCCTTTCCTTGCCACACTGCCACAATATATATATATATATATATATATATATATATATATATATATATATATAAAACTCAACGTGTGTGTGTGTATGTATGTGTGTATGTATTTGTGTATGTTCCACTTAAACTTCCAAACGGCTAAAGATATTAACATGAAACTTGCCACACATGTTACTTATATGTCAACAACAGACATAGGATAGGTGATTTAACCCTTACTCACCCCCATTTGCCAGGGGCGGGGTTTATGTTTAACCCCTTAAGGATGCAGGACGTAAATGTACGTCCTGGTGCGTTGGTACTTAACGCACCAGGACATACATTTATGTCCTGTACATAACCGCGGGAATCGGAGCGATGCCCGCGTCATGCGCGCCTGATCCCGGCTGCTGATCGCAGCCAGGGACCTGCCGGAAATGGCCGATCTCGCGGGCGTCCGCCATTAACCCCTCAGATGCCGGGATCAATACAGATCCCAGCATCTGCGGCAGTACGCGATTACAATGAATGATCTGTTCGCCCGCAGCGCTGCTGCGGAGATCCGATCATTCAAAACGACGCAAAGAGGTCCCCTCACCTGCCTCTGTCCAGCTCCCGGTGTCTTCTGCTCTGGTCTGAGATCGAGCAGACCAGAGCAGAAGATAACCGATAACACTGATCTGTACTATGTCCTATACATAGAACAGATCAGTATTAGCAATCATGGTATTGCTATGAATAGTCCCCTATGGGGACTATTCAAGTGTTAAAAAAAGTGTAAAAAAATTTAAAAGTAAAAGAAAGTGAAAAATCCCCTCCCCCAATAAAAAAGTAAAACGTCCATTTTTTCCTATTAATAAATTAATTTAATAGACATATTTAGTTTTGCCGCGTGCGTAAATGTCCGAACTATTAAAATAAAATGTT
Organism: Hyla sarda; assembly: GCF_029499605.1. NCBI lineage: Eukaryota > Metazoa > Chordata > Amphibia > Anura > Hylidae > Hyla > Hyla sarda. Next base: position 492,919,245 of record NC_079189.1, on the reverse strand, counting down.
CACAATCCCGTACGGTGAACGGCGTGAACGTAAAAAAAAAAAAAAAATTGCTACTTTTTAAATACATTTTATTCAAAAAATTATAAAAAGTTTATTAAAAGTTTTTTATATGCAAATGTGGTATAAAAAAAAAGTACAGATCATGGCGCAAAAAATAAATGAGCACTCATACCGCAGCTTATAAGGAAAAATGAAAAAGTTATAGGTCATCAAAATAAAGGGATTATAAACGTACTAATTTGGTTAAAAAGTTTGTGATTTTTTTTTAAGCACAACAATAATATAAAAGTATGTAATAATGGGTATCATTTTAATCGTATTGACCCTCAGAATAAAGAACACACATAATTTTTAGCGTAAATTGTACGGTTTGAAAACGAAACCTTTCAAAATTAGCAAAATTGCGTTTTTCTTTCAATTTCCCCACAAAAATAGAGTTTTTTGGTTGCGCCATATATTTTATGATATAATGAGTGATGTCACTACAAAGGACAACTGGTCATGCAAAAACAAGCCCTCACACTAGTCTGGCGATGAAAATATAAAAGAGTTATGATTTTTAGAAGGGAGGAGAAAAAAACTAAAACGTTAAAATTAAATTGTCTGAGTCCTTAAGGCCAAAATGGGCTGAGTCCTTAAGGGGTTAAAGTCCCATACAAGTCAATGGAAATATATGTTACTGCATAACTTTCAAACGGCTGGAGATATTTCGATAATACTTGGTCACATGTTACTTATATGTCAACAACAAACATAAGATAGGTGATTTAACCTTTACTCACCCCCATTTGCCAGGGGCGGGGCTTATGTTTAACCCCTTAAGGACATAGGGCGTATCCATACGCCCCCGTTTCCAAGTCCTTAAGGACCGAGGGCGTATGGATACGCCCTGAGCATTTCCGGCCCCCACCGCTAGCCGGAGGGGAGCCGGAGCCGGATGCCTGCTGAAATCGTTCAGCAGGCATCCCGGCATATCGCCCAGGGGGGTCATTATGTCCCCCCATGTCGGCGATTGCCGCAGATCGCTGGACAATTCAGTCCAGCGATCTGCGGCGGATTCCGGGTCAATCGGGTCTCCAGTGACCCGATGACCCGGAATTGCTGGCTGATCGGGGCCGTCAGGGACGGCCCCGAACAGCCAGAGCCTGCAGGAGTGAGGTGGCACTGGTGCCACCTCACGATCGCCCTGATTCGTCGGCCGGATTACCGGCCGACCAATCAGGGCGCCTGCTGCGGGTGTCACTCCCGCAACCCGCTCCGCCTCTCTTCCGGAGGACGTGAGCGGGTGCGGGAAGACGACCCCGGGTGCTGGGGACCCCGATCCCCGGCGTCCCTGTTGGGATCGGGGCCCCAGGAGCGACGGCGGCGGCGAGGGACAGTCCTGTGTGGATCGTTGGAGGTGAGTGACAGCCTCCTGCTGTTGCTTAGCAACAGCTCCCAGCATGCAACAAGGGCATGCTGAGAGCTGTAGTTATGCAACAGCAGGAGGCAGACCACCACAACTCCCAGCATGCCCTTATGGGCATGCTGGGACTTGTAGTTTTGCAACAGCTGGAGGCACATTCTTTCTATGGAAAAGTGTACCTTCAGCTGTTGTGTAACTACAACTCCCAGCTTGCGCAATCAGCTAAAGTGCATGCTGGGAGTTGTAGTGGTGCATCTGGTGGTTGCATAACTACAACTCCCAGCATGCCCGTTGGCTGTCGGTGACTGCTGAGAGTTGTAGTTTTGCAACAGCTGAAGGCACACTGAGTTAAGTAGTAAACCAGTGTGTCTCCAGCTGTTGCATAACTACAATCCCCAGCATCTCCAGCCAATGTAGTATGCCTCCAGGTGTTGCATAACTACAAGACCCAGCATGCCCTTCCGCTGTCCGTACATGCTGGGGGTTGTAGCTTTTGCAACAGCTGAAGGCACACTGGTTGCAAAACACTGAGTTTGTTACCAAACTCGGTGTTTCACAACCTGTGTGTCTCCAGCTGTTGCAAAACTACAACTCCCAGCATGCATTGATAGACCGTCCATGCTGGGAGTTGTAGTTTTGCAACAGCTGGATGTTTCCCCCCCCCCCCCAATGTGAATGTACAGGGTACACTCACATGGGCGGAGGATTACAGTAAGTATCCGGCTGCAAGTTTGAGCTGCAGCAAATTTTCTGCCGCTGCTCAAACTGCCAGCGAGAAACTACTGTGAACCCCCCGCCCGTGCGACTGTACCCTAAAAACACTACACTACACTAACACTAAATAAAATAAAAAGTAAAAAACACTACTTATACACATACCCCTACACAGCCCCCCTCCCCTCCCCAATAAAAATGAAAAATGGCTGGTACGCCACTGTTTCCAGAACGGAGCCTCCAGCTGTTGCAAAACAACTACTCCCAGTATTGCCAGATAGCCACTGACTGTCCAGGCATGCTGGGAGTTTTACAACAGCTGGAGGCACCCTGTTTGGGAATCACTGGCGTAGAATACCCCTATGTCCACCCTTATGCAAGTCCCTAATTTAGGCCTCAAATGCGCATGGCGCTCTCACTTTGGAGCCCTGTCGTATTTCAAGGCAACAGTTTAGGGACACATATGGGGTATCGCCGTACTCGGGAGAAATTGGGCTTCAAATTTTGGCGGATATTTTCTGCTATTACCCTTTTTAAAAATGTAAAATTTTTTGGGAAAACAAGCATTTTAGGTAAAAAAAAAATTTTTTTTTTACATATACAAAAGTCATGAAACACCTGTGGGGTATAAAGGTTCACTTAACCCCTTGTTACGTTCCCCGAGGGCTCTAGTTTCCAAAATGGTATGCCATGTGTTTTTTTTTTGCTGTCCTGGCACCATAGAGGCTTCCTAAATGCGGCATGCCCCCATAGCAAAATTTGCTTTCAAAAAGCCAAATGTGACTCCTTCTCTTCTGAGACCTGTAGTGCGCCAGCAGAGCACTTTTCACCCCCATATGGGGTGTTTTCTGAATTGGGAGATATTGGGCTTCAAATTTTGGGGGGTACTTTCTGCTATTACCCTTTTTAAAAATGTAAAATTTTTGGGAAACCAAGCATTTTAGGTAAAAAAAATATATTTTTTTTTACATATGCAAAAGTCGTGAAACACCTGTGGGGTATTAAGGTTCACTTTACCCCTTGTTACGTTCCCCGAGGGGTCTAGTTTCCAAAACGGTATGCTATGTGTGTATTTTTGCTGTCCTGGCACCATAGGGGCTTCCTAAAGGTGACATGCCCCCCAAAAACCTGTCGCTCCTTCCCTTCTGAGCCCTCTACTGCGCCCGCCGAACAATTAACATAGACATATGAGGTATGTGCTTACTCAAGAGAAATTGGGTTTCAAATACAAGTAAACATTTTCTCCTTTTTACCCCTTGCAAAAATTCAAAAATTGGGTCTACAAGAACATGCGAGTGTAAAAAATGAAGATTTTGAATTTTCTCCTTCACTTTGCTGCTATTCCTGTGAAACACCTAAAGGGTTAATACACTTACTGAATGTCATTTTGAATACTTTGGGGGGTGCAGTTTTTATAATGGGGTCTTTTATGGGGTATTTCTAATATGAAGACCCTTCAAATCCACTTCAAACCTGAACTGGTCCATGAAAAATAGCGAGTTTGAAAATTTTGTGAAAAATTTCAAAATTGCTGCTGAACTTTGAAGCCCTCTGGTGTCTTCCAAACGTAAAAACTCATAAATTTTATAATGCAAACATAAAGTAGACATATTGTATATGTGAACCCAAAAAAAATTTATTTTGAATATCCATTTTCCTTACAAGCAGAGAGCTTCAAAGTTAGAAAAATGCTAAATTTTCATTTTTTTCATCAAATTTGGGGATTTTTCACCAAGAAAGGATGCAAGTTACCACAAAATTTTACCACCAAGTTAAAGTAGAATATGTCATGAAAAAACAATCTCGGAATCAGAATGATAACTAAAAGCATTCCAGAGTTATTAATGTTTAAAGTGACAGTGGTCAGAATTGCAAAAAACGCTCCGGTCCTTAAGGTGAAAAAGGGCTCGGTCCTTAAGGGGTTAAAGTCCCATGCAAGTCAATGGGAAATATATGTTACCACATAACTTCCAAACGGCTGAAGATATTTCGATAATACTTGGTCACATGTTACTTATATGTCCACTTAAAATATAGGACAGTTAATTTAACCCTTAACTACCCCCATTTGTGAGGGTCAGGGTTTTTGTTTAAAGTCCCATGCAAATTAATGGGAAATGTATGTTTCTACATAACTTCCGTACACATATTACGGGTCGGGATATGAGGACGGGATGGGAGGTCGGGATAGGAGGTCGAGATAGGAGGTCGGGATAGGAGGATGGGATATGACGACGGGATATGAGGTCAGGATAGCAGGTCGGGATAGGAGGATGGGATAGGAGGACAGGATAGGAGGACAGGATAGGAGGTCGGGATAGGAGGTCGGGATAGGAGGTCAGGATAGGAGGTTGGGATAGGAGTTCGAGTTATGAGGACAGGAAAGGAGGTCGGGATAGGAGGATGGGATAGGAGGTCTGGATAGGAGGCCGGGATAGGAGGATGGGATAGGAGGTCAAGATAGGAGGTCGACATATGAGGACGGGAAAGGAGGTCGGGATAGGAGGTCAGGATAGGAGGTCGGAATAGGAGGTCGGGATAGGAGGACGGGATAGGAGGACGGGATAGGAGGTCAAGATTGGAGGATGGGAAAGGAGGTCGGGATAGGAGGTCGGGATAGGAGCTCGAGATATGATGATGGGATAGGAGGTCGGGATAGAAGGTCGAGGTAGAAGGACTGGATATGAGGACTGGATAGGAGGACGGGATAGGAGGACGGGATAGGAGATCAGGATAGGAGGTGGAGATAGGAGGATGGAATTGGAGGATGGAATAGGAGGATGGAATAGGAAGACGGGATAGGAGGTCGGGATAGGAGGTCGGGATAGGAGGTCGAGATAGGAGATCGGGATAGGAGGTCGGGATAGAAGGTCGGGATAGGAGGACGGGATAGGAGGATTGGATAGGAGGACGGTATGGGAAGTCAGGATAGGAGGTCGAGATAGGAGGACGGCATAGGAGGTCAGGATAGGAGGTTGGGATATGGGGTTGGGATATGACAAGAATATATGAGGACTGGATATGAAGTCAAAAGCTTCCTCCTTTGTTTATTTTCCTCCCCAACAGGGATTAGGAATGAAAAACCGGGCAACGCCGGGTACTCAGCTAGTATATATATATATAACTCAACGCGTGTGTATGTGTGTATGTTCCATCGTCACGTCCAAATGGCTAAAGATATTAACATGAAACTTGGCACACATGTTGCTTATATGTTAACAACAAACATAGGATAGGTGATTTAATCCTTACTCACCCCCATTTGCCAGGGGCGGGGTTTATGTTTAAAGTCCCATACAAGTCAATGGGAAATATATGTTACTGCATAACTTCCAAAAGGCTGGAGATATTTCGATAATACTTGGTCACATGTTACTTATATGTCTACTTAAAATATAGAATAGTTAATTTAACCCTTAACTACCCCCATTTGTGAGGGTCAGGGTTTTTGTTTAAAGTCCCCTGCAAATCAATAGGAAATGTATTTTCCCACATAACTTCCGTATGGCTGGAGATATTTCAATACCTGGTACACATATTACGGGTCGGGATATGAGGTTGGGATGAGGATGGGATATGAGGTCGGGATAGGAGGTCGGGATAGGAGGTCAGGATAGGAGGTCGAGATAGGAGGTCGAGATATGAGGACGGGAAAGGAGGACGGGATAGGAGGTCGGTGTCACGATGCCGGCTGGCAGGAGGTGGATCCTCTGTGCCAGAGAGGGATTGGCGTGGACCGTGCTAGTGGACCGGTTCTAAATCACTACTGGTTTTCACCAGAGCCCGCCGCAAAGCGGGATGGTCTTGCTGCGGCGGTAGTGACCAGGTCGTATCCACTAGCAACGGCTCAACCTCTCTGGCTGCTGAAGATAGGCGCGGTACAAGGGAGTAGACAGAAGCAAGGTCGGACGTAGCAGAAGGTCGGGGCAGGCAGCAAGGATCGTAGTCAGGGGCAACGGCAGGAGGTCTGGAACACAGGCTAGGAACACACAAGGAAACGCTTTCTCTGGCACAATGGCAACAAGATCCGGCGAGGGAGTGAAGGGGAAGTGAGGTATAAATAAGGAGTGCACAGGTGAACACACTAATTGGAACCACTGCGCCAATCAGCGGCGCAGTGGCCCTTTAAATCGCAGAGACCCGGCGCGCGCGCGCCCTAGGGAGCGGGGCCGCGCGCGCCGGGAGAGGACAGACGGAGAGCGAGTCAGGTACGGGAGCCGGAATGCGCATCGCGAGCGGGCGCCACCCGCATCGCGAATCGCATCCCGGCTGGAGACGGTATCGCAGCGCACCGGGTCAGTGGAGCTGCCCGGAGCGCTGCGGTAGCGAGAGTGAAGCGAGCGCTCCGGGGAGGAGCGGGGACCCGGAGCGCTCGGCGTAACAGTACCCCCCCCCTTGGGTCTCCCACTCTTCTTAGAGCCTGAGAACCTGAGGAGCAGACTTTTGTCTAGGATATTGTCCTCAGGTTCCCAGGATCTCTCTTCAGGACTACAACCCTCCCAATCGACCAGGAAAAAGGTTTTCCCTCTGACCTTCTTGGAGGCCAGTATCTCTTTAACGGAGAAGATGTCAGAGGAGCCGGAAACAGGAGTGGGAGAAACAAACTTAGGAGAGAAACGGTTGATGATAAGTGGTTTAAGAAGAGAAACGTGAAAGGCATTAGGAATTCGAAGAGAAGGAGGAAGAAGAAGTTTGTAAGAGACAGGATTAATCTGGCACAAGATTTTGAAAGGACCAAGATAGCGTGGTCCCAATTTGTAGCTAGGGACACGGAAGCGGACATATTTAGCGGAGAGCCATACCTTGTCTCCAGGAGAAAAAATGGGGGGAGCTCTTCTTTTTCTATCAGCAAACTTCTTCATGCGTGATGAGGCCTGTAAAAGAGAATTTTGGGTCTCTTTCCATATGGTGGAAAGATCACGAGATATTTCATCCACAGCGGGCAAACCAGAGGGCAAGGGAGTAGGGAGGGGGGGAAGAGGGTGACGGCCGTACACCACAAAAAATGGGGATTTGGAGGAGGATTCAGAGACTCTGAAGTTATATGAAAATTCGGCCCATGGTAGAAGATCTGCCCAGTCATCCTGGCGGGAGGAAACAAAATGCCGTAAATAATCACCCAGGACCTGGTTAATTCTTTCTACTTGCCCATTGGATTGAGGATGATATGCAGAGGAAAAGTTTAATTTAATCTTGAGTTGTTTACAGAGAGCCCTCCAGAATTTTGACACGAATTGGACGCCTCTATCCGAGACGATCTGCGTGGGCAACCCGTGAAGACGAAAAATGTGTACAAAAAATTGTTTTGCCAACTGAGGCGCTGAAGGAAGACCAGGAAGAGGGATGAAATGTGCCATCTTGGAGAATCAACGACCACCCAAACCACAGTGTTGCCACGGGATGGGGGTAAGTCCGTAATAAAGTCCATACCAATCAGAGACCAAGGCTGTTCGGGGACAGGCAGAGGATGAAGAAGACCAGCGGGCTTCTGGCGAGGAGTCTTATCCCGGGCACAAACAGTGCAGGCTCGTACAAAATCCACAACATCCGTCTCCAGAGTCGGCCACCAATAGAAACGAGAGATGAGTTGCACGGATTTCTTGATACCCGCATGACCTGCGAGATGGGAGGAGTGACCCCATTTGAGGATTCCGAGGCGTTGGCGTGGAGAAACGAAGGTCTTCCCTGGAGGAGTTTGCCTGATGGAGGCTGGAGAAGTGGAGATCAGGCAGTCAGGGGGGATGATGTGTTGCGGAGAGAGCTCTACTTCCGAGGCATCCGAGGAACGAGAGAGAGCATCGGCCCTAATGTTCTTATCGGCAGGCCGAAAGTGAATTTCAAAATTAAATCGGGCAAAGAACAGAGACCACCTGGCCTGGCGAGGATTCAGCCGTTGGGCAGACTGGAGATAGGAGAGGTTCTTGTGATCGGTGTAAATAATAACTGGAAATCTTGATCCCTCCAACAGATGCCTCCATTCCTCAAGAGCTAATTTAATGGCTAGAAGCTCTCGGTCCCCGATGGAGTAGTTCCTCTCAGCTGGAGAGAAGGTCCTAGAAAAAAACCCACAAGTAACAGCATGCCCGGAAGAATTTTTCTGTAGAAGGACCGCTCCAGCTCCTACAGAGGAGGCATCAACCTCCAATAGGAAGGGTTTAGATGGGTCAGGTCTGGAGAGCACGGGAGCCGACGAAAAGGCAGACTTGAGCTGTTTAAAGGCGTCTTCCGCTTGAGGAGGCCATGACTTAGGATTGGCATTCTTTTTGGTTAAAGCCACGATAGGAGCCACAATGGTGGAAAAATGTGGAATGAATTGTCTGTAATAATTGGCGAACCCCAAAAAACGTTGGATAGCACGAAGTCCGGAGGGGCGTGGCCAATCTAAGACGGCAGAGAGTTTGTCTGGATCCATTTGTAGTCCCTGGCCAGAGACCAAGTATCCTAGGAAAGGAAGAGATTGACATTCAAACAGACATTTCTCCATTTTGGCATACAGTTGATTGTCACGAAGTCTCTGAAGAACCATGCGGACATGCTGGCGGTGTTCTTCTAGGTTGGCAGAAAAAATCAGGATATCGTCCAGATATACAACAACACAGGAATATAAGAGATCACGAAAGATTTCATTAACAAAATCTTGGAAGACGGCAGGGGCGTTGCACAGGCCAAAGGGCATGACCAGATACTCAAAGTGTCCATCTCTAGTGTTAAATGCCGTTTTCCATTCATCCCCCTCTCTGATGCGAATGAGATTATAGGCACCTCTTAAGTCCAGTTTGGTAAAGATGTGGGCACCTTGGAGGCGATCAAAGAGTTCAGAGATGAGAGGTAGGGGGTAGCGGTTTTTTACAGTGATTTTATTAAGACCGCGGTAGTCAATGCAAGGACGTAGAGAGCCATCTTTTTTGGACACAAAGAAAAATCCGGCTCCGGCAGGAGAGGAAGATTTGCGGATAAAGCCCTTCTTTAAATTTTCCTGGATATACTCAGACATAGCAAGAGTCTCTGGGACAGAGAGAGGATAAATTCTGCCCCGGGGTGGAGTAGTACCCGGGAGGAGGTCAATGGGACAGTCATAAGGCCTGTGAGGAGGTAAAGTCTCAGCTTGTTTTTTGCAAAAAACATCCGCAAAGTCCATATAGGCCTTAGGGAGACCGGTTACAGGAGGCACCACAGGGTCACGGCAGGGAGTACTGGGAACCGGTTTAAGACAGTCCTTGGAACAAGAGGGGCCCCAACTCTTGATCTCCCCAGTGGACCAATCCAGGGTAGGGGAGTGGTGTTGAAGCCAGGGTAGTCCAAGGAGAATTTCGGAAGTGCAATTGGGGAGGACCAAAAACTCAATTTTTTCATGGTGAGATCCGATGCACATTAGGAGGGGATCCGTGCGGAAACGTATGGTTCAGTCCAATCTTTCATTGTTAACACAATTGATGTAGAGAGGTCTGGCGAGACTGGTCAGCGGGATGTTGAACCTGTTGGTGAGAGAGGCCAAAATAAAATTTCCTGCAGATCCGGAATCCAAGAAGGCCATAGTAGAGAAGGAGAAGGTAGAGGCGGATACCCGCACAGGCACAGTAAGACGCGGAGAAGCAGAGTTGACATCAAGGGCTGTCTCACCTTTGTGCGGGGTCAGCGTACGTCTTTCCAGGCGGGGAGGACGGATAGGACAATCCTTCAGGAAGTGTTCGGTACCGGCACAGTACAGGCAGAGATTCTCCATGCGGCGTCGTGTCCTCTCTTGAGGTGTCAGGCGAGACCGGTCAACCTGCATAGCCTCCACGGCGGGAGGCACAGGAACGGATTGCAGGGGACCAGAGGAGAGAGGAGTCGGGGAGAAAAAACGCCTTGTGCGAACAAAGTCCATATCCTGGCGGAGCTCCTGACGCCTTTCGGAAAAACGCATGTCAATGCGAGTGGCTAGATGAATGAGTTCATGTAGGTTAGCAGGGATTTCTCGTGCGGCCAGAACATCTTTAATGTTGCTGGATAGGCCTTTTTTAAAGGTCACGCAGAGGGCCTCATTATTCCAGGATAGTTCTGAAGCAAGAGTACGGAATTGTACGGCGTACTCGCCAACGGAAGAATTACCCTGGACCAGGTTCAACAGGGCAGTCTCAGCAGAAGAGGCTCGGGCAGGTTCCTCAAAGACACTTCGAATTTCCGAGAAGAAGGAGTGTACAGAGGCAGTGACGGGGTCATTGCGGTCCCAGAGCGGTGTAGCCCACGACAGAGCTTTTCCAGACAGAAGGCTGACTACGAAAGCCACCTTAGACCTTTCAGTGGGGAACTGGTCCGACATCATCTCCAAGTGCAGGGAACATTGAGAAAGGAAGCCACGGCAAAATTTAGAGTCCCCATCAAATTTATCCGGCAAGGATAGTCGTAGGCCTGAAGCGGCCGCTCGCTGCGGAGGAGGTGCAGGAGCTGGCGGAGGAGATGATTGCTGAAGCTGTGGTAGTAGCTGCTGTAGCATCACGGTCAGTTGAGACAGCTGGTGGCCTTGTTGCGCTATCTGTTGTGACTGCTGGGCGACCACCGTGGTGAGGTCGGCGACAACTGGCAGAGGAACTTCAGCGGGATCCATGGCCGGATCTACTGTCACGATGCCGGCTGGCAGGAGGTGGATCCTCTGTGCCAGAGAGGGATTGGCGTGGACCGTGCTAGTGGACCGGTTCTAAGTCACTACTGGTTTTCACCAGAGCCCGCCGCAAAGCGGGATGGTCTTGCTGCGGCGGTAGTGACCAGGTCGTATCCACTAGCAACGGCTCAACCTCTCTGGCTGCTGAAGATAGGCGCGGTACAAGGGAGTAGACAGAAGCAAGGTCGGACGTAGCAGAAGGTCGGGGCAGGCAGCAAGGATCGTAGTCAGGGGCAACGGCAGGAGGTCTGGAACACAGGCTAGGAACACACAAGGAAACGCTTTCACTGGCACAATGGCAACAAGATCCGGCGAGGGAGTGAAGGGGAAGTGAGGTATAAATAAGGAGTGCACAGGTGAACACACTAATTGGAACCACTGCGCCAATCAGCGGCGCAGTGGCCCTTTAAATCGCAGAGACCCGGCGCGCGCGCGCCCTAGGGAGCGGGGCCGCGCGCGCCGGGACAGGACAGACGGAGAGCGAGTCAGGTACGGGAGCCGGGATGCGCATCGCGAGCGGGCGCCACCCGCATCGCGAATCGCATCCCGGCTGGAGACGGTATCGCAGCGCACCGGGTCAGTGGAGCTGCCCGGAGCGCTGCGGTAGCGAGAGTGAAGCGAGCGCTCCGGGGAGGAGCGGGGACCCGGAGCGCTCGGCGTAACAGTCGGGATAGGAGGTCAAGATAGGAGGTCGAGATAGGAGGATGGGATAGGAAGATGGGCAAGGAGGTCGGGATTGGAGGTCGAGATAGGAGGACTGGATATGAGGACGGGATGGGAAGTCAGGATAGGAGGTCATGATAGGAGGACAGGATAGGAGGATGGGATATGATGTCAGGATATGAGGTCGAGATAGGAGATCGAGATAGGAGGATAGGATAGGAGGATTGGATAGGAGGTTGGGATGGGAGGTCGGGATAGGAGGTCGAGATAGGAGGATGGTATATGAGGACGGGATATGAGGTCGGGATAGGAGGTCGAGATAGGAGGTCAAGATAGGAGGACGGGATATGAGGATGGGATAGGAGGATGGGATAGGAGGTCGAGATAGGAGGTCAGGATAGGAGGTCGGGATAGGAGGTCGGCATAGGAGGTCGGGATAGGAGGTCGAGATAGGAGGTCAAGATAGGAGGACGGGATATGAGGACGGGATATGAGGATGGGATAGGAGGTTGAGATAGGAGGACGGGATAGGAGGACAGGATAGGAGGATGGGATAGGAGGTCAGGATAGGAGGTCGGGATAGGAGGTCAAGATAGGAGGACGGGATAGGAGGTCGGGATAGGAGGTCAGGATAGGAGGTCGAGATAGGAGGACGGGATATGAGGTTGAGATGGGAGGTCGAGATAGGAGGTCAGGATATGGGGTTGGGATATGACAACAATATATGAGGACGGGATATGAAGTCAAAAGCTCCCTCTGTTGATTCTCCTCGACAACAAGGATTAGGAAGGAAAAACCGGGCTACGCCGGGTACTCAGCTAGTTTTAAATATAGTTAATGTTAATGTTTTATTATTTCACTTACATAAAAATAGAGAACCAAATAGGAAAAGTAAGGCACGTGTAATGGAGAAAATAGGTGTTTAAACTTTGGGCGTAGTGGAATATTTCTTTGTCTTAGTTTTTGAATTTGACTGTTAACTTCAAAAATTGTTGATCAAATTTAGACAAAATCAGGAAAAACATTTTATATCCTATGTTGATTAATAACATTCCCAAAACTTCACATATATCGCAGACTAACTCCATTCTTGATGTAAGTAAGAAGAAAAGGAGGCACAGTATAAACAGCTAGAATCTATGTATCCAGCACCTGGGGACTGATTCCGTGTGTCACAGCTCAGTTCTGATGAGGTCGGGTGGTACTAGTGGTGCACGGATGAATAGAAAACATGAAAATACAGCGATAAAAAGAGAAGTTGATCCCGCACTCACCGCATCCACCGCTGCAGAAACAGAGGCTTCATGAAGTGCGTGATCCATTTATCTTTTTATCGCTGTAACTCCATTCTTGACTAACTCCATTCTTGACTAACTCCTTTCCACAGACAAATTCCAATTTTGATAAAGAAAGCGGTTTACAGCATTTAGTTGACATTAATAACATTATGTAAACACTACTACAGTAGAAAACATACCAAACCAGCATCTATATTTTTAGAATCTATATTATAAGTTATATAATTTCATTACAGATATACGTATGCCCCTAACATATGTACAATTACAGCCTACAAAAATAAATAACATAGACCTCATAAAGTAAACTGTACCACATCTTTATTCTCAAAAAAAAAAAAAAAATATTAAACAGGAGCACCAAGAGTGTTGGGGAAAGTTGATTGCTGTGACCCCCAACTGATTACGATATTGGGGTTTTCATGTTCCCTGGTTTTATAAAATAGCGCATTAATAAATCAGGTATAAACTGATTTATATCTCTGGGAGAAATGGAGCTGCCAAATGCTGCACTCCATAATCCGTTTCTTAGAGTTGAAAAGAGTGGCAGCTTCCATTTCAGACCACTACTACATGACATACATAAGAACTCCATTCTCATTATCTCTGGGGGTACTAGTCATAATTCTCCTAGGTATAAGTGCTGTTCATGGGAAGACACCCTTTAAGGGTGCCCTCACATATGCCTGGCTCAGTTTCCCACTGTAGAAAACTTCAGAGGGAAAGTGATCATTGAACTGATCCCAGTTCAGAATAATTTGAGGTATCACCTTGGGCACCAGATTGTCAGACAGGTTGGATTGGGAAAAGCATTTTGCAATGTTCCCCCATCCGATCTACATAAATAACCAAGCACGGGACCATGCCACAAATTATATACTTTGGCAGTTGTGGCCGGTGATCTGGCTCAGTAATTGCCAGATTGCTGGACATATGTGATGGTACCCTAAGTGGTAGTGGTAGTGGACATGTAGTAGTTAAAAACAGTGATAGGCCTAATGTCCCAATAGGCCAATAGGCACTTTGCAAATGTTTCCTTAAGAGTTTTACTCTTTGTCCTTCTTCAGGTAATTGAGATAGTCAGAGATACATGTGGAAAATCTCAACAGGGAATTTGCTTTTCAAGGCCTGTACGCATTCTGAATCTTTGTCCATTTGTGTATTTAGTCAGCCACCAATTGTGCAAGTTCTCCCACTTAAAAATATGAGAGTGGCCTGTAATTTTCATCATACAGTGGGGATCAAAAGTTTGGGCACCCCAGGTAAAAATGTGTGTTAATGTGCATAAAGAAGCAAAGGAAAAATGGAAAAATCTCCAAAAGGCATCAAATTACAGATTAGACATTCTTATAATCTGTCAACAAAAGTTAGATGTTATTTCCATCATTTACACTTTCAAAATAACAGAAAACAAAAAAATGGTATTTTAAATGCCCAGCCTCATCTGACCTTGCCCCAACAATCAGCACCATGGGTTCTTCTAAGCAGTTGTCTAGAAATCTGAAACTGAAAATAGTTGACGCTCACAAAGCTGGAGAAGGCTATAAGAAGATAGCAAAACATTTTCAGATGTCAATATCCTCTGTTCGGAATGTAATTAAGAAATGGCAGTCACCAGGAACAGTGGAAGTTAAAGCAAAATCTGGAAGACTTAGGGAAATATCAGACAGAACAGCTCGCAGGATTGTGAGAAAAACTATTCAAAACCCACATTTGACTGCACAATTCCGCCAGAAAGATCTGGCAGACACTGGAGTTGTGGTACACTATTCCACTATAAAGAGATACTTGTAAAAATATGGTCTTCATGGAAGAGTCATCAGAAGAAAACCTCTTCTACGTCCTCACCACAAAAATCAGCATTTGAACTTTGCAAATTAACATATAGACAAGCCTGATGAATTTTGGAAACAAGTTCTGTGGACCGATGAGGGTAAAATTTAACTTTTTGGCCGGAATGAGCAAAGGTACGTTTGGAGAAGAAAGGGTTGCAGAATTTAATGAAAAGAACCTCTGTCCAACTGGCATCTGGGTGGACCAATCATGCTTTGGGGTTGTATTGCCGCCAGTGGCACAGGGTACATCTCACGAGTAAAGAAAAAAATGGATTCAATAAAATTTCAGCAAATTTTGGATGCTAACTTGATGCGATCTGTGAAAAAGCTGAAGTTAAAGCGAGGACGGCTTCTACAGGGTGGGCCATTTATATGGTTACACCTTAATAAAATGGGAATGGTTGATGATATTAACTTCTTGTTTGTGTCATATTAGTATATGTGAGAGGGGAAACTTTTCAAGATGGGTGGTGACCATGGCGGCCATTTTGAATCCAACTTTTGTTTTTTCAATAGGAAAAGGGTCATGTGACACATCAAACTTATTGGGAATTTCACAAGAAAAACAATGATGTGCTTGGTTTTAATGGAGCTTTATTATTTCATGAGTTATTTACAAGTTTCTGACCACTTATAAAATGTGTTCAATGTGCTGCCCATTGTGTTGTATTGTCGATGCAACCCTCTTCTCCCACTCTTCACACACTGATAGCAACACCACAGGAGAAATGCTAGCACAGGCTTCCAGTATCCGTAGTTTCAGGTGCTGCAGAATGAGCAAAACAAAAATTGGAACAGGACCCTCAGTTTACGCAGAAGATTTTGTTCAGTGATGAGGCAAACTTTTATGTGAATGGTTAAGTTAACAAAAAAAAACACTGCTATTGGTCTGACACTAACCCACATTGGATAGATACCTCCAAGACTGTTGGAACACAAAAATTGATGGTATGATGTGGTATATGGGGTACAAAGATAGTGGGGCCATTCTTCATCAATGGAAACCTCAAGGCCACTGGATATGGGAAATTGCTACATGATGATGTGTTTCCCTCTTTATGCACTGAAGCTGGCACATTCCCTGAGTTTTTCCAGCACCACATTATGGGTGTCAGGTCCGAGCATTCCTAGATGAACAGTTTCCTGGAAAGTGGATTGGTCGTCGTGGGCCAGTTGAATGGCCCCCAAGGTCTCCCGAACTGACCCCCTTAGACTTTTATCTTTGGGGTCATCTGAAGGCAATTGTCTATGCTGTGAAGATACGAGATGTGCAGCACCTGAAACTACGGATACTGGAAGCCTGTGCTAGCATTTCTCCTGCGATGATACTATCAGTGTGTGAAGAGTGGGAGAAGAGGGTTGCATTGACAATCCTACACAATGGGCAGCACATGGAACACATTTTATAACCAATGTTAAAACCAAGCACATCATTGTTTTTCTTGTGAAACTCCCAATAAGTTTGATATGTCACATGACCCTCTTCCTATTGAAAAAACTAAAGTTGGATTCAGAATGGCCGACTTCAAATGGCTGCCATGGTCACCACCCATCTTGAAAAGTTTCCCCCCTCACATATATTAATGTGCCACAAACAGGAAGTTAATATCACGTACCATTCCCATTTTATTAAGGTGTATCCATATAAATGGCCCACCCTGTACAAATGGATAATGATCCTAAACACACTTCGAAATCCACGGGGGATTACATCAAGAGGCATAAACTTTTGCCATGGCCTTCACAATCTCCTGACCTCAACATAATTGAAAATCTATGGATAGACCTTAAAAGAGCAGTGCGTGACAGACATCCCAGATATCTGAAAGAACTGGAAGACTTTTGTAAGGAAGAATGGGCAAAGATACCTCAAACAAGAATTGAAAGACTCTTGGCAGGCTACAAAAAGCATTTACAAGCTGTGATACTTGCCAAAGGGTGCAGTACAAGATATTAACTCTGCAGGGTGCCCAAACTTTTGCAGACGCGATTTTTTTGTTTTCTGTTATTTTGAAAGTGTAAATGATGGAAATAAAATCTAACTTTTGTTGACATATTATTAGAATTTCTAATCTGTAATTTAATGCCTTTTGGAGATTTTTCCATCTTTCCTTGGCTTCTTTATGCACATTAATACAAATTTTTACCTGGGGTGCCCAAACTTTTGATCCCCAAACTTTTGATTGAGGTATACCTCAACTATGAGAGACATAATGAGAAAAAAATCCATAAAATCACATTGTCTCATTTTTAAAGAATTTATTTGCAAATTATGGTGGAAAATAAGTATTTGGTCAATAACAAAAGTTCATCTCAATACTTTGTTATACACCCTTTGTTGGCAATGACAGAGGTCAAATGTTTTCTGCAAGTCTACACAAGGTTTTCACACACTGTTGCTGTTATTTTGGCCCATTCCTCCATGCAGATCTCCTCTAGAGCAGTGATGTTTTGGCGCTGTCCCTGGGCAACACAGACTTTCAACTCCCTCCAAAGGTTTTCTATGGGGTTGAAATCTGGAGACTGGCTAGGCCACTCCAGGACATTGAAATGCTTCTTCTGAAGCCACTTCTTCATTGCTCGGATGGTGTGTTTGGGATCACTGTCATGCTGAAAGACCCAGCCATGTTTCATCTTCATTGCCGTTGCTGATGGAGATTTTCACTCAAAATCTCACGATATATGGCCCCATTCATTCTTTCCTTTACACGGATCAGTTGTCCTAGTCCCTTTGCTGAAAAACCACCCCAAAGCTTCACAGTAGGTATGGTGTTCTTTTTATGCAACTCAGCATTTGTTCTCCTACAAACACGACTAGTTGAATTTTTACCAAAAAGTTCTACTTTGATTTCATCTGACTATATGACATTCTCCCAATCCTCTTCTGGATAATCCAAATGCTCTCTAGCAAATTTCAGAGGGGCTTGGACATTTACTGGCTTAAGCAGGGGCACGGCATGATTTGAGGGGGCATCTGGCACTGCATGATTTGAGTCCCTGGCGGCGTATTGTGTTACTGATGGTAGCCTTTGTTACTTTGGTCCCAGCTCTCTGGAGATCATTCACTAGGTCACCCCGTGTGGTTCTGGGATTTTTGCTCACCGATCTTATGATAATTTTAACACCATGGGACGAGATCTTGCGTGGAGCCCCAGATCGAGGGAGAATATCAGTGGTCTTGTATATCTTCCATTTTCTAATAATTGTTCCCACAGTTGATTTCTTCACACTAAGCTGCTTGCCTATTGCAGATTCACTCTTCCCAGCCTGGTGCATGTCTACAATTTTGTTTCTGGTGTCCTTTGACAGCTCACTGGTCTTGGCCATAGTGGAGTTTGGAGTGTGACTGTTTGAGGTTGTGGGCAAGTTTCTCTTATACTGATAACAAGTTCAAACAGGTGCCATTAATACAGGTAACGAGTGGAGGACAGAGGAGACTTTTAAAGAAGTTACAGGTCTGAGAGAGACAGAAATATTGCTTGTTTTATAGATACTTATTTTACCAAGGAATTTACTAATTAATTCATTAGAAATCCTTCAATGTGATTTCCTGTATTCTTCCCCCCCCCCCCCCATTATGTCTCTCATAGTTGAGGTATACCTATGATGAAAATTGCAGGCCTCCCTCATCTTTTTAAGTGAGAGAACTTGCACAATTGGTGGCTAACTAAATACTTTTTTCCCCCAATGTAGTTGCCTTCTGATATTTTATAACCAAAAGATTTGGAAAGTCTGAAGAGCTAGTCTTGCCATAAAAATTCCTCCAACCATGATTATATATGTGTATATATATATATATATATATATATTTACATATTAGTCATGATGGTTGCAAATGTAAATGTAACAAAATGTGACCCTTTTGATTAATTTTTTTAGGGAAAATACATTTATTGGCTGCCACTCTCTTAAAGGAGAAGTATCATGTAAAAAAAAACTTACAAAATATAGGGGATAAGTTTTAGATCATGGCAGCTGTCTTAAAATGACGCCATAGTGTTTCAGGCCTTTGTTCAGTTTCAGTTGAAAATACTTGAGTCTATTCTTGGAGAATATAACTTTTTCAAACAAAACAGTAAGAGCAGACAATAAAACCTTACTATCAAGCCCTTGCCATTGTTTTAGATTCTAGGCTGAAATGATCTCAGAAGGAAATGTAATACATTTAGAAACAAATATTGCAGCACATTATAACCCCATCCAGATCATGACCTCACTTTTCTATTTAACATTTACTAAAAGGATTACTTAGCCAAAAGGAGCGTGTGATGAGCTAGTTGCCAGTATCCTGTGAAGTCATACAATATCACAATGTAATCAGATATTGGATGGGTAAGAGAAGATAAGAAGCCACACAGTCACCCTAATTCATCTCAGTCAGATGAAAGCATGCCTATATGACTATGCAGTGTGAACATCTTCCGGCAAATAGAAGTGTATAAAATGAGGAAACAGAATAACAAGCACAACAAAATTAAAGGAAGAAAGTGATAAACTCTTCATTGTGTTATCTATTCTAATCATGCGGGTTCTGTCTATGCTTGTGATCAATACTATGGTAATAATCAAATAGCTTCAGTAGATGAGGAGTATTATAGGTGGCACATTTCGTTTAACTATCTAGATCCCACTATCAGCATTAACCATGACATCTAGGTGTTCAAATGGTTAGGTTTGGAGATTTCTTCAATCAGGGCTGCTGACGGTGGCTGTCAGCTGCTGATAACAGCTGGCCCTCACTGCATATGGAATGGGTTCAGCATAAATGTACGGTATGCCAAATGTTGCAAAGGGATTAAAGAACAATTTCATCTAGTTTATAATGACATGAAAAATGCATTAGAGTCCTGGAATCTGTCTGAAATTTAACTCATACTGTGTCAGTGCTTCTTCATATACTTTTTTAGTTTGAGATTAAACTTTTGACTTTTGTTGACTTCAGTGAAAGGAGGAAAATGGAAAAGTTGTGCACAATGTCATACTTCAAAGCACATAGTCTTAAGTTGGTAATAGCCTCGCTCTTATTTGTAATGTACTTGGAAGTAAAAGTTGTTTATCAGTATATGCCCATAACCATGCCTGACCATGACCTCTGTTTTCTATCAAATCTCTACTAAAAGGATAAAAGGATTGCATTCTCAAAAAAAAAGGATGATGAGTATCCTGAAGTCATAGAATATCACAGGGTAATAAGATATTGCAATGGTAAGGGAATAAGTCACAGAATCATCCCAATTCATCTCAGTCACATGAAAGCGTGCTTAGTCACTATACAGAGTGTTAGGCACATCAAACTATCCATGAGAATATACAGAATCACATGGGTGGAGGACAGATGGTCTGGATCTCACATACAATGAACTGATCAGAGAACAATAGCTAACCGGTATATTATTGAGCGCATAGGTACAGGTCTAAGTTAAAGCTCCTGGGCCCCAGTATAAAATCTATGAGCCCACCCCCTAGCTGCCATATGCTTTTTATAATTCTAGTATTTTCCTATGTGTCTAAGGGTCCTTTGGCTCATTTAAAAACAAGAACCTGTGTTTGATGGCTACTTCTGCACCCCGTGCACTAATTTCCCTGTGTACAAGAGATATCATGTTGCACAGATCTATGTATTATTAAATCATTACTGACATCAAAGAAACATATCAAAAGTTTTGATCAGTTGGGGTCTGAATTAGAGTCTATCTGCATGGCAGAATTTCTGCTTGCGTAATTCTGCTTGCAGAGTTTTGCCTCAAATTAAAGCCCATAGATTTCTATGGGATTCGGCACTCCCATTCACATTTCTGAATTTCCACTTGCGGAATTCCGCAAGCAGAGATTCAGAAGTGTAAATGGGAGTGTGAAATCCAGGAGAAATCCATTGGCTTTAATTTGAGGCGGAATTCCGCAAGCGGAAATTCTGCCGTGGGAATAGAACCTTAGAACAAACTGGGAAAAACACATTGCTGAAAGCTGTCCTCCCTGTCTCTCTGCTTTCCCTGTCTAACGGCATCAGGTGGGCTCCATAGACTTACTATAGAATTTATCTCCTTCATCGAGATGGGAAGAGCAGCAGGATGTAGCTCTGTCTAGCAATTGGTGGGGGTCTGAATACCCAGAACCCGACCATTCAAAAGTTTTTTAATGAAATATCACTTTAAAACTATTTACATTCTCAGCCAAAGTTCATGTTAGATAAGTTGCCAATGTTTGGGGAATGCGGAATGGGAATGGGGAATGATAAGAGGTAAGCAAATTTTTGAAAAATTCGATTAGGCTGATTCACCAAATTTTCCCCAAAAATTTGTTTTGTTCCAAATTTATTTGCGGCAAATTGCTATTAAAAACAGCTATTTCTGGCCTACAGAGAGCCTCAAAAGGGGGCCTTGCTGTAACAAGCATAGGGAGTGTGCTGGGTTAGTGAAATAATACTGTTATTCAGTATGACATGCAGATTAGAGGTGTTGCTATTAGAATCATTCTCGCAGAGCGGCACAATGACAGAGCCTGGAGGTGGCATCAGTATGAGGAGACCATATAGTGGCTGAATGACACAGCGTGGTGGTGGTGGCAGCATGAGGAGACCATATAGTGGCTGAATGAGCCAGCCTGGAGGTGGCAACAGCCTGACGAGACCATAGTGCCTCACAATTGAAGAGATTAAAGATATTTTTTAACATTTAAATTGGAGATTTCAAATAGATAAACCTAAAAATGTAATGTGCCAGCAGAATAAGGAGACCACATGGCGGTACAATGGCACAGCCTGGAGGTGGCAAGAGAAGACCATATAGTTGCTGACTGACACAGCCTGGAGTTGGTGGCAGAAAGAGGAGACCATATAGTGGCTGAATGACACAGCCTGGAGGTGGCGGAAGCATGAGGATACCATATAGTGGCTGAATGACACAGCCTGGAGTTGGCATCAGCATAAGCAGAACATATGGTGGCAGTATGAGACAGCCTGAAGCTGGCATCAGCAAGAGGAGAACATATGGTGGCAGAATGACACAGCCTGGAGGTGGCATCAGCAGCATCAGGAGTCCTGAAAGTGACCCAGTGACAGAGAGGGGTGGTGGATGGCAATACCAGTACCTGGTGCAAAAAAAAAACATGTGCCCCCTACACCACCAAGTATTGATGTGATGCAAAGACCTCTAAAAGGAGGAAGGGAACAACGTATGGTCCATTGTAACAGTCTGTGTCTGAGAAATCCACCAACTGTTGACTAGGGGTGTAAGATGTCACTTGTGATGAAGTGGATGATCGTGTTAACCAATCAATGATGGCAGATGGATTGCTAGTCGAGTCACGACGACTAGCTGATACCGGGAGCTCATGCCTCTCGCTACAACTCCTGCTGCCACTCGCCCCTAGTCTGCTGCGAGGCCTGCACCTAACGAATTTAGGCCTCTGCTACTCCTCTGTGCACATCCTGGCACTTCTCTGCCTGACATACTTAGTGCGTATATGAGGGGAGGACAATACGCTCCACTACACTAAAAACAGTATTTGTCTAGAACAGCAGCAGGTGTGTACTTTTGGCTTGCCTTTCACAGTAACTAGGCCCTTAGGTCTATAACAGGAACAAAATGGTACACCACGTAGATGTGTATATGTAGTATGCACTTATGAGGGGAGTACAATACGCGCCACTATGCTTAAAACAGTATTTGTCTAGAACAGCAGCAGGTGTTTACTTTTAGCTGGTCTTTTACAGTAACTAGGCCCTTAGGACTATAACAGGAACAAAATGGTACCTCACGTAGATGTACGTATGTGGTATGCACTTATGAGGGAGTACAATACACTCCACTATTATGTAGTGGAGTACAATACACTCCACTATGCTTAAAACAGTATTTGTCTAGAACAGCAGCAGATGTGTACTTTTGGCTGGCCTTTCACAGTAACTAGGCCCTTAGAACTATAACAGGAACAAAATGGTACACCACGTAGATGTACTGTACATATGTGGTATGCACTTATAAGGGGAGTACAATGCACTCCACTATGCTTAAAACAGTATTTGCCTAGAACAGCAGCAGGTGTGTACTTTGTCTGGCCTTTCACAGTAACTAGGCCCTTAAAGGGGTACTTGCTGCTCAGCGTTTGGAACAAACTGTTCCGAATGCTGGAGTCAGCGACTGGAGCTCATGATGTCATAGCCCTGCCCCCATGATGTCAGGCCCCACCCCCTCAATGCAAGTCTATAGACTTTCTTTGAGGGGGCAGGGTGTGATGTCATGAGGGGCGGGACTATGCCGTCACAAGCTCCCGGCGCCGTTTGGAACAGTTTGTTTCAAACGCTAAGCTGCAGAGTACCCTATTAAGACTTTAACAGGAACAAGATAAATGATGCCCGCCGTGTTGCATGATTCTCTCATCCCTAGTTGATATACTGGGGGAAAAAAACAGGCTATAGAGTAATATTTCTTTTCAGACTATTACAGAGAAAACTAAGAAAGCGTATTGTCATGAATCTGCTTCCCTTAGACATGTGTTAACACTGGTTTGATAATTACTAGTCACTTCAAAAGGTCCTTTCAGATGTTTTGACCCTAGTGTCAAGTAAATCTTATTACCTTCCTCAGTAAGCCTATTACAGCCGACATTTTGCACTGGTTTCAAATACTGAATAATAATTATTTTGAAAGAATCAATATTAGCCCATATTAGATGCTAGGAAAACATTTGACCCATCCTACATATTCACACAGTTTATTAAAGGAAAACACTAAGCATTTCCTAACATAGCAACTCAAATACACAGCTGTGTTCATGTTAGAAGGCTCTTTATGGTTATGATGAGCAGCAGATGCCGTAAGTGGTGCAATACAGGCAACACTGAGATTTCTGCTCTGGTCAGTCCTTTATCAACAAAATAATTATTCCAAACTAATGAACATATTTATTATTATTTAACAGAGATTATGACGTCATGACTGTATTCATCATTGTACAGAAAGAATGCATAAATCTTAAGTGTATTTACTACTGGGGTAATTTCTTTTCAATATGATTAGAAAGAAAAGAACCCTAGAAAACAATAAATGTGCTACCATTTTCCTTTCTTCCGTCCTTGTCTTCTAAAAACGATTAATTCATTTTTTCTTGACTTTTCTATATGAGGGTTTGTTTTTTACTGGACAAGTTGTGCTTTTAAATGGTGTCTTTTTTTTATCATATAATGAAATGAGAAACAAAATAAATATTAGTGCAATAGGGAAAAAAATCTGCAATTGTGAGAATTGTGAGGGAATTTATCCCTGTATTTACCCGGCTTTTTTGTGTATCTGTCACAAGGTTAAATAAAAAAATAAAAAAACTGTCTAGTCTTACTATTTAACTGGTGCTGATCCTGCCCTGTGCTTAAATCCTGGTTTTCATACTTTTATGGCTCCTAATTCTCCTTTTTATGTTGCTCACAATACATGCAGTTCACTGAGGACAAGGGGGTGTTTCCTTGCTTGCCTCACATCTCATGTGGGAATTTCCTTCCTTGCTCCTTAGCGCTGACAACTGGCTGCTTAGCGCTGACAAATGAGACTGATTGACAAGCCAGAAGCCTGCACAGAGCCCTGCTTGTCCCACCCACACTTCCTGCATGTTGTCTTGTTACTGAGACACACGGGCCAGTGAAAGGACCCCTAGAGCATTTTTTTATTCAAAATACACATATTTTAACCTGTGTATATTGCAAATATACAATAATATGATCTACATTATATAAAAATTTATTTTAAAAATGTCAGTGTCCATTTAAGTTATTTTTATCAAAGCTTCTTTGAGTAATTTGACTTTTGCAGTTTTATCACAATTATCAAATGCAATAATGTAAAATTGTTGCAAATTGACCCAATTCCACACATTTTTGTACAATCTCACTCCAGCTTGAACCATACTTTGAAACTCAATGTTCACTAAGCAGTAAATCTAACATGCTAACTTTGTTCTATGAATCAGTATGATTCCAGAAATACTTTAGTTGTTGTTCTGTTTCACTTTAAAGACAAGGGAACCAATATGCAGCTATTCTGGCTTTGGATATTATTTTCGTTCACAGTTTTTATCATGGGGGTGAACAAATTATTTTAATCGTTTAGACATTTCTGCATATATGGGGATACTCCTAGGGGATCACAACAAGTGATTGCTCTGTTGCTTGTATAATGAACTGCAATACTACTTGAGGGCAACACCTCATAACTTAAAGGGGTATTTAAGGCCAAAACTTTTTTTTATATATCAACTGGCTCCGGAAAGTTAAACAGATTTGTAAATTACTTCTATTAAAAAAAATCTTCATCTTATTAGCTTCTGAAGTTGAGTTGTTGTTTTCTGTCTAACTGCTCTCTGATGACTCACGTCCCGGGAGCTGTGCAGTCCCTATGAGGATATTCTCCCGTCATGCAAAGCTCCCGGGACGTGACATCATCATTGAGCAGTTAGACAGAAAACTTCAGAAGCTAATAACTATTGGAAGGATTAAGATTTTTAATAGAAGTAATTTACAAATCTGTTTAACTTTCCGGAGCCAGTTGATATATAGAAAAAAAGGTTTTGCCTGGAATACCCCTGGATATGCTATTAACTTGATATCAGATTCCACAGAAATATAAAAATATAGAGATATTTAGAAGTATTTTGGATATTGTGTCTTGATGGGTCAGACAGAGCTGTTTTTGAGCATAATGGGAACCTATACAATACATGGCAAGTGGTTTTAATGTTATGGCTGATCAGTCAAATAGTTAAAATATAGCAGTGCTAAATTTTTTATTAATCTCTAAGAAATCACCCTTGCACATATTTTTCTTATGTTTGAGGATATATTCTACATAAACAAAGAGTAGCCATGGGGTCTAAAGTCATGACTAAGTATGCCAATGTCTTCATGGCATTCCGTGAGGAGCAGTCCATCTATGTATGCTATCTCTTTAGGCATGTACATTGGTGCTGGATTGCGAAACTCCATAAATTGTTTTCAAGAGGCTTTACACAAATTATTCAGAAAATTAAATTTGTATTCAACTGGACCAAGTGCAGAGCTCCTGGTTTAGAAAATGTAAGGAGTTAAGTAGAAGACAGTTAGCATCACCACTTACTTTCTTTGGGCCATCGAATAAGCAGTGGTGCATAGTGCTCGCATCTGGTGGTAACCCCTGTGTAGTAATTGGAAGTAGAAATCATAAAAAGGTCTATACATGTTTGCTCAACTCAATATCACTTCTACTCACTATGAGACAAATTGCTTGGCAGTTCAAAAATGAGGCACATCTCATTGAGAAGTCGGAAAAGTTGGCATCACATTTTCTGTCTCACACTCTGGTTGTCTAACTCTTTACTCCTATGAAGATGCTCAACACAATCTGCTCTAGTATCTGTGTGAAAGGGGTACTAAAGGAGTTTGAAGTTACATAACCTCTTGATGGTACAACAAGGGGCCTGGTGGTAATTTTCTTGCCTGTCTTTAATGCAGAACACATGACTGCTTTAAATGCAAGAAGCCCTTCTGCTTATTATTTACAGGAGCATCAATACAAAGCAAAGAAGTATTGTGTGTCTCAGGAATAGAAGCAAACTTGGTTACACATTAAGCTGGCAGTTCCGGTACTAGTTGACCTAATCACCAAGTCCCTCTAACTCTGCATTCCTGCTTTAGGCTATTGACCCTTAAGGCCAGAATTCCTCAATGCCATGCTACTAAACTGCATGAACACGCAGACCTATAAACACAATATGAATTTAAGAAATAAAGTCCTAACCAGTTGACATTTGGCCTACATTTAATATCACAGTAATCCGCTTTCCAAATGGTAAGCAACTGTTTCCTACAGGGCATCCCATTCCAACTCTGCACCACACACACCTGCAGAATTTTGTTCATGAGTAAAATCTTCTTGCCTCCATGATGGCAAACTGCACTGTACAAACTGCAAACCTTACAAGCAACCAGCAGAACACAGCGGATACACACATACATCAAAATGTTGTGTAATAGCCAAAAAAACAGTTACACATAATAAACAATAGCAAAATATATCTGTATACACAGATAAAACCTATTAAACTTGCAAGTATAACTCCCAAGAGTGTCATAAATGCTAGTATGGATTCTTCAATAAGATGAAAAAAAGAGCAAACACTATTACTGTACTTAAATACTTATTTTACAACATAAATAACATATATACGCTCTTATTTGAGTACTAAGGTCCAGCTGCATCCTACAAGAAGAAACAAAATACATGGGGAAGTAATTTACAGTGGTACTCAACCAAATAAGCAATTGTTGCTTCCAGTAACTTAGGGAACAAGTTATATTGAAAGTTAACTTGTTATTTTTCCACAAAAATAATTGTAAGAAAAAGACAAAAAAAAAATCAAAGGTGTTATTGCTGTTTGCATTGTTTCACTGGGATCTCTTTAGGACCTGTGGTTTACTGTCCTTCAGCCAATGCCTTGTCTTGTATATGTTTGTTGCATTTATACTGTTATAATTTTTATAATGTTTTCACATTGAAACTGTATTGTACCAGAGCAGTGTTACAACTAGCACTCCAGCCAGACATGCTGGCTGCAAGCGCTCTCCTGTCCCGTCCTCCTCTGCCGGCGGTGCCGCGGTTCGCATCGTGGGATGCTCCCGCATGCAAAAGCCGGGCTGTTACTCACCTACTGCTTCCTCCGCTGTCCCAGGTTGCCAGCGTGTGTGTACCCGCCCTCTAGGGCTCGCACGTCGGCTCTCTGCGATTTAAAGGGCCAGTACACCCTTATTTGGTTACTGCTGCTCGCTAACACTATAAATGTCAGCACTTCCTGTTTCCCCTTGCCAGATCTTTGTGCCTTGCTGCCTAAGAGAAAGCGAACCTTCTGTGTGTTCTGATATTCCATGTACCAGTACCTTCAACTCTGTTCCCTGACCACACTCCAGTGCCGTCTGTCCTGACCTTTCAGATTGTCCCCGATTATGAGTTTGCCTCATCCTCTCTGTACCACTTTACACCTCGGCAGCCTGTGTGGATGAGTCGCATCAGTGGTAGCGACCTGGGTGCCGCCTGCCAACCTGGGAGCCTGCCAATAGTGGCACCTTAGACTCTACTCCATGGTACAGCCCAAGCCATTTTCCACACAGGTTCAGCGGATCCACTTCACCACTGCCGTTACAGTAAGATCCGTCCATTGATCCCGCTGGGGTGCATCCGCCTAAAGTTATGGATCTTTTCACCATCGTGGCTCAACAGTCACAGCAGTTAGCTCATCAGGCGCAACAGCTGAATCAGTTGTCTGCATCAGCAACAACAACAGCAGCCGCAACCTGTTCTAGAGGCTCCTTCGCTCCCTGCTGTTTCTTCTGGATCTAAGCTTCGTTTATCCTTGCCCACAAAGTATGAAGGAGATCCCAAGTTGTGTAGATGTTTTGTGACCCAGTGCTCTATGCATTTGTAACTTATGGCTGATCAGTTCCTGATGGAGCGAGCTAAAGTAGCGTTTGTGGTCAGTCTGCTGTCTGGAAAAGCCCAGGCCTTGGCTATTCCTCTTTGAGATTGTAATGATCCGTTGTCTTCTAACCTGCAAGCCTCTCTCTCTGAATTCTGCAATGTCTTTGAAGAACCTGCACGGGTTTACTTGGCCTGGACTTTCTAGTAGAATAAAGGATGCTCTCGCTGTACGAGATCTTCCTTCTACCCTAAGTGAACTAATCCTTTTGGCTACTCGGATTGAGCGTTCGGGAAACATTCGGGAAACGCTCGCACCTAGGGCACGTAGAAGAGGCGTCCCTGGGTGGGAATGCTACCTCTCCTAGTTTGACTATGTTGGTCCAAGACTATACCTCTTCTAAGGCATCTTTCTTTGCCTCAGCCTTTTTGGACTCAGGTTCCGCAGGAGATTTTATTGCTGCTTCCTTGGTCCATAAACATTGCCTCCTAGTGACTCAGCTTGCTAAGCCTTTGTATATTTCTTCTGTCAATGAAGAAAACCTTAATTGTATGGTGCTTTTCCGCACTGAACCTCTCATCATGCAAGTAGGAGTCTTACATAAGGAGAAGATTGAGTTCTACGTGCTTCCTCAGTGTACTTCGGAGCTTCTTCTTGGTCTTCCTTGGCTTCAACATCATGCTCCGTGTCTCGACTGGAAATCTGGTGAGGTCACTTGTTGGGGATCTTTTTGGGAAAACCACTGTCTTGAGTCTACCCAGCCTAAGCCTGTCTCTTTGCCTCCTTCTATCAGGATTATTCAGATGTGTTCTGCGAAAAGCAGGCTGAGTCTCTTCCACCACATCGTTCTTGTGACTGTCCTATTGATCTACAGCCTATGACTACGCCTCCCTGGGGAAGAATTTTTCCTTTGTCAGTCCCAGAGACGCAAGCTATGGTAAAATATATCCAAGAGAACCTCCAAAAGGGTTTCATCCGAAAACTCTCCTCCCCTGCCGGTGCTGGATTCTTCTTTGTCAGGAAGAAGGATGGTTCTCTCTGTCCTTGTATAGATTACCGGGGATTAAACAAAATCCCCACCAATAATCCCTATCCTCCACATTTGATCTCTGAACTCTTTGATTGCCAAGATTTTCTCCAAATTGGATATGCGGGGAGCATACAATCTCATTCTAATACGTGAAGGAGATGAATGTAAGATGGCCTTTAATACCCGTGATGGACACTTTGAGTATCTTATGATGCCTTTTGGCCTTTGTAATGCTCCTGCTGTCTTCAAGGAATTCATTAATGACATCTTCTTCATTTACGTTATACTTGTGTAGTGGTGTATCTTGATGCTATTCTGATTTTCTCACCCAATTTGGAGAAGCATCACTCTCATGTCCAACAGGTTCTTCAGCGCCTTAGGGATAATCACCTCTATGCCAAGCTTGAGAAATGCCTATTTGAGAGATTAAGTCTTCCATTTCTTGGTTACATTGTCTCCAACCAAGGTCTACAGATGGACCCTGATAAGTTGTCTGCAGTTTTGGACTGGCCTCTACTTACTGGCTTTCGAGCTTTACAACGCTTTTTAGGCTTTGCCAATTATTATCGTCAGTTCATTCCACAGTTTTCTTTCTTGGTTGCCCCAATTTTGGCTCTCACAAAAAAAAAAGAACTTCAATCCCAAATCTTGGTCTCCTGAAGCCGAAGCAGCCTTCTCTCATTTAAAATCTGCATTTGTCTATATTGATCCTGAAAAACCCTTCTTTTTGGAGAGAGATGCTTCTTTTTGGTGCCGTCTTGACTCAAAAAACCTCCAAGGGCAAAACTGTAACCTGTGTTTCCGCCTGTAGAAAGGAACTACTCTATCAGAGATTGGGAACTTCTTCGCTATTAAGCTTGCCTTAGAAGAGTGGCAACATCTATTCGAGGGTTCTTCTCATCCAGTCAGAATATATACAGTTCATAAGAATTGCTTATACCTTCAGTCTGCTCAGTGCCAGGACCCTCGGCAGGCTAGATGGTCTCTTTTCTTTTCCAGGTTTAACTTCTTTATTAATTTCCGTCCTGCGGATAAGAATGTCAGAGCCGATGCCCTCTCTGGGTTCTCCGATGTGGTTGGGCTGGATTCAACTCCACGGCATATTGTACCACCTGAGCATTTTATTTCTGCTTCTCCCGTTGACCTCCAGCATGTTCCACCTGGGAGATCCTTCGTGCCACCTCAACTGAGACATCGAGTTTTGAACTGAGAACATTCTTCTTTACTGGCTGGACATTCAGGAGTACGGAAGTCCTTCCAGTTAATCTCTCGGCATTAATGGTGGCCACACCTAGAACGCGATGTCGCAGATTTTGTCTGTTCCTGTGTTATCTGTGCTCGCGACAAGACTTCATGGCAGAGACCTGCTGGACTCTAACAGCCTTTGCCTATTCTGTTTCCGTTTCAGGGTTCCCAGCTACAAATTGGGCCCTAGATTCCTGGGACCATTCGAAATTTAGCAAAAAATGTATCCAGTTTCATACAAACTCTGTCTGCCTTCCTCCCTACGTATTCCAAATTCTTTTCACGTCTCCCTTCTCAAGCTGGTTGTTATCAATTGGTTTTCGAAAAAAAGATATGGTTTCCACTCATGTGTCTGGTTCTTCTGATGTCTTCGAAGTTAAGGATATTCTGGCGACAAAGACTGAAAGAGGGAAATGTTATTTTTTAGTGGTTCGGTCCTGAAGAAAGGTCCTGGGAGCCGGAGGAGAATATCTTGGACCGTGACCTGGTCGTTAATTTTCTGTAACCTAAAAAGAGGGGGAGACACACTGGCCACGAGCGGTCTCCTGTCCCGTCCTCCTCTGCCGGCAGTGCCGCGGTTCGCATCGCGGGATGCACCCGCATGCGAACACCAGGCTGTTAATCACCTCCTGTTTCTTCCGCTGCTCCTGGTCGCCAGCGTATGTGTACCCACCCTCTAGGGTGCGCGCACGACAGCTCTCTGTGATTTAAAGGGCCAGTAAACCCTTAATTAGTTACTGCTGCTCCCTTCAGCCTGTCCCCCACTATGAGTTTGTCTCATCTTCTCTGTACCACGTTACACCTCGGCAGCCTGTGTGGACGAGTCGTATCAGCGGTAGCAACCTGGGTACCGCCTGCCGCTGTACGTCCATCCCGCTTTGTGGCGGGCTCTGGTGAAAACCAGCGACACCTTAGATTCCGCTCCCTAGTAGGGCCCACGCCATCAACCCCACAGGTTCAGCGGATCCACTTCACTACTGCCGTTACATTTAGAAGGAATTGAAGTGCCAGAAATATTATTTATTAAGGTGCAAAAGTAAGGTGAGAATAAACAGGCCACCCCCCCTCCCCCCAACTGCATGGCTACATTCCTCAATTAATCATCTAGCTCCAGTATCAGCATGCTGCATTGTGAGGAATAGTTGCACACACAAGTTTTTCTATGAGCGTTACATAGAGTCACATAGAGAAAGTGACTTGTGCTTTTACTGAGAGGAACAGGAAGGTTAAAGGTAGTCTAATGTGGAGGAGAAAGAGGGCACTAGCCCCTGTCCATCTGAGAGTTTGTTGGGAGTCAAGAACAACTTGGGACAATACAAGCTGTTAAGATTCTGTTAACCTCCTGAGCGGTATTCCCGAGCGTGACTCGGGGTTAATTTTCCCTGCCAGGATCGGTAACCCCGAGTCACGCTCGGGGTAGAATTGCAGAGTTCCCGGCCGGGCTGGACGATATATCGCAAAAGCAATGCGATATAGCGATGCGGCCCCCGGGAAAACATGCGATTATCTGCTCTGGTCGGCTCCCGTTGTGGGGGCCGGCCAGAGCAGATAATGAAAAATACTAAAAGTTAGTGTTTCCCTACCAGGGGGCCTCCAGCTGTTGCAAAACTACAACTCTCAGCATGCCCGAACAGCCAAAGGCTGTCCGGGCATGCTGGGAGTAGTAGTTTCACAACAGCTGGAGGCCCCCTGTTAGAAAAACACTGAGCTAAGTGTAAAAGGAAGAAGTAGTAAAATAAAAAAAACCTTTTGCTTACCTAATCCCGGTCCCTGCAGATGCCGTTCCCCTCCATGCGGTCCGGGGTGTCCTCTCTTCACTATTTATCTTCTAGGACCTTTCACTTTTCAGCCAATCACAGGCCGCAGTGGTGTAAAGCCTGTGATTGGCTGAAGGGGAAAGGACTTGTTCTGCAGCAAATACACTAGGTTTGAAATCTGCCCGGCAAACCTAGTGTATTTGCTGCAGGACAAGACAAGGTGAGAAGGGGGGGGGGGATGAATGTGACAAAGGGGGGAATGTGACAAGGGGGAATGTGACAGGGGGGAATGTGACGGGGGAATGTGACGGGGGGGGGGGGGGGAATGTGACGGGGGGGGGAATGTGACAGGGGGGGAATGTGATGGGGGGGGAATGTGACAGGGGGGGATGTGACAGGGGGGAGGGGAATGTGACATGAAGGGGGGGATGTGACAAGGGGGGGGGATGTGACAGGGGGAGGGGAATGTAACATGAAGGGGGAGAATGTGACAAGGGGGGGAATGTGACAAGGGGGGAAGAATGTGACAAGGAGGGGGGAGAATGTGACAAGGAGGGGGGAGAATGTGACAAGGAGGGGGGAGAATGTGACAAGGAGGGGGGAGAATGTGACAAGGAGGGGGGGAGAATGTGACGGGGGATGTGACAAGGGAGAGGGGGAATGTGACAAGGTAGGGGGAATGTGACAAGGGAGATGGGAAATGGGCGGGGGGTGGGGGGGGGATGTGAAATTCAGTTAAAAAAATTGTACCGCTTTTGGTACGAATTTCCAGACAGAATCATACCGCCAGGGAGGTTAAAGGAGCTTAACCTAGCCCCCATTGGATTGTAGGAGGAGAGAAAGGAGAGCTAAAAGTCTTTGGGGATAAGTTGCACAAAGGTTCCATAACAGGACACAAGGACCTAAGGGGGCATCTGGCAAGGCCTTGTGCGCCACTAGGCTTTAAGATTTAGGGCATGTGCCCTGAATAAATTTATAACTGCCCTGAATACTTTGCTAGCAACATGCATCATACAGAGGATTGGGAGCAGGAAGAAATAAAAATTAAAATTAAAAATCTATTGGTCTCAAAATGTACCAACACAAACCCATAGTGCTTGACAGCTAATACATACCATGTTCCCCAATTACCTGGCCTCCATAACAATTCACCCTGTCTGTTTTATGTAAATAGAAATAGGTAAAGATTCATTATTATGGAAAATTTTAAACCCAATATGCTGGGTTATCGTGTGGGTAAATAGAAGTCAGTTGAAGGGTCACTTACTAAGATAAGTACCTTAGGTCCAGAGTTATGTCACACCGAAGATCCTCTTCTATCTTCACTAAATTGCGCTCTGGAGGTGGGCCCCATTGACTGTATTTGCATATTCATCTGCGCTGGTTTCCATGTGCTAGTGCTGGTCATGTGAATGCTCAATTGGAACATGCACTCACGTGACCAGCACTGGGACATGGAAATCAGCGCCAATGAATAAGCAATACAGCCGATGGAACCCGCCTTTAGTGTGCAATTCAGTGTAGATAGAGGAGGATCTTCGGTGGGACATAACTCCGGACCTAAGGGACGTATGTTAGTAACTCCTCAACTGACTCCTGTTCACCCACACTATAACCCAATGTCTTGGGTTTAGTGTGGGTGAACAGGATGACAGTTTTCCTTTAACCCCTTAAGGACGCAGGGTTTTTCCGTTTTTGCATTTTCATTTTTTCCTCATCACCTTCTAAAAATCATAACGCTTTCAATTTTGCACATAAAATTCCATATGATGGCTTATTTCTTGCGCCACCAATTCTACTTTGCAGTGACATTAGTCATTTCACCCAAAAATCCACGGCGAAACAGAAAAAAAATTCATTGTGCGACAAAATTGAAGAAAAAATGTCATTTTGTAACTTTTGGGGGCTTCCGTTTCTACGCAGTCAATTTTTCGGTAAAAATAGCACATTATCTTTATTCTGTAGGTCCATGCGGTTAAAATGATACCCTACTTATATAGGTTGGATATTGTCGTATTTCAGAAAAAAATCATAACTACATGCAGGAAAATTTATATGTTATACATTCTCATCTTCTAACCCCTATAACTTTTTAATTTTTCTGCGTATGGGCCGGTATGAGGGCAAATTTTTTGCACTGTGTTCTGACGTTTTTATCGGTACCATTTTTGTATTGATTGGACTTTTTGATCACTTTTTATTCATTTTTTCATTGTATAAAAAGGAACCAAAAATACACTATTTTGGAGATTGGAATTTTTTTTGTGCGCACGCCATTGACCGTGCGATTTAATTAACGATATATTTTTATAGTTCGGACATTTCCGCATGCGGTGATACCACATATGTTTATTTTTATTTACACAGGTTTTTTTTTTATGGGAAAAGGGGGGTGATTCAAACTTTTATTAGGGAAGGGGTTAAATGACCTTTGTTAACTTTTTTTTCACTTTTTTTTGCAGTGTTATAGCTCCCATAGGGACCTTTAACACTGCACACACTGATCTCCTATGCTGATCCCTGCAAAGCCATAGCTTTGCACGGATCAGTGAGATAGGAGCTTGATTGCTCAACCCTGTAGCTCAGGCTTGGAGCAATCAATCGACGATCGGATGCCGCGGAGACAGGTAATGAGCCTGCGTCCCAGCTGATCGGAACATCGTGATTTTATTGCGATGTCCCGATCAGCCCGACTGAGCTGCCGGGAAGCATTTACTTTCGCTTTCAGATGCGGTGGTCAACTTTGATCGCCGCGTCTGAAGGGTTAACAGCGTGCGGCACAACGATCGATGCCGCGCGCTGTTAGCCCAGGGTCCCGGCTATGATTAGCAGCCGGGACTGACCCGGTGTGATTCGGCGTGACCCCGTTTTAAACACCGGGACCGGGAGTAGGGCCTACAGGTGCGTCCTTCATCCTTAAGAGGTTAACAGTGGCATCACTAACCATTGCAATATTCTCTTTGAACAAATCTCATGTCTTCAAGAGTCAATCTGCCTTTGGCTCTTTATAGCCCTTAAAGTATTAAAAAGTTAATCAGTAATTCAGCGTTAGACTCCTCTCAAGAGATGAGAAAACTTTTCAAATGTTCGGTTCTGCCGTATTGCCTGAATCTATATTTTCCCAATAATGCATAAACATGTCTATAACAATGTTTAGGAGCCCTAAAAGCCAACTGTAACACTGTCACCTAGTTTATCTATTTACTTCTGTTGAGGTGGAGGTAGGGTGCATCATAGCAACCTACAGTATGTCCCAATTAGGTAAATATGGATATTTTCATACATTTATTTATTTATAATATTTTCTGAATTGATTGTTTTGTACTGTATTTATTTTGGTATTTTGTTACAGTTGTAACAACTGTGTGACATGTAGATACTGTAGGATAATCCAATGTATGCTCCGTGCCATTGCTTTTTGGGGTTGGGGTTGTTTTAAGGGTTGGAGATTTGAATGGGAGGGCTGCTCCTTTGTATGATAATATGAATAGAGAGTCAGTTCTTGTAGGTTGTATATATAGTGGTTTTTGGATAGACAGTTTATAATTGGATACTGGTTTGTTGGTTTTGAGAATAACATAAGTCCAAATATGGCCCTGTAGATGGAACAGTTTTAGAAGGCAAGCAGGAAAAAAGGAAAATGCAAAAATGAAAATTTGCTTAACGGGTTAAAAACTCATTATAGAAGGCTCCCAAACATGTTTCACAATATCAACTGATTCATCAGAGATACCGAGGCTCATGAGAGGGGGCACAAATAAATTAAACTGATTTGTAACAGTTAATTAGAGGTTATTTCCTGTATTATAATTCATTATACGTAGGCTGTTGGTGTGGTACAGAGAAGTACCATTTTGTTAAACCACATTCCACGTCATAATCTATTATCTGACTCATTCTACGTAACTGTAAGGCCAAGAAAGTTATGCCCTTCTTACTACATGGAGTTAGTCAGTCTTAGAAAATATGTGTTTAATTTAAAATGTATTTGTGTTACCATTAAAATGGATTTCCTGTGGAATCCTTGTTTGCTGAGGCATGTGATTATCTTGCTTGTAAATAAACTATACAGCATTAGGGAGGACAACACCCAGCTGGAGTCATTCTCCTGACTGCAATAAACGACTCATGGTCCTATCACAGACCCAAATGATTGGGCACCCTAGAACTGAAGATTGGCAATTTACTGTTCTACTAGTGCCTTTCATTCTTAATCTTTTATACTTTTATACTCTTATTCAGTTACACTACAATAAATCTGTCATTTATTCTCTAAGTGGCTTTGCTTCAATGTATTGAATCGTTCATTAGAATCTTTAAGAACCCTTCATTGTTACACTAGAATTGTGCACATTACTTGTCTCATGTGTATGAATGAATGTTTTATGATATTGGTGCATTTCCATCAATTCCAGTCACTTTAAGACAGCTGCATCCAATTTATTACAACAGGGAAAGAAGACAATGCTTAAGTATGTAACATCTGTCATTCACTATGACAGCCTAATTTAAATGTGGACATCTAGAATGTCCTAGAAGAGGTGAGCTTTAAGCAATTTTCACTCACTAAATGCCATCAAGAAGAGGTTTAATTGTTTTGAATGAGTCTATAGGGGATCATTTACACACATTCCCTAAGGATTCAGTAAGGCAGTATTTACGGTTCTCCCGTATGGTGCTAATATTTTCTACCACTGTTCAGTTGTGCAGTACATGATCCTAGTATTTCGTCTGGGCCAATCAGATCAGTAGGAAGCATTTAGTGGGCATGAATGCATCCTTTAATCTATATACTGTAAGAATGTATTTGCCATTATTAGTTACACTTTTATCATACAATGATAGTCATATAAAGTCTAGGATTAAGCCTTGCTCATGCTACACTAATGAATAAATAATGTGCAAGTAGAAGGACACCTAGGAAACAGTGATCATACTGTAATACATTATAACTTGTTTTGCAATAAGGGAATCTCTCAAGGGTCTACAAAACAATGAACTTTAGGAAGGCAAAGTTTGATCAACTCAGAGAAGCCCTTAACAATATTAATTGGGATAATGTTCTCAAAAACAAGAATACTGACACTAAATGGGAGACTGTTAAAAATTTCTTACATTCTCACTGTAAGATGTATATACCTTATGAGAATAAAAGGGTCAGAAATAAAAGAAAAGCAATATGGATGAATACAAATGTTAAGGGGGCAATAAATGACAAAAATAAAGCATTTAAACTACTAAAACAGGACGGCAGTGAAGAAGCATTAAAAAGCTATAGAGAAAAATTTTAAATATGTAAAAAAACTGATAAGAGAGTAAAACTAATACCAAAATGTTCTTTAACTATATAAAGAGCAAAAAGGTTAAAAATGAAAGTGTAGGTCCTTTAAAAAATGATGAGGAAGAAATTATAAACGGGGATCAGGAAATAGCTAATATATTAAACAATTTCTTCTCCACTGTATTCACTCAGGAAAATGAAATGCTAGGTGAAATACAGCAAGATAAGGTAAACTCCCCAGTACAGGTCACCTGTTTAAACCAGGAAGAAGTACAGTGCCACCTACAAAAAATCTAAATAGACAAATCGCCAGGTCCAGATGGCATTCATCCCCGTGTTCTAAAGGAATTAAGTAATGTAATAGACAGACCCCTATTTTTTACTTTCAGTGACTCTATATCCCAGGACTGGGGCATGGCAAATGTGGTGCCAATATTTAAAAAGGGGACAAAAGGTTACCCCGGGAATTATAGGCCTGTTAGTTTAACCTCCGTTGAATATACATTGTTTGAGGGTTTTCTAAGATAGGCAAATTTGAGTATCTTGATAAAAATAAATGTATGACCCCACATCAGCATGGCTTTATGAGGGATCGGTCCTGTCAAACTAACCTAATCAGCTTTTATGAGGGAGGGGGGGGAGGGGGAAACAAGGTCTAGGCTCTCATAAATTGTGAAGGACAGAAAGTCCGTCCGGGGATGTAGCACTATAAAATTTATCATTTACAAAGTATTTTCAATTGTTAGACTGCTTGCCTTAAAAAAAGTAAAAACTTGTGCTTGAGCAATGACTAAAGTGAGGTGCAGACTCTATAGGTCTATTTAAATTTTCATGAGGAACCCCCAAAGTCTGTCTTAAAGGGGAACACCGGTGCTTACACATCTTATCCCCTGATCGCGGGAGTCCCGCAGCTGGGGATGCCCGCGATCATGCACGCGGCACCCCATTTGTAATCAGTCCCCGGAGTGTGTTCGCTCCGGGTCTGATTACGGTCGACCGCAGAGCCGGCGGTGTGTGACGTCACGCTCGGCCCCTCAATGCAAGCCTACGGGAGGGGGCGTGATAGCTATCACGCCCCCTCCTGTAGGCTTGCATTGAGGGGCAGAGCGTGACGTCACACACCGCCGGCTCTGCGATCGACCGTAATCAGACCCGGATAGGGGATAAGATGCCTAAGCACTGGAGTACCCCTTTAACCAGGTTTACAGCATGCTTATTGTGGATTTACTTACAGTTTTGAATGTAGGCTAACCCCAACGGGGTTGACCTGCAGCAGAGTGAAATGATGTGTAAGCTATAGGGCTTCCAAGACGTCTAACTACGTTTTCTTCTTTAACCCGTTAACGACCATGGACATCTATACTCGTCCATGTGCCATTAACAGGGTATGGCGCAAGCTCCCGACTCGAGCCCGTGTCATACCGGCTGGGACCCAGCTGATTCCTGTAGCTGGGGGCCTTTGTAAATAGCTAACATGTGGTGATCGCCACGGCCGGCTATTAACCCTTTAGATCGCCACTGTCAAAGTTGACAGCAGCATCTAAAGGTGCCTTTATCCCATCCCTGGTGGTCCAGTGGGGTGGATCACCCCCCCGCATCGTGAACGCCAGGGGTGATCCACTGCTGAGGTAGCCTGAGGGCTTACCTCTCCTGTAGTGCCAGCTCCTGTGCTCAGAATGATAAAGCCTTTGGTTCTATAGAACCACATTGATCTGTATGAGGAATCAAATGATTCCTCCTAAAAGTCCCCTAAGTTGACTAAAAGTATAAAAAAATAAGTAAAAAAAACTTTAAAAACCACACATTAACCTCTTCCTTATTAAAAGTTAAATCACCCCCCTTTTCCCAAATCCATAGAAAAAATATATAAACATAATAAAAATAAACATGTGTTATCGCCGCGTGCGTAAATATCCAAAAATATATAATTAACTAAACCGCACAGTTAATGGCATATGCGCAAAAAGAGTCCAAATTAGAGTATTTTGGTCACTTTTTATACCATAAAATTTTTTATAAAAAGCAATCAAAAATTCCTATCCAAAAAAAAAAGGTACCGATAAAAACGTCAGATCATGGAGGGTGTGGCCTGACTGTGCAGGAAGATGGCCGCATAGAACGACTACTCCATAGCAGACTTACAGAAAATAGCTTGTATCCCCTGCCAGCGACATTATTAGCTTGCAAGATGGACTTCTAGTCCACCATGGCGACCTCAGGCAGAAAGCGATCTAACAGACCGGGCGTTTCTAATTCTCTCAGACAGTTTTTCATGGTGGAGAAGCCCGGAGCCCGAGAGACTAAAGATTGCGCAGCTCCTCCTGCAGCTCCATGAGACACCTCCGGCATGCGGAAATCTCAACTCCCTCTACCGCAGAGAAAAGCTAGAACCACTGCACCGAAGGTAGGCAACACACAGCCGACCACTAGAGCCCAATGAGACCTTTAAGTTGGGACCCCCTGGAATTGCTAGTTGAAGTCCAACATGGTGGACGTGGGGGAAGGAGACGACACCTTGCCCTTGCCTCAAAATGAAGCCTCCACTGCCTCTAGAGGTGACGGTAGCTCTCCCCCACAGTTCACATCTTCCCCGCAAGTTAGCTCAGTTAAGCAAAAGCCCGATTTACCTCTGAAGCAGCGGGTGACTGGGCGCTGGGGGCCAAGGGGGACAATGATAGCCAGACGAAGGAAGGAGACATGTTTGCCCTATACCAAACATCTGATAAGGCGGTCTTTAAAAATGCGTTAAAGGACATGCTCCAGCTTCTCTGATCCTTTCTACATAAGGACTTCTCCTCCTTGCTAACCCCAGTTAGGTCCTCTATGAGGGCCCTTGAACCCAAAGTGGCACACGTGGGGAGAAAGATGGATACCTTTGCTACGGCACACAATGGATTAGTTGATGCCCATAACACCTTAGATGATGCTGTTGCTGCTATTAAAGAGAAGCTAGTGGATTCAGAGGACGGCAATAGACGCAGCAATATTAAATTCCGTGGTATACCGAAGACTATACCAAATTTGCAACTTGCCAAGTATGTGAGAGAACTGACACAACATTTTCTACCTGATTTTGAAATATTTGAATATAGCACTGATCAAGCTCATATAATGGCGAAACCTGACCTGAAGATTTACCCGCTATACTTTTTACAACACTAAGGACATATTGCTGCAACATTCCAGAAAACGGAAATTCTTACCGGCACCATACAAAGAGATTCAACTTTTTGTGGCCCTATCAGCGGTGAAACTGCAGGAGAGATGTACTTTACATCCACTGACAGCGGACTTGCGTCGACTGGAGATACCGTATGGCTGGGGATTCCAAACAAAGCTGTTGATTCTTCGACAAAACACACAATGAGACAACACACTCCACACAAAGGCCAGGAGAAAAAAAAATTATAATAAAAGGTGATGAATCACAACAGTTCGTCACTTCTCATTGGTATACGTACACTATATATACCGAGGCCATCCCAGTCCACTTCACTCCTCGACAAAGCCGCTTCCGGCGAAACACGTCAGAGTTGTGGAGGTGGACTGGGGTGAGTCCTGTGTCAGCTGATACTAAAGTTTCTCTTTTCTTTTACCTTCACTTCTCAGCATCTTTGCTAGCTGCTAGTTACTATCTTTGCTGCTTTTTTGGTTGCTGCTAGTTACCCTATCTGCTACTACTTGTTTGCTGCTAATCCCCATTACTGCTGCTAAGACCCTATATGGTCACCCAGATATTATTTATTTCTCAATTCCCTACTGGGTTCTATATTTACGCCTTTTTATCTGTTATATTCACGCACAATTTGCACTTTATATACCCCCTATGTATTTCACCAGTGTGTTGTGATTCATCACCTTTTTTTTATTAATTTCTTTTTCACTAACGGTCAATTTTTTTTTTTACTTCAATATTTTTTAATTTATTCTTGGTCTCCTGGCCTTTGTGTGGAGTGTTTTGTCTCATGCGTTTTTGCACATTAACTTTTTTTGCACATATTCCCTGGGTATAGTTTCACTATATTCTTTTTTTCTTTGGTGCATGCAATCCCATTATTTTTATAATTGCAGCTTACCAGCAGTTTTGTCATACTGTCTACACTTACTCTTATTGGTACACAGGCTTCCTCACCCCAGTATCCACCTTTTATATTATATTTTACATATGTATTATTAACCCTTACGTATATATTTTTTAATGAATTGATTCTGTATATATATATATATATATATATATATATATATATATATATATATATGCATTTTTAACGAACATCTCAATAAAATTCTTTTTATATGCGATTACGGCTTTCCATACCTGTAGGTTGATTTATAGTTTTTGGTATTTTTACTCTTTGAGCCCTTGAGGAAAGTTTTTTTTTCAGTTATATGGACTTAATAATCCGCAGAAACAGAATTTTCTGTGGCGAGAGGTCATGCATAACAATGTGGACATTGTTTGCGGAAAAGAAACACATTTGTCCTCTAAAAATCCTCCTGCCTTGTGTCCCAGGAGATTCCCTACAATAATTACCTCCTCCTTTCTAGTGATGAGCGGCATTGGCCATATTCGAATACGCGATATTTCGTGAATATATAGACGGATATTTGTCCTAGAGAACAGATTGCCAGTGTGGAATGTGAGGATGATCCCTTTATTGAATAAAATGAGAAACATAGGAACGGGAAAACATAACGCGTTTCAGGCGTGTACCACCCTTAGTCGTATACAACGTTTTCCCGTTCCTGTGTTTCTGTTTTTGTTCAATAAAAGGATCATCTGCACATTCCACGCTGGCAATCTGTTCTCTTCTCTGTTGTTTGGTGTAGCCATACACCTGCTGCGCTGTGGAAAGGATGCCTATCCAGTGAGCTGATCTACCTGTCTCCTTGTCTTGAATATTTGTCCTATATTCACGAATTTTGCATATTCGTTATATTCGCATATTCACATATTCGCGTATTGGAGGAAGAAAACAGTGAGGGGGTAGAAAACTTTACTATTGGTTGCTAGGAATGTTGTTGACAACCTCTGACAAGTGTAGTTGCATCATTCTAATTGGCCCACAAGTTAAAAGAAGGAATATGCGAATATCCGCATATGCGAATATGAGCATATGCACATATGCAGAAAAAAAGTTAATATTCGTAATTTCAAATACATGTATACAGCAAATATATTTGCAATATTCGTGAATTCGCAAATTTGCAATATTCGCAATAAAAATTTGAAATGTGAATATTCGCGCCCAACACTACTCCTTTCTAAAGATGAAACGTGGGGTAATGATCACAATTAGTGACAGGATCGCTGTGACTATCGCTACGCAAATAATTGATCCATATAGTAGATGTATTATTCTGGTGGGTGCTATTGACAATATTGAATATACTATTGTAAATGTCAATGCCCCCAACACACACCTATGCTGATTCTTGAAGAGAGTTGCTCCTATCCGCAAGGGCATTTTGTTAATTTGCAGGGACTTCAACGCTGTTGTATCACCATCTTTAGACCACTCCTCCCAAGTGACGAGACGATCTTGTTATTTAGGTGACGTACTCTCTGACAACGACTTATTTGATATATGGAGTTCACAACACGCTTCTGAGCGTGACTACACTCATTGTTCAGCGAGATTTCATACTTACTCAAGGATAGACCTCATTCTAGTAGATAGACATCTCATAGAGAGTAGAGTCATCAAGTATTGGACAGACAACATGGTCGGATCACGCACCAGTTTTCATTACTATCACAGACGGTCTCCCGAAACATGCTGACTTCGTATGGAGAGCAAACACTAACCTAATTGCCCATTCGACATCGTTAGACAACACTCTGATGGTGTACTTCACACTTAATGTGACTCCTTACGTTAGCAGTACGACCATCTGGCTGGCACACAAGGCGGTGATCAGGGGCTAATTTATCCAGCTGGGTGCTACCTTGAAAAAGCATAGAGCCCTAGCATTTCAGGAATCACTTAATAAGATGGAGGCTATTCAGAAATCTCATTACTCTGCTGACACTGGTACTCACCTGTGAAATGAGCATTTACACATGATGAAATTGCTGACTTATGACTATAGGAAAAATCTTAAAAAAATCTAAACTGTCCTTCTATCTGCATGACAATAAAGCAGGATCATTGTTAGGTAAAAAAAAAATGTAAACCTGCTATTTATAAGGAACGTATTAACCCCTTAAGGGCCCAACCCAAATATAACCATTTTTTTAACATCTGACCACTGTCACTTCAAGCATTAAAAGTCTGGGATG
This sequence comes from Hyla sarda, assembly GCF_029499605.1. NCBI lineage: Eukaryota > Metazoa > Chordata > Amphibia > Anura > Hylidae > Hyla > Hyla sarda. Next base: position 492,875,662 of record NC_079189.1, on the reverse strand, counting down.
CTTTTACCTTTAATTCTGATTCCGAGATTGTTTTTTCTTGACATATTCTACTTTATGTTAGCGGTAAAATTTTGTCGATACTTGTATCATTTCTTGGTGAAAAATTCCAAAATTTGATGAAAAAATTGAAAATGTTGAATTTTTTTTAAATTTCAAGCTCTCTGCTTATAAGGGAAATTAATATTCCAAATAAATGATATATTGATTCACATATACAATATGTCTACGTTATGTTTGCATCATAAAGTTGACATGTTTTTACTTTTGAAAGACATCAGAGGGCTTCAAAGTTCAGCAGCAATTTTCCAATTTTTCACAAAATTTTCAAAATCGGATTTTTTCAGGGACCAGTTAAGTTTAGAAGTGGATTTGAGGGGCCTTCTTATTAGAAATACCCCATTAATGACACCATTATAAAAACTGCACCCCTCAAAGTATTCAAAATGACATTCAAAAGGTTTGTTAACCCTTTTGGTGTTTTACAGGAATAGCCGCAAGTTGAAGGAGAAAATTCAAAATCTTCATTTTTTACACTCGCATGTTCTTGTAAACCCAGTTTTTGCATTTTTACAAGGGGTAAAAAGAGAGAAATTTTCTTAAAATGTGTAACCCAATTTCTCTCGAGTAAGGAAATACCTTAAATGTGTATGTCAAGTGTTCGGCGGGCGCAGTAGAGGTCTCATAAGGGAAGGAGCGACAGTGGGATTTTGGAGAGCGAGTTTTTCTGAAATGGTTTTTGGGGGGCATGTCACATTTAGGAAGCCCCTATGGTACCAGAACAGCAAAAAAAACACATGGAATACCATTTTGGAAACTATACCCCTTGAGGAACGTAACAAGGAATAAAATGAGCCTTAATACCCCACAGGGGTTTTACGACGTTTGCATATGTAAAAAAAATAAAATAAAATGTTTTTTCACTAAAATGTGTGCTTTCCCCCAAATGTAACATTTTTGCAAGGGTTAATAGCAGAAAATACCCCCCAAAATTTGTAATCCCATCTCTTCTGAGTATGGAGGTACCCCATAAGTTGACCTGAAGTGCACTACGGGCAAACTACAATGCTCAGAAGAGAAGGAGTCATATTTGGCTTTTTGGGAGAGCAAATTTTGCTCAGGGAGCATGTCGCATTTAGGAACCCCCTACGGTGCCAGAACAGCAAAAAAAAAAAAAAACACATGGGATACCATTTTGGAAACTAGACCCCTTGAGGAACGTAACAAGGAATAAAGTGACTTTTGCATATGTAAAAAATATATATATTTTTTTCACTAAAATGTGTGTTTCCCCCCAAATTTCACATTTTTGCAAGGGTTAATAGCAGAAAATACCCCCCAATATTTGTAACCCCATCTCTTCTGAATATGGAGGTACCCCATAAGTGGACGTCAAACGCATTTACTGCCAGAAAAGCAAAAACAAATACAAAACATTTGTAAATACATTTCTTTGGAAAAAGGACATACCTCATATCTGGGCGTAAAACGGATCTCCGGGTGCACACTGGTCACGGAGGAACAGGAGGGCAGTCAGGGGCCTTGAGCTTCTGCCTATGGAGCCAGAACAGTGGGACCCCCCCCCCCTCAAGGGGCATTATATGGAGTACACTAATAACTAACAAGGGGTACAGTGGGACATTAAAGGATAAAACAGGTTATGTTCCCAGAATGATGACCCAGAGCATAGTCGAAACTAAAAAAATATGCCCACCCCAAACCCTATGCTCTGAATCATCATTCTGGGAATGTGATGTGTGTGGCCGTCCCTAACCTGTTGCCTCAAATGCGCACCCTGCTCAGGTGGAGAGAGAGTGCTGCATATTTGAGGCAACATAAAATGTCCCCGATGATAGTGACTCAGTGACCCATGACCCAGAGAAAAAAATACCCCAGAGGTCTTATCAGTTAGTTTTTTTTATGAGAGTTTTTTGGGCAATTTAGTGGTTTTATGGGATTAAAACTTGGAATGTACTCTTGACTTGGTACATTGGGGTCAAATTATGGAAAATTTAAAATGAAAAGGGAAAATTTAGTACTGCATGGAAGTGTGATACTCCCTGAAGCAGTTTTTAATGCAGAGACCCGGATGATCAGGGCCAGTGTCACATTGATAGGTGGTGTCCTTCCGAATCCCCCTCCTGTTACACACTCTGCATTTTTTCTGGGATCGTCCCTTCTTTCCAGTTTGGGGTACTTCACCTGGAAAGTGTTGGCCTGGGACGATCCTGGCAATTATAACTTCAGTTACTTGGGAAGTTCGTCCTGCTCTTTCCCGGTCAGAAAGGATCAGGACCTTTAGGACTTCTTCTTGGAACTGAAGGTATGTCCCTGTGTTGCCAGCGTTCTGGTACAGTACAAAAGAGTTGTACATGGCAATCTGTACCAAGTAGACCGCAACTTTCTTGTACCACACACGTGTTTTCCGCATGGCGTTATATGGCTTCAGGATTTGATCAGAAAGATCAACTCCCCCCATATACCGATTGTAGTCCAGAATACAATTGGGCTTGAGGACCGTTGTTGTGGTACCTCGCACAGGGACAGGTGACCTGCCGTTACCATGAATAGTGGTCAGCATAAGGACAGCCCTCTTATCCTTATACTTGACCAGCAACAGGTTTTCATGGGTAAGGGCACAGGACTCACCCTTGGTGCATAGGTGTCTGAAGAAAATTTAGAGGGAGGCCTCTCTGATTCCTCCGCACGGTCCCACAAGTGGACGTCGATCTGGCAGCAAGGGATGTGAAGAGAGGGATGCTGGTATAAAAGTTGTCCACGTACACGTGATAACCCTTATCCAGCAATGGGTACATAAGGTCCCAAACGATTTTCCCGCTAACACCCAGAGTGGGGGAACAATCTGGGGGTTCAATACGGGAATCTCGTCCCTCAAACACCCTAAACTTGAGAGTGTACCCGGAGGTACTCTCACAAAGTTTATATAGCTTCACGCCATATCGCGCCCGCTTCGAGGGAATATACTGGCGGAAGATGAGTCTCCCCTTAAAACTGATGAGAGACTCATCTACAGAGAGCTCCCTAAGCGGTACATAGGCCTACAAAAATTTGGCCCCAAAGTGATCGATGACCGGCCTCACTTTGTAAAGCCGGTCATAGGTGGGATCACTTCGGGGTGGAGATGCCGCATTATCTGCATATTGAAGGCATTTCCGAATGGCCTCAAACCGCTTCTGTGCCATGGCCATACTGTACAGTGGGGTCTGGTATAGGATGTCCCCGCTCCAGTACTGCCTGACACTTGGCTTTTTGACCAGGCCCATGTGCAGCATGAGGCACCAAAATGTCCTCATTTCTGCTGCACTGACGGCGTACCATTCATTGGACCTGGCCAAAAAAGAATCAGGGTGGTGGGCGATGAACTGCCTGGCGTACAGATTCATCTGCTCCACCATTAGATTGACCAGGCTGTCACTGAAAAAATAACTGAAAAAGTCAAATTCAGTGAACCCAGCCGTGTCAATCCGAATTCCAGAGTCGCCAACAAACTCTGGAATCCGTGGCTGATAACCCTCTGGGGGTCTCCAGACAGGTTCACCGGAAGGGAGCTCCGGTAAAATCGCCTGGGGGGTCGGACTCCTAGTACGAGCGGCATCACCACTAGCACTAGTACCAGCCACTGGGGCACTTTCATGGGGGGTGCGTGGACTCGCCTGGCAGCGCTCCACCGCCGTGCAGGGGGCTCATCATCAGTACTAGATGATGAGGAGGACGATGAAGAACACAGGAATGTTGGATCTTCATCGTCCTCACTGACAGATTTGGAGTCGGAGGCAAGAAAAGTGTATGTCTCCGCTGCCGAAAATGCCTGGCGAGCCATTGCCTTTTTCTACGGTGGCGGGGGGGGGGGGGGGGGGGTGGCGTTGGCGTGGGAGGAGGGGGTGTGTGTGGGGGGTGGCGGGGATGTATGTAGTTTGTGTGCTTGGTGTATACTATATATAACGGTGTGTGATTAGAAATCACACACCGTTATATGAACAAAAATAAAAAGCTGCGGCCCAAAGCTGCGGCCAAATGCAGCGCCCTGAACCCCTAATAGGACCCGGGTCAAGCTAAAAAATCTCAGGCAGACCCTTGGGGACCTATTAGGGGGTCAGGGGGGGGGATTTTTTTTTTTACTTTTATTTCACTGTTTTACACTACCTTTCCCTGGGGGGGTTTCTGTCCCTGCTCTATGGGGGATCGTCGGTCCTGAGGGGGCTCCAATCCTCACAGGGGGCACCTTCGAGCAGCTTTGCCCGCTGACTGAACTCAGCTAACGGGCAGAGCTGCAAGAAGATGCAGTTAACCCCTCCCCCACCGGCTGCTATTGGCTGAACCAATAGCAGCGCTCCTGGGGGGTGACGAAATCGCCACCTCTCCATAGATACAGTGGGTGATAGGGGGTGTATTGTACACCCCCGATCACCTTGTATCTTCTGGTCAGCGGGTCACACGTGACCCGTATGACCTGAATCGAGGCAGATCGTTAGTGTGAATTCACCAACGATCTGCCGCGATCGCCGACATGGGGGGCATTTGCGCGGGATGCCTGCTGAACGACATCAGCAGGCATCCTGGTCCGGTCCCCGCCCGGCGCGCGGCGGGGACCGAAATTACCACGGACGTATGGATACGCCCTGGGTCCTTTAGTACCAGGACGTCAAGGCGTATCCATACACCCTAGGTCCTTAAGTGGTTAAACATCCTGTAATGCATGCACCTCTAATGGCTCCCTGACACAGCAAACGCATTTAGAGACTCTTTACAATGAATCTCTTTACAACTTAAGGATGGACCAACCATGCCCACAACCTACTCAGGAGTCTATAGATTCGTTTCTCTCCTCTCTCAAACTCCCTAAACTTTCCCCTTCAGCTTTGGACCGCCTAAATAACCTCATAAGTGCCCAAGAGATCACTGATGCTGTCCAATCCCTACCTCCTAACAAAGCTGCCGGCCCTGACGGCCTCCCCAATGAGTATTACAAAAGTTTCCTCCCCACTTTATTGCCCCACTTATTACCAGTATTCAACGAAGCTATGACAAAAGGTTCCCTTCCCTCAGGCATGTTAGATGCCCTTATTATGACTATCCCTAAACGCGGTAAATCTACAGACCTGACATCTAATTACCGCCCCATATAACTCCTCAATGGGGATGCCAAGGTGTACGCCAAGATTTTGGCTTCACGTTTACACTCCTATCTACCAGCATTAGTGGGTAGGGATCATGTAGGTTTTACCTTGGGGGGACAAGCAACGGATAATACGAGAAGGGTGATCTCTATTCTGCAGCATTGCGAGAATGGACGAATACCTGCGGTATTTGTCACGCTAGACGCCGAAAATGTGTTCGACAGAGTGAACTGGCAATATGCATTCTCGGCTTTGAGGACTTTTTGCTTTGAGGGTTCCATTCTCACTGCTATCAAAGCATTGTACTCTAACCCAGTGGCTAGTGTATTCACTAATGGTGCCAGATCCTGCCGGTTCACTCTGCCGGATGGCACGCAACAGGGTTGTCCCTTCCTTCTTACTATAGAACCACTTGTACAAGCTATACGTCTCCACAATGACATGACAGGGGTGACTATTGGGATGACGTGATACTGACCTTGACAGACCCATCTCATTCCCCGACATCATTATTCCAGACAATATACTTATTTAGTACACTGTCTTACTATAAACTCAATGTCACTAAATCCCAAGCCCTTCCAGTAGGCATGCCCTCAGCATTACTAGATACTTTAATACCCAAGTTCCCTTTTGGACTGGCAGCATCGGAATATCTCATATTTGGGGATACAACTCACATATCCATCCTCCTTCCTTTTCAGGACCAGTTTCTTACCACTCCTTCCGATACTTGCCTCTTCCATTATCATTATGCAAAACATTTCCTCTCCTGGTTTGGCAGACTAGCGACCTTTAAAATCCTATTAATCCAGAAGCTCTTATATTTATTCTGTACTCTCCCAATTGCAATCCCCAAATCCTTCTTTGATTCCTATACTAGGATACTAGATGATTTTATCTGAGCACTGTAGTGACCACGGGTTCCCAGGAAAGTGATGAATCGTCATAGACTCTCGGGAGGGTTGGGCAGACCTGATATTGAGGGTTATTGTAAAGCGGCAATTTTAGATGAGATGAGGAATTAGTGGTCGGGAGAACCTGAAAAACTCTGGGTAGCATTGGAACAATCCTACAGTCCTGAATGCTCTCTAAAATCTAGAATGTTAGCCGCACTCTCCAATGTGGAGCTGGCTAAAACCTCTCTTTCTGCTATTGATGTCTCTGACAGATATGGAAGCGCAGCTTTAAGTCCTTCCCTAACCCTATTAAAAATCCCACCGGCTACATACCTATCGAGCATCTATCGCTATACATTACTGATTTGGACCTGTCGACATGGAAAACAGCTGGCATCTTCACTATTACAGATATATTAGACAACAATAGAGTAGTACATTTTCCAACGATTAGAGAACAGTTCCATATCTATCATAAGGACTTCCCTCTTGGGATTCCTGAACTCTTCCAGTAGCATAGCCAGAGGAATTTCTTTTTTCTATGACTTTTTAGAGGACAAATCCAATATGACCATTCTCCTGTACATGTTCAAGTGGGAAAAAGACCTGACACTTACTTTAACCCTAGAACAAAGGTATTCAGCCTTTCAACATATTCATAGCATATTTAAGTGTGCCAATCATCAAAAAGCTATGATTAAGACTATTCATAGGTTGTACTACACCCCGTACAAGCTTCACAAAATGGACCCATCATGCTCTGAGTACTGTTGGAGGGGATGTGTGGGACTAGGTACGTTACTGAATATGTTGTGGGAATGCCCAGTATTCCTGCCAATTTGGAGGGGTATAGAATTGGTGATCTCTAGAATATTGGGATTAGACATCTTACTATGTTCATCCAAGGCATTTCCATGGATGAATCTCGATGATTTCCCTCATTTAGCTAGGACCATTATTACTCATCTTTTCATGTCTACCAAGCTCTGTATAACTAGAAGGTGGAAAACCCCTTCAGCACCTGCCCTTTCGGAAGTTCTCACGTATGTTAACCTTACCTGTGAATACGAACGTACATTTGCGTTATCACGTTCTAGTGCAGAAAGAAGCCGGCTGCACCAGAGGACCGGAGGACCGAGAAACCGATAACAGTGCAATGAGGAAACATCAGAAGGTGAGTTAAAGTTTGTTTTGTTACTTTTTGCAGCCTGGGCACAGGGGATTATTGGGGATTATAAAGATATGTACCACAGTTCTCCTTTAACATGAATTTTAATTTTACAGCAGAAAAAAAAGGGATACTTTTTCCATAAAGTACGGTAAAGGTTAACATAGCCATTGATCGAACAAAGCCTTATTATAGTTCACAATATGTTGTTTGTTATATCTGTATTTCCAAGATCTCTTACATAACCTCATATTTAACTTGGTATTTTATGTCTGAACTTCCTTCTCAACTCTTAAACACTTGTCACATTGTTTTACCAAGCATGTGGTGTCGTAAGGTAGGAACCTGTTTCATTTCTGGAAAAAGTTGGAAGGTTTTATTTTCAATAGCCTATTAAAGCGAAAGCCTTTATCTGTATGCTTTCTTAACCCTGTAGGGCAATAAGGTCACAACAGGTTCATCTGATCCTTTTATCTTTAGCATTTGAAACCAAGTCTGATGTCATCACATCTGCTAAATTACAAGATTGAATTACACGATCACACTTTCCTGCGCCCTCACTCAGTGCACCTGGATTATAATAAAACTTGATAGCCCACAGATTTCAGGAATCCTGGAGGACTCGTATAACACTGTCAGGTATTCTATGCTTTACTGTCCATTGATTAATAATGATTATTCCTTCTTTAGAGCAGTGCACATTACGTGTTGAGGTTTAATGTCACACATGTGAATTTCTGTTTGTTTAACTTTAATTTCTCACTTGTGATCCTGCGCCTGTTTAGTTTACTTAATACTCTTCTGTAACATAGATGTTTTCACTTTTCTGCAGGTGTTAAAAAACAGTAATATTAAATGTATTTGTTACATTGGAAGTGTTCTAGTCGGTAGGATGATGTCCCATTAGAGGGGTCAACTTAGCATATGCAGATTGTACACATACCAATGACCAAATAGAAAATGCTTAATATTGTGACTTTCCAACTCATTGGTTCAGAAGTTTCCAGGATTTATTATTCTTCAGCCTTTAAGCCTATGATTCCAAGTTATAATACTGTCTATACTGCCCCTTTGTTGTATTCATACGTTGGACCCACACCCGGAGGTGTGCTGTAGTGTAAGCCTTTTTATTTTACTATTGTCTCTGACCTTTCCCAGTATTCCATGCAGCCTTAGACAATGACCCTCATTTACTAAGAGTGGAGTGTCGGTTTGTGTTTGACTTTTGCTTTTTCAACCTTTTTTTCTCTTGTTATTTACTAAACTGTCGCACATTTCCCGATCCTTTTCGCAGGGAAAAAAATCTGTTGAACGGTAATTTCTGTCATAGGGTTCATCTGTCGCATGGTAAAATCTGTCACAGGGTTAATACTGTTGCACATTAAAATCTGGCACATGCATAAATCTTTCGCAATGAAAATTCTGTCGCAGTGCAACAGATTTTTTAAATAAAAACCGGGAATAGAAAAGATTTTTTTTTTAAATATATGTATATAAATATATAACTACATGTACATAAATATAGAGATTAAGAAATGTAATAAAATATTATATATATATATATATATATATATATATATATATATGCATATTTTATACATATATGTATATACACACATATAGATAGATGTATTAAAATTTAAAAAAGCTCCATTGAGGAGCTGAAAAGTCGCTTTTTTTGTTGGACATAAAGGAATAAATTCACCGTTATTTTTTGCATCCTTGAGAGCTGCACCATTCTTTTTCTATTGCATGGACTTTGATCTGGTCGGGGAGCTGGCACCAGTAACTCATAATGAAGTAGTGCTGCATTGATTTTGAGAAACTATATATATACAGTACAGACCAAAAGTTTGGACACACCTCATTCAGAGTTTTCTTTATTTTCATGACTATGAAAATTGTAGATTCACACTGAAGGCATCAAAACTATGAATTAACACATGTGGAATTATATACATAACAAAAAAAGTGTGAAAATATGTCATATTCTAGGTTCTAGCCACCTTTTGGTCATCTGGCACAGCACCCCATCATTCTCCTTCTTGGTCAAATAGCCTGGAGGTGTGTTTGGGGTCATTGTCCTGTTGAAAAATAAATGATGGTACAACTAAATGCAAATCGGATGGAATAGCATGCCGCTGCAAGATGCTGTGGTAGCCATGCTGGTTCAGTATGCCTTCAATTTTGAATACATCCCCAACAGTGTCACCAGCAAAGAACCCCCCACACCATCACACCTCATCCTCCACACCAGCACACCTGTGAAGTGAAAACCATTTCAGGTGACTACCTCTTGAATCTCAACAAGACAATGCCAAGAGTGTGCAAAGCAGTAATCAAAGCAAAGCAAAAGGTGGCTACTTTGAAGAACCTAGAACATGACATATTTTCACACTTTTTTGTTATGTATATAATTCCACATGTGTTAATTCATAGTTTTGATGCCTTCAATATGAATCTACAATTTTCATAGTCACGGAAATAAAGAAAACTCTGAATGAGAAGGTGTGTCCAAACTTTTGGTCTGTACTGTATATATATATATATATATATATATATATATATATATATATATATATAGCAATCCAAGGGAAGCAGCACCCCAAAATATCGGTAATGTGGTGCACGCAGAACCGAACCCCGGTCAATGGTCCATATGTAAATATAAATTAATAGAAATCTGCAGCACACAAATTGATGAAAGTGCAAAAAAATGAAATTTATTCCATATCTTGGTGAAAGTTACAGCGACGTTTCAACCAGCTCTCCTGGTACACATATATATATATATATATATATATATATATATATATATATATATATATACATATATATATATATATATATATATATATATATATATATATGTATATATTTATATCATTTTTTTTAATGATTCACCATTATTACTTAAACAATAGGAAAAAAATTAACGTGTTGGAAGGACTCATAAAATGTGGAAATAAAGCTAAAACGTTGTTTAAAAAATAAAGTGTGCAAAAAAAAAGAAGAAAAACACACAGAATCGCTTGAAAAAGATGAGGCAGGTAAAGGAGCAGCAACCAGAGAATTTACTCCACTTTCTGAAACTTTATACATGCTTTAAAGTGTAGGGTTTTCTTCCCAGAAAATTCACATGATTTTCAAAGTGGTTTTCAGAAAAGACAAGTGATTTTGGATGAAATGTAGGGAACACGCCCCTTTTCCCGAAAAACCACGCCCATTTTGTAGGTTTTTTTTCACACTCAGAGTGATTCAGATTCTGTTGGGTTTTTCCTGTCGCACATTCTGTCACGTTCCTTGCAACAGAATTTAGGTGCAAAACCTGACAAAAAGAGTTGGAATCCTGTTAGTAAATATGTCATAAGTCACATCATCTCCGGAGGGCGTGGCTATGCTGTACTTCAGTAAATCCCTTTCAACCTGATATCCACCCACTGCAGCATAGCCATGCCCCCCTTCCCACCCTGGGAGACCAGATTGTCTCAGACCACATGAAATGCTGGGAAGGTTTAGAGACAACAAAAATGGTTTGAACAACAACACGTTTCGGGAGGTAGTGCTCTCTTTATCAAGTCTAAACTTGATAAAGAGATCACTAGCTCTCAAAACGCGTTGTCGTTCAAACCATTTTATCCAAAAAAACACGCTTTTATTTTAATCAGTGTCCGCAGTTATTCTGGGTCATCTATACGTCTGTGCGCCTTAAAAGACCCCTGTTTCTCCTCTTCTCTGTTCCTGGTTGTTCGGTGATCGGAAACACCTAAAGCAAAGAGTGAGACATTCAAGTTCCCAATTTTTCCTTAATTTTTGTGTGTGACAATTAAACCTTTTAGTATCCGTAAGCAAGACATTCACTTGATGTTAACATTGATTGAACCACTGGCATAGGTGTTACGCCGAGCGCTCCGGGTTCCCGCTCCTCCCCGGAGCGCTCGCTTCACCTCCTCCGCTGCAGCGCCCCGGTCACGTCCTCTGACCCGGGGCGCTGCGATCCTGCTGCTAGCCGGGATGCGATTCGCGATGCGGGTAGCGCCCGCTCGCGATGCGCACCCCGGCTCTCCTACCTGACTCGCTCCCCGTCTGTTCTGTCCCGGCGCGCGCGGCCCCGCTCCCTAGGGCGCGCGCGCGCCGGGTCTCTGCGATTTAAAGGGCCACTGCGCCGCTGATTGGCGCAGTGGTTCCAATTAGAGTTATCACCTGTGCACTCCCTATATTACCTCACTTCCCTTGCACTCCCTTGCCGGATCTTGTTGCCTTAGTGCCAGTGAAAGCGTTCCTTGTGTGTCCCTTGCCAGTGTTTCCAGACCTTCTGCCGTTGCCCCTGACTACGATCCTTGCTGCCTGCCCCGACCTTCTGCTACGTCCGACCTTGCTTCTGCCTACTCCCTTGTACCGCGCCTATCTTCAGCAGCCAGAGAGGTGAGCCGTTGCTAGTGGATACGACCTGGTCACTACCGCCGCAGCAAGACCATCCCGCTTTGCGGCGGGCTCTGGTGAAAACCAGTAGTGGCTTAGAACCGGTCCACTAGCACGGTCCACGCCAATCCCTCTCTGGCACAGAGGGTCCACTACCTGCCAGCCGGCATCGTGACAGTAGATCCGGCCATGGATCCCGCTGAAGTTCCTCTGCCAGTTGTCGCTGACCTCACCACGGTGGTCGCCCAGCAGTCACAACAGATTGCGCAACAAGGCCAACAGCTGTCTCAACTGACCGTTATGCTACAACAGTTGCTACCACAGCTTCAGCAGTCATCTCCTCCGCCAGCTCCTGCACCTCCTCCGCAGCGAGTGGCCGCTCCTGGGATACGCTTATCCTTGCCGGATAAGTTTGATGGGGACTCTAAGTTTTGCCGTGGCTTCCTTTCCCAATGTTCCCTGCATCTGGAGATGATGTCGGACCTGTTTCCCACTGAAAGGTCTAAGGTGGCTTTCGTAGTCAGTCTTCTGTCCGGAAAAGCCCTGTCATGGGCCACACCGCTCTGGGACCGCAATGACCCCGTCACTGCCTCAGTACACTCCTTCTTCTCGGAAATCCGAAGTGTCTTTGAGGAACCTGCCCGAGCCTCTTCTGCTGAGACTGCCCTGTTGAACCTGGTCCAGGGTAATTCTTCCGTTGGCGAGTATGCCGTACAATTCCGTACACTTGCTTCTGAATTGTCCTGGAATAATGAGGCCCTCTGCGCGACCTTCAAAAAAGGCCTATCCAGCAACATTAAAGATGTTCTGGCCGCACGAGAAATTCCTGCTAATCTACATGAACTTATTCACCTAGCCACTCGCATTGACATGCGTTTTTCTGAAAGGCGTCAGGAACTCCGCCAAGATATGGACTCTGTTCGCACGAGGCGTTTCGTCTCCTCGGCTCCTCTCTCCTCTGGTCCCCTGCAATCTGTTCCTGTGCCTCCCGCCGTGGAGGCTATGCAGGTCGACCGGTCTCGCCTGACACCTCAAGAGAGGACACGACGCCGTATGGAGAACCTCTGCCTGTACTGTGCTAGTACCGAACACTTCCTGAGGGATTGTCCTATCCGTCCTCCCCGCCTGGAAAGACGTACGCTGACTCCGCACAAAGGTGAGACAGTCCTTGATGTCTACTCTGCTTCTCCACGTCTTACTGTGCCTGTGCGGATGTCTGCTTCTGCCTTCTCCTTCGCTACAGTGGCCTTCTTGGACTCTGGTTCTGCAGGAAATTTTATTTTGGCCTCTCTCGTCAACAGGTTCAACATCCCAGTGACCAGTCTCGCCAGACCCCTCTACATCAATTGTGTAAATAATGAAAGATTGGACTGTACCATACGTTTCCGCACGGAGCCCCTTCTTATGAGCATCGGATCTCATCATGAGAGGATTGAACTTTTGGTCCTCCCCAATTGCACCTCGGAGATTCTCCTTGGACTTCCCTGGCTTCAACTTCATTCCCCAACCCTGGATTGGTCCACTGGGGAGATCAAGAGTTGGGGGTCCTCTTGTTCCAAGAACTGTCTAAAACCGGTTCCCAGTAACCCTTGCCGTAACTCTGTGGTTCCTCCAGTAACCGGTCTCCCCAAGGCCTATATGGACTTCGCGGATGTTTTCTGCAAAAAACAAGCTGAGACTCTACCTCCTCACAGGCCTTATGATTGCCCTATCGACCTCCTCCCGGGTACTACTCCACCCCGGGGCAGAATTTATCCTCTCTCTGCCCCAGAGACTCTTGCCATGTCCGAATACGTCCAGGAGAATCTAAAAAGGGGCTTTATCCGTAAATCCTCCTCTCCTGCCGGAGCCGGATTTTTCTTTGTCTCCAAAAAAGATGGCTCCCTACGTCCCTGCATTGACTACCGCGGTCTTAATAAAATCACGGTTAAGAACCGCTACCCCTTACCCCTCATCTCTGAACTCTTTGATCGCCTCCAAGGTGCCCACATCTTCACTAAATTGGACTTAAGAGGCGCCTATAACCTCATCCGCATCAGAGAGGGGGACGAGTGGAAAACGGCATTTAACACCAGAGATGGACACTTTGAGTATCTGGTCATGCCCTTTGGACTGTGCAATGCCCCTGCCGTCTTCCAAGACTTTGTCAATGAAATTTTTCGTGATCTATTATACTCCTGTGTTGTGGTATATCTGGACGATATCCTAATTTTTTCTGCCAATCTAGAGGAACACCGCCGGCATGTCCGTATGGTTCTTCAGAGACTTCGTGACAACCAACTCTATGCCAAAATTGAGAAATGTCTGTTTGAATGCCAATCTCTTCCTTTTCTAGGATATTTGGTCTCTGGCCAGGGACTACAGATGGATCCAGACAAACTCTCTGCCGTCTTAAATTGGCCACGCCCCTCCGGACTCCGTGCTATCCAACGCTTTTTGGGGTTCGCCAATTATTACAGGCAATTTATTCCACATTTTTCTACCATTGTGGCTCCTATCGTGGCTTTAACCAAGAAAAATGCTGATCCCAAGTCCTGGCCTCCTCAAGCAGAAGACTCCTTTAAACAACTCAAGTCTGCCTTTTCTTCGGCTCCCGTGCTCTCCAGACCTGACCCTTCCAAACCCTTCCTATTGGAGGTTGATGCCTCCTCAGTAGGAGCTGGAGCTGTTCTTCTACAAAAAAATCCTTCCGGGCATGCTGTCACTTGTGGTTTTTTCTCTAGGACCTTCTCTCCAGCGGAGAGGAACTACTCCATCGGGGATCGAGAACTTCTAGCCATTAAATTAGCACTTGAGGAATGGAGGCATCTGCTGGAGGGATCAAGATTTCCTGTTATTATCTACACCGACCACAAGAACCTCTCCTACCTCCAGTCGGCCCAACGGCTGAATCCTCGCCAGGCCCGGTGGTCTCTGTTCTTTGCCCGATTTAATTTTGAGATTCACTTTCGTCCTGCCGATAAGAACATTAGAGCCGATGCTCTCTCTCGTTCCTCGGATGCCTCAGAAGTTGATCTCCCTCCGCAACACATCATTCCACCTGACTGCCTGATCTCCACTTCTCCTGCCTCCATCAGACAGACTCCTCCAGGAAAGACCTTTGTTTCTCCACGCCAACGCCTCGGAATCCTCAAATGGGGTCACTCCTCCCATCTCGCAGGTCATGCGGGCATCAAGAAATCTGTGCAACTCATCTCCCGCTTCTATTGGTGGCCAACTCTGGAGACGGATGTTGGGGACTTTGTGCGAGCCTGCACTATCTGTGCCCGGGATAAGACTCCTCGCCAGAAGCCCGCTGGTTTTCTTCATCCTCTGCCTGTCCCCGAACAGCCTTGGTCTCTGATTGGTATGGATTTTATTACTGATTTACCCCCTTCCCGTGGCAACACCGTTATTTGGGTGGTCGTTGATCGATTCTCCAAAATGGCACATTTCATTCCTCTTCCTGGTCTTCCTTCTGCGCCTCAGTTGGCTAAACAATTTTTTGTACACATTTTTCGTCTTCACGGGTTGCCTACGCAGATTGTCTCGGATAGAGGGGTCCAATTCGTGTCTAAATTCTGGAGAGCTCTCTGTAAACAACTCAAGATTAAATTAAATTTTTCCTCTGCATATCATCCCCAGTCCAATGGACAAGTAGAAAGAATTAACCAGATCCTGGGTGATTATTTGCGACATTTTGTTTCCTCCCGCCAGGATGACTGGGCAGATCTCCTTCCATGGGCCGAATTCTCGTATAACTTCAGGGTCTCTGAATCTTCCTCCAAATCCCCATTTTTCGTGGTGTACGGCCGTCACCCTCTTCCCCCCCTCCCTACCCCCTTGCCCTCTGGTCTGCCCGCTGTGGATGAAATTTCTCGTGACCTTTCCATTATATGGAGAGAGACCCAAAATTCTCTCTTACAGGCTTCTTCACGCATGAAGAGGTTCGCGGATAAGAAAAGAAGAGCTCCCCCCGTTTTTTCCCCTGGAGACAAGGTATGGCTCTCCGCTAAATATGTCCGCTTCCGTGTCCCTAGCTACAAGTTGGGACCACGCTATCTTGGTCCTTTCAAAATTCTGTGTCAAATTAATCCTGTCTCTTATAAACTTCTTCTTCCTCCTTCTCTTCGTATCCCTAATGCCTTTCACGTCTCTCTTCTCAAACCACTCATCCTCAACCGTTTTTCTCCCAAATCTGTTCCTCCCACTCCTGTTTCCGGCTCCTCGGACGTCTTCTCGGTCAAGGAGATTTTGGCTGCCAAAAAGGTCAGAGGAAAAAATTTTTTTTTTAGTAGATTGGGAGGGTTGTGGTCCTGAAGAGAGATCCTGGGAACCTGAGGACAACATCCTTGACAAAAGTCTGCTCCTCAGGTTCTCAGGCTCCAAGAAGAGGGGGAGACCCAAGGGGGGGGGTACTGTTACGCCGAGCGCTCCGGGTTCCCGCTCCTCCCCGGAGCGCTCGCTTCACCTCCTCCGCTGCAGCGCCCCGGTCACGTCCTCTGACCCGGGGCGCTGCGATCCTGCTGCTAGCCGGGATGCGATTCGCGATGCGGGTAGCGCCCGCTCGCGATGCGCACCCCGGCTCTCCTACCTGACTCGCTCCCCGTCTGTTCTGTCCCGGCGCGCGCGGCCCCGCTCCCTAGGGCGCGCGCGCGCCGGGTCTCTGCGATTTAAAGGGCCACTGCGCCGCTGATTGGCGCAGTGGTTCCAATTAGAGTTATCACCTGTGCACTCCCTATATTACCTCACTTCCCTTGCACTCCCTTGCCGGATCTTGTTGCCTTAGTGCCAGTGAAAGCGTTCCTTGTGTGTCCCTTGCCAGTGTTTCCAGACCTTCTGCCGTTGCCCCTGACTACGATCCTTGCTGCCTGCCCCGACCTTCTGCTACGTCCGACCTTGCTTCTGCCTACTCCCTTGTACCGCGCCTATCTTCAGCAGCCAGAGAGGTGAGCCGTTGCTAGTGGATACGACCTGGTCACTACCGCCGCAGCAAGACCATCCCGCTTTGCGGCGGGCTCTGGTGAAAACCAGTAGTGGCTTAGAACCGGTCCACTAGCACGGTCCACGCCAATCCCTCTCTGGCACAGAGGGTCCACTACCTGCCAGCCGGCATCGTGACAATAGGTGATTGGCAGTGGCACATTACCCTTTTTCTTATTTACATGAAATGGAAAAACTTAAATCCTATTCACCTAAATATTCCTGCAGCTAGTGTTTGGATTTCTACACATCTAATTTAGATAATCGGGACAAGTGAAGAAAATTTGGCAACAAACAGAGCTCATGCATAGGGCAATGTCATATCAAGTACTACATGCAAGGAGATATTGTTCTCTCTAAATATAAATAAATGTACCAATTAGACATGGTACAATTTTTTTTAATTGATCCATACACATGAATTAAAGGCATACAAACATACAGTAAATAATAATGATTGTCACGATGCCGGCTGGCAGGTAGTGGATCCTCTGTGCCAGAGAGGGATTGGCGAGGACCGTGCTAGTGGACCGGTTCTAAGTCACTACTGGTTTTCACCAGAGCCCGCCGCAAAGCGGGATGGTCTTGCTGCGGCGGTAGTGACCAGGTCGTATCCACTAGCAACGGGTCACCTCTCTGACTGCTGATGATAGGCGAGGTACAAGGGAGTAGACAGAAGCAAGGTCGGACGTAGCAGAAGGTCGGGGGCAGGCGGCAAGGTTCGTAGTCAGGGTGGATAGCAGAAGTTCTGGTACACAGGCTTTAGACACACAATACGCTTTCACTAGGCACAAGGGCAACAAGATCCGGCAAGGGAGTGCATGGGAGGAGGTTAGATATAGTCAGGGACCAGGTGGAAGCCAATTAAGCAAATTGGGCCAGGCACCAATCATTGGTGCACTGGCCCTTTAAGTCTCAGGGAGCTGGCGCGCGCGCGCCCTAGAGAGCGGAGCCGCGCGCGCCAGCACATGACAGCAGGGGACGGGAACGGGTAAGTGACCTGGGATGCGATTCGCGAGCGGGCGCGTCCCGCTGTGCGAATCGCATCCCCAACGGCCATGACAGTGCAGCGCTCCCGGTCAGCGGGACTGACCGGGGAGCTGCAGGGAGAAAGACGCCGTGAGCGCTCCGGGGAGGAGCGGGGACCCGGAGCGCTAGGCGTAACAATGATTCAGAGGTTGCTTGGGGATGGGCCCTTACTATGACAGAGATAATACAAAATGCAGTGTACTTTCATTTATTTTAGACCTGATAAACATATTAGGACTAAAGTATATATATATATATATATATATATATATATATATATATATATATAAGTTATACACATTGGTGGACATTTATCAAAGCATTTAGTAGGTTTTCTTTGGTTAATATTGTCGCAAATAAACTCGAACTTGCGACTACTCTCTTTTTTCTGCGATTTTTGATTGTGCAGTGTCCTAAGCAAAAAAAAAAAATCTTGCTTACCAAAGCAAAAAGTGATTTATGACTTATGAAATTCGCAAAAAAAGTTGCATAACATGAAAAAACCTACTAAATTTACTCCAGCTCAGACATGAAGCAGAACAAGCCACTACCAAAGCAAAAAAAAGAAAAATTGCTTACATGAAAGAAATTTACCAACAGGCTGAAACCAGTTGATAATAAAGTCGCACATAAGCAAAAAAATTGTAAGAAAAAAATAACTAAAAAAAGTAATACAGAAGCAAACTTTGATAAATGTCCCCCATTGTGTTAATAATAACAAAATATAAAAGGGTCAAAAAATCTAGCTAAAATAATAATAATAATAATAATAATAATAATTATTATTATTATTATTATTATTATTATTGTTATTATTAATTTTAATCCCTTAAGGGTTTTTCCGTTTTTGCACTTTCGTTTTTTCCTCCTTACCTTTAAAAAATCATAATTCTTTCAATTTTGCACCTAAAAATCCATATGATGGCTTATTTTTTGCGCCACCAATTCTACTTTGTAATGACATCAATCATTTTACCCAAAAATCTATGGCAAAATGGAAAAATAAAATCATTGTGCGAAAAAATTGAAGAAAAAAATGCCATTTTGTCATTTTTGGGGGCTTCCGTTTCTATGCAGTACCTTTTTTTGTAAAAATTACACCTTCTTTTTATTCTGTATGTCCATCCAATTAAAATGATACTCTACTTATATAGGTTTGATTTTGTTGTACTTCTGGAAAAAATCATAACTACATGCAGGGAAATGTATAGGTGTCAAGATCCGGACTGGTATGCGGAGAGGACACTGGAAGTGGATCCTCTGTGTCAGTGAGGTGATGGCGTTGTCCGTACCAGGGGAATGGAATCTAAGAGGTTACTGGTTTTCACCAGAGCCCGCCGCAAAGCGGCATGGACTTGCAGCGGCAGGTAACCCCAAAGTCGTTCCACCCGATAGCGACTCAACCTCACAGACAGCTGAGACAGGCGCAGTACACAAGGACAAGGCAAGAGCAAGGTCGGACATAGCAGAAGGTCTGGGCAGGCAGCAATGGTTCGTAGTCAGGGGCAACGGCAAGGGTCTGGATACACAGGCTTGGGATACACAAAACGCTTTCTGAGGGCACTAGGGCAACAAGATCCGGCAAGGACAGGAAGGGGATGTGGGTTTTTATATGTTTAGAACTGATTGGGCCAGGCACCAATTAGTGGTGCACTGGCCCTTTAAATTTCATAGAGCCGACGCGCGCACCCTAGAGAACGAGGCCGCGTGCGCCGGAAGGGCAGTGAAGGAGGACGTGGTGGGTAAGAGACACGGGGCGCGATCTGAGAGCGGGCACGTCCCGCACCTCGGATCACGTCCCCTCCGGGAACATGGAAGCAGCGCTCGCGGTCAGCGGTGCCGACCGGAGCGTTGCATACAGAAGCACGCCGCGAGAGCTCCGGGGAAGCAGCGGGACCCGGAGCGCTCGGCGTGACAATAGGTTTAAAATTGTCATCTTCTGACCCCTATAACTTTTTAATTTCTCTGCATATGGGCAGGTATGAGGGCTAATTTTTTGCGCAGTGATCTCAAGTTTTTAGCGGTACCATTTTTTTAATTTATTTTTTCATTATATAAAGAGTGACCAAAAATACGCTATTTTGGACTTTGGAATTTTTTTGTACAAACGCCATTGACCGTGCGGTTTAATTAACAATATATTTTTATAACTCTGACATTTCCGCACATGGTGATATCACATATGTTTTTTTTTATTTACACAGTTTAATTTTTTTTATGGGAAAAAGGGGGTGGTTCAATCTTTTATTAGGGAAGGGGTTAAATGATCTTTATTAACTTTTTTTAACTTTTTTTTTTTTGCAATGTTATAGCCCATAAGGGGCTATAACTCTTTACATACTGTTCTTTTACATTGATCATTATTATCCCATAGGGTAACATTGATCAATGATTCTGCCGCTTGACTGCTCATGCCAGGATCTCAGGCACTGAGCAGTCATTCAGCGATCGGACACGCAGGAGGCAGATAGGGACCCTCCTTGTGTGTTCCAGCTGTTCGTGACACCGCCATTTCGCCGCAGCAGTCCCGAACTACCGACTGAGCTAGCAGGGAGCAGTTTAGTTTCACTTTAGACACGTCGATCAACTTTGAATGCCATGTCTAAAGAGTTAATAGTGTGTGGCACCGCGATCACTGCCGCGTGCTATTAGCCTCGGGTCTCGGCTGTTGTTAGAGGCTGGGAATACCCACTATGACGCAGGGCCCCGTGTTATAGAAATGGAGCTGACTCAGGGCATACAGGTATGCCCTGAGTCATTAAGTGGTTATTAAAAATAATAATAATACTTAAAAGTTAAACAAACTACATTATGCCACATATGGAATAACATGTGTGCCAAAAATTGTTGCTATTCAAAAAGTTATCATGAAAGTTACAGCTGTTTGAATGGATAACAAATTTTTTTTGATAAAAAGTTCTTTGAATGTGAAAAAGTATAAATAAACTTAACAAAATAATTGTTGAAGTGATAGAAGAAAGTTAAGATATTTCGTAGACGATTTTGTTATATCCATGTTGCACCCTTTCCACTTTACATCACTGTATAAATTCCGAATAAGGATGTGACATGACTGTAATAAAGCCCTGAGATTTTATCAAGAGATTGTCTTGCAGTGTTCATTGAGTAAATGTGGCTATGATCTCACAGGTCAGTAAGCACACATGCACCTGCTGCCTGGAGTTTTGCCAAAGCTTTGATGTCCTACCCATTAAAGTCGGGGGATTGCTAGTTTATACTTATGCTTGCTGGACTTAACAAACCTACTCCAAGTAGAAAATCCTTGATATTAGATATGGCTTAAGTGAAAGTCCTGGAAGATTTTAGTTTTTCATTTGTTAAAGCTAAGCAGCAAACAAAATGTCCCTGTTATGAACAAAATACAAGGCTTTCTTTAATATTTTTTCATTGTAAATAAACTGTGCAAATATATTTTCTATATTCCTATTATATTTTTATGAGGATGATAACAAATATTATTACTAGCTCTTCTGCATATGTCTATGTTAACTGGTTCTTTTAGTGTTCATGTATTCTTTATGTTTGTAAAAAATTAACACAATTCTCTGTTTTTATGAGTTGGGTAATGTTTTATGTTTTTAGTGGAAGGGGAACCTTTTATCACTGTTAAGGTTTATTTCCTATTCCATTTTTGTTCATTGAAAAATATTGCCAATACATTTAGATGGTTTTATTCATATTTCTGTTTTCTATGCACACTTTTTTATGCAGATGGTTCTCTGTTCAGTACACAGCATGTCCAAAAAGGTTTAAAGGGGTATTCTGGCCAAAGACATCTGATTGTGGGAGGCCCACTGCTGAGACCCCCCACAATCTCCGTACAGCACCCTCATTGTATGCAGGGCAGCTGCTCCAGTCTCAGAAACCTCTGTGTTTCTGGGACTGGAGATGTGACATCAAGCCACACCCCCTCGTGATGCCACACCATTCCCCTTCCATTCCTGTCTATAGGAGGGAGCATGACGGCCATCACGCACCCTCCCATAGACATGAATGGAGGGGGAGTGGAGTGGTGTCATGTCTCTAGTCCCGGAAACACAGAGGTTTTCGAGACTGAAGCAGCACCCCCACATAGAATGCGGGTGCTGCACGGATATTGCGGTGGTCCCAGTGGCGGGCCTCCCGTGATCAGACATATTATCCCCTATCCTTTGAATAGGGGATAAGATGTCTTTGGCCGGATTACCCCTTTAAATTGGTACCATTTTAGTCAATTAATTGAATTCGAAAAAAAACATGTTATATTCTTGCAGAGTTCACATGTCTGTATTTGTTAAATTTTTCACACCCATATTTCAGCAATATCATTAAAACAGCAAAATAAATAATAGTAAGAGCAAGTGGCACCGATACCTTAATCTGCAGATCTTTGAGATGGACAAAATGGCACCTGTACAGGTAACCAGATAACAATCCAGCAGCGGCAGTGCTAGGACAAAACAATGGAAGAGAAGAAGCACATGTGCAGGGGGCCTCCAGCTGCTCCAAAAGTCCAATTAGAAAATTAAAACTTCACTTTTAATCCAACATCTTAAAAACAGAGGATATCCATAATGTAGAAGATATAAAAGATGAACACCGACGCGTTTCGAGCCTGTATCGGCACACGTGCTTCTTCTCTTCCATTCTCTTCTCTTCCATTCGCCTGGCCTGCCTTGCTCTCCTGCCACTACAGAACTCCTGTATCCAATACCGCATGGTGGTGAGCTGAATTCCTCCTATTTCTTTGTTTATTTGTAGGACAAAACAAACGGCAATCACCAATATGAATACAGAAGAGTACAAAGGTGTCCTGCACTCACCGCTTCAATATGGCTTCCATCTCGAGCTGTTAATCCGGCACGGTTCCCAGGATGGCGTGGGGCGCTCAGAAAACAGCAACAATTGTTATTTTTTTTTAACAAAAAGGAACCCTGATCAAATACTGATAAATGGACAAATAGACAAACACAAAGACAGATATTACAGGAACCTGAATAACTATAGGAAGAGGACCCAACAATATGGCACAAAAATGCTACTGACTGCAGATGGCAAACAGTCCAGGGAAATGTCACTTGAAGGGGGCAGAATCTCTAGATGAGCCTTCTTGTGCACTAGCCAATCACAGTTGGGCAGGATTGAGTAGTCCCACAAGTTACCCTGGTGTTTCATGAGATGGTCGAGCTCCTTGGAGGTCTGCACTATTGATGAAAGGGAAGATTCCCTTGGACAATTTCTAATGTAGATGTCAGTCGTGTTGGATGTTGGGGTGCCCTGGTGTTAGGACATGATGCCAGACACAGCAGTCTCAGTTTTCTAAAGTCAAATACAGTCTCACAAAGTCTTTGACAGAAAAACAACTTTGCAGAGAAAACAAGAGCAGGGGAGCACCCATGGAGTAACAATACTGTAGTGACAGATGGGGTCCCTCTCTTTCTTGCTTTGCTTAAGCTGTAATCAGTCCACTGTCTACCCTTAAAGGGTTTCACACCTGTTCGCTTCAGGCAGGGTTCTGATACATATGATACACACTCTTTCCTTCCTCTAGAATGCCCAATCTGTAGGGTGCAGGCAACCTGAGGTGTAGATCCATTAGCCCTGTAGATAACCTGCCTCTTGTTCTTACTGTGGCTGCACTTGAATGAAGCAGTGATCATGTGTCCTGATGATCAATCTAATGTTCATGGGACCATGTACAATGCTTGGTTGTTTCCATAAATTCTGTAGATACCTGACCATTGATTAATTTAAGCTTTACCTTTGATTACCTCCTCATGTAATTACCTTACTACTGGGGAAACAAACTGTAACAAACCCCCTCCTCATGAAATCACCTCACTACTGGGGTGATAAACTGTAATAAACCCCCTCCTCACGAAATCACCTTACTACTGAGGTGACACACTGTAACAAACCCCCTCCTCATGAAATCCCCTTAATACTGAGGTGACACAGTGTAACAAGCCCCATCTACATGTAATTACCTTACAATTGGGGTGACACACTGTAACAAACCTCCTCCTCATGTATTCCACTTACTACTGAGGTAACACACTGTAACAAAACCCATCTGTAATGTCCAATTTTGTATATTTCTGTTTAGGTGTGTATTTACAGACTAGGATGTTCTGAGCAGTTTGTTATTCTCCCTGGATAGGGAATAGTTAATGCTCTGAGCCAATGAGAACTCGGGTGGGGCTATTTAAACCAGAGCTTTCATATAGTCTGGGCTGGTTATTTGTGCATTACTCTGACAATGTCTGTTTTGGCATGCACCTTGTATTTATCTGTTAATATCTGAGTTTTAACCATGGTTTAATAATCCTGTTTATGATAGCTTTTAGTCTGCTTGGTTTAATGTACATATGTCGTTTTTTAGGATTGTATGTCCGTTCTGCTTAGTCTGTGTTCACACTGTTTTAGTCTTGTTTGTTACCTGTGCTCTGAATGTTATAATTCCTGTTTGGTATCCTGGAGTCAATTCTGACTTGTTCGGTTTTCAGTCTAGTGTTCTATGTATTATATTTCTGTTTCCTACTAGGTCAGCATCCTGATTACACGGTAGAGTGTGCCCGCTGGCTAGTAGTCTATTTGGCTTTATTATGCTGTCTACTTCTACTTCTTTGTGAAGTGGGGTGACCAGTTTGTTTCTGTTCTGTGTCCCAGTGTAAACAGTGTTCTATGGTTCCGATCAGTTTGGTGTTTAGCATTCAGTTCTTCTGTTCATGCCCTGCTTCTCTTGGATTCTGCTATATACTTGTTGCATACCTAGTCTTGTTTATCTGGTTTCCTGTTTATGAACTGTTTGTTAGTACTCTGCATCCGGCCCCTGTTTGTTACTTTATATTCTGTCTGGTATATCTGGTTGTCTGATAGTTGTCCTGTTATGGTCCTGGCCTGTTATCGACTATGTATGTTATTTGTTTTTTTACGCCCATTGCACTTTAGCTCAGGTAGGAATCGGCTCCAAATTGTCTATCCACCATTCAGGGTGGATGGGCAAGTAGGCAAGGAGAGTTTTTCTAGGGCTCACTCTCCCTGTCCACCCCCGTTCATGACACTGTCCTCATGCAATTACCTTACTACTGGGATGAAACACTGTAACAATCCCTCTCCTCATGTAATTATCTTACTTCTGGGATGACACTGAGGTGCAGATTTCTTTGCACAGAACAGGATAGTAGTGGCTGTGCAGGAATCATCTGACCTCCCCTTCAGCTCAGTCCCACCTCCTCCACAGCATCACCAAAGGTCTTTTAGAAATCATCTTTCCTATCCTGCATGGTGAAGCTCCGCCCCCCAACATGTAACTCACATGATGTGACATCAAAGGTCCTTCATCTTCAGCATCTAGTCGGCCCAGCTAGGGAAGGAGGGGAGGGAGGAGTAAGCATTATTCTAGGGTCGGTCCTGCAGGACTGAGCCCTGGATAATCGTGCCATGGAGGGGTGTGCAGCAGTGGTGCTGCCCTCCTCTATCCGGCCATAAGGAGCGCAGCACTATCGCATCACATACACAGTAATAATTATGGCAACATAAAAAAAAAAGTTGTAAAAAGCTTTTTAAAGTATAAATGTGCCACTCTCCATTAAAAATTAAATCACCCCCTTTTATATTTTACAAATAAAAAGTAAAAACTAAGTACATTAACATATTTGGTATCACTGCATGTGAACTATTACAATATAATGTTAATTATCCCATACAGTAAAAGCATAAAAAATACCAATGTACAAAATTGATGATCTTTGATCACATCATATCCCATAAAAAATGTATAAAAAGTGATCAAAAATTCACATACAAAAGTGGTACTGATAAAAACTAAAATGAGCTCTCATACAGCTCCATATACCAAAAAATAAGAAAATATAAGAGTTCAGAATAGGTGTTACGCCGAGCGCTCCGGGTGCCCACTCCTCCCCGGAGCGCTCGCAGCGTACTCCTGTTCGCAGCACCACGGTCAGACCCGCTGACCGGGAGCACTGCGATAATGTCCCTAGCCGGGATGCGATTCACGATGCGGGACGCGCTCGCTCGCGGTTCGTATCCCGCCCCGCTTACCAGACTCGCTCCTCGTCTGTTCTGTCCCGGCGCACGCGGCCCCGGTCCCTAGGGCGAGCGCGCGCCGGCTCTATGCGATTTAAAGGGCCAGTGCGCCACTGATTGGCGCCTGGTTCTAATTAGTGTGTTCACCTGTGCACTTCCCTATATAACCTCACTTCCCCTTTCCTTCCTTGCCGGATCTTGTTGCCATTGTGCCAGTGAAAGCGTTCCTTGTGTATCCCAAGCCAGTGTTCCAGACCTCTTGCCGTTGCCCCTGACTACGATCCTTGCTGCCTGCCCTGACCTTCTGCTTCGTCCGACCTTGCTCTTGCCTAATCCCTTGTACCGTGCCTATCTCAGCAGTCAGAGAGCCGGTCGTGCCGGTGGATACGACCTGGTTGCTACCGCCGCTGCAAGACCATCCCGCTTTGCGGCGGGCTCTGGTGAATACCAGTAGCAACTTAGAACCGGTCCGCCGGCACGGTCCACGCCAATCCCTCTCTGACACAGAGGATCCACCTCCGGCCTGCCGAATCCTGACAATAGGGCAGTATTAAGCATACTCATTTTCTTACAAAAAAAATTAAGAAGTACAGCAACAGATAAACATGTAAAGAGGAGTATTGTTTCAATCCTATTGACACAAAATAAAATGGAAAATTACAGTTTTACCATAAAGTGCACTGCGTATAACTGAAAAATGCGAAATAAGCAAAATTACTTTTTCTTTTCAATTTACCCCCACAAATAATATTTTGTTTATTGTGTCATACAATTTATGGTAAAATGAAATGTGTCATTACAAAGAACATTTGTTCCAGCCCTCATATTAAGGATGAAAAAAAGAATAGAGTTGTGCCTCTTAAAAGGCAAAGAGGAAGAAGGAAAACACAAAAATTAAAGGCTGTGTACTCAAAGCCAAAATGGCCTGTGTTGCATGAACCATAAGTTACATTCTATAATTTCCTAAATAGCAGCTTTGGATAGATGTGTGTGCAGCAAAGTTGTGTGGGTTTGTATGTGCAGCAGAGCTGTATGTGTATGTAGCAAAGCTGTGTGTGAAGCATTGCTTTGTGTAGGTGAGTGCAGCAGAGTTTTGTGTGTGTGGGCATATACTTGTGTTTTATAAACTATGCTTGTAGCAGTTCTGTGTGTTCTGCAGTGTATAAAGCTAGGTTCACATTTGAATCTGAAGTTCTGTTAGGAGCCTTCATTGTAGACTCCAACATAAGTTCAGGACAAAATAGTGTAGCATGTAGCATTAGGGTGCGTTCACACGCTCTTTGTTTTTGCGGGTTTTCCGCAGTGTATTTGAAAGGGGCGGGCTCTTCTCGGCTGTCCATAGCAAATTGTTAAAGTATAACTCCGGGATGTACAACTTATCGTCTAGCCTAAGGATAGGGGATAAGTGTTAGATCGCAGGGGGTCTGACTGCTGGGCCCCACGCGATCTCCTGAATGGAGCCCTGGCTCCCTGCATAAAACGAGCATTTTCGCTTACAGCACAAAGCTGCAGCTGACACATCCCCTCCATGCAGTTCTATGGCAGAGTCGGAGATTGCCGAAAGCAGTGTAATGCCCGTTCCATGCAGGGAGCCGGGGCTCCAGTGGATGGGAGATTGCGGGGGGCCCCAGTGGATGGACCCCTCGCGATCTAACACTTATCCCCTATCCTTATGATAGGGGATAAGTTGTACATACAGCAAACAAGCATTACAATACACTACAGAGTAAATTGGGGAATCATATGACAGGATAAACATTATTATTCTAAGGTTAATAGCAGGTTTGACTATCTGAACTGAAAGCATCATAAGGATCTATGATGCTGTTTAGGTCATAACTCATAAGTCCTTTGGTCAGACTGGGACCTTAGGCTGGTATAAGGCAGCAGAAATGCTTTCATGCTATACATGTGGAAAACTGGACAGCTAAATTTAATAGGGCAAATACTTGCACCATTATAGCTAGTTTCAGTGGTCAGAAGGTGTTAATACAGTAGGTTTAACATGATTTGATAATTATACCCCCTCTTCAGCCCTGGACCACCAAAGATAGGGACATTGGGGGACATGTATCATTATTTGTGTATGGTAGAAGCATTTTACCCCTTTTCCCGAATTCTAAATTATGTGTAGAAGCGCTAAATTTATCAATCAAGTGCAATGAGCTTCATAAATTGCGGGTAAATATAGTAATCTCCTAAATCCACTCTTTGAAAAATAGAATCAATGATTTAGAGCATCTTGTTACGTTAAGTCCAAGATGGCTTATACTTGCGCCAAAAAAACAGCTCTTGCGGCAAAATTTTTGGTGTAAAAAAAAAGTACGCAGTTAATAAATCCATGTGTACTATAGATGTCACTCCAAGGTACCCTGATTCAGCCACATCTGGAGGACATGCTCTACCAAAACGTGCGCAAAAAAATTGCGCAAAAAAAGGGCTTGCGCCAAATTTTGCGCAAAAAAATACACACAAAACAAGGGTAAAATCTTTGATACATGGCCCCCATTGACCCTTCCACTTCCTTTGATCACCATGGTAGGTTTAATTCTTTATCTAGTTGTCTAAACCAGGAGTTCATTCTTTAGACCAAAAATGCAGTACTTTATTGGTCTGTCAAGTTATTTGCAATTTATTTATGAGCCATCAGTGAGAAGAACCTATATATGTGACCTATGACAACATTCCCATCTCCCAAGGATCATGTTATTTTATGGACCTGAACAGTAATAGCAGACAAAGCAAATGGATAAGGGTCTGGAAAGAAGCAAAGTATGTTTTCTAATCTCAGACCACTTTAACATAACTGTCATATAAAGCATGTAAAATAGAGAAGATCAGACCATGGGGTAAAGTTATCAAAACCTGTGTAGAGGAAAAGTTGTCCAGTTGCCCATAGCAACCAATCAGATCACTTCTTCCATTTTTCATAGGCCTTCCTAAAAATGTAAGAAGCAAGCTGATTGGTTGCTATGGGCAACTGGGCAAATTTACCTCTGCACAGGTTTTGATAAATCTCCCCACCATATTTTTTATGCAGTTTATGAAAAACACAATGGGGGACATTTCTCAATGTATTTAGAGCCTTTTTCTATTTTGGCGTAAAAAAGTCGTACAAAAATTAGGACATGCACCTAAGCACTTTTTTGTGCAACTTTTGTGAGTAAGCAAAAAGTTACAAACAGCTGAGACTTTTTTGTTTTGCTTATTTGCTCCAAATTTATCAACCCCCTATTATAGTATGATAAATATGTAGTACATAATCAAAACTAAAACAAAAAAAATGATTTCAGAACTTGCTTACCAAAGCAAGCAATGATAATTGTCCCCCAATATGAATATAATTATAACTACATTATTTAGTCCAATATATTTTCTTTATCTTTTATTCTTTTTTCACCATTACTATGCTGAGTGACCTCTTCAGTCCATACAAAAATAATGGGATTCCATTTTCTCTGAATACCTAAAGAAAACGGCACGGTGCTCTGTCCCCTTCAAAGCCCCGTCACCACGCACAGAGCCAATTTCCTCTGCAGTGATGACGGCGGGGTGGCACGCCAGAGATCAAAGGGGTCCCCAGCGGCGGGACCCCCGTGATCAGACATTTTATTTTTCATTATGCAAATGAGTCTTCTGGTACACTCGGGCATGACTATAACCCTAGAGGCAGAGCTATGCCCACCTGGACCCACTCATCTCTTTTCACTCTTCTAGATCAGTCATGGCTGTAGTAGTAGTTGAGGTTGGTCCTAGTGGGCATTATGGTGCTTCTAGAGATACAGTCTTCTAGAGAAAAAGTGTTTTTTTTTTTGTTTTTTTTTACAGAAAAAATTTCCTGGACTATGAAGCAGCACATCAAGATACTAGAGGTAATGTTCATTACAAAATTACATCCTCTATTCAGCAATACCAGTGTTTCAGGTTTGCCAAAACTGGTGGTACACTCTCTTATAATCTGTATGCAATATTACACACAATTATGATTATTTTCTATTGTTTGTATTATTTATTTCTAAGGGCAGGTTCACACGGTGCACATTCGCAGTGTATTCCATGCTACGCATGCGATGAGGGACTAAAAGCGAGCTCCTGGCTGCGACAAGGTAGCTTTGTGTGTCCTCTCATAGTGGCGGATTTCCCGCTGTAGAAATCTGCCACTACGAGGGGACACAGAGCCACTTTTCCATGAAATGCGCTGCGGATATGACCCATGTCACTCCGCCATAAAGGATAAAAACTTGTGCATTCAAAAAGAATTTCTTCCAGCATAAGCAAAATTGAAACAGAGGGAAGCTTTATGTGCAGCAAAATGTGCATCTAAATGACATAAGCAATCTTTTTAGGAAATCAAAGACAGTTTACATGAGTATTTCAGAGCAAATTGTTATGTCTGGATTATGATCAACTCGACCATGGGAATTATTGACTTAAATTTACAATTTAACATATTCTTATGATGCTGGGAGGTCAGTAAATATCTCCCTTATAGGACCTCAGCGTATTGTACACACTTTCCGTTGCTGCAGGCTGTTTCAGCATTCTGTTTTACTACAGACATTGTGGCCAGCATTTTTTCCCCGGCATTTTGATCACCTCTCTCCCTTCTAAATAGAGTATCCTGGGTGTTCGTGCCATGAAGCAAGGATTATTATACTATTATTTAGCTCCTTACTACACTGTTCACCTCTTTAGGGTGATTGTTAAGATCACTGTCTCGATGATCTTATTTTTTGTAATGTATACACTTAGTACTATCCACTCTATACTTTACCACATGTGAAATAACTATCCAGATGGTTTATGTTCTATTCATTATACAATTTTACATGACCCTTTGCTATTCTATTCAATATTGCTAATGTAGATTGGCGATGTTTCACCAGTGGCTCATGTATATTAGTTATTTTCGTTATCTTGCAACTACTTGGTATTTTCATTCCTTCTCCCCTTTATTTGTTTAACCTCCATTTTTGTCTAAAATAGAGTCACTACTGCTATATTTGTCATTGCTAGTATGTACTTCATACTTAGTTATCTGTAGTGTTGCTTGCGAATATTCGCAATGCAAATTTTATTCGCGAATATCGCATATTCGTGAATTTGCGAATATTTGCAAATATAGCACTATATATTCGTAATTACGAATATTAGTTTTTTTTTTTTTTTTTTTTTCACAGTTCACATCACAGTGATCATCCCTCTCTGCTTCCAGCTTGTGTGGTGTAAAGAAGGCTCTAATACTACTGTGTGAGACTGGCGTGCAAATTTTCGCATATACAAATTTCCGCTTCTGTAAATTTTTGTATATGCTAATTTTCGCATATGTTACTTTTCGCATATGCGAAAATAAAACGAGAATATTACGAATATGCAAATTTAGCAAATATATGACGAATATTCGTCCATATATTCGCAAATTCGAATATGGCCTATGCCGCTCAACACTAGTTATCTGTACGTAGGATTTATACTTTCCAGCCTAAATCACCTATGTGTATTGGAGGACCTGTTTGCAGAGTGCTTGCTGGTTAGCAGAGCCCTTTGTCATGGGGACAACCGCATAGCTCCGTAACATGAGGAGAGAGGAGTTTAAGCCCCAGTGACATTGTGCATGGCACAGAGGATATTATCTCAGAAGCCATGCTCTCAGTACCAAGCGGCAAGTAGCCAGAGCATATGGCTCCCTGCCACTGCAGGTGCACTCGCGTATGAGTTAGAGACTGGACTTCGGGGTGGTGAGTAGCCAGAATGCGGCATCTTTCATCTACAGGTTACATACCATCCTGAGATTCACCCCTGATGGGGATTTCTTTGTTTTTACAGGTAGCCCCAAGGAGAGGACCCCCCTATTCAACGTACTACTGGCCCCCACATGGTGGGGCTTTAAGAGCAAATTTTATAAGTGTGCCTTTCTTTACAGGAACTGTATAACTGGGGGTTCTTGATTACAATTGTGCCCTGTGTTACTAGGAACTCTGAGTTCCAGGGTACATATTGATAAATCCATATTCCCCCTGATGACGCCACAGATTGTGGCAGAAACATGTTGGGGTTAAGGAAGTACGTGTATCTTTAATATTTCACACACTGTTCAGCTTTTATCTATTTTTGATTAAAAGTTTGAATGCACATTTCCCTTCTTAGGATTTTTTTTTTTTTTTTGTGCTACTGGGAAAGACTCATTGTGGTTACTCTTGTGTTCCAAGGAGTCAAATCCAAGTAAAAGAAAAAAGACTGAACCAGCCGAAATGGGTGAATATCAGGTTTATATTAGGGTTGAGAACACTGAACCTGTAAAAGCTGGGTCAGGTCAGAAGTTTTGGAAATATTTGTTTCATCCAAAAGGCGAACATTACCTGATTCACTTTGGCCTAAGCTGGTAACACAATGCCAACACCGATTAAAATTGTCCTATTTTGACCAGCTATAACTTTCAAATTGTATGAGGGCAAATTTTTTTTAATTTGCTGTGATCTGTAGGTTTTTTTTTTTTTGTACCACTTTTGCACATTTTTTGTTGCTTTTTTTATAAAAAAAAAAAAAATTGAAATGTGATGTGACCAAAAAAGAAGAAATTTCGGATTTTTCTCTTTTTATACATTTACGTTGTTCTGTGTACAGGATAATTAACATTATATTTTGATCGATTGGATATTTACGCATGCGCTGATACAAAATATGTTTATTAATTATGCTTTTTTATTCTTGTTTTTGTTAAATGGGAAAAATGAGGGGCTAATTTCTTTTTTTTTTCTTTTTTTTACCATTTATTTTCCATTTTTTGTCTCCATAGGGGACCTCCAGCTGCCATCTTGGCTCATCGGATCTCCGCAGTCGTGCCATCGGAGCAGCCACATTGCCGCAGATGCTAAGATCAATATTGATCAAGGCATCTGAAGGGTTTAATGTTGGCATCAGCATGATCGCTGATGTCCGCCATTACCGGTGGGTCCCCAAGCTGCTGATAGCAGCTGGGACCTGCCAAGTAGTGGCACTATATATAGCACTATATATTTGCAATTACGAATATTCTTTTTTTTTATCACAGTACACATCACAGTGATCATCCCTCTCTGCTTCCAGCTTGTGTGGTGTAAAGAAGGCTCTAATACTACTGTGTGAGACTGGCGTACGAATTTTCTCATATGCAAATTTTCGCTTATGCACATTTTCGCATATGCTAATTTTCGCATATGCTAATTTTCATTTATGCTAATTTTTGCATATGCCAATTTTCGCATATGCAAAAATATAACGAGAATATTACGAATATGCAAATTTAGCGAATATATGATGAATATTCGTCCATAAATTTGCGAAATATCGTGAATTCGTATATGGCCTATGCCACTCAACACTACTGCCAAGCATGAAGGGAGCACATATCTTGTGCTTCCTTCATGTATAGGACGTAAACAGACATTCTAGTGTGTGAAGTAACAGGGCATCAGGACATACATTTACTTTTGATGTCCTTAAAGGGTTAAGACAGTGTTGCCCATAGCAACCAACCAGAGCTCAGAATTTATATATGTTTACAGCTCTAATTGGTTGCTAAAGGCAACAAACACATTTTTATTATTAGATTTAATTATCACCCCAATTGTTGACAAATATTAGTGTAAATGTTTAAAATATAGAAATATTGAAATAAATAATGTTTATCATTCTTAATAATGTCTTCCAGCACTTTATCATGTTTGCTTCTTTGTAATATTATTAGTAATAAAATGTATGCACCCTCTTCGATAGTCTTGTGTTGTTCTGTAATAGGCAGATACAGGAAAATACAACATCATTTCCATACAGGAAAAAACAATACATTTTGCATGAAATGTTTCCAGAATGTATTTGCTGGGGGTCTATTATCAGGAAGTGACAGATTTTTTTAAGCCAAATTTGATTCATAGTAAATTTTCTTCAAAACGAGAATGTGGTGTTTTCTGGCCTGCAACTCTTTCTTCAGAAAATAAACAGCTTTCCTGTCTGTAAAATGTTTCTGCACTGTTAATAACATTGGCATTAGTTCCAATTCTACTGGCCAAGCACTTTATTAATGGACAGTTGGCAACCCTGTGTGAGGCAGAAAACCAGAAGGCCATGTGACCTGAATATAATCACCAGTCAATGATTTTTCCTCCTCTTTCCAGAAAAAAAAAAAAAAAAATAATGCTATAGAATACAGCCCCACTATTGTATTTTTGTACATACATTATATAATATTATGTAATATATAATATATAGAATATAATGTATTCATACAGTATGTATACACAGTTAGTACAGAGAATAGCTACTAACCAGCTACATAGAGTTTGTGTTATCAAAACAAGTTATGAACAAACTCCCCGTATTTATCAAAGGCTCATGCAATAGGCCCCACTTAAGAACAGTTATGCTGTTTGTGTCAAAAAAGAAAAGGAAAATGCATCTCGCTCTAGAAAGGGTGTAACTTACAGAGAAAGGGGTGTGGTATGGTAAAAAGGGTGTGGCTTAAAATGCAATGCCATGTGTTAAAATAACACACCAAAGTTTTGGTATGTTACCTTTGCAGGAAGTAGTACAGTGCAGTATTATACTCAGCGCTGGTGAAAGGATTTTTGCCACCCTAGGCAAAAGATAATTTTGCCGCCCCTGACTCCGCCCACTGGCTCGCCCTTTAAAGGGGTACTCCGGTGCTTAGACATCTTATCCCCTATCCAAAGGATAGGGAATAAGATGCCTGATCGCGGGAGTTCCGCCGCTGGGGACGCCCGTGATCATGCACACGGCACCCCGTTTGTAATCAGTCCCCAGAGCTTGTTCGCTCCAGGTCTCATTACCGGTGACTACAGGGTGGGCGGCGTGTGACGTCCGTCACGCCTCGGCCCCCCTATGACGTCATGCTCCGGCCCTCAATGCAAGCCTACATGAGGGGGTGTGATAGCTGTCATGCCCCCTCCCATAGACTTGCATTGAGGGGCGGAGCGTGACATCCCACGGGGGCGGAGGCGTGACGTCACATGCCACCCACCCTATAGTTGCCGCTAATCAGACCCGGAGCGAGCACGCTCCGGGGACTGATTACAAACGGGGTGCCGCGTGCATGATCACGGGAGTCCCCAGCGGCGGAACTCCCGCGATCAGGCATCTTATCCCCTATCTTTTGGATAAGGGATAAGATGTCTAAACACCGGAGTACCCCTTTAACACACCCCACCTTACTACTGTGGAGACACACTGTAACAAACCTCCTCCTCATGTAATCACCTTACTTCTGGGGTGACACACTGTAACAAACCTCCTAGTAGTACTGTATGTTTTATAAGAGAGCATTCCATTAAATACATGCTATCCATTAACACAGGATCATAAAATATGTTGTAAGTTACCTTTAAAGCTATGTTCCCACCTGGGGTAATGTCTGCACTGACATTCACCCAACAGCGGAGCACCGGTAAAACTTGCTGACGCTAGGACTGCTCGGAAATGCGCCATCTCATAGACTGCAATGCATTTCCATGCAGGCTCCGCAGAAAGAATAGAAACATCTATTTTTTCTGCGAAAACCAGAATCGGGATTTTGGCAGCAGAAACATCAGTCACAGAAATTCTGCCGTGCACACAGTGCTGCAGAATCACATTGAATTCAATGGGACTCTTCTGCAGCGCAATGTCCGTGTGTAATTCTTATGAAAATTCCATTGTGTGAACATGGCCTAACAAGCTATTACAGAGGCGCAACTTAAATCTCCTGGGCTGTAATATCATGTGACTTCTTTTGTAGTAAAAGGGCCTTTTGCCTCCCTTGGATACCAATGACTGTTGTCATTTGAAGAAGTTGTCCTGAAATTGAAAAACAGAGCAATTTTTTTTTTTTTTTAAACAGCACCACACCTATCCAATGGAACTGAGCCGCAATACCCCACATAACCTGAGGAGGAGTGTGGTGCTGTTTTAGAAAAAAAATCAGCTCTCTTTTTGTAACCCTGGATAACCCTTTTAACCCTTTCTTATAGCTCTTATAAAAATAGATAATTTCTAAGAAAAAAAGAATGTTGATTATTATTATTTTTTTTTTTTAGCTGTTATATATGGACTGAGCTACACTAGCCTTATTTTCTGGGTTTAGTGTTCTATACTATACCGGAAAATTATAATATTTCTGCACCTCTCACTTCATAATTTCTAATTTTATAACATAAACGAATATGTCAAGTGACACCTTATATTCCGACTTATACATTGAACTATATTTATATTCCAACAATTATGTTAACCATAAACAGAGGCAAATTAAGTGTGATTTTCAACAGTTTACTGCTCTTACCATTACACGGATTGTACAAGTGTTTTCCGAAGTTTCTTTCAGCCATCCACAAGTATATATTTCTATGTAATGAGGTAGAGCTTAGTTAATGTGTATGGCAGGTGCCAGAGCAAAGTAAGGTGTTATACAACATCTGCACACATTGTAGTCTTCTATAGTTAGCACGCAGCTGTGTTATAGGAAATATTGTAGCCTTATACAATAAATAAATATGGCATTTAACTTATACACCATACGTTTGATTAAAAAAAATTACATATTCATAAAAAACATACAATTCTCAATTGATGGAAAAGCATCAATGCCACACACCTTGTGGACTAGATGGCAGTATTGAATTTACTACCATGACAATGAAATAAGCATTAAAATATCTTTACATAACAGCACTTTCCCTTCTGTTTCTTACCTCTTTCTTAACCCCGTTTCTGACAAGACTGTCAGGATTCGGCTGGCTGGTGGTGGATCCTCTGTGTCAGTGAGGGATTGGCGTGGACCGTACCGGTGGACCGGTTCTAAGTTGCTACTGGTATTCACCAGAGCCGCCGCAAAGCGGGATCGTCTTGCTGCGGCGGTAGCAACCAGGTCATGTCCACCGGTAGCGGCTCAACCTCACTGACTGCTGAGACTGGCAAGGTACAGAAGGACAAGGCAAGAGCAAGGTCGGACGTAGCAGAAGGTCAGGGCAGGCAGCAAGGGTCGTAGTCAGGGGCAACAGCAGAAGGTCTGGAACACAGGCAAGGAAGATACACAAAACGCTTTCACTGGCACAAGGCAACAAGATCCGGCAAGGACAGGAAGGGGAAGTGGGTTTGAATAAGCCTGGATATAGGTGCAGGTACTGATTGGGCCAGGCGCCAATCAATGGCGCACTGGCCCTTTAAATCTCATAGAGCCGCCGCGCGCGCGCCCTAGGGAGCGGGGCCGCGCGCGGCGGGATGCGAGCCGCCGGCGGGTGCGTCCCGCTGCGCGGGTCGCATCCTCGCCGGAGACAGTATTGCAGCACTCCCGATCAGCGGGTCTGACCGGGGCGCTGCACGGAGGTGAACGGCGCGAGCGCTCCGGGGAGGAGCAGGGACCCGGAGCACTCGGCGTAACAATAACCCCCCCCCTTAGGTCTCCCCCTCTTTTTATCTGCTTGTCCCTTCATACGAGACAAGGCCAGTGGGAGCGACTCTTGAGTCTCCTTCCAGATAACGGAGAAGTCCTGGGTTACTTCATCTACAGCAAGAACTCCAGAAGAAGAGGGAATGGGGAGGGGGGGGCAGAGGGTGAAGCTTGCCACGGGAAAGAGTGGTACCAGGAAGGAGGCTATGAGGAGGTAAGATCTCTGCTTGCTTTTTGCAGAAATGATCAGAAAAGCCCTGGTAAGCCTTGGGAGGGCCCGTTAAAGGTGGAACCTCAGGGGTTAGACAAGTGGGAGCAGATATGAGGCATCGTTTGTGACAAGAAGGACCCCAATTTTTGATCTCCCCGGTGGTCCAGTCGAGGGTGGGAGCATGACGTTGGAGCCACAGCAGGCCGAGAAGAACTTTAGAGGTGCAGTTAGGCAGAACGAAAAATTCAATTTTTTTAATGGTGAAGTCCAATGCTTATGGGCAGGGGTTCAGTGCGGTAGCACACAGTGCAGTCCAATTTTTCTCCGTTAACAGACTGGGATACTGAACCTATTAAGAAAAGAGGCCAAAATAAAATTTCCTGCAGAACCAGAGTCCAAGAAAGCCACAGCTGAGAAGGAGGAGTTGCCGGAAGGAGAAATCCGCACAGGCACAATGAGACGTGAAGAAGCCGAATTCACACCAAGAGACGCCACTCCCACGTGAACATGGTGCGTACGTTTCCCAGACGCGGGGGACGAATAGGGCAGTTCACTAGGAAATGTTCGGTACTAGCACAGTACAGGCATATATTTTCATCTCTGCGATGAGACCTCTCTTCATGGGTCAGGCGAGACCGATCCACTTGCATAGCCTCCTTGGCGGGAGGCACAGGGGTAGATTGCAAAGGATTCTGGGAGAGAGGTGCCCAGAGATCAAGGTCCTTTTCCTGGCGGAGCTCCTGGTGTCTTTCAGAAAAAACGCATGTCGATGCGGGTGGCCAAATGGATAAGTTCAGACAGGTTAGCAGGAATTTCTCAAGCGGCCAGTTCATCTTTGATGTTGCTGGATAAGCCATTCTTGAAGGTCGCGCAAAGGGCATCATTGTTCCAGGATAGCTCTGAGGCGAGGGTACGAAACTGGATGGCGTATTCGCCTACGGAAGAACTTCCTTGGACTAGGTTCAGCAAAGCAGTCTCGGCAGAGGAGGCCCGGGCTGGCTCCTCGAAGACACTACGTACTTCAGCGAAGAAGGACTGGACAGTGGCAGTGACAGGATCATTGCGGTCCCAGAGCGGTGTGGCCCATGACAAGGCCTTACTAGACAGGAGACTAACCACGAAAGCCACCTTAGACCGTTCTGTGGGAAATTGAGACAGGAAACCACGGCAGAGTTTAGAGTCCCCATCAAATTTGTCCGGCAGGGAAAGGCGGAGGCTAGGAGCGGCCACTCGCTGCGGAGGAGGTGCAGGAGATGGTTGCTGTAGCTGTGGCAGAAGTTGCTGTAGTATGGCGGTCAACTGCGACAGCTGCTGTCCTTGTTGTCTGTTGAGATTGCTGGGTGACCACCGTGGATAGGTCAGCGAGACTTGGCAGCGGCACCTCAGCGGGATCCATGGCCAATTCTACTGTCAGGATTCGGCAGGTTGGTGGTGGATCCTCTGTGTCAGTGAGGGATTAGCGTGGACCGTACCGGTGGACCGGTTCTAAGTTGCTACTGGGTCGCATCCCCGCCGGAGACAGTAGTGCAGCGCTCCGGGTCAGCGGGTCTGACTGGGGCGCTGCACGGAGGTGAACGCTGGGAGCGCTCCGGAGAGGAGCAGGGACCCGGAGCGCTCGGCGTAACAAAGACACATTTTTTTTTTCTTTTTATATTACATGCAGATATTAAAGAGATATTAAAGATATAAGGCAGCTTTCCCATATTAAATCAGTGTTATGATTCGGCTAGCTGGA
Organism: Hyla sarda; assembly: GCF_029499605.1. Classification (NCBI taxonomy): domain Eukaryota; kingdom Metazoa; phylum Chordata; class Amphibia; order Anura; family Hylidae; genus Hyla; species Hyla sarda. Next base: position 492,836,630 of record NC_079189.1, on the reverse strand, counting down.
TGTGGATCCACTGTGTCAGCGAGGGATTGGCGTGGACCGTGTCGGTGGACCGGTTCTAGGGATGCTACTGGTTTTCACCAGAGCCCGACGCAAAGCGGGATGGTCTTGCTGCGGTGGTAGCAACCAGGTCGTATCCACCGGCAACGTCTCAACCTCGCTGACTGCTGAGAAGACGAGGGACAGAAGGACTAGACAGAGGCAAGGTCAGACATAGCAGAAGGTCGGGGCAGGCGGCAAGGTTCGTAGTCAATGTGGATAGCAGAAGATCTGGAACACAGGCTTTGGACAACACTAAACGCTTTCACTGGCACAAGGCAACAAGATCCGGCAAGGAAGTGCAGGGGAAGTGAGGTAATATACTATGCGAATCGCATCCCCACCGGCAGTATCAATGCAGCGCTCCCGGGGCACTGCAGAGAGAGGAACGCCGCGAGCGCTCCGGGGAGGAGCAGGGACACGGAGCGCTCGGCGTAACAATACCCCCCCCTTAGGTCTCCCCCCTTATTTTTGTCTGGTAATTGCTTCTCGTGGGACGAGGACACTGGGAGCGATTGTAGAGTTTCCTCATCAAAGGCAGGCAGTTCAGAAGGAGTGGGAATGGGGAGGGAGGGCAGAGGGTGAAGCTTGGCATGGGGGCAGAGTGTTACCAGGATGGGGGCTATGAGGAGGCAAAGCATAGTCCTGATAGGCCTTGGGGAGACCAGGTGTAGGAGGAGGCACTGAGGCTTGCCTGACGGGACTGGTAGCAGACGTGAGGCATTTCTTGGGGCAAGCAGGGCCCCAATTCTTGATCTCCCCGGTGGTCCAGTCAAGGGTGGGAGAATGATGCTGGAGCCATGGCAGACCGAGGAGGACTTCAGAGGTGCAGTTGGGAAGGACGAAGAATTCAATCTTTTCGTGATGGGGTCCAATGCACATTAAGAGGGGTTCTGTGCGGTAACGCACAGTACAGTCCAACTTCCCTCCGGTGACCGAAGAAATGTAGAGCGGCTTGACGAGACGGGTCACCGGGATGCAGAACTTATTCACCAAAGAGTCCAGAATAAAATTTCCAGAAGCACCAGAATCCAAGCAGGCCACGGCTGAGAAGGAGGAGATGGCAGAAGGAGAAATCCGCACGGGCACAGTGAGACGTGGAGAAGCAGACTTTGTACCAAGAGACGCCACACCCACATGAGCTGGGTGTGTGCGTTTCCCAGACGTGGAGGAAGAATAGGGCAATCCACCAAGAAATGTTCGGTACTGGCGCAGCACAGACATAACTTTTTATCCCTACAGCGAGTCCTTTCTTCATGGGTCAGGCGAGACCGATCCACTTGCATAGCCTCCTCGGCGGGAGGCACAGGGGTAGATTGCAAAGGATACTGTGAGAGAGGTGCCCAGAGATCAAGGTCTTTTTCCTGGCGGAGCTCCTGGTGTCTCTCAGAAAAACGCATGTCAATGCGGGTGGTCAAATGGATAAGTTCTTGCAGGTTGGCAGGAATCTCTCGTGCGGCCAGCACATCCTTGATGTTACTGGATAGGCCTTTTTTAAAGGTCGCGCAGAGAGCCTCGTTATTCCAAGATAATTCGGAAGCGAGAGTACGAAATTGGATGGCGTACTCGCCTACTGAAGAATTACCCTGGACCAGGTTCAGCAGGGCAGTCTCGGAAGAAGAAGCTCGGGCTGGTTCCTCGAAGACACTATGGACTTCAGCGAAGAAGGACTGGACTGTGGCTGTGGCAGGATCATTGCGGTCCCAGAGCGGTGTGGCCTAAGACAAGGCCTTTCCAGACAGAAGACTCACTACGAACGCCACCTTAGACCGTTCTGTAGGAAATTGGTCTGACAACATCTCCATATGTAGGGAACATTGAGACAAGAAGCCACGGCGGAGTCTAGAGTCCCCATCAAATTTGTTTGGCAGGGACAAGCGGAGGCTAGGAGCGGCCACTCGCTGCGGAGGAGGTGCAGGAGCTGGCGGAGAAGATGGTTGCTGCTGTAGCAGTGGCAGAAGTTGCTGTAACGTGGCGGTCAACTGCGACAGCTGCTGTCCTTGTTGGGCAATTTGCTGCGATTGCTGGGCGACGACCGTGGATAGGTCAGCGAGACTTGGCAGCGGCACCTCAGCGGGATCCATGGCCAGATCTACTGTTATGATTCGGCTAGCTGGATGTGGATCCACTGTGTCAGCGAGGGATTGGCGTGAACCGTGTCAGTGGACCGGATCTAGGGATGCTACTGGTTTTCACCAGAGCCCGCCGCAAAGCGGGATGGTCTTGCTGCGGCGGTAGCAACCAGGTCGTATCCACCGGCAACGGCTCAACATCGCTGACTGCTGAGAAGACGAGGGACAGAAGGACTAGACAGAGGCAAGGTCAGACGTAGCAGAAGGTCAGGGCAGGCGGCAAGGTTCGTAGTCAATGTGGATAGCAGAAGATCTGGAACACAGGCTTTGGACTACACTAAATGCTTTCACTGGCACAAGGCAACAAGATCTGGCAAGGAAGTGCAGGGGAAGTGAGGTAATATACACAGGGAGCAGGTGGAAGCTAATTAGGCTGATTGGGCCAGGCACCAATCATTGGTGCACTGGCCCTTAAAATCTTAGAGAGCTGGCACGCGCGCGCCCTAAGGAGCGGAGCCGCACGCGCCAGGACATGACAGCCAGGGCCGGGACAGGTGAGTGACTTGGGATGCGATTCGCGAGCGGGCGCGTCCCGCTATGCGAATCGCATCCCCGCCGGCAGTGTCAGTGCAGTGCTCCTGGTCAGCGGGTCTGACTGGGGCACTGCAGAGAGAGGAACGCCACGAGCGCTCCGGGGAGGAGCAGGGACCCGGAGCGCTCGGCGTAACAATCAGGCTTTATTTTATGTCATCTTTATCTTAATAATAATTTTTTTGTAATTTTTTTTTCTTTTTTTTTAACTTTACCGCAACACGTTTAGATTTGTTGTACTTGTGATTTAGTTTCGATATGAACTTTAACCCCTGGACCCAGCCAATTTTCGGTGTAGGACCCGGCCATTTTTTGCACATCTGACCACTGTCACTTTAAGCATTAATAACTCTGGGATGCTTTTACCTTTCATTCTGATTCCGAGATTGTTTTTTCGTGACATTTTCTACTTTATGTTAGTGGTAAAATGTAGTCAATACTTCATTTTTTGGTGAAAAATTCCAAAATTGTATGAAAAAATTTAGCATGTTTTTAACTTTGAAGCTCTCTGCTTATAAGGAAAAGGAAAATTCCAAATTAATTTATTGATTCACATATACAATATATCTACTTTATGTTTGCATCATAAAGTTGACATGTTTTTACTTTTGGAAGACATCAGAGGGCTTCAAAATATAGCAGCAATTTTCCAATTTTTCACAACATTTTCTAAATCGAAATTTTTCAGGGACCAATTCAGTTTTGAAGTGGATTTGAAGGGCCTTCATATTAGAAATACCCCATAAAGGACCCCATTATAAAAACTTCACCCCTAAAAGTATTCAAAATGACATTCAAAAGGTTTGTTAACCCTTTAGGTGTTTCACAGCAATAGCAGCAAGTTGAAGGAGAAAATTCAAAATCTTCTTTTTTTGCACTCGCATGTTTTTGTAGACCCAATTTTTGAATTTTTACAAGGGGTAAAAGGAGATAAATCTTCCTAAAATGTGTAACCCAATTTCTCTCGAGTTAGGAAATACCTCACATGTGTATGTCAAGTGTTTGGCGGGTGCACTAGAGGGCTCAGAAGGGATAGAGCGACAGTGGGATTTTGGAGAGTGAGTTTTTCTGAAATGATTTTTTGGGGGCATGTCACATTTAAGAAGCCCCTATGGTGCCAGAACAGCAAAAAAAACGTCGCATGGCATAACATTTTGGAAACTACACCCCTAAAGGAACATAACAAGGGGTACAGTGAGCCTTAACACCCGACAGGTGTTTGACCACTTTTCGTTAAAGTGGGATGTGTAAATGATTTATAAAAATGTTTCACTAACATGCTTGTTTTCCCCAAAATTTTAAATTTTTACAAGAGGTAATAGGAGAAAATGACCCGAACATTTGTAACCCCATCTCTTCTGAGTATGGAAATACCCCATGTGTGGACGTGGAAAGCAAATTTTGCTGAAATGGTTTTTGGGGGGCATGTCGCATTTAGGAAGCCCCTATGTGCTAGAAGAGCGAGAAAAAAAACCCACATGGCATACTATTTTGGAAACTACACCCCTCAAGGAACGTAACAATGGGTACAGTGAGCCTTAACACACCTCACAGGTCTTTGACGACTTTTTGTTAAAGTTGGATGTATAAATGAAATGCTAGTTTTTCCCCCATGTGTGGAAGTCAAGTGCTCTGCTGGCGCACTACAATGTTCAGAAGAGGAGGAGCGCCATTGAGTTTTTGGAAAGAAAATTTGTTTGGAATACAAGTCGGGGGCCTTGTACATTTACAAAGCTTCCCGTGGTGCCAGAAAAGTAGACCCCCCACATGTGACCCGATTTTGGAAACGACACCCCTCACAGAATTTAACTAGGGGTGTAGTGAGTATTTACACCCCACTGGCGTTTGACAGATCTTTGGAACAGTGGGCTGTGCAAATGAAAAATAAAATTTTTCATTTTCACGGACCACATTTCCAGAAATCTCACAGACACCTGTGGGGTGTAAATGCTCACTGTACCACTTTTGTTGCCTCCGACTTTTCCTTTTCATAAGGGGTAAAAGGAGAAAAAGCCCCCCCAAAATTGTTGGTGCCATTTCTCCCGAGTACGGAAATACCCCATATGTGGCCCTAAACTGTTTCATTGAAATATGACAGGGCTCCAAAGTGAGAGAGCGCCATGTGCATTTGAGGACTAAATTAGGGATTGCATAGTGGTGGACATAGGGGTATTCTACGCCAGTGATTCCCAAACAGGGTGCCTCCAGTTGTTTCTAAACTCCCAGCATGCCTGGACAGTCAGTGGCTGTCCGGAAATGCTGGGAGTTGTTGTTTTGCAACCGCTGGAGGCTCCATTTTGGAAACACTGCTGTACAATACGTTTTTCATTTTTATTGGGAGGGGACAGTGTAAGGGGGTATATGTAGTGTTTTACCCTTTATTATGTGTTAGTGTAGTGTTTTTAGGGTACATTCGCACTGGCAGTAGTTTGCAGTGAATTTCCCGCTAGAAGTTTGCGCTGCGGCGAAAAATTTGTAAACCCGCCAGTGTGAATGTACCCTGTACATTCACACTGGCAAACCTCCAGCTGTTTCATAACTACAACTCCCAGCATGTACTGACAGACCGTGCATGCTGGGAGTTGTACTTTTGCAACAGCTGGAGGACTGAAAACCTTCAGCTAGGTTCTGTTACCTAACTCAGTATTTTCCAACCAGTGTGCCCCCAGCTGTTGCAAAACTACAATTCCCAACATGTACTGATCGCCGAAGGGCATGCTGGGAGATGCAGTTATGCAACAGCTGGAGGTACACAAATACAACTCCCAGCATGCCGAGACAGCTGCTTGCAACATCTGGAGGGCTACAGTTTTGAGACCACTGCACAGTGATCTCCAAACTGTGGCCCTCCATATCTTGCAAATTTGCAAAACTACAAATCCCAGCATGCCCAGACAGCTGTCACCATAGACCCGTATGACCCGGAATAGCCTTAAATCGGCATTGTGAATTCACCGGTCTGATGACCCCCCTGGGCATTTGCGCGGGGTGCCTGCTGATCAATATCAGCAGTTACCCCGATCCGGTCCCCGCCGGGCACGCGGCGGGGACCGAAATTCCCACAGGTGTACAGGTACGTCCTGGGTCCTTAAAGGGGTTATCCACCATAAGGTGATTTTAGTACGTACCTGGCAGACAGTAAGGGACATGCTTAGGAAGGATCTGCGCTTGTCTTGGGGCTAAATGGCTAAGTCATGAGATTACCACAATAATGTGGCTAGCTTTTTGTGAACTTGTATTTCCTGTTTGACTGTTCTTTTTTTTACTACAAATCCCACAATTCTATTTTCCTCCTTCCCACACATCAGCCACCCCACCCGTTGAAACATAAATGAGCTGCAGACCTGTGGTTTTCAATCAGGGTGCCTCCAGCTGTAGTATTAGTTGCAGATTGATCTCTCCACCCATTGAAGCAGACAGGCTCCCTGTCATCAGCTGACTCGTGAGTCAGGTCTCGGCCGCATTGCAAGCTGGGAAAAATCAGAAAGTAATTTTGTATGCTGGTAAAAATAAATAGTGAGGTGAAAATCACAGAAGAATTGTGAGAAAACCGTCACACACAGTTTACTAACTTTACAGCTCCTGTAGCATTCTCAAATAAAAATAAATTCCCGGAATACCCCTTTAAGCACCAGGTTGTCAGGACGTACCCTTACACCCTGAGTCCTTAACAGGTTAGAGGGGTACTCCGGTTTCTTTCTTTTTAATCATCTGGTTCCAGAAAGTTAAACAGATTTATAAATTACTTCTATTAAAAAAATCTTAATCCTTCCAGTACTTATAAGCTGCTGAATACTACAGAGGAAATGATTTTCTTTTTGGAACACAGAGCTCTCTGTTGACATCATGACCACAGTGTTTTCTGCTGACACCTCTGTCCATTTTAAGAACTGTCCAGGCTAGGAGAAAATTCCCATAGCAAACCTATCCTGCTCTGAACAGTTCCTAAAATGGACGGAGATGTCAGCAGAGAGCACTGTGGTCATGATGTCAGCAGAGAGCACTGTGTTCCAAAAGGAAAATAATTTCCTCTGTAGTATTCAGCAGCTAATAAGTACAGGAAGGATTAAGATTTTTTTCATAGAATTAATTTGCAAATCTATTTAACTTTCTGGCACCAGTTGATTTAAAAAAAAAAAAAGTTTTCCACCGGAGTACCCCTTACTCCTCCCCTAGACATTTTATCCCCTAACCAAAGGATTGGGGATGAGACGTCTGATTGTGGGGGTCCCGACGCTGGGAACTTCCGCAATCTCTCCTGCAGCCCCCCCTGTCATCTGTCATCACAGCTGTCATGCCCCCTCCCATAGATTTGCATTGCAGGGGCAGGGCATGACGTCACAAGGGTGCGGGGCCGTGACATCACGAGCCTCCGGCCCCTGCATCGCCAGTCATCAGGCATGGAGCAAAGTTTGACAGGGGGTGCTGCAGGAGAGATTGTGGGGTTCCTTTGGATAGGGGATAAGATGGGCAACTCAGCAACTTTTCCTAGATAGGCTTTGACAAATTTCCCCCCCCCCCCATTGTTTTTCTCGTAAATAAATGATAGATCGCTAATTTACTGTAACCCCTTGCTGGGCTAAGCACCCAGACTTAAATAAAGGGCATGTTAAAAATGTAAAATGTGAACAGACCCTTTATGCCAGTGCTTCCCAAGTTGCAAAACTGCAACTCCCAGCATGCCAGGACAGCTTTTGGTTGTATGCACTTCATGGGCACTGAAAATAGGGAACTGCCACACTTATTTTCAAATTTGTGTATTTGTTTATGAAAAAAAAGCTTGAGAAAGCACCGTTTGGTGTGAAACGTCGCCCCGGAATCCAGTCCTTTTCCCCTGCCTATACCATCCTACCACCTTGCACCCTCACCCCATCCGTGCATTCGTTTTTTACAGAATGACGTGGTAATGCCTTCATTTATACTTTGTTGAACTTTTGCTGCCTGAACCATTTCCTATGATTTTGCACCACCTGATTACGTCCAGATGGGGAGTGAGCTATATGCTCAACATGGAGGATCAGCTGCATGGGAGCTTACTGTGCTGTGGTTTTTTGTATCTTGGAGTTTGCATATGAAAAAAAATGTTGGGTTTCCACCAATTTTCATTATCAGCCAGATATCAACAAGCAGCAACAGCTTGACATTACCAGGGTGGGAGAGGATGTGGCTAAAGCATGAGGAGACCATATAGTGGCTGAATGACACAGCACGGAGGTGTTGGCAGCATGAGAAGACCATATAGTGGCTGAATGACACAGCATGGAGGTGTTGGTAGCAGGAGGAGACCATTTAGTTGCTGAATGGCACAGCCTGGAGCAGGTGGCAGGATGAGTAGACACTAGGGCTTCACAATCCCTAAGATTAAAATCTGAATTTTAAAATTGAAATTGAAGAATTAACTTAGCTAGTGCTACCATAAAAAATTTGTAGGTAATGTCCCAGGCCCAGCAGCATAAGTAAACCATGTATTGGCTGAAAGACACAGCCTGGAGTTGGCGAAAGCATGAGGAGACCATATAGTGTCTGAATGGCACAGCCTGGAGGTGGCTGAAGCATGAGGAGACCATATAGTGTCTGAATGGTACAGCCTGGAGGTGGGTGAAGTATGAGGAGACCATATCGTGTCTGAATGGCACAGCCTGGAGTTGGCAGAAGCATGAGGAGACCATTGAAATTTAAGATTTTGAAATTTAGAATTTTGAAATTTAAATTTTAGCTAACACTCCAAAGTATTAGTGTCCCGGGCCCCGGATTGTGGGTACAAAGGACCAAATATAACAAGGAGTCACATGTCACATGGCGGTACAATGACCAAGCCTGGAGGTGGGATCAGTATGAGGAGACCATATAGTGGCTGAATGACTGCCTGGAGTTTGTGGCAGCATGAAGTGACCATATAGTGTCTGAATGGCACAGCCTGGAGTTTGCAGAAGCATGAGGAGACCATTGAAATGTAAGATTTTGACATTTAAAATTTTGAAATTGTAATTTAGGATTTTGAAATTGAAATTTTAGCTAACACTCCCAAGTGTTAGTGTTCCGGGCCCCGGCGTGTGGCTACAAAAGGACCAAATCCAACAAGGAGTCACATGTCACATGGTGGTACAATGACAGAGCCTGGAGGTAGCCCCAGCATGAGGAGACCATATAGTGGCTGAATGACTGTCTGGAGTTTGTGGCACCATGAGGAGACCATATAATGTCTGAATGGCACAGCCTGGAGTTAGCAGAAGCATTAGGAGACCATTGAAATTGAAGATTTTGGAATTTAAGATTTTGAAATTGAAATTTAAGATTTTGACATGGAAAGCTCAAAGGTATCCACACTGTTCAAAATCTACTAAGCTCAGAAGATTATGTACACTTCCCTTCTCTAAGGTCTAAATACGCCCTTCCGCACTCAGATTTTTACAAGAGCCTGCAAATAAGAAGTCTCCTTACCATTGACTTCCAACGGAGCCACCAAATTTCTAAAACTTTTCTTTTCATTCTAAATAGTACGGCTACTATTACTGGAGGCATAACTGTGTTCTATAACTCTTTAGGAGATAGGGGGAGCCAAAACACACACAATTTTATGACTAAATGTGAAGAAGAACTTAAAATGAATATTCCTACCTCCAAATGGGTGACAGTGTTTTCCTATGCCAAAAAACTGTTTAGAGCAGGAAGCAATTGCTAAAACAGTTTACAGATGGTACGTTACCCCATCTAGGCTACATCTCATAGACCACTCGATTTCTAACCTATGCTGTAGGGGATGTGGCAGTGTGGGTTCTTTGCTTCACATATTGTGGGACTGCCCACTACGTCAGCCTCTTTGGAGAGGAGTGCAAGGGATAATTCAAAATCTCTCAAAATCTACTGTCCAACTGACCCCAGAAATCGCACTCTTACTTATAGACTTAGATCACTTCCCCCCAAAGCTAAGAGCCCATTTTGCCCATCTGTTAATGTATGCAAAGCTGCTTATGATCCGAAAATGGAAAACAAATATAATTCCTTCCTTATGCAAAGTAATTAACCTGGTAAACTTAACCTGTGACTATGAGAAAGCCTACTCATTAGCCCATCACACCCATTCCTCTTACTTGCACTTCTGGGGGGCTTAGATTGCAAGCCCACACTATCCTCATAGATAATTTTGATCCCTATGCCGACACTGTACCCACCATTGTCACCTTCATTTCTGATGCTTTTAGTTCATACTGATTATGAGGTGTTTTCAGTTCAACTATTCTTAGAATGACCTTTCTAACTATGTCAGCCATTCCTTTCCTACTTTCCTTCATTTATATAGGCCCACTGATTGTATGATTCGATTATTATTCGTTTGCACATTACATTTCACAAATTGTACACTGCATGTATCATATGCTATTGATGCTTGTGTTTGTATGTATCTTCTCTTACCTGTTTTAGTCCCTATGTTGGTTTTTTTTGTTTGTATTTCTATTTCTGGTTATAAAAATAAAAACTTGCTTGAATTAAAAAAATGAAAGAAAACTGAAATGTTATGATTTTTAGAAAGTGAGGAGGAAAAAATGAAAGTGCAAAAAAAAGGTGCTTAAAGGGTTAAAGGAGATGTCCGGTGCTCTCTTTTCTTATTTTATCCGTTCCGGGCTGAAAAATAAAAGAAAACAAATTTTCTCTTACCTGGCAAGGCTCCCCCGGTGCTTTGGTACAGGTGTTCGGTCCCCGGGCTGTATTCTTCTTACTTCCTGTTTGCCCGGCACGTCACACGGAGCTTCAACCTATCACCGGCCGCAGCAATGTCCCACCTCGGCCAGTGATAGGCTGAAGCTCCGTGTGACGTGCCGGGCTAACAGGAAGTAAGAAGAATACAGCCCGGGGACCGAACGCCTGTACCGGAGCACCGGGGGAGCGTAGGCAGGCAAGAGAAAGCTTATTTTCTTTTTTTTTGCAGCCCGAAACAGATACAATAAGAAAAGTGAGCACCGGACATGTCCTTTAAGTTTTTGTTTGTTTGTTTTTAAATATACAGTGACCCCCCCGACCTACGATGGCCCCGACATAGGATTATTTCGACATACAATGGCCTCTCAGAGGCCATCACATGTTGAAGGCAGCATCAACATATGATGCTTTTGCATGTCGGGGCCATTGCCTAAACGGCTATCTGCAGGGCCGGACTGGGGATAAAAACCAGCCATGGAAATTACTGCATACCAGCCCCACTTGTCAATGTCCGCAGCCACAATGTAAATGACAGAAGGAATGGACCCATTTATTACTCTTAACCCCTTAAGGACCAAGCGTTTTTCTGTTTTTTCACTTTCGTTTTTTCCTCCTTACCTTTAAAAAAAATCATAATTCTTTAAATTTTGCACCTAAAAATACATACAAAGGCTTATTTTTGTGCCACCAATTCTACTTTGTAATGACATCAATAATTTTACCCAGAAATTTACGGCAAAACGGGAAAAAAAATCATTGCGCGTTAAAATTGAAAAAAAAAATGCCATTTTGTAACTTTTCGGGACTTCTGTTTCTACGCAGTACATTTTTCGGTAAAAATGACACGTTATCTTTATTCAGTAGGTCCATATGATTATGATATAAAATGATACCCTACTTATATAGGTTTGATTTTGTCGTACTTCTGAAAAAAATCATAACTACATGCAGGAAAATGTATACGTTTAAAATTGTCATCTTCTGACCCCTATAAGTTTTTTATTTTTATGGGTACGGGGCGGTATGAGGGCTAATTTTTTGTGCCGTGATCTGATGTTTTTATTGGTACCACTTTTTGTTTTGATCAAACTTTTTGATCGCTTTTTATTAATTTTTTTATGGTTTAAAAAGAGACCAAAAATTTGCTATTTTTTGTGAACAACACTCCATACAATGGTTGAATAACACTTATACCAGAAAAGAACAATACCACTAAACCATGACTGAAAAACAACAGCATGCCAGAACAGAACAATACTGCCATACAATGACTGGATAACACCACCATACCAGAAGAGAACAATACCCCATACAATAAATGAATAACACCATGGTAATTCGTTCCAAACGACCCATCGTTTGTCGAATCCATCGTATGTTGAGGGATCCGTGCAATGTAAATGTCACGATCCCGGCTGGTAGGAGGTGGATCCTCTGTGCCAGAGAGGGATTGGCATGGACCGTGCTAGTGGACCGGTTCTAAGGCACTACTGGTGTTCACCAGAGCCCGCCGCAAAGCGGGATGGTCTTGCTGCGGCGGTAGTGACCAGGTCGTATCCACTAGCAACGGCTCAACCTCTCTGACTGCTGAAGATAGGCGCGGTACAAGGGAGTAGACAAAGCAAGGTCGGACGTAGCAGAAGGTCGGGGCAGGCAGCAAGAATCGTAGTCAATAAGGCAAGCAGGAGGTCAAGTACACGGTATGGATAAACACAGTAACGCTTTCACTAGGCTCTAAGGCAACAAGATCCGGCAAGGGAGTGCATGGGAGGAGATCAGATATAGCCAGGGAGCAGGTGGAAGCCAATTAAGCTAATTGGGCCAAGCACCAATCATTGGTGCACTGGCCCTTTAAGTCTCAGAGAGCTGGCGCGCGCGCGCCCTAGAGAGCGGAGCCGCGCGCGCCAGCACATGACAGCAGGGGACCGGGACGGGTAAGTGACCTGGGATGCGATTTGCGAGCGGGCGCGTCCCGCTGTGCGAATCGCATCCCCGACGGCCATGACAGTGCAGCGCTCCCGGTCAGCGGGACCGACCGGAGCGCTGCGGAGAGAGAGACGCCGTAAGCGCTCCGGGGAGGAGCGGGGACCCGGAGCGCTAGGCGTAACAGTACCCCCCCCCTTAGGTCTCCCCTTCTCTTTGTCCGGTAACTGCCTCCCCTGGGATGAGGACACCGGGAAAGAAAGGAGGGTTTCCTCAACGGCAGGCAGTACAGCAGGAGTGGGAATGGGGAGGGAGGGCAGAGGGCGAGGCCTGGCACGGGGCAGTGTGACACCAGGACGGGGGCCATGGGGAGGCACCGAGGCTTGCCTGACTGGACTGGGAGGGGGGGAGAGGCACTTCTTATGGCAGGACGGCAGACCGGTTACAGGAGGAACCACAGGGTCACGGCAGGGAGTACTGGTAACCGGTTTAAGGCAGTCCTTGAAACAAGAGGTACCCCAGCTCTTGATCTCCCCTGTGGACCAATCCAGGGTTGGGGAATGGTGTTGAAGCCAGGGTAGTCCAAGGAGAATTTCGGAAGTGCAATTGGAGAGGACCAAAAACTCAATTTTTTCGTGATGAGGTCCGATGCACATTAGGAGGGGCTTCGTGCGGTAACGCACGGTGCAATCCAACCTGACTCCGTTGACCGCGGAAATGTAGAGTGGCTTGACGAGACGGGTCACCGGGATGCGGAATTTATTCACCAAGGACTCCCGAATAAAATTCCCAGAGGCACCAGAGTCCAGGCAGGCCACGGCTGAGAGGGAAGAGTTGGCTGAAGGAGAAATCCGTACAGGCACCGTGAGACGTGGAGAAGCCGACTTAGCATCAAGAGACGCCACACCCACGAGAGCTGGGTGCGAGCGTGCGTTTCCCAGACGTGGAGGACGGATAGGGCAATCCACCAAAAAATGTTCGGTACTGGCACAGTACAGACAAAGATTCTCTTCCCTACGGCGATTCCTCTCTTCCTGGGTCAGGCGAGACCGATCCACTTGCATGGCCTCCTCGGCGGGAGGCCTAGGCGCAGATTGCAATGGAGACTGTGGGAGAGGTGTCCAGAGATCTAAGTCTTTTTCCTGGCGGAGCTCTTGATGCCTCTCAGAAAAACGCATGTCAATGCGAGTGGCTAGATGAATGAGTTCATGCAGGTTAGCAGGAGTTTCTCGTGCGGCCAGAACATCTTTAATGTTGCTGGATAGGCCTTTTTTAAAGGTCGCGCAGAGGGCCTCATTATTCCAGGATAGTTCAGAAGCAAGAGTACGGAATTGTATGGCGTACTCGCCAACGGAAGAATTACCCTGGACCAGGTTCAGCAGGGCAGTCTCAGCAGAAGAGGCTCGGGCAGGTTCCTCAAAGACACTTCGAATTTCCGAGAAGAAGGAGTGTACAGAGGCAGTGACGGGGTCATTGCGGTCCCAGAGCGGTGTGGCCCATGACAGGGCTTTTCCAGACAGAAGGCTGACTACGAAAGCCACCTTAGACCTTTCAGTAGGAAACTGGTCCGACATCATCTCCAAGTGCAGGGAACATTGCGAAAGAAAGCCACGGCAAAACTTAGAGTCCCCATTAAATTTGTCCGGCAAGGACAAGCGGAGGCTAGGAGTGGCCACTCGCTGCGGAAGGGGTGCAGGAGCTGGCGGGGGAGATGGTTGCTGCTGTAGCAGAGGCAGAAGTTGCGACTGAAGATGCTGCACCGTGGTGGACACTTCCGACAGCTGGTGGGTTAGATGGGCGATCTGTCGGGATTGCTGGGCGACCACCGTGGTGAGATCAGAGATATAAGGCAGGGGAACCTCAGCGGGATCCATGGCCGGATCTACTGTCACGATCCCGGCTGGTAGGAGGTGGATCCTCTGTGCCAGAGAGGGATTGGCGTGGACCGTGCTAGTGGACCGGTTCTAAGGCACTACTGGTGTTCACCAGAGCCCGCCGCAAAGCGGGATGGTCTTGCTGCGGCGGTAGTGACCAGGTCGTATCCACTAGCAACGGCTCAACCTCTCTGACTGCTGAAGATAGGCGCGGTACAAGGGAGTAGACAAAGCAAGGTCGGACGTAGCAGAAGGTCGGGGCAGGCAGCAAGAATCGTAGTCAATAAGGCAAGCAGGAGGTCAAGTACACGGTATGGATAAACACAGTAACGCTTTCACTAGGCTCTAAGGCAACAAGATCCGGCAAGGGAGTGCATGGGAGGAGATCAGATATAGCCAGGGAGCAGGTGGAAGCCAATTAAGCTAATTGGGCCAGGCACCAATCATTGGTGCACTGGCCCTTTAAGTCTCAGAGAGCTGGCGCGCGCGCGCCCTAGAGAGCGGAGCCGCGCGCGCCAGCACATGACAGCAGGGGACCGGGACGGGTAAGTGACCTGGGATGCGATTTGCGAGCGGGCGCGTCCCGCTGTGCGAATCGCATCCCCGACGGCCATGACAGTGCAGCGCTCCCGGTCAGCGGGACCGACCGGAGCGCTGCGGAGAGAGAGACGCCGTAAGCGCTCCGGGGAGGAGCGGGGACCCGGAGCGCTAGGCGTAACAGTAAAGTATAGGAAGCTGTACTTACCTGTCCCCACCGCTCCCCACCAGGTCCTCACTGCTCCCGCTGCTGTTCCAGGGGCTCCCGATGCTGTCCCGCTGCTCCGGTGTCTTCTTCGTGATCCTCCGGTGTCTTGCGCATCTTCTGCAGGGTCCGGGCCTCGCTTTCCGGTGACGTTATTACGCTGCTGCGCCGGCGCGGCGTGCGTAGTGACGTAATAACGACGCCGGAAAGCAAGGCCCGGACCCTGGAGAAGATGTGCAAGACACCAGAGGATCGCGAAGTGGACCCGGAGCAGCGGGAATAGGTATGTGAACCTGCCAGGGATACTTAAACTGCTATCCGACAGCAGCTTAAGCATTTTGCGCTGTCGGAAAGCAGTAAATGCGATGGCCCCAACATATAAAAGCATCGTATGTCGATGCTGACATCGACATGCGATGGCCTCTGAGAGGCCATCGTATGTCGATTTTATCATATGTCGGGACCATCGTAGGTCGGGGGGTTACTGTACTGCCATACAATGACTGGATAACACCGCCATACCAGAACAATACCGCCATACAATGACGGAATAAAACCGCCATACCAGAACAGAATATCCCATACAATAAATTAATATTACCGCCATACCAGAACAGAATACCCCATACAATAAATGAATATTACCGCCATACCAGAACAGAACAATACCCCATACAATAAATGAATAACACCACCATGCCAGAACAGAACAATACCGCCATACAATGACTGAATAAAACCGCCATACCAGAACAGAACAATACCCCATACAATAAATGAATAACACCGCCATGCCAGAACAGAACAATACCGCCATACAATGACTGAATAAAACCGCCATACCAGAACAGAACAATACCCCATACAATAAATGAATATTACCGCCATAACAGAACAGAACAATACCACCATAAAATATATATATATATATATATATATATATATATATATATATATATACACACACAACAATGGCGCAGCATTCCAGTGCAAAAAAAGTGAATTTATTTTCTCATGTCACATGAAAAACAGCAATGCTTCAGCTCCTCAATGGAGCCTTTTTCAATCATGCTTGAAAAAGGCTCCATTGAGGAGCTGAAACGTTGCTGTTTTTGTGTGACATGAGAAAATAAGGGCACATTTTTTTGCATTGGAATGCTGCGCCATTGTTGTGAATATCTGCTAGGAATAACAGAGTGGTAAAGAAGTGCTGAATTTCTTTGAGAAACTACATATATATATATATATATATATATATATATATATATATATATAACAGAAGAAAGAGGAGTCCAGCGTCCAGAAACTCGGAGGATAATATTTATTCACCAGATGGTCATAACAGGAACACAGGGTACAGTGACACGTTTCGGCTTTACAACAAAGCCTTAGTCATACACAACATGTAGTACAAAAAGACCGGGTTTTATACATGTGGGTGGGCGGACATGACGCAGCGGCACACCTGCACTGACAGGTGGACGTGACGTCAAAAACCACACCTACACAAGATGGTATAACCACCCACATGTAGAAACCAATGGCAACCGCCACTGCAAGACATGCAAAACATAAATTAGAAATCCATAAAATTGTATAAGATTTACCAAATATGGACGCTTTACATGAAAACAGTATTAAAATATATTAACATACATAGATATAACAGTTTGTTTATTACAAAAATATATTAGATATAAAAAAGGGAGAAAGATATCAGCATCATCTATAAATTACAGAAATCTATCTCTCATAATAATAAAAGAAAAGAAAACCGCATATCTTAGAAGCATTCACACTCATGGTTTACATATGTGAGTGTATCGCGGAATTATGCTATCGCACTACAGATGTAACAGCTAGAACCATAATAATCGTTGGAAAACATACAGGTAAGAAAGGGGGAGGGAGGGGGAAGGGGGGGGGGAAACTCAGAAAATTAAAAAAATTAAATCAGTAATGTAAGATCGTATCCATTCTTTTATTCAAACCTCGGGGATATCTAGTCCCCAACTTCAGGATCCAAAAGATCTCACGGTCTAGAATCTTATGTCTAAGATTACCACCTCTAGTTGGAACCGTGACCCTTTCAATCCCCTGAAGCCGGAGGCCAGAGGTATCCCCAGAATGCGCCTCCGCGCAGTGCTTAGATACCATTGAGACGTTCCTAGATAGGAAATGTGGTACATCGGAAATATGCTTCCGAATCCTCATTTTCAGAGAACTTGTGGTGCAGCCAACGTATTGTACCTGACAGCTAATGCATGTAAACAGGTATACGACACCAGTGGTGTTACAGTTTACATACTGTTTAATTGGAAAACTAGTATGGTTAACTGTAGACACAAATGTAGTAGAATTAGAAATATAGCTGCAACAAATGCACCTTTTAGCCCCACACTTGAATGATCCAATGTATGTCTGCCAAGTGGGTTTAGTAGAAGCCTTATCCTGGAACAGGCTAGGAGAGAGACGCTGGCCAATGGTGGGTGCTTTCTTAGACACACATCTGTGGCCCCCTATCAAAGCCTGTTTAAAGTCTGGATCACTAGTTAAGATCGGCATATACTTATTGATGACCTTCTTAATTTTATGAAACTCTATGCTATACTGGGTGGAAAACACTACTGGTGAATTACTTCTGTTATCAAACTTAATATTTTTGTTGTCACTATAGCTATGAGTAACATTTCTATCATCACCATTATGTGTTTCACCATGCATGTCAGAAGTAATGCCCATCAGAGACTTGCGATCTTTACCATTGGCAACCGCAAGGGCTTTATCAATGGTCCACTGTGGATAATTCCTTGCTCTAAGACGGTTGCCTATGGAGACTGCCTCCCCACTAAAATCAACCTCTCGGGTACAATTACGCCGAGCTCTAATGAGCTCACCAGTTGGGAGGTTCTCTATAACATGTCTGGGGTGACAGGAATCGGCATGCAGGATAGAATTCACTGAAGTATTTTTCCTATAGGTGGATGTTATAACCCGGCCGACTTCTCTGTCACCCCACAGACGCAAATCCAAAAAGTTGATCACCTCTTTCTCCACAGTCACAGTGAATTTTAAATTCAACTCATTCTGATTGAGGTATTCCGAAAATTCCTGTATGGACTGTGGGGATTATTGGGGGGATTATTGGGGGCGAAGAGAATCCCCCTCTCCCACCAACACATATAGATGTTGGCGAGAGAGGGGGAGAACTTCGCCCCCATCGAAGCACCGGTGGTCTGCAGGAAGAACACGCCATTGAACATAAAAAAGTTATGTTTTAACAAATAATCTACTACCAATAGCATGTATTCCCGGAGACCACCGGGGTATCGAGAATAGGTTTCCAGAAACCAGGATAAGGCTGATAAGGCAAGATGATGTGGTATGACAGAGTACAGTGAGGTGACATCAGCTGTCACCCACTGATTCCCATCATGCCATTGTATCAAGTCCAACATTTCTAACACATGTTTCGTGTCTCTAATGTAGCCTGGGATAGTAGGAATGAGTGGCTGTAAATGTGAATCAATCCACTCGCACAACCGTTCATTGAAAGAAGATATCCCTGCCACGATTGGCCTAAGCGGAGGGGGAAATACCCCCTTGTGCACTTTGGGCAGCGAATGGAATATAGGTATAACAGGGCTATCAATAACTAAATATTTCGCAATACTTTCTGTGATATGTCCATTCACTGCCCCCAGATGCACTAGGGACTCTAGGATCTTCTTAAATTTCGGAGTCGGGTCACTTGGAAGGGGTCTGTATGTGTCTAGGTCATTTAACATCTCCATATTTAACTTGCTATAGAGCCCCCTATCCAATATGACCACCGCTCCTCCTTTATCTGCTTGTCTTATGACTATGTTGTCCATGTTTTCCAATTCTTTGAGAGCATTCCTTTGTTTAAATGATAAATTATATTTAACAAAATGGTTTTGCATGGACAGCATAGTCAAATCTGACTCCACAGCATCTTGAAAATTATCTAGTGCTGGGGTGCGGGACATGATGGGGTAAAAATCCCTATTGGAAGTAACAAAGTCAGAGATATCAGTTGAAAAACTGGTATCACACTGATCCTGTAAATTGGACGCCAGGGCAAGTTCGGAAAAGCTGAAACTAGCCGTGGAGCTCAATGGGGATGTATGTGAGAACCCAGAGACATGAGATGAATGCAAAGAGATGTTTATGTTGGACACATCCGATACAACAGCATCACTAGAATAAGTACTAATAACATCAGATATGGTATTCTTCTCAATATTGACAAAATGCTTACGTAGAGTGATGTTACGAACAAAACGGTTTAAATCAAGTAAAGTCCGGAATAAATCAAATCTACATGTGGGGGCAAAAGAAAGTCCACGGGACAAAACTTCCAGTTGTGTATAAGAAAGAATGGTGGCAGATAAATTAAATATGGGAATAGAAGTCTTTACCTCTTCTGATTGTGCTTCATTAGCCTGGTTTGAACGATGTTTTCTGCCTGCATGGAGTTTTTTGACGCCTTATTTTGGATCTTCATCCTATGCGGTGTCGGCAGAGGCGAAGAAGCAGCATTTGGGGTCACAGTCCCAGTTTGGGATCCCAGATCACTGGTGTCATCCATTCCACTTGATTCAACAGAGGAAAAGCTGACTTTCAAGTCCTTTTTATTTTGTGATTTATTTTGTTTCTTATATACATTTTTCTTCCCTTGTTTCTTCAGGATGGACCTGGGAGTGATGTTATTCCCAGTGTTGGGCCAGATGAAAACAGAGTTGGTTTTATAGTCCTCCAAATCTCGCAGGAATTTTCTTTGTTTTACATCTGCAATTGAGGATTCCACTTTCTTTATCTGTTCTGTAATTTTAGTGTTATATTCAACATAAATAGAGTTCTGTTCATGCTGTTCCAAGGAGAATTTAATGGTGGAGATTTTATCATTCACCTCTGCAAGTGCTTTTTCTTCGTATTGTATTATCAGTTTAATAAACTTCAAAGACGAATCAGCTAGCAGAAGTTCCCACTCTTGCTTAAACTGCTGGCAAAAGACGGTAGTGGGGAACTTTTTAATTCTTAGTCCCCTGGGAATCATTGTTTGATCCACATAATTTTTTAACGTGGTCATATCCCACCAAATTTTGGTTTCAGACAGCATAGCTTCCTCCAATTCTCGGAGTGCGATATTAAGATCAAGTGTTTCCTTAGTGTCCATACTGGTGGCATTAAAAATGCAGTGCATGCGTTCCTCACAAGTTAAATTCCCGTTTTGAAGAGCTTCACCTCCACCTGTGGCCATATTGAACAATGCAAGTCCAGTGCCGTATATCACCGGGGGATAGGTAAATCAAGCTTCGGGAGCTGGGGGAGCGCGAGGCTGGTCCACACAGGTAAGATAGAGAAACAACAGTGCTTCAGCTCACCCCAGGTGCGCACGGACAGGGCGCGGACCTCGCCCAAATGAACAACAGAAGAAAGAGGAGTCCAGCGTCCAGGAACTCGGAAGATAATATTTATTCACCAGATGGTCATAACAGGAACACAGGGTACAGTGAGGTGACGTCAAAAACCACACCTACACAAGATGGTATAACCACCCACATGTAGAAACCAATGGCAACCGCCACTGCAAGACATGCAAAACATAAATTAGAAATCCATAAAATTGTATAAGATTTACCAAATATGGACGCTTTACATGAAAACAGTATTACAATATATTAACATACATAGATATAACAGTTTCTTTATTACAAAAATATATTAGATATAAAAAAGGGAGAAAGATATCAGCATCATCTATAAATTACAGAAATCTATCTCTCATAATAATAAAAGAAAAGAAAACCGCATATCTTAGAAGCATTCACACTCATGGTTTACATATGTGAGTGTATCGCGGAATTATGCTATCGCACTACAGATGTAACAGCTAGAGCCATAATAATCGTTGGAAAACATACAGGTAAGAAAGAGGGAGGGGGGAAAGGGGGGGGGAAGGGAAAAGGGGGGGAGGGGCAGTGACCCAGAGAAGAGGAAAAAGGAAGAAGAAAAAAACTCAGAAAATTGAAAAAATTATATCAGTAATGTAAGATCGTATCCATTCTTTTATTCAAACCTCGGGGATATCTAGTTCCCAACTTCAGGATCCAAAAGATCTCACGGTCTAGAATCTTATGTCTAAGATTACCACCTCTAGTTGGAACCGTGACCCTTTCGATCCCCTGAAGCCGGAGGCCAGAGGTATCCCCAGCATGCGCCTCCGCGCAGTGCTTAGATACCATTGAGACGTTCCTAGATAGGAAATGTGGTACATCGGAAATATGCTTCCGAATCCTCATATATATATATATATATATATATATATATATATATATATATATACATATATATATATATATATATATATATATATATATATATATATATATATACACCGTGTGTGTGTAGAAATGTAGAGATACATATGTGTATGTATGTGTATATTTACACACACACACATCAGCATTTCCCATGCAGGGTGCCTCCAGCTGTTGTAAAACTACAACTCTCAGCATGGCTAACTGTAGTTTTGCAGCTGGAGGCACTCTGGAAAACACTGGTGTGTGTGTGTGTGTATATATAATACAAACACTGCCCCCCTTCTCTTACATACAAGGGCACTTACAGAGTGAAGATATCTTCAGTGCCCGGGCCTGACTCCCCCACGCGACCTCACTGGAGAGTTCAGCTGTCCCAGGAGCGCCATCAATAACACAGGTTTGTGACTGGGGTCCTGCGCGCGTGTTATCAGAAGCAAGCAGGCCAGGGGGGGAGGATTATCGCACTGAAGCACCAGTCACCCAGCCAACCCCACACGCAATAACAGCCTTTCAAGCAGCAAGTGATTATCCTGTCCTCCTCAGTGGCAGGGCTGCACAGCGACGCCAGCCCTGTCATTACGCGGCCACTGTAACTCTAAGGAAGCCGCACTGCTCGTCATCTGGGGGAGGGGCCTCTGGCCGGCAGACCGACATGTGCAAAATTATGTAAACAGCCGGGTAAGCGAGCAGGGTCGGCGCATTGCATCAAAGCCGGAGGCAGAGCAGCTTTTTCTGCCTCCAGCTCCTACACAGGCCCCAAGTTACTTACACAGCACTGCTGGCCGGCCCATGGGGGGAGCGGCCTGCCGGGAATCTTCCCGGTATCCCGGTAGGCCAGTCCGGCCCTGGCTATCCGGCAGTGCAGACTGCTTCAGCTTCCGCCGGATGGCCGTTGAAGGTGCCCCATGTGCTGCGGTGATGATCACTCACCTGTCCCTGCCACTCCGGACCGTCCTCTTCAGGATCCCCTGCATGGCCGTCGCTCTCCTTCGTCGTCATCCCGTTGCAGTGCACACCGTCTTGTCATCCAATAGGAGCGGCGTTGTGACATTATGACGGCGATGAAGAGCGCCGATCCTGGGCAGCAGTGACGGTCCGGAGCGGCGGGGACCCCCCGGGGACGCGGCGACAGCGATGGAGGGCGACATCCAGGGCAGCAGTGACGGTCCGGAGCGCCTGGGACAGGTGATAACTTCCTATACTTATCATTGCATGGATCCCTCAACATACGATGGTTACAACCAACGATGGTTCGTTTGGAGCGAATTACCACCGTATGTTGAGGGATCACTGTATACCATTTTGTAGCCTAGGGTGCCCTGATTACAAAGGAATTCCCATCCCGATAGAAGATTTAGTCATATGGCTATGATTAAACGGATGGTACTCCGTAGCAAGTAACAGGTTGAAAATAAATCACACTGCACTGTCGGATTTTTTATGCTTTGTAAAATGAATGTCTAAAAATTATCCTTTTTCAGAGTAGCAACAGGTTTTGTGCCTGGAAAATGAAAAAGCATTTGGCCGTAGCAACAAGATTGGAATCTTAGAACGTGTACAACACAACACAACACAAAAACCCTCTATGCATAGCTTCTTCACAATTAAGTGATCTTGACTCTTTTTTCTTGGGTTCTGCACCAAAATTGTGATTGTGTCGCACATTTCATGCGACAAAATTTGCAAAAAATTAATAAATAAACTCTCCATTTTACAAGGGAAACACAAAGAGGGGGGGGGTGTTCCACTGGAGAAAGGGGCATGGCCCTCGATAAAATGAAGCGTGTCATCAACATTTTTTTAAAATCCCAACATATTTACTAATGTTCCCACATAAAATGTGGTGGATTTGGGCTCGGAGAAACCCGACAGTTCAAAGCATGTGTAATTAAAAAAAAATAAAAAAGCAAAGCCTAGGAAAAAATGCAAAATGTAGTGAAACATTGGTAAATACCATGGAAAAATATCTATTGGGAATCAAAAACCACAAAGATAACTACACTCCAAAAAAAACTATTGGCCCTGATTTACCAAGAGTGGAGTGTAGTTTTCGTTGTGTTTTTTTTTTCCCCAACAGATATTTTTCCACAGTATTTACTAATGTTTCCCAACGTTTTGCTTTTTTACACATGCTTTGAGCTGTGAGGTTTTCCTCAGCTCAAATTCACCACATTTTATGTGGAAACCTTATTGAATATATAAGGATTTTTCAAAAATGTTGGTGACGTGCCCCCTTTTATGACCATGCCCCCTTTACCCGTGGCTGTGATGCTTTTAAAATGGAGAGATGGTCGGTTTTTATTAAAAATTTTTTTTTTGCAAATTATGGCGCACATTCTGAAGCAGATACAAATTCTGGCGCAATGTGCCAAATACTGGCGCACAACCTAACAAAAAAGATCGGGTTTACAATAGTAAATCAGGGACACTGTGTTCATGTGGTTCTCCGATTTGTATTGTTCAGTGATCACTGTCCCTCACAGAGATCTTCACCTAATACCTGCTATTATTAAAATGGCTGCTGGAGCTATGTGCATAGCCCAGTGTTTCCCATCCAGGGTGCCTCCTACCATTGCAAAACTACAAATCCCAGCATGACCAGACAGCCTTTAGCTTTCTGGGAATGCTGGGAGGTGCAGTTTTGCAACAGCTGGAGTCACCCTGATTGGGAAACACTGGCATTGACTTTTAAAGTGGCTTTGACATCACCCCTATACTGCCTCTGGATTGGCTGAAAGAGATGTTTAAAAGGCATTAGGGATTTTCTAAGGTCATGTGATCCTTCCTCCTTATGCTTTCTACCAGGTGGCTTATGTTATTTTACCAGGTTATGCCAAACTTAACTGCTGAAGTTCTACTTCTAGCCAAACCGAACTTTCAACAAAGTTTTGACCAAACTCGGGTTCCATGGGTTTGGTTCGCTCATCTCTAGTTAGGTCTAGTTAGAATGATGGCACCTGAGGCTATAAAAGGGTAAAAAACTAATTTTATAAATCTTCTTAAAGAATCTACTGCATCTTGGTACCAGATACCACAGGACCCCTTCAGCATTAAGGTGACTTCCTCTGCAGTGTGAAATACGCTTTGAATTAGCCCCGTGTGACCCTGCCCTTAGTGGCCGGTGGTTTTAATATTATGGCTAATCAGTGCATGTCCTCTAGGTTATTGCCTAGGTATATCAGCTTTGCAGGATCCCCCCCCCCCCAACCCAAAAATAAGCTCTATTACCTTGTATTTTAAGATTATTTTTTTTCACTTACTCTTCTTCAAAGCTTTGTAAGTATGCCTTTAAATTTATATACATGTCAAGACCACTGCACCACCCAGATTTATTTTGCTATTGTCCCAATTAAAATGAATACTAAAGAATTGCTGTCCACCTATACAAGTTGTTTTGATCTCAGATTGTAGAACACATATGTAGACATCTCTTTGTTTACAAGAATCAAAGCAAATGTGTTTGCTTTCAAAATGGAGAGGCTGCCACCTACTGTACAGAAAGGCTTTTCTGTGGTGTCACATCATTATCCATCGATTACAAGAACGCCAATCGATAGACTGATAACTTTATAGGGAAAAGACATAAAATGAGTCTGTCTCTCTGCATAACAGCACGACTGAAAGCTGGACGTGGTGTCATTTTTAGCATGTTTTGCACTATATATCATTTCAAGGACAGCAATGACAAATGTTTTTATGGGGATCACATTTATGCATAAGTGCCTGTTTGGTTCTAATTCTAATTAATCTGCGCCCGGTCTTTACTAAATAACTGGGAAATAATCTCATCATTCCTATGTTTCAAAGGAGAAGGATTTCCACATTGACATTTAATGTTATTTTTAATTAGTGATGGAATACTTTGTTCAAGTGCTGCTCGGTGTAGAGATACAAACAGTGCAAAGCCATAAACAGATGTCTCATAATGAGAAGCGTTTGAAGAGGCTCTTCATAAATTGAACCAATTAACACCTTGAGCGATGTCACACAGTCACACCACCTATGTCATTACTTTAATTGTACACACGTGACTACTGATATTAATAATTTTTACATCCACATTTTGCTCAGGTTTTGAAAAGATAGGATTTAGCTATTGTTTTTGTAAAATGACTTAACATTTTACATTATTAATTAACGTAGAGAGAACCAACAAGTATAACTGCATTGATAGAACCAGCAAATTGTGATGATGCTGATTTTATACCCTTCCTACTTGGATTGTTTTATAGGTCTAAGAGAGTGTTTACCACTTTCTACCGTTTTGCACCTGCAAAAATTCCCATCAAGAACTCACGTCAGAAAGTCCCCAAAACGGTTGTCAAAAAATCCCATTCATGTCAAAGAGATTTTTTGACCATCCTGCAGCACCAGTTATATCCCGTTATGACTAACGTCCGTTATTTTTGACGGCACAAAAGACGGTGCATGCACAAGTCTATGGGTGACGGATGTTCACAATTGACATCCGTTAGTGCCCATTATTTTAATGTCCCTTATGTTCCGTTATGTGTACTGTGCATGCTCAGAACATGGAAATAAAATAACGGACATAAAATGATGGACTACAACGGATGAAATAACGGGTGATAACGTATGGAACATGTCCGTTATTTTGACAAGAATGGGCATTAAAATAACGGACATTGGTCTTCCGTTAGCATCCGTTATGTTCAGTTATTTTGTCTATTTTTTTATGACCTCTTTCAGCAGAAAAATGGCTGTCAAAATGCAGGAACATGACGGTAGTGTGAAAGATTTAAAGTGGAACTCCTCTGAAGCCCCAAATAGGTACATGTTTTTCAACAGCAAAGGGTATAGAACCAGAACTGGGCCCTCTCTTTCTCTCTAATGGCCCCATAGCATTTAAAAGTTCTAAGAGCCCCATAGCATTTATAAATCTGTCGCTGTGGTGAATATATTCTTGTTTCAGGGGCCTGTGTGGGCTCAGTAGTAAGTTATAGTTTGTGATTAGTGATGCCTGAACCTCCTGAAATTTATTTCAGGAGGTTTCAAGTTGCCATCAAATACACTTTTGATGGCGGGTCTGTATTTCATCTCTACACTTTTCAAGTAAGATTCAGTGAGAGTAAAGCATTAATTGAGTACTCCACTGGCCAGCCTTAGAAACATTTTGTTCCGAATGCTGTGTGCGCCCCCTCAATGCAAGTCTATGGGATGGGGCGTGATGGCCGTCATGCCCCCTCCCATAGACTTGCATTGAGGGGGCGCGGCCAGAAAGCACAAGGGAGCATGGCCTGCCCTCGCAGTGAGCACACAGCATTCAGAACTAAATGTTCTGAATGCAGCCGAAACGCTGTCCAGTGGAGTACCCCCTTAAGTGGCAATGCATAGCATCTACATTTACCTACTTTGGGTCATACACTAAGCAGCAATGTACAGCATATCTCTGCTTACTGTAGAGGAGCCAAGAGTCCTGTCTTTGAGTTCCTGCTCCTCTATAAAGCTTTTGTGGCGCCGTATACTAGGGCACCATAGTGCGCAAACTACTAAGTGGGTAGGGGTCATGCATTGTGTGGCTCCTGCTCAGTGAAACCTCACTGGGATGGATGTAGACTGCCTGTTGAAGAAAGTTTAATCATAAGTGGTTAGAAAGACTGTTTACCTCCTTTTGCCCAGCAAAAGTAAGAAGCAATGTATAACACAAAATGCTCCTCTACATAGTTCATGTGGTGTCCTAAGTTAGGGCACTATGGAGAAACATATAATGTGTTAGCAGAAAAGAACCATTTGGCCCATCTAGTCTGCTTAATATTCTGAAAACTTTAATAGTCCCTGGCCCTATCCCATATGAAGGATATCATTATGCCTTTTCCATACATGCTTATACTCCTTCACTGTATCTGCAGTGACCACTTCTGAAGGAAGGTTATTCCATACATCTATTACTCTCTCTCTGTAAAGTGCTACATACTGAAATACCAAATCAAAAGCAGACAGATGCTGACAAAGTCCAGAGGTTAAAGTCTAAAGTCAGAGACAGGCTCCAACAGCTTTACATCATTAGTGACATCACTGTGACATATGTGACATCTAGCAGGGGCTGTTGATAAGTGAGGAACAACATACATACACTGCATAAGGTGGGGAGAGGTAAAAGTGGGTGGGGGAAGGAAAGGCAAAGCTTTACAAGCAGGATGATGGATGATAGGCAATGTAGAATTGCCAACCAAGACAAAAAGAGCCAAGGCAAGTGCTCTCTATCACTCTATCAAGTGCAAGAAAAAGTGCAAAAGTGTCACACTGAAAAAAGTGCACAAAGGATGTAGTCTATTACTAAGCCCTTCTCCAGCAGGAGGGAGGTCCCCCAACAAACCTACCCTTCACCTTTGGGCCAAAAGGCACCTGCAAGGATCCAGATTCAATGCCCCTTTTCACCGAAGCTACTAATGGGCCACAAATGCACCTGGCATCACCCTAGGTGTTAACCAAGGTATCCGCCAAGGAGATGTATACTGATGGCATCTTGATCGAAGCCAAGATGCCCAAGGGGGTTGCAGGGAGGTGAGGAACAAAATGGCCACACACACCTCCCCTAGACCACCAGGAGGGACACCCAGAATGGCTACCGTATCCTGACAAATCCTGTGTACAAACAAACTTGTAAAAGTGGCACAGTGACATACAAAAAAATAAATAAATAAGTGCAAGAGTGCAGATATATTGCCTGGTCATCCGGCATGATCTATAAAAAATCTACCTGATCCTAGCCAGAAAGCTGGGGTACCAAGGGTGAGTGCCAAAGGTGAATAGTGTATAGTGCAGAGTATTCACTCAGTAAGTTATAACACCCAGTAAGTTTCAGCACCTCAGGGTCACCACTCCCCGAGGCACAAAAGTAACTCGGCTCTAGACCCTCCAAGCCCGATGGCGAGACCCGGAGGAAACAGGTCACATCAGGGCAGCTGTTGAGCTGGTTTTGTGACACCAGCCCTGGTACACCTGCTCCTCCATGTAGCCATCCATTCCTACCAGCGGAATACCTGATACGAACAGATACTACACTTGATCTTAGCCAAAAGGCAAAGAATGGGCGGACCAAGACAAAAACAACAGGTATTATGTAAATTTTAAGAAATACTCAAATGAAACATGACCCGAAGAAGAAATGTGTACCTTTGCACATCCTTTTTTTATTTGAGAGAGAAGGGTGCCCATAAGAAATTCCCTTTACAATACCAATACAATGCAATACCAATGCCAACCACAAGCTCCACATGGTCCACATTATGTTCTCTCCTCAAAAACAGACATGTAGAAAGAATCAGGCAATAAAACCTGAGGTGTGGGGGCCCTGCTCTCAAGAAACAAAAGTGAAACAAAAGATAAAACCTGCTTGATTTATACAATGGTACAAGAAAATGGTTCTATCCCTTAAAAAAGGATAGTACACAAAAATATGCCATAACTTTTTTTTAAACGGAATAACCCTTAAATGACCATGCACCATTTTGTGAAGTTATCATTATAATCACCTTTTACCTACCTACATATTATTTTCCTCCTGAGCACAACATTCAAATAAACACCAATATAAAGCTGTAAAAATATGAAATAAATGTTCTGTGTAAATCCAGCCTTATAATCAAAAACTATAGTGTGAAGAGCTAAGCCAGAGGACAGACTGGATGAGAGCAACTAGAAACATCTGCTTTGCACAATACATTTCTAGATAAGACTCTACACTGAATTATACATGTGCCAAATATCCCTCTGAGGTCCATCTCTTTTATTTTTTTATAGTCTGGCTTAACAGTATGCGATAGCCATTCTAGCCATATGTGTACTTCTATGTACAATGCAATTGTCATCTGCTTTGTATATAAAATGTTCTACAGTTTTGGACATTTGTTGTTGTCCTCTGTAATGAAGATGCAGCTGTTTGGAGGTTTTTCCCTCAAGATTAACAGCTTGTTACTATAATGGTCTGTCAACCCAGGCAGGCGGCATGGACTGCAGTTTTCCTATGATGTGTTCACAGTCAGGGTCAAGAACCTTCCGAGCTACCTAAATAACTTAAAGGGGTACTCCGGTGGAAAACCTTTTATATAAAGAACTGGTGCCAGAAAGTTAAACAGATTTCTAAATTACTTCTATTAAAATATCTTTACCCTTCCTGTACTTTTTAGCAGCTGTATGTTACATAGGAAATTCTGTTATTTTTTAATATCTTTTTTGTCTTGTCCACACTGCTCTCTGCTGACACCTGATGCCAGTATTAGGAACTGTCCAGAGCAGGAGAAAACCCCCATTGCAAACCTATGCTGCTCTGGACAGTTCCTGACACGGACAGAGGTTTCAGCAGAGAGCACTGTGGACAAGACAAAAAAGAAATTAAAAAAGAACTGAATTTTCTCTGTAGCATACGGCTGCTAAAAAGTACTGGAAGGATAAAGATTTTTTAATTGAAGTAATATACAAATCTGTTTATCTTTCTGGCACCAATTGACTTAAAAAGACCTAAAAAATTTTTTTCCCACCGGAGTACCCCTTTAAGTGTTACAAGAATCTTCTAAACCAGTGGAGCTATAGTTTTAAAAATGTCGTCCATCCAAACTTACAATATACTATGTAAGTGACGTTTTAATTAAAACTATTATAAAACATAAAACAAAATAAGTAATCAAGTTTATGGGTTTGAAAGCAAATCTACAACATTCTTTTTCCCACATTGAACTTGTATTGGGAATTTTAGAGTTGCAATATTTGCCTGCTATCTTCTCTTCATACATTTAAAAAGCCTATTCAAACACAACTTGAGCCTATAATCTCCACTTTGAATATTGTATATGTTGGTAAATGCGCTGAGCTTTAAAAACTGTTTGTTTCTTCTTCCAGAAGCTAAATAGCAAGTATGAGAGGGTGAAGGTGGAAACTGAGTTACGAGTTTCATTTGCCTATCAATATACTTATGTGTATTGTGTTTCCCTGTACACCATAGCACTGCATTCCCATTCCTCTCCTCTCCTTATTGTTATAACATGTTCATAAGTACAGGACTCTTGTTTATAAGTCTGGCTATGGCTTTCTGTAAAATTCCAGGGATACTATGAACATAGAGAGATGGCAATGATTTCCAATGGCTATAAGCATCAGAGGCAAGCTTGTGGTGGTCCTCAACATCTAACCATGTAAATATTTTGCAAACATCATTTTAGATTTGACTTTTTGTTTTGCCTTAGGGGATCACTAGGAAATGAGATTATGTAGCAGTTTAAGAATTCACAGAATTTACGATCGTGGATTGCCTTTTAGCCAGATCTAAATTAGGTAACATCTGGCAATTTTGCTTCTTATGGCCCTTACTGCCTATAGCCAGACATCTCTGTAGATAAAATCACCGGAGAGAACATGATGTCATCATAGGGGCCTGACGAAACACCAAAGGGTGCGATACGGCTGTGGCCCTGACGTCTGATTCCCCCCGTAACATCTCAGCCTCACCGTCCTTCTGTCGCCTGATCGCGATGTCACAGACCTGATCCCTTGGAACTGGTGAGCTGCTCCCCAATTTCTTTTTCTTATGTGTGTAGATATTTGCCTGTCTTTTCTCAGCGTGAAGCACCACCCGTATTGATCTATGGACTTTCAGTGTTCAGCTAACAGCACACATTGGGTTGATATTACATATTTATGGAAGGATTTATAACAGTGCCGGATTTTTCTCTGTTTTTCTTCTGTGGAGGGGCATCTCTGTAGATACTTTTCTTGAGATTGGGGTTAATGTATCCTCCCTACTGTCTGTTTCTAACATTATCTGTCATAACCGACTTGGGGGAAAGGGAGAGTGAGCCCTAAGCTGTCCCTAGTGACACTCTCCCTGCCTACTTGCCCATACACAATAAGTGGTGAATTGACAACTTGGAGCCGGTCCCTAACTGCGCTACAGTGCAGTGGCGTAAAAACAAATAATACACAGTCGGTCACAGGCCAGAAACAAAAAGGAAAACTATCAGACAACCAGATATACCAGACAGGATACAAATACTAATAGGGCAGAAAATAGTGTATTAACAAGCAGTTCATAAACTGAATAAGACTAGGTATGCAAGAATACAGCAGAATCCAAGAGACGCAGGGGATGGACAGAAGAACTGAAAGCTAAAACACTAAACTGATCAGGTAACGTAGGACACTGTTCACACTGGACACAGATAACGAACATGAACTTAATAAAAATGGATACAAGAAAACCAAACTCTACAACGTAGAGGAACACTGGTCAGGATACTAGACAGGATGTTTCTGAAGATTCAAAACAGGATATATTTCAAGATACAAGACAAGATAAGTTCAAAACCAAACTCCACTATGTGGGGGAACAGTACATGATTCTAACAGTGTGGACATAGACTAAGCAGAATAGACAAACATCCTAAAAACTATCAAATAACACAGACTAAAATCTACAATAAACAGGACTATTTAACCATGGCTAAAACTAAAAGTATCACAAGATAAATACAAAGTGCATGTTCAAGCAGATTTGGAAGTATATTGCACAAACAGACATCATAGCAGCATTATTGCACAAAATACCCAGCAGCTGGAATGCAGGAGAACTCTGGTTAAAATAGACCCACCCGAGTTCACATTTGTTCAGAGCATAAACTATTCCCTATCCAGGGAGAATAGCAAACTGCTCAGAACAAACTAGTGTGTGAATACCCACCTAAGCAGAAAAATACAAAAACAAATAAATGGACATTACATTATTCATCACTCCCTCTCTCAGCTCTAAAGGCAGTCCCCTTGCATCTTAGACAGTGGACCCCTACTTATAGGAACACAAAGACTGACTAGATGAACAGATGAAAACATCTGAGAACACCAATAAAAAAAATTTCCACAACGCAATTATTTATGTAACAGAAAATAGGTAACTTAACATGTTTTATTATTTTAAACCTGAAAAAGAATCTGGTACAGAAGAAGCTGGTAGGGTACAAAAGCAGCAAAGAGTTAACAGGAACAAGCCAGAGGTCAAAACCAAGAGGGCAAAGAAGTAAAAAATCTGAGGCAAAACAACATAAGGACAGGTAATGGGTCAAGCCTAGACAGCAGCACAGTACACAATCAGCAGACATAAGAATGGTCATGGCACAGGCAAAGATCAGGTCACAGGAGATCAGAACATCAATATTAACACAGGGAAATAAAGAAACAGTAGTGAAGGGAAGATTTCCAGTGCTAAGAAATGTACCCCCTCTCTGCAGGATAGACGATAAATGTCTGAATGTGGGGAATCCGACCACTGGACATTAAATAAGATTTCCTAGATGTTGAAGAAGATGTCCAGTGCTAAGAAATGTATCCCCCTATCCACAGGATAGGGGATACATGTCTGATCGCAGGGGGTCCGATCGCTGAGACCCCCGTGATCTCCTGTATGGGGCTGAGCTGCTGTGTGTGACGTTTTGCACACAGCAAGTCAGCTGTACAAACATCTCTATTTGAGAGGTGAAGACACAGCTTTCCTGTGTCTCCACCTCTCCCAAAAAGATGAATGGAGGGGGCATGTTTAAACCAATTGACGTCATCCCATAGATTTCCTCCAAATTGTTCCACCTGTGATCCTTTGAGTTGCTGTACATGCAGCATGCACCTATTTCCATGCATATTTTAGTTTTTTTTCTGGGTGAAAATCCCATGCACATGTATAGTATTGAAAATCCATGGCAACTGCACCATGTCTAAATGTGGCTTTAGAGGTGCATCTGCTCCATTGTCTCCATCCCTTTTTTGATGTATTATTTCAGTTAAAGCAATATTTTTCCAGAAGTGGATTGTTAAATAAGTGCACAAAATTTACAATGTAATGATATAGTGCTCTTATTTGAAATCAAATTGATATGCAGTATACTTGGCTTGGACTAGAGAAAACATCCTCTGACACATTTATGTATGTCGTGATTTAATTATTGCATTGATTTAATGTATGAGATGTAACCTTCAGCTCCCAAACTAATTTTGTTGGAGAGGTGCATACAGCAGAAGTTTCCAGAAGTCACTGTCAGGTCAAACATTCATAGTGACTGAATACTCATGGGATTCATCTTGTAATTTATATTCGCTTGCGGAAATAAAATTGGAAATTAATATCAAAATGTTATATTGCTGAAAACAAATAAGAATATAAGAATGAATTTACCATATGGTGCAGATATTCTTAAATTTTTCTGGGTAATTTACACCTGTAGTAGTGTTTTCCTTTTCACTTTTTATATCTTGATATACAGTATACATAACTGGATATTAAGTGAACATTTATTGAGCTCAATGTAATGCAGAAGAAAGCCAAATTCTGGACTTTTATCTCAAACACTGATGCACAAACAGTAATTCTCAGCAGTAATTCAATAATAGAAACATATAAGAAATAGTTGCTCTACATAACTAACATACTCTTGACTTACAGTTGACAGCATTTCCCTAGACTGAATAGAGTAGCAGTGCACTCACATGAAGGCCACTCTTGTAATTGGAGGAGGTCCCAGCAGCCAGACACCTTAAAATTATACCTTTATTACCCACTCTGCAGATAGGTGATAAAGATTGGTAGAGGTCCAACCTCTGTTGATAAGGGAATCTGTCAGCTGCACTTTCTGCTAAGAGTTGAAGACACTGTTGTATGGCTGTTAGGGTGTAAAAGCAAACGGTACCTTTTCTAGAGCTGATGGTGGTTGCCAAACTTAAAATGGCCTTTTTATTTCTCAGCCAAGTGTCAAGGAAGCAGGTCAAACTGCTCAAGTGCCACAGCCTGGAATGCCTCCTTGCTTTCCCTCACATCCCAGATTCTCCTTTATTGATGTATTGGCGTTAAGCAAGGAGGTATGCAAGGCTGTGGCACTTGAGCAATTTGGCCCCATCTCCTTGACACTTGGCCGCCTCTTTGACTACACCAGCTTTAGAAAAAGAACACATTGCTTTTAAACCCAAACAGCTATTCAACAGTGCATGAAGTACTTAGCTGCAAATACAGCTGACAGATTCCCCTTACAGTTTATTGTATAATCATTGGCATTAAAGGGGTACTCCGGTGGAAAAAAAGGTTTCTTAATCAACTGGTGCCAGAAAGTTAAACAGATTTGAAACTTACATCTATTAAAAAATCTTAATCCTTCCAGTACTTATTAGCTGCTGAATACTACAGAGGAAATTCTTTTCTTTTTGAAACACAGAGCTCTCTGATGACACCTCTGTCCAGATAAACCCCTTAAGGATCCAGGACGTACTAGAACGTCCTGGCACCCTGGGCTTTAAGGACCCAGGACGTACTAGTACGTCCTTGTGTTTCTCCGGTCTCTGCCGCGCCCCGGGCAGAGATCGGAAGCGGATGCCTGCTGAAATGCTTCAGCAGGCATCCAGGGCAAACGCCGAGGGGGGCCATGTAGGCCCCCCCATGTCGGCAATCGCCGCAAATCGCTAGGGAAATCGCCCCTGCGATCTGCGGCAATACCGGGCTGATCGGGTCTCTGGGACCCGACCGCCCGGTAATTTTGCATGATCCTGGCTGTCACAGACAGCCAGGACCATGCTAAAGTATAGGAGCAAGGTGGCAAGCCTGCCACCTCCTCCTATCCCCTGCAATCCGTCGGTTAGTTGACCGACCAATCGGAGGGGGGGGGCGGTTACTTCCTCCCGCCCTGCCTGGCCCCTGGATGTCCGGAAAGGACGGGAGGAAGAGCGGAGGACACGGCGGGGGACGGGGGAGTGCTGGGGACCGGCCCCGGTACTTATCTCTTCCCTGAAGACCCAGATCCCGGCGATGAAGACATCGGCGGCGGCGACAGGTGAGTTCCTCTTCAGCCGCGGTCGGGCCCTGTACAGCAATGCACGTCGCCGTAAAGCGACATGCATTGCTGTAATGGGACCCTGTATACTACAAATCCCAGCATGCCCAGGCAGTCCTTGGCGTCTGGGCATGCTGGGAGTTGCAGTTTTGCAACATCTGGAGGTCCGCAGTTTGGAGACCACTGTGCCCTTCCAGATGTTGCAAAACTTCACATCCTCAGCATGCCCTTACTGTCCAGGCATGCTGGGAGTTGTAGTTCTGTAACATCTGGCCCTTCAGATGTTGCAGAACTACAACTCCCAGCATGCCTAGACAGTTTTGGCATACTGGGAGTTGTAGTTTTGCAACATCTGGAGGGCTACAGCTTGGACACCACGACACAGTGGTCCCCAAACTGTTCTCCTCCAGCTATTGCGTAACCACTACTCCCAATATGCCCTTCGGCTGCCTGGGCATGCTGGGAGTTGTGGTTTTGCAACAACTGGAGGCACACTGGTTGGCAAACATTGTCTGTTTCCCAACTCAGCGTTTCCCAACTCGTGTGCCTCCAGCTGTTGCAAAACTATAACTACCAGAATGCACTGATAGACCGTGCATGCTGGGAGTTGTAGTTTTGCAACAGCTGGAGGTTCCCCCCCCCCCTGTGAATGTACAGGGTACATTCACATGGGCAGGGGGCTTACAGTGAGTATCAGGCTGCAAGTTTGCGATGCAGCAAATTTTGCGCGGCAGCTAAAACTCGCAGCGGGAAACTCGCTGTAATCCCCCGCCCGTGTGACTGCACCCTAAAAACACTACACTACACTAACACAAAATAAAATAAGCAAAAAATGCTACAAATACACATACCCCTACACAGCCCCCCCTCCCCAATAAAAATGAAAAACGTCTGGCACGCCACTGTTTCCAAAATGGAGCCTCCAGCTGTTGCAAAACAACAACTACCAGTATTGCCGGACAGCCATTGACTGTCCAAGCATGCTGGGAGTTTTGCAACAGCTGGAGTCACCCTGTTTGGGAATCGCTGGCGTAGAATACCCCTATGCAAATCCCTAATTCAGGCCTCAAATGCGCATGGCACTCTCACTTCGGAGCCCTGTCGTATTTCAAGGCAACAGTTTAGAGCCACATATCGGGTATCGCCGTACTCGGGAGAAATTGCCTAACAAATTTTGGGGGGCTTTTTCTCTTTTCACCCCTTATTAAAAGGGGAAGTTGGGGTCTACACCAGCATGTTAGTGTAAAAAAAAAATAATAATTTTTACACTAACATGCTGGTGTTGCCCTATACTTTTCATTTTGACAAGAGGTAAAAGGGAAAAAAGCCCCCCAAAATTTGTAATGCAGTTTCTTCTGACTACGGAGATACCCCGTATGTGGGCGCAAAGTGCTCTGGGCGCGCACAACAATGCCCAGAAGGGAGAGTGCACCATGTACATTTGAGGTGATTTGCACAGTGGTGGCTGAATGTTACAGCGGTTTTGACAAACGCAAAAAATAAAAACCCCACATGTGACCCCATTTTGGAAACTACACCCCTCACGGAATGTAATGAGGGGTGCAGTGAGAATTTTTTTTACATATGCAAAAGTCGTGAAACACCTGTGGGGTATTAAGGCTCACTTAATTCCTTGTTACGTTCCTCAAGGGGTCTAGTTTCCAAAATGGTATGGCATGTGTTTTTTTTGCTGTTCTGGCACCATAGGGGCTTCCTAAATGCAACATGCCCCCAAAAAACCATTTCAGAAAAACGTACTCTCCAAAATCCCCTTGTCGCTGCTTCGGTTCTGAGCCCTCTACTGCGCCCGCCGAACACTGTACATAGACATATGAGGTATGTGCTTACTCGAGAGAAATTGGGCTACAAATACAAGTATAAATTTTCTCCTTTTACCCCTTGTAAAAATTCAAAAATTGGGTCTACAAAAACATGCGAGTGTAAAAAATGAAGATTGTGAATTTTCTCCTTCACTTTGCTGCTATTCCTGTGAAACACCTAAAGGGTTAAAATGCTGACTGAATGTCATTTTGAATACTTTGGGGGGGTGCAGTTTTTATAATGGGGTCTTTTATGGGGTATTTCTAATATGAAGACCCTCCAAATCCACTTCAAACCTGAACTGGTCCCTGAAAAATAGTGATTTTGTGAAAATTTTGAAAATTTTGTGAAAAATTGGAAAATTGTTGCTGAACTTTGAAGCCCTCTGGTGTCTACCAAAAGTAAAAACACGTCAATTTTATGATTCAAACATAAAGTAGACATATTGTATATGTGAATAAAATAAAAAAATATTTGGAATATCCATTTTCATTACAAGCAGAGAGCTTCAAAGTTAGAAAAATGCTAAATTTTCAAATTTTTCATCAAATTTTGGGATTTTTCACCAAGAAAGGATGCAAGTTACCACAAAATTTTACCACTATGTTAAAGTGGAATATGTCATGAAAAAACAATCTCGGAATCAGAATAACTAAAAGCATTCCAGAGTTATTAATGTTTAAAGTGACAGTGGTCAAATGTTCAAAAAATGGCCGGGTCCTAAGGTGTAAAATGGCTGGGTCCTTAAGGGGTTAAGAACTGTCCAGAGTTGGAAAAAATCCCGATAGAAAACATATGCTGCTCTGGACAGTTCTTAAAATGGACAGAGATGTCAGCAGAGAACACTGTGTTCATGATGTCAGCAGAGAGCACTGTGTTAAAAAAAGAAAATAATTTCCTCTGTAGTATTCAGCAGCTAATAAGTACTGGAAGGATTAAGATTTTTTTTAATAGAAGTAATTTACAAATCTTTTTAACTTCCTGGCACCAGTTGATTGAAGAAAAAAAAAAAAGTTTTCCTTCCTTTAAGTATTTACAACCAAGCTAATAAAATGTGTATTTTAATTCTCAGGTAGAAAGGGAGAATCATAGACTGTCCTGATCGGCAGATCTCCAAGAATGGTCTCTAAAATGTAACTGCTCCTGTCAGCCCAATGTCATCATATCTCTTTTCTCAAAAGAGAGAAACATTTACTCTGTGCTGTTAAAGTCAAGTGCATGGTGCATTAAAGAGATTAGTGTTTCTGTGACCATTAATGTTTTGTAAGCCACAGTTTGTGCTTGGGGTGAGTGCCAAGCTTATAAAAGTGCCATGTCTTCTTCACAATGATAAATTAAATGAGAGAATAATAATGTTTTGCTTTATGGGTTTTGTCAGAACCAATACTTAAAGGGGTAATTCAGGAATAGCAAAAAAAAAGCTAATTTCTTTCAAAAACCGCTCCCCATCTGTCTCCAGTTTGGGTGTAGTTCTGCAGTTCAGCTCCTTTGAAGTGAATGGAGCTAAGTTGTAAAACCACTCACAACCTGGAGACAAACATGGAGCTGTTTTTGAAAGAAATTAGCTCTGTCTTTCCCTATTTTGGAAACTACACACCTCAAGGAATGTAATAAGGGGTACAGTGAGCATTTACGCTCCACAGGTGTCTGACAGATTTTTGGAACAGTGGTCTGTAAAAAATGAAAAAATGTTATATTTAATTTGCACAGCCCACTGTTCCAAAAAATTGTCAGACATCTGTGGGGTGTAAATGCTCGTTGCACCCCTTATTACATTCTCTGAGGGGTGTAGTTTCTGAAATGGGGTCATATGTGAGGGGTCCACTGTTCTGGCACCATGGGGCTTTAAACACACATGGTCCCCAACTTCCATTCCAGACAAATTTTCTCTCCAAAAGCTCGGTGATGCACCTTCTCTTTGAGTCCTGTAGTGTGCTTGCAGAGCATTTTACTTCCACATATGGGGTATCTCCCCAAATGGGGTTACAAATTTTGGGGGACTTTTTCTCTTATTACCCCTCATGAAAATGAAAAATTTTGGGTAACATCAGCATTTTAGTGACAAAAATCAAATTTTTTATTCACATGTAAAATTTTTACGAAAATTCGTCAAACACCCAAGTTGTTAAGGCTCACTGTACCCCTAGTTACATTTGTTGAGGGGTGTCATTTCCCAAATAACGTGCCGTGTTTTTTTTTTTTTTTTTGCTGTTCTGGCACTATGGAGGGCTTCCTAAATGTGACATGCCCCTCAAAAACCATTTTAGCAAAATTCTCTCTCCAAAATCCCAAAGTAGCTCCTTCCCTTCTGAGCATTGTAGTGCACCAGCAGAGCACTTTACATCCACATATGAGGTATTTTCAAACTTGAGTGAAATCGGGTTACAATTTTTTTTTCTCCTTTTACCCCTTGAATTGAAAAACAAAATGGGGCTACAAGAACATGTTAGTGTAAAAAATGAAGATTTAGAATTTTCTCCTCCACTTTGCTGCTATTCCTGTGAAACACCTAACAAACTTTCTGAATGTCATTTTGAATACTTTGAGGGGTGCAGTTTCTATAAAGGGGTCATTTATGGGGGATTTCTTACAGAAAGGGCCCTAAAACCACTTCAAACTGAACTGGTCCAAGAAAACTTCAGATTTTGAATTTTTCGCAAAAATTTGCCAAATTGTTGCTAAACTTTGAAGCCCTCTAATGTCTTCAAAAAGTAAAAACATGTCAACTTTATGATACCAACAATAAAATAGACATATTGGGGGAGATTTATTAAAACATGCTGCCCAGTTGCCCATAGCAACCAATCATATTGCTTCTTTCATTTCTCAGAGGCCTTTTTGAAAGGAAAGAAGCTATCTGATTGGTTTCCATGGGCAACTGCACCGCTCGTTCTCTGCACAGGTTTTGATAATGCTCCCCCATTGTATATGTGAATCAATATATGATTTATTTGGCATGTCCATTTTCCTTAAAAGCAGAGAGTTTCAAAGTTAGAAAAATGGTACATTTTCTAAATTTTCATGAAATGATGCAAGTAATGAAGAAAATTTTCCGCTAGATTACGTCATGAAAAAAGAATCTCGGAATCGAAATTATAAGTAAAAGCATCCCAGAGTTATTAATGCATAAAGTGACACAGGTCAGATTTGCAAAAATATGCCCTGGTCCTTAAAGGGGTATTCCAGGCAAAACCTTTTTTTATATATATCAACTGGCTCCGGAAAGTTAAACAGATTTGTAAATTACTTATATTAAAAAATCTTAATCCTTCCAGTAGTTATTAGCTTCTGAAGTTTTCTGTCTAACTGCTCAATGATGATGTCACGTCCCGGGAGCTGTGCATGATGGGAGAATATCCCCATAGGAACTGCACAGCTCCCAGGACGTGAGTCATCAGAGAGCAGTTAGACAGAAAACAACAACTCAACTTCAGAAGCTAATAACTATTGGAAGGATTAAGATTTTTTAATAGAAGTAATTTACAAATCTGTTTAACTTTCCAGAGCCAGTTGATATATAAAAAAAAAAGTTTTGGCCTGGAATACCCCTTTAACCCCTACAGGACCCATGACGTAACGGTACGTCCCGACACCCTGGGTCTTAAGGACCAAGGACGTACATTTACGTCATGGGCAGTTCTGGTCCCTGCTGTGCGCCGGGCGGGGATCGGACAGTTCAGTCAGCGGTCAGAGCTGCTGGAGGAAGACCAGGACCCCCCTCTGCCAAGATCGGAGCCCCCAGAGAAGAAAAGAAGCCCCCCATAGATCAGGGAAAGCATACAGCCCAGGGAAAGGTAGGGTGAATAGTAAAAAATAAAGTTAAAAAAAGTTTTTAAAAAATCCCCCCCCCCTGACCCCCTAATAGGTCCCCAAGGGTCTTCTGCAGTTTTTCAGTGTGACCCGGGCCCTATTAGGGGTTCAGGGCGCTGCATTAGCACCCCCCCCATTTTTTTTTGGGCTGCAGCATTTTTTTCCCCCCATATAACTGTGTGTGATTTCTAATCACACACCGTTATGTATAGTATACACCAAGCACACACACAGTACATAACTCCCCCCCCACACACACATACACACACACTACCCTCCCCCCCCCCCCCCGCCAACGCCCCCCCACCACCACCGTAGAAAAAAGGTGATGGCTCGCCGGGCATTTTCGGTAGCGGAGGCATACGCTTTTCTTGCCTCCGACTCCGAATCTGTCAGTGAGGACGATGAAGATCCAACATTTCTGTGTTCTTCATTGTCCTCCTCATCATCTAGTACTGATGTAAGCCCCCTGCCTGGCGGTGGAGACGCCGCCAGGCGAGGCCACGCACCCCCCATGATAGTGGCCCAGTGGCCGGCACTAGTGCGAGTGGTGATGCCGCTCGTACTAGGAGTCCGACCCCCCAGACAAGTTTACCGGAGCCCCCTTCCGGTGAACCTGTCTGGAGACCCCCAGAGGGTTATCAGCCACGGGTTCTGGAGTTTGTTGGCGACTCCAGATTGACAATTCTGGATTCACTGAAATTGACTATTTCAGTAATTTTTTCAGTGACAGTTTTGTCAATCACATGGTGAAGCAGACGAATCTGTACGCCAGGCAGTTCATCGCCCACCACCTTGATTCTTTTTTGGCCAGGTCCAATGAATGGTGCGCCATTGATGCAGCAGAAATGAGGACATTTTAGGGCCTCTTGCTGCATATGGGCCTGGTCAAAAAGCCAAGTGTCAGACAGTACTGGAGCGGGGACGTCCTCTACCAGACCCCACTTTACAGTATGGTCCTGACACGGAGGCGGTTCGAGGCCATTTGGAAATGCCTGCATTATGCAGATAATGTGGCATGTCCACCCCGAGGTGATCCCGCCTATGACCGGCTTTACAAAGTGAGGCCGGTCATCGATCACTTAGGGGCCAAATTTTTGGAGGCCTATGTACCCCTCAGGGAGCTCTCGGTTGATGAGTCTCTTATCAGTTTTAAGGGGAGACTCATCTTCCGGCAGTATATTCCCTCAAAGCGGGCGCGGTATGACGTGAAGCTCTATAAACTTTGTGAGAGTACCTCCGGGTACACTCTCAAGTTTAGAGTGTATGAGGGACGAGATTCCCGTATTGAACCCCCAGATTGTTCCCCCACTCTGGGTGTTAGCGGGAAAATCGTTTGGGAGCTTGTGCACCCATTGCTGGATAAGGGTTACCACGTGTACGTGGACAACTTTTATACCAGCATCCCTCTCTTCACATCTCTTGCCGCCAGATCAACGTTCGCTTGTGGGACCGTGCGGAAAAACCAGAGAGGCCTCCCTCAAAATTTTGTTAAGACACCTATTCCCAAGGGTGAGTCCCGTGCCCTTGCCCATGAAAACCTGTTGCTGGTCAAGTATAAGGATAAGAGGGATGTCCTGACCACTATTAATGGCAACGGCAGGTCACCTGTCCCTGTGCGAGGTACTACAACACCGGTCCTCAAGCTCGATTGTATTCTGGACTACAATCGGTAT
Organism: Hyla sarda; assembly: GCF_029499605.1. Lineage (NCBI taxonomy): Eukaryota > Metazoa > Chordata > Amphibia > Anura > Hylidae > Hyla > Hyla sarda. Next base: position 492,794,226 of record NC_079189.1, on the reverse strand, counting down.
ATGGGGGGAGTTGATCTTTCTGAATATAGCCACATAACGCCATGCTGAAAACACGGGTATGGTACAAGAAAGTTGCGGTCTACATGGTACAGGTTGCCATGTACAACTCTTTTGTACTGTCCCAGTACGCTGGCAACACAGGGACATTCCTCCAGTTCCAAGAAGAAGTCCTAAAGGTCCTGATCTTTGGCGACCGGGAAAGAGCAGGCCGGACTTCCCAAGGAACTGAAGTAATGGGTGCCAGGATCGTCCCAGGCCAACACTTTCCAGGTGAGGTCCCCCACACTGGAAAGAAGGGAAAAGCCCAGAAAAGATGCAGAGTGTGTTACAAGAGGGGGATACGGAAGGATACCACCACTCAATGTGACACTTGCCCAGATAATCCGGGCCTCTGCATTAAGGATTGCTTCAGGGAGTATCACACTTCCATGGAGTTCTAAATTTTCACTCTTCATTTTAATTTTCCACAATTTGACCCAAATGTACCAAGTCCAGAATACATTCCAAGTTTTAACCCCATAAAACCACTAAATTGCCCAAAAAAATATTTAATCCAAAAAAAAAAAACTGATAGGACCTCTGGGGGTATTTTTTTTTTATAAAAAATGGGTCATGGGTCACTGAGTCACTATCATCGGGGACTTTTTATGTTGCCTCAAATGCGCAGCGCTCTCTCCACCTGAGGGTTTGGGGCGGGCATATTTTTTTGTTTTGGCTGTGCTCTGGGTCATCATTCTGGGAACATAATCTGTTTTATAATTTTATGTCCCACTGTACCCCATTTTAGTTACTTAGCGTACCCCAGTTATTTACCCCATGTAATGCCCCTTGAGGGGGGGTCCCACTGTTCTGTCTCCATAGGAGAAAGCCAAAGCTCAAGGACCCTGACTGATCTCCGGCACCTCTGAGACCGGTGTGCACGCTGTTTACGCCCAGACTTGAGGTATGTACTTACTCCAAAGAAATGTATTTACACATTTACAATGACATTTTCTCCTTTTATCACTTGTGAAAATGAAAAATTTGGGGTAACCCCAGCATTTTAGTGTAAAAAAATAAAATTTTTCATTTTCACATCCCACTTCATGAATATTTATCAAACACCTGTGGGGTGTTAAGGCTCTCTGTACCCCTTGTTATGTTCCTTGAGGGGTGCAGTTTCCAAAATGGTATGCCATGTGTTTATTTTTTGCTGTCCTGGCACCATAGGGGCTTCCTAAATGCGACATGTCCCCCCATTTCAGCAATATTTGCAAATCCTTCTCTTCTGAGCATTGTAGCACTCACGTAGTGCATTTGAAGTCCACTTATGGGGTACTTCCATGCTCAGAAGAGATGAGGTTACAAATTTTGGGGGGTATTTTCTGCTATTAACCCTTGCAAAAATGTGAAATTTGGGGGGGGGGGGAAACACACATTTTAGTGAAAATGTTTTTTTAGTTTTTTTTACGTATGCAAAATTCGTGAAACCCCTGTGGGGTATAAAGGCTCACTTTATTCCTTGTTACATTCCTCAAGGGGTCTAGTTTCCAAAATGGTATGCCATGTGTTTTTTTTTTTTTTTTGCTGTTCTGGCACCATAGGGGCTCCCTAAATGCGACATGCCCCCCGAGCAAAATTTGCTCTCAAAAAGCCAAATATGACTCCTTCTCTTCTGAGCATTGTAGTTCGCCCATAGTGCACTTCAGGTCAACTTATGGGGTACCTCCATACTCAGAAGAGATGGGGTTACAAATTTTGGGGGGTATTTTCTGCTATTAACCCTTGCAAAAATGTGAAATTTTGGGGGGGGGGAAACACACATTTTTGTGATTTTATTTTTTTTTTTTACATATGCAAAAGTCGTGATACCCCTGTGGGGTATTAAGGCTCACTTTATTCCTTGTTATGTTCCTCAAGGGGTCTAGTTTCCAAAATGGTATGCCATGTGTTTTTTTTTGCTGTTCTGGCCCAATAGGGGCTTCCTAAATGCGACATGCCCCCCAAAAACCATTTCAGAAAAACATACTCTCCAAAATCCCCTTGTCGCTCCTTCGCTTCTGAGCCCTCTACTGCGCCCGCAGAACACTTTAAATAAACATATGAGGTATGTGCTTACTCGAGAGAAATTGGGCTACAAATATAAGTTTAAATTTTCTCCTTTTACCCCTTGTAAAAATTCAAAAATTGGGTCTACAAGAACATGCGAGTGTAAAAAATGAAGATTGGGAATTTTCTCCTTCACTTTGCTGCTATTCCTGTGAAACACCTAAAGGGTTAAAACGCTGACTGAATTTTTATAATGGGGTAATTTGTGGGGTATTTCTAATATGAAGACCCTTCAAATCCACTTCAAACCTGAACTGGTCCCTGAAAAATAGTGAGTTTTAAAATTTTGTGAAAAATTGGAAAATTGCTGCTGAACTTTGAAGCCCTCTGGTGTCTTCCAAAAGTAAAAACATGCCAATTTTATGATGAAAACATAAAGTAGACATATTGGAAATGTGAATAATTTTTTTTTTATTTGGAATATCCATTTACCTTACAAGCAGAGAGCTTCAAAGTTAGAAAAATACAAAATTTTCAATTTTTTCATCAAATTTTGGGATTTTTCACCAAGAAAGGATGCAAGTTACCATAAAATGTTATCACTATGTTAAAGTAGAATATGTCACGAAAAAACTTTCTCGGAATCAGAATGATAACTAAAAGCATTCCAGAGTTGTTAATGTTTAAAGTGACAGTGGTCAGATGTGCAAAAAACGCTCTGGTCCTGAGGTGTAAAATGGCCTGGTCCTTAAGGGGTTAAGGTCAAAATGGTCTTTGTCCTTAAAGGGTTAAACTGTGTAGAAACAGGCCCCATGTAGACACCCAGTTTTCAATAATTTTTTCATTTTCTAGGTAGAATAGCAAATAAATGGCAAAAGAAAAAAAGAAATGATGCTTCAGAATTGTTCTTTCAAGGGGAATACAATGATTTACCATCACAGTGCTGAAGAACCATCTATCGTATATACTCGAGTATAAGCCGAGTTTTTCAGCATAATTTTTCGAGCTGAGAACACCCCCCTCTGCTTATACTCAAGTGAAAAAAAAATAGCTTCAGGCATACTGGTGGGGGTGGTGAGGGGATGGGCTAGGCTGTCCATCGTTGCCTATCTACGCTGCAGGGACTGTCCAAATTCCAGTGGGGAGGGTGAGCCAGTCCATCTTGAAAGGGAAGGCCCTCTTCTCCGCTCCGGGCCGGCCCCAGACTAGTGACGCTGCATTGACGCCACCGCGAAGAGATGTCTGTGACGTCAGAGGCATCCCTTGCTTGATTGCAATGGGCTGCCTAAGGCCGACTTCAGCAATTACCGATCATTGGGAGTATGAGAAGCATAGGTGAGACCACGGGCTTTCCTAACAACCCATCGGCACCACTGAATTACATGGTGGGGGTGCCAATGGATCCCCTAGAATCCAGGGATTACCGGCATGTAATATTAAAATAATGTGATCGCTATAGATCACGGCATTTAACAATTTAAATGATGAACATTGTAGCAATCTCTGATGTCCGTCATTACTGGCAGATATCTGCTGCTAATAGCAGTGGGCATCTGCCGATTATGACACTGACCCTGTGCCATATTCCCCTCACTTGACTCATGACATACTGCTACATCAAGGGTCGGGGGAGGGTTTGATGCAAGTATTTAATTGAAAAAGAAAAGCTACTTTTGTGGATGGTTGCTGTAGGGAACAAGGCCTACTTTTCGGTAAGACAGTAAAAAAAAAGTTTACTAAATGAAGCCTATACATGTTTACGGTATATTTGATTAAAAATGTATATAATCTGTATAGATTATTGGAAAGAAGAGGAGTCGGATCCAGCTCTTGGAACATAAAATAGCTTGTTTATTCCAAAATGACAATCACAGGAACATGTTTCAAGTGCAGGTGCGCTCTTAGTCACAGTGTATGACTAAGAGTGCACCTGCACTTGAAACGCGTAACCTACCTGTGTTCCTGTGATTGTCATGTTGAAATAAACAAGGTAACGTATTTTCTGGCGTATAAGACGACTGGACGTATAAGACAACCCCCAACTTTTACAGTTAAGATATAGAGTTTGGGACTACCCCTCTTCACACCAAATAAAAATTTATAAAAACATCAATGACATCTTGTGATACATTTGTAAGGCAGTCATCGTATGGATCGAATTTCGTATCAGATGGTTGTCGTCTCAGCTTTGGCTTCCTCTTCATCTTGCCTCAAGTAGTCATCCTTCATACCATCTTATGCATTTGGTATGCAACACTTCTTGAAAAACTTGATTACGGTTTCTGCATCAATATCATTTCAGGCTTTTATGACAAACTGGCACAACACATCCAACTGTGGAGCACGCATATTTCCTCCTTTTGTGAATGACTTTTCGCCGCTTACCATCCATTCATTCCATTGTTCCCTAATGCTATCTTTAAATTGCTTGTATAGGTACACATCCAATGGCTGTACCAACTAAGTCAATCCTGCAGGAATAACTGCCGCACCTGTGTTTAGTCTTTCAAGCCTTTGCTTGGTGCTGGGGGTTAAATGAGCCCTGAACATATCCCACACCAGTAGACTACGTTTTTGAATAAGTCCACCTGGTCGCCTGCTTCATACATTATCAAGCTATAGCTTTATTCCTTCTTCATCCATCTATCCTTTTTCATTCACATCTACAAAACAACCAACAGGGAACTTGAGTTTCGGCATTGTTTGTCGTTTAAAAATAATCATTGGCCTCAGTTTGGCACCATCAGCTGTGCAGGCTAGTACCACTGTAAAACAGAACTTCTCATGTCCAATTGTTTTAATTAAAATAGTTTTTTCACTTTTTTGATGGACATTTTTATTTCCAACCATATCAAAATTCATTGGAGTATCATCCATATTTCCAGTAATACTTAACGCATAGCAATTTTTTAGTGTGCTGTTTTATTACGTATTGATGGAATCTATATACTTTGCTATCAAGATCTGCAGGTAATTTTTGGGCAATTTACGTCTTTTGCCTCAGTACCATATTATGCCTTACCATGAATCTAGTACACTAGAATACAGTGTCCTTAACCTCTTAAGGACCAAGGACGTATGAGTCTTGTTACCTCTTATGATCTTGTTAAATTTTATAATCCTCCTAGTTGAATGCCCCCCTCCTTTATTTTTATTATTTTTTAGTTTTCTACCTTGATATTGCTCTGTATTTCCTCCTCAAATTCACAGACTGGGAAGGGGCATTCCCCAGCAGGCGTGACATAATCCTGCCTCCTTTCAAATTTACTATAAAAAGGGCTAGCTCAGGGGGTGGGGTCTGAAAAATGCAGGCTGCATGGTACAGAGAGATGGTAATTCCCCTGCCTCTCCTTTGCAATATATTCAGATTTTTTGTGAGTCAGTCACTAGATGCTTTGTCCTGGTTCTCGTCCACCCTACTAATCATCAGAGGTATTACATAGACACATCAGCACCGCAAAGAAAGAGGAAGATGTTTGCTTTCTACTCCTCTTCTCTGAGTACTTTTAGTTAATGTACTACTGTTGTCGGTGCCTGTGAATGAAACACATTGGGGGAGGCTACAACACTAAGGATAGGGGATAAGATGTCTGTGTTGCGCCGAGCGCTCCGGGTCCCTGCTCCTCCCCGGAGCGCTCGCGGCGTTCTTCTCTCTGCAGCGCCCCGTTCAGACCCGCTGACCGGGTGCGCTGCACTGACATTGCCGGCGGGGATGCGATTCGCATAGCGGGACGCGCCCGCTCGCGAATCGCATCCCAAGTCACTCACCTGTCCCGGCCCCCGGCTGTCATGTTCTGGCGCGCGCGGCTCCGCTCCTTAGGGCACGCGCGCGCCAGCTCTCTAAGATTTAAAGGGCCAGTGCACCAATGATTGGTGCCTGGCCCAATTAGCCTAATTAGCTTCCACCTGCTCCCTGGCTATATTACCTCACTTCCCCTGCACTTCCTTGTCGGATCTTGTTGCCTTGTGCCAGTGAAAGCGTTTAGTGTTGTCCAAAGCCTGTGTTCCAGATTTTCTGCTATCCACATTGACTACGAACCTTGCCGCCTGCCCGGCCCTTCTGCTACGTCTGACCTTGCCTCTGCCTAGTCCTTCTGTCCCACGCCTTCTCAGCAGTCAGCGAGGTTGAGCCGTTGCCGGTGGATACGACCTGGTTGCTACCGCCGCAGCATGACCATCCCGCTTTGTGGCGGGCTCTGGTGAATACCAGTAGCATCTTAGAACCGGTCCACCGACACGGTCCACGCCAATCCCTTGCTGACACAGAGGATCCACATCCAGCTAGCCAAATCGTGACAGTAGATCCGGCCATGGATCCCGCTGAGGTGCCGCTGCCAAGTCTCGCTGACCTATCCACGGTGGTCGCTCAGCAATCGCAGCAAATCGCCCAACAAGGACAGCAGCTGTCGCAGTTGACCGCCACGTTACAGCAACTTCTGCCACTGCTACAGCAGCAACCATCTCCTCCGCCAGCTCCTGCACCTCCTCCGCAGCGAGTGGCCGCTCCCAGCCTCCGCTTGTCCCTGCCGGACAAATTTGATGGGGACTCTAGACTCTCCCGTGGCTTTCTGTCTCAATGTTCCCTACATATGGAGATGTTGTCGGACCAATTTCCCACAGAACGGTCTAAGGTGGCGTTCGTAGTGAGTCTTGGAAAGGCCTTGTCTTGGGCCACACCGTTCTGGGACCGCAATGATCCTGCCACAGCCACAGTCCAGTCCTTCTTCGCTGAAGTCCGTAGTGTCTTCGAAGAACCAGCCCGAGCTTCTTCTGCCGAGACTGCCCTGCTGAACCTTGTCCAGGTTAATTCTTCAGTAGGCGAGTACGCCATTCAATTTCGTACTCTCGTTTCCAAATTATCTTGGAATAACGAGGCTCTCTGCACGACCTTTAAAAAAGGCCTATCCAGTAACATCAAGGATGTGCTGGCCGCACGAGAGATTCCTGCCAACCTGCAAGAACTTATCCATTTGGCCACCCGCATTGACATGCATTTTTCTGAGAGACACCAGGAGCTCCGCCAGGAAAAGGACCTTGATCTCTGGGCACCTCTCCCACAGTATCCTTTGCAATCTACCCCTGTGCCCCCCGCCGAGGAGGCTATGCAAGTGGATCGGTCTCACCTGACCCAGGAAGAGAGGACTCGCCGTAGGGAAAAAAAATCTTTGTCTGTACTGCGCTAGTACCGAACATTTCTTGGTGGATTGCCCTATTCTTCCTCCACGTCTGGGAAACGCACGCACACACCCAGCTCACGTGGGTGTGGCGTCTCTTGGTACGAAGTCTGCTTCTCCACGTCTCACTGTGCCCGTGCGAATTTCTCCTTCTGCCAACTCCTCCTTCTCAGCCGTGGCCTGCTTGGACTCTGGTGCTTCTGGAAATTTTATTCTGGACTCTTTGGTGAATAAATTCTGCATCCCGGTGACCCGTCTCGTCAAGCCGCTCTACATTTCTTCGGTCAACGGAGTGAAGTTGGACTGTACTGTGCGTTACCGCACAGAACCCCTCTTAATGTGTATTGGACCCCATCACGAAAAGATTGAATTGTTTGTCCTTCCCAACTGTACCTCTGAAGTCCTCCTCGGTCTGCCATGGCTCCAGCATCATTCTCCCACCCTTGACTGGACCACCGGGGAGATCAAGAATTGGGGTTCTGCTTGCCGTAAGAAATGCCCCACCTCTGCTCCCAGTCCCGTCTGTCGGGCCTCAGTGTCTCCTCCTGTGCCTGGTCTCCCCAAGGCCTATCAGGACTGTGCCGTGCCTCCTCATAGCCCCTGTCCTGGTGACACTCTGCCTCGTACCAAGCTTCACCCTCTGCCCTCCCTCCCCATTCCCACTCCTGCTGAACTGCCTTCCTTTGACGAAGCCCTACAATCGCTCCCAGTGTCCTCGTCCCACGTGAAGCAATTGCCGGACAAAAAAAGGGGGAGACCTAAGGGGGGGGGGGGTTCTGTTACGCTGAGCGCTCCGGGTCCCTGCTCCTCCCCGGAGCGCTCGCAGCGTTTCTCTCTCTGCAGCGCCCCGGTCAGACCCGCTGACCGGGAACGCTGCACTGACATTGCCGGCGGGGATGCGATTCGCATAGCGGGACGCGCCCGCTCGCGAATCGCATCCCAAGTCACTCACCTGTCCTGGCCCCCAGCTGTCATTTCCTGGCGCGCGCGGCTCCGCACCTTAGGGCGCTTGTGCGCCAGCTCTCTAAGATTTAAAGGGCCAGTGCACCAATGATTGGTGCCTGGCCCAATTAGCCTAATTAGCTTCCACCTACTCCCTGGCTATATTACCTCACTTCCCCTGCACTTCCTTGCCGGATCTTGTTGCCTTGTGTCAGTGAAAGCGTTTAGTGTTGTCCAAAGCCTGTGTTCCAGATCTTCTGCTATCCACATTGACTACGAACCTTGCCGCATGCCCCGACCTTCTGCTACGTCTGACCTTGCCTCTGCCTGGTCCTTCTGTCCCACGCCTTCTCAACAGTCAACGAGGTTGAGCCATTGCCGGTGAATACGACCTGGTTGCTACCGCCGCAGCAAGACCATCCCGCTTTGCGGCGGGCTCTGGTGAATACCAGTAGCATCTTAGAACCGGTCCACCGACACGGTCCACGCCAATCCCTCGCTGACACAGAGGATCCACATCCAGCTAGCCGAATCGTGACAGTTTGATTGCTGGGGGTCTGGCTGCTGGAACCCCAGCAATAGACATGTGTTTTGTTTTGTTTTTTCATTGTTGGTAAAATTTTCGGTTCGGCAATTTTTTCGGGCTTGATTTTTCAGATACATTCGGTATTCGGAGGTTCGGGTGTGATTTTTTTCCCGGATACATTCGGTATTTGAGTACATTCGGGTAAATCTTTTTTAAGCAGGGGACCATTATCGGGAGCGTGTGCAGGAAAAGAGGGCAGCCACAGAGATCGGAACATTAAGACAGGTAAGATAATGTGTAATTCTATGTTATTCATTACATGATGTAATGTTGAATGAATGAATGCTGTATGAATGATTGATGTATTTGATGTGTTTGATTGTTGGGTGATTTATGTATAACATGTCATGTTACTTGCGCTACTGTTTCTGTTACTGTTACCAGGGTGCCTCCAGCTGTTGCAAAACTACAACACCCACCCAGCATGCCCTGACAGCCTAAGGCTGGAGACACCCTGGTTGGTTGGAAAATATGCGCTATGTTCTTACAACTTTCATTTTTGAATTTCCCTCTCTATTTTCTGAACTGGGTTAGTTTGTGAATGAAATGCATAGTAATTGCCGTGGGAACATTTTTTATTCATAAAACCACAGACTTAATTGCATAATTGGACCATAGGAGAGCGGCCGCTGCATCTATACATTATACAGGAGGATCGCAGAGAGTGTCTGGAGTGATACCCGCAGTGATCTTTCCATAACTACAAGAACTACTACTGCCAACATGGAGTACACTCTGCTCCATGCTGGGAGCTGTAGTACCTGCATTAATAGACAGATAGCATCATGTGTCAGAAATTACACTCGCTGCGATCTGTCTATTAATATAGGTACTACAACTCCCAGCATGGAGCAGAGTGTGCTCCCTGTTGGGAGTAGTAGTACCTGCAGTAAGGGCCAGATCCCAGCGGATGTCACTCCTACGGTCACCCGCTGCGATCCTCCTGATGTGAATGTCGGGATCAGCTGTTCTCAGGGCTACAGAGCCCGGAGAACCTCTGATGCTGAGCCGTAGGTATACATCGTATATATACAGCCCAGCAAGAACTTACAGTGAGCCTGCAATGTGTATACAGTTTACACATTGCTGGCTCACTTAACCCCTTTCTGAGCTGTGTGCATTGCGCAAGCCCAGCAAGGAAAGAGTTAACTTACACTGCTGGACAGTGTAGGTTAACCCTTTGGGCGGTATACACTATATATAAATATCTATAGATAGGTGTATATAGTGTATACAGAATATGAAGTCGGCTTACTTCCCTCGAGTACCGGGCAGGTCCGTGTAGCTCCGCCTCCCAGTGATGACGTCATTAGGGGATGGAGCTACAGAAGGCAACCAGGCTAGTAAATCTGAAGCTCTGTTCACATTGTCTGTTTTGTATAATGCGAACAGACCTTTCTGGCAGTGTCTACCCAGACAGGGAGACTCCAGCTGTTGCTAAACTACAACTCCCAGCATGATCAGACAGCCAAAGGCTGTCTGGGCATGCTGGGAGTTGTAGTTTTGCACCAATTGGTGGCTCCCTGTTTGGGTAGACATTGCATTATGGGTGCTCTCCCCAGCGGACAGCGCCAAAAATGTCATAACCAATTTTTTGTGTTTTTTTTTCATCTTGTTTCAGATCCGTGTATTCAGAGGATTACGGTGGATTCCATGGAATATGGTGGATTAATTTTTATTTTTAAAAAAATGGTTAACGAGGGCTGTGGGGGAGTGTTTTTTAAAATAAAATAATTTTTCCAATGTGTTTTTTTTTTTATTGAATTTTCAGGCTTAGTAGTGGAAGCCGGTCTTATTGACGGAATCCATTACGAAGCCAGGGCTTAGCGCTAACCCCCAATTATTACCCCGGTACATACTGCCACAGGAGTGCCGGGAAGAGCCGGTATCAACAGGCCCGGCGCGTCAAAAATGGCGCTCCTGGGCCTAGGTGGTAACAGGCTGGTGTTATTTAGGCTGGGGAGGGCCAATAACAATGGCCCTCGCCCACCCTGGTAACGTCAGGTTGTTGCTGTTTGGTTGGTATTGTGCTGAGAATGAAAGTAGGGGGAACCTTTTTTTTTATATTTAAATGTTTTTATTTAAAATATTTATTTATTTCATTCTCAGCACAATATAATGTAGTTATGGAAAGATCACTGCGGGTATCACTCAAGACACTCGCTGCGATCCTCCTGTATAATGTATAGATGCAGCGGCCGCTCTCCCATGGTCCAATTATCCAATTAAGTCTGTGGTTTTATGAATAAAAAATGTTCCCACGGCAATTTCATTCACAAAGTAACCCAGTTCAGAAAATAGAGAGGGAAATTCAAAAATGAAAGTAGTTAGAACATAGCGCATGTTTTCCAACCAACCAGGGTGTCTCCAGATGTTGCAAAACTGCAACTCCCAGCATGCCCAGACAGCCTTTGGCTGTCAGGGCATGCTGGGTGGGTGTTGTAGTTTTGCAACAGCTGGAGGCACCCTGGTAACAGTAACAGAAACGGTAGCGCAAGTGACATGACATGTTATACATAAATCACCCGACAATCAAACACATCGATCAAACACATCAATTATTCATACAGCATTCATTCATACATACATTTATTCATTCATTCATTCATTCAACATTACATCATGTATTAATGAATCACATAGAATAATACATCATCTTACCTGTCTTAATGTTTTTCACAATTTCGTAGGCATGTACAATTTGTTTTGTTTGAATTTCGGATTAATTTGGATGTAAATATTTTGTACATTCGGATCAATCCAAATGTACGGAATATGAACAATTCGGACAAAAACGAATTACGTCCGAAACGAATTGCACATATCTACCCAGCAATCTCCAGGCCAGCACCCAGGCGTTCTGAATGCCCCTCCATTCATTCCTATGGGAGGGGGCGTGGCGGTTGTGGTCACTCATACGCAGCCATCACACCCCCTCCCATAGAAATAAATGGAGGGGGCTTGATATGACATCCCAACCATGGCCATCCGAAGCCAGAGTTCTGAACATAAATGTTCAGAATGCCGGGGTGCCAGCCATAAAAGGGGTCCCACCGCTGGGACCTCCCACAATGTCCAAGTGTGGAGAACCCTTTTAAAATCACAGTGATAGAGAGAGTGGGGCATCTAGAGAAGAAATAGGGCAAGCATACAATATTGACCATGTGCAGTGGGAAGGTGTTCTGTGGAGTGATGAATCCTGATGGATAAGTTTGGATTTTATGGAAGTCAGAAGAATGTTACCTGCTGGACTGCATTGTGCCAACTGTAAAGTTTTGTGGATGAAGGGTAATGTCATGGGTTTGTATTTCAGGGTTTAGCCTGACACATCTCCTTCCCCTTTGCGGGATCGGACAGGTACGCTTTAACGTGGAAGAGCCCACACAGAGCCATTACCTCACACTATCCACCTTTGTGATGGACTAGAACAGCCAGAGCCTCTTATTTAACATCAGTTTTTGATCTCACAAATGCTCTTCTTAATAGATGGACAAAAAGCTGAAATTCCCACTGACACCTCTTGTAAAAAGTCTTTCCAGTAGAGTGAAAGCTGTCATAATCATAAGGGGGGGGGGGCTATCTCCATATTAATGTCCATGGACTTAGAATGGGATGTCCTAAAAGCTTACATAGGTGTAATGTGTCCCAATCCTTTTGTCCATATAGCATAGGTATATGTGGCATGCATGAATATACCTTTATTTTTAGGAGATTTTAGGAAACATGACGTTTTCTAAATTTTTACCAATTTTGCTTTGCTGCATTTACATAAACCTGGACATGTGTGTGAAGTGCTGACATGTACCAAGCATCTACTTTTAGAGACATAAAACACTGTGGGATGTTTTTGGTTTATAATTCAAGAAGTTCTTTGTGTAAGTCAAAAGTGTGAAAATGTTCCCAAAATCCGTGTTCCCAAAACATTCAAATGACATTATAGACTCACAATTGGATTTGTCCCAATTATTGGATTGTCCTTTCAAGTTGAATTGGTTGTCAGGGAAACGTGATCTTAAAAGTTTACGAGACTCCTTGAGTTTAGAAGTGAACATCCTTTAAATGTGACTGTAATCCTGCAGTACAGTTTACAGATAAGATAATCATTCAGCATTTAGACCATGTGACAAAATCTAAGGCTTCTTGGCTGAATACTAAGTAGCTGGAAAATGAAAAACCCTTTAGAGGATGTTACAGTTTAGCAAATCTATAAACTGCCTTGGAATAATGTTATATGATGCTATGGAATATTTATGTTTTCAGATTTCCAAGGTAGAATTAAGGCAGTTCATGAAAATGCTAAAATCCTTTATATAAAAGGAGAAAGGGGGAGGGTTTAACAGATGTTGAAAGCAGGTTTTAAGCGAGTACAGGTATAAGGTTGTGTCCTTAATACAACCTCATAAATTGTAGGAGAAAAATAAGGTTATTACTGTTCTCAAGCTAAATCGTGTAAATGTGTGCATATGTAATAGTTAGAATGGTTAGGGCAATGAGTGCTAAAGAAATGCACATACATCAGTGCTTTATGTGTGGTGTATTCAGGGCCCATGCAGATCACCCACAAAGCACTGTACAATAAAAGTTTGTAAATAAAATCTAAAACATATAGTGTAAAATATGTACACCTCTGGCTATGAGCCTATATACTCTGGGGCTGTATGTGTTTGCCGCAATGAGTATATATTGTGGAGTTTGTTTGTATACCATGTGTACAACGTTTGTTTTGCCGCTATATGTGGCTACTGGTGGTTAGCATATTTAAATATACAGGTAAAATATGTAAAACTATGTATTATATAAACCTCTTTTGTTGTGCCAACATTCAGGATGACAATTATAACTTATAACATATAGCTTCTTCTGGGTAAACACTTTGCTGACACGGTCCTGGTGTCTGCAAAAGTGGAAGATGGCTTCGAGGTTGCTTAATAACGTGTGTGCACACTAAGGTACACTAAGCCTGTAAATAAGGAAAATGATTACACCACCATATCAGAAGCGCATGTCAAGAAGCAAAACTGAATTTGCATATAAGTCAGAGAGCGCTCATAATCTGTTAACATCATCATCTACTTCCAGCAACAGACCTCAACCACCTGACCTCTCCCTGCCTAGGCCCGCTGTGATCTTACACCCGCCAGCCAGACAGCGAGGAGGAGACCGACTTGAACTTACGACGGGTAAGTGTGAGAGCTATATGGGATCTCCATCCGGTGAGCAGCACACACCTATTACACTAACTGTATGCATAGCATAACTTTTATTCCACACTTGTAAAGATCAGCGCATCGGGTGAACAGCGTAAGCAGCGCACACCTAATAACTTTATGTACAGCATAACTTTTCTTCAGTATGCATAAGGACTAGCGTATCGGGTGAGCAGTGCGAGCAGCTACCTCCCGACACATTAAATATATGCATACGCTTTCTTTCCGTACTCATAAGGAATAGCGCATAGCGCCAATGCAATAACCTCTACAGAAGACAGGAAATGACTGTCCTTTTAGTCCACAGCATTTTTGGAGTTGGCATACAATGCCATATGACTTTCCTTATTTACATGCTTAGTGTACCTTAGTGTGCACACACGTAATTTAGCAACCTCAAAGCCATCTTCCATTTTTTGCAGACACCAGAACTTATACCGTGTCAGCAAATTGTTTAACCAGAAGGAGCTATATTTTATAAGTTACAATTGTCATCCTGAATGTTGGCACAACAAAAGAGGTTTATATAATACATATTTTTACATATTTTACCTGTATATTTAAATATGCTAACCACCGATAGCCACATATAACGGCAGAACAAACGCCATACCACATGGTATATTAACAAACTCTACAATATGTACTCATTGTGGCAAACACATACAGCCCCAGAGTATATAGGCTCATAGCCAGCATTGAACATATTTTGGACTATATCTTTTAGATTTTATTTAAAAAATGTTATTGTACAGTGCTTTGGGGTGATCTGCATGGGCCCTGCAGACACCACACATAAAGCACTGATGTATGTGCATTTTTTATGAAATGATAAATATAAATAATTTTAAACTCATTTCTTTAGCACTCATTGCCCTAACCATTCTCACTAACACATATGCACACATTTACAGGATTTAGCTTGAGAACAGTAATACCCTCTTTTTTAAAATCATTTATAAACTAATAGAGCTTTCCCATTGAACCTCAAACATGCCGTGTGGAAAATTATATATGATAATGATCCGACTATTTGGAAATGATATGCAGGCGGAATCTGCAAAATAAAAGTAAGCAAACATCATTCAATGGCGTAAACTCTATAGCTTACTCTGAGATGTATTTCTTTTCAAGAATTCTTTAGCTTTATGACACCGTTCAGCAGTAATCTGATGTGTGGCTGGTGATTAAAGCCGAATAAATATTCTTCATTCCGTCAGTGTCTTTAGACTAAAAGAACTCTTCATCAAATGTAAGTTATTTATTTTTTATGCTGGGGAATCACAGTAAAATTGAGGAAACCATATCTCGGTTTGTTATTATGACATAAATTGTTTGCACATGAAAGATATGAAATATTCATAATGATTTTAAGAGTCCTACTTGTTAAAAAAAAATTCATGTATTTCTATATTCCAAATGCATTATGATAAACACCTGTTGGAATGTTTCAAATTACTATGGGTTAAAAATAGCTTTTTTTTTTTAAATATCCCAATGACCCCAAAGACTTTTTGTTGATGTTGGTGGCATGACCTCCTTTTAGTGCCAAAAAAAAAAAAAAAAAAAAAAAAAAAAAAATATATATATATATATATATATATATATATATATATATATATTTCTGACCAATACTTAACCTCTTGGGGCTATCAGCAGGACCCAGGGTTAATGCCGTGTGCCGCCGATCAGGCCGATACCCAGCATTAACCCATTAGACCGTGCAAACAAAGTTGATCGGAACGTCTAAAACAAAAGTAAAATTATCCCGGCAGCTCATCAGAGCTGATCTGGACCATCACAGAGAAATTGCGATCTCACAATCAGTTGAGAGGACAGCGGGAGAGCCCTTACCTGCCTCCTCGCCATCCCATTGGTCCTCTGCTGCTCCCAGCCAGCCATGCAGGCTGGAACAGCAGAGCACCTACACTGATCAATGAACATTGAGTATTGAACAGTATATGCAATCAAAAGATTACATTGTATAGCCCCCTATGGGCACAAAAAAGTGTTAAAATAAGTGAATTAAAGTGAATTAACCCCTTCCTAATAAAAGTTTTTACCCCCCCCCTTTCCCACTTTTTAAATAAAATAATGTGATAAAAAATAAAAATAATCATACAGCATGTGGTCCCGCCACATGCATAATTGCCCTAAATATTAAAATATAAGGTTAGCTACACTGCACGGTCGATTGGGTACATGTAAAAAAAATAAAAAAAAAATAAAAAAATTGTGCATTTTTTGTCACTTCATATACCATAAGAAAATTAATAAAAAATTGTTAAAAAGTCCCATAAAAAAAGGGTACCAATAAAAACTACAGACTATGGCACAAAAAATGAGCCCTCATATAGCCCTGTATGCAGAAAAATAAAAAAGTAATAGGGGTCTGAAGATGACAATTTTAAACATACTATTTTTGGTGCATGTAGTTAAAAAAATATTTAAAGTAGTAAAATAAAATAAAACCTACATAAATTGGGTATCCATGTAACCGTTTTGTAACTTTTTTGACGGCCATCAGGCCCCCTCCCATAGACTTGCATTGAGGGGGCATGGCCTGATGTCACAAGGGGGCATGGCCGACTCCCACAGCACGCGCACAGCATTTGGAACTAAATGTTCGGAATGCTGGCCAGTGGAGTACCCCTTTAACGCACCAGGATATACAGTTACGTCCTGTACATGATGCAAGCACCGATCTGGTGCTTGTATCATGCTCAGCTGGTTCCAGCTGCTATCTGCAGCCAGAGACCCACCGGTTATGACAGACATCAGCGATCGCGCTGATGTCTGCAATTAACCCCTCAGATGCTGTGATCAATACAGATCACAGCATCTGCAGCAAAGCGGGTGTTTGAATGGATGATTGGATCGCCCGATTTGATAGGATAAAACAAATAATACCTGTCTCTTAGCTGATGGCTGTTTGCAGAGTTATAAAATTTCATTTTTCTATAAGCTCAAGAGTTTTAGATGTGGGGCTAAGATGCAGCATGCAGGCCTCCTCCCTCCACCACTCCCTACTCTGCACAATTGATATACAGGGCTCAGCTTCCAGCACTAAGCCTTGTGCATCAATCATGCAGAGCAAATGAGCAAGACGACACAGCCATGCATCACATCGTGGCTGTGCACAGTATTTTATAAGAAAATATGCAATATTATATTTTGCATTGCTTATCACTGCAGTAATCCTGGGCAGACAAAATTATAATAAAACTGAAAAGTTCAAAGATAGTCAATACAACCTATTAATCATTCAACTTTCCAGATATTTGTAGTTACCAACCAACTTATTCTATTCTTGGAATAATAGTAATACATTTTGTTCCAGAAATCTTATAAACTACTGTAAACTAACATGGTTATTACATCAACTGGCCGGTGCTCATATGACACACTATTGGAGCATACAGTGTATTACTATTGTCCTGAGCTATGGCTCAATATTCATGAACTGTGCAGCCACCATGAACTAATATACTGTGCAGAGGAGTCTGTGCACTTCAGTACGTGCATATACACTGCTGGACTTATTTATGTGCAACCATACAGGTCACCAGCTTAAAAATTGTATTGGGGGGGGGGGGGGGGATTGGTAGACAGTGGGTCAGGTGAAACACTATGGGGGAGATATATCAAAACATGTGCATAGGAAACGTTGATCAGTTGCCCATAGCAACCAATCTGATTGCTTCTTTCATTCTTAAGTGGCCTTTTCAAGAATGATTGATTTGTGGTTGGTGGACAACTGATCAATTTTTCCATCCCACAGGTTTTTATAAATCTCACCCTATGTATTCTACTGTCTTACCAGTGGTGACCACTCTACACAGATTTACTGTGAAAGAGAAGACCTAGTTCCCAGTATTGTCTTTGTATTATGGATACAGGCCTCTGCTATGGCATCATCGCATAGTCTGTGTTTGTATATAGGAGTCAGGAAGGAAGGCAAGGGACACAATGCAGAAGACCTTCCTTTCAGTGGTAGACCTCTCGCTCTGCAAAAGCTAAATGTGTAGAAGCAGCAAGACAAAGATTAGTGCACTCCCTAAGTGCACATTGTTGTTTCACAAATATAAAGCCCACCAGGCAGCAGGTTAGTCATCTTGGGATTTAATTTAATAAAATGGGCCAGCCAGGTATGTTTATTTAGGGGTCTTTTGTGGTCTGGTCTGGGCTTGAAGAAATGTAGGGATCTGGTCTGGGGTCTGCTTGCTTTAAAGGGGTTGTGTGCTGCCCTGCAGTTTGGAGCTCCGCTCACAGCGTCCGGAAGTTCATCTAACGCTGTGTGCGGGCTTCCGTGTTTGCGGCCGCCGGGCATGACGTCACGCCCGGCCCCTTCGTCACGTCTCGCCTGCCCCCTCGTGACGTCTCGCCCGCCCCCTCAACGAAAGTCTATGGGAAGGCGGCGCGACCGCTGTCACGCCCCCTTCCCATAGACTTTGGTAGAGGGGGCGGGCGTGACGTCACGAGGGGGCGGGCAAGACGTCACGAAGGGGCCGGGCGTGACATCACGAGGGGGCGGGCGAGACGTCACGAAGGGGCCGGGTGTGACGTCACGCCCGGCGGCCGCGAACACGGAAGCCCGCACACAGCGTTCGGAGTAATGAACTTCCGGGCGCTGTGATTGGAGCTCCGAACTGCAGGGCAGCGCACAACCCCTTTAACATTCACAATGAGCTGGTACATGGTCATTTCTAGGATAGAGCTATTAAAGGGGTACTCCGGCACAAAACATCTTATCCCCTATACAAAGGATAGGGGATAAGATGTCTGATCACTGGGGTCCCGCTGCTGAGGACTCATGGGATCTCTGGGTCTGCAGCGGCGGCACCCGGGACACGGAAGCTTGGAGCTTCCATGTTCGTGACGTGACGTCACACCACAACCCCGCCATTCATGTCTTGGAGGGGGCATGACGGCTACTACGTAACCATCACACCTTCTCCCATAGACATGAATGGAGGGGGCGTGGTGGCTGTAGTTGACAGTCATCCGGCACGGAGTGGAGTTCCCTCAGTGTATGGATGACTGGGGTGCACGCCTTCGGATTGAGTACCTCTTTAAAGAGTTTGCTATGGGACAGCCTTCTATTGGAGGTAAACACCAGGAGCTTCATGTTGGGAAATTTTATAGGGGGGAAAGAGGTCAATTTTGCACAGAACATAATGCAGTCTAAAGCACACCCTAGCACAATATTATAATAATGAAAAACACGAGGAGACATGTTTTTTTTTTTTCAGGATTCAGTTATCATATGGAGCAGGGACGGATTAACGTAGGGGCTGATGGAGCTGCAGCTCCAGGCCCCTACAGTAAAATAGGCCCAGCCAGCCGCCAAAAAGGTCGCCGAGGAGCGGCCCCCCTCCCTGCCACTACACTATGCTACATGCTGCAGCAACAGGCAGGGACCTCGGGCGCGGCCCGGGCCCACCGCTGCCAGCACTATTACCTGCAAATGGAGCGGGCCCCCTTGCCACAATCACATGATGGCCGGCACCGCCATCAAGTTAATTAATCAGTAATGTGCACGCCGTCACATTCTGAACATCCCTGTGTCCCGAAAGATCTTGGCACACGCGTAAACTTTAAAAACGCAGGGGCCGCTGGGAGATAGGGCACGCAGGGACGTCACTGACGTCCCGTGCGTGTGCCCATAGCAACAGCAGAGCGGAGCAGCGAGTAAGAGGACGCGCGCGCATGGTAAGGTAAGTTAAGTTGCCAATAGCAAACCCCACCCCGCGAGAGTCACCCCGCCGATAGCAATGCCCCCCTCCCCGGTCATGCCAAAGGCTCTCCGGGCATGCTGGGAGTTTTAGTTTTGCAACAGCTGGAGGCACCCTGGTTGGGAAACACTGGCCTATGTGTATGTATATGTGTGCGTCTGTCTGTGTGTGTGTCAATCTGTGTGGGGGGACCTATGCTAATTTTTTTTTTGGGGGGGCTGTGCTAATGTGGGGGGGGGGCTATGCTAGTGTTGGGGGGCCTTTGGCTGTCTGCCTATCTAATGTGGGGGAACTATACTGCCTATCTAATGTGGGGAAATATACTGCACCTAATGTGGGGGAACTATACTGCACCTAATGTGGAGAGCTATACTGCACCTAATGTGGAGAGCTATACTGCACCTAATGTGGAGAGCTATACTGAATCTAATGTGGGGAACTATACTGCACCTAATGTGGGGAACTATACTGCACCTAATGTGGGGAACTATACTGCACCTAATGTGGGAGAAACTATACTGCACCTAATGTGGGAGAACTATACTGCACCTAATGTGGGGGAACTGTTCTGCACCTAATGTGGGGGAACTATACTGCACCTAATGTGGGGGAACTATACTGCACCTAATGTGGAAGAACTATACTGCACCTAATGTGGGGAACTATACTGCCTATCTAATGTGAGGAACTATACTGCCTTTCTAATGAGGGGGAACTATACTGCTTATCTAATGTGGGGAACTATACTGCACCTAATGTGGGAGAACTATACTGCACCTAATGTGGGGGAACTGTACTGCACCTAATGTGGGGGAACTGTACTGCACCTAATGTGGGGGAACTGTACTGCACCTAATGTGGGGGAACTGTACTGCACCTAATGTGGGGGAACTGTACTGCACCTAATGTGGGGGAACTGTACTGCACCTAATGTGGGGGAACTGTACTGCACCTAATGTGGGGAACTATACTGTACCTAATGTGGAGAGCTATACTGCACGTAATGTGGGGGAACTGTACTGCACGTAATGTGGGGGAACTGTACTGCGCATAATGTGGGGGAACTGTACTGCACCTAATGTGGGGAGCTATACTGCATCTGATTAAGGGGGGCAGGGGACTGGTGAAGGGGGGCAGGGGACTGATTGAATATTTAAAAAGATATTTGTTACAAAGATTGTTTTCCTATTTGTGTATGTTTATGATGACAAATATGTGTACATGGTGAGTTTGGGGTTTTATTGTACTGGAGGTGAATCCCACAGTTGGCCGCCTGTTGGTGGGTTGGTGGTGGGAAAATATATGGGGGGGGCAGGTTGACAGCCTGCATCGGGGCCCACAAGACTTTAGCTACGCCCCTGATGAGGAGACTGAGGATGGGGCTGGGGGGGGGGGGTGCAATGATGAGGAGACTGAGGATGGGGCTGGGGGGCGGTTGCAATGATGAGGAGACTGAGGATGGGGTGGGGGGGAATGCGATGATGAGGAGGAGGGGATGCTGTGGTGTGCAATGATGAGGAGGAGGGTGGAATGATGAGGAGACTGAGGATGGGGTGTGTGTGGGGGGTGCAATGATGATCATGAGGAGGGTGGAATGATGAGGAGACTGAGGATGGGGTGTTGGGGGGGATGGAATGATAATGTGGAGGAGGTGGGGAAGCTGGGGGGCGTGCAATGATGAGAAGACTGAGGATGGGGTGTGTGGGGGGGTGCAATGATGAGGAGGAGGAGGAGGGTGGAATGATGAGGAGACTGAGGATGGGGGGGTGGGGGGTGCAATGATGATGATGATGAGGGTGGAATGATGAGGAGACTGAGGATGGGGTGGGGAGGTTCAATGATGATGATGAGGAATCTGAGGATGAGGTGCGGGGGGTGGGTTGCAATGATGAGACTGAGGATGGGGGTGGGGTTTGCAATGATGAGACTGAGAATGGTGGGGGGGAATAATATGGAGTGCGGGAGTGAAGAGCCAAGGATGGGTGGGGTGTATGGAGTGATGAGAATAGCGAGGATGTGGCGGAGGGGAGGGGGCATGGGGGTGATAAGCTAACCAAGCATGGGGTGGGGGTGTTGATAAGACAGAGGATGGGATGAAAGGTATGCAGTGTATGGCAGTATTATACTCAGAGGGTACAGTGTGTGGCAGTATTATATTCAGAGGGTAAAGTGTGTGGCAGTATTATATTCAGAGGGTACAGTGTGTGGCAGTATTATATGCAGGGGGTACAGTGTGTGGCAGCATTATATTTCAGAGGGTACAATGTGTGGCAGTATTATGTTCAGACGTACAGTGTGTGGCAGTATTATATTCAGGGGTACAGTGTGTGGCAGTATTATATTCAGGGGTACAGTGTGTGGCATTAATATATTTAGAGGGTACAGTGTGTGGCAGTATTCTATTCAGGAGGTTCAGTGTATGGCAGTATTATATTAAGGGGGTACAGTATGTGGCAATCATATATTTAGAGGGTACAGTGCGTGGCAGTATTATATTCAGGGGTAGATTGTGTGGCAATAATATATTTAGAGGGTACAGTGTATGGCAATATTATATTCAGGGGGTACAGTGTGTGGAAATAATATATTTAGAGGGTACAGTGGTAGGCAGTATTATATTCAGGGGTACAGTGTGTACAGTGTGTGGCAGTATTATATTCAGGGGTACAGTGTGTGGCAGTATTATATTCAGGGGTACTGGGTGTGGCATTAATATATTTAGAGGGTACAGCGCCTGGCAGTATTATATTCAGATGGTACAGTATTTGGCAGAATTATAATGTGTTATTATGAATATTGTCTTTATATAGAGGATGAGGATCTGCTGTCCGGGCATCAGACTCTGCAGAGAAGATGGAGCTGGAAGAAGTCCTGGCGTCTGGACCAGATAAAGAAGGAAAGGAAAGACAACAGAGAAGACATCACTCAGGTCACTGATATAATTGTGTGTTCTCCTGACTGTCCCATCAGCTCTGGAGTCATTTGTAAGTTCCGTAGTGATGATGGGTGACAATTTACCCCATTCTGTGGCTCTGCAGCTGTTTCAAAACGGCAACTTCCTTAATTCCTGAGTCTTTTCAGACATGATGGGAGTTGCAGCTTAGCAACAGCTGGAGAGCTACTTGAACCGAGGGGATTGGTGGGGGTCCCAGCAGTCTGACCCCTACCATAAAAATGGGCATCTTATTTTAAAATGCCCGGGCCTATTTTTGGTCCCAGTCCAGCCCTGCCTGTAAGTCACTTAAATCACTGTGTATTCTCCTGACTGTGTCCCATCAGTGCTGTAGTCACTGATATCTTTGTGCGGCCGAGTAATAAAATTGCTTTGCGTTTTCATTTTATATATTATGTAAATATTTTCATAAAAAGGCCCAGAAAAATTCTCAGCACCAGGCCCATGATGCTCTTAATCCGGCCCTGATATGGTTTCTGTATAGCAGCTCAATACTTGGACATTGCTAGGTTCGCATGTAGACTGTATAAAGAAAAAAAAAATGTATATATATCCTTTGCATTAATGATAAGGGATATTTTAGCATATCTTCATTTGTGCCTGAAACTATTTTGTGTATCCTCATTATAACAAATACCGTATTTCTTATTTAGGAAATGGTTCAAATCAGTTTCAACTATTTTTGGTGCCATGGATGTAAAAAAATACTGGGAATTTGTATAATATCAGATGCATAACTTGTGTTTCAAGTCACAAAACCAAATATTTCTCCTACCTACTGAAGATTTCCCCAGGGGCATGTGCAGAAATCTGTATTTCAAGCCACATGATGTTTAATGTATGAAGATATGGCATAATGAAAGCCTTATTACACGCATCAATATAGTAATACTGCAGCAGGTAAGAACAGACCACGGGAAGGTTTCTTTCCATATGTATATATGCAGTCATTTATTTGTCAACCATCAGAAGCTTCCCAGCTTTACAATTTCCTCCGTAACATTGCACGCTTTTAGATGCTTAGCACATTTATTGAGAACTGTTTGGCTGAGCTCCACTATACACATTTGAGCACTTAACCATATGGAGCATTAATTAAAGTAAAAAGACTTGTAAATGAGCAACATGAAACGTTCACTAATGTTGTTGGATTATACTAAACTCATAGAACTCTGTGTATCATAGGAAAAAAGAATGGAAGCAACATATTTATCTGCTTCATTGTTATGCCTGCTCCACCACTGCAGTCCCGTACCTGTATTTTGCAGGTTTGGTCCTCATGGAACTTTAGACTTGGGAATAACTTGGGCTTCCTCTACGTGTGTCACATAATTAGAATGTGCTCCAAAACAACTATATATATATATATATATATTTATATAAGTAACGGTTCACATGTTATCAAGGCTTCCTGGATCCTCATTAGATCAGCCGCCATGGCTGCGGAGATGGTTAATTGTCCTGATTCACAACACTGATGAGTCTGATTTCTGTATGATGCAACATGATGTAATAGCAGAGCACAGTCAATAACATAAGTGCTTGGGAGCACCACAAACACACATACATATTTATGTGTTGTGTTATTTGTATTACTATTTTTTGTCTTTGGTTTGATACATCAAAAACAACATTTTTAAATGAATCAATAGACATTAAATGGCATCAAAATATTCTGTACGTGGATGTTCTCCCTATGAGACTTACAATATGATTTTTCTATATCAGGTCCTTCAGTTTTCATAAGAAGACAACTTTATGGTCTAATCTCAAGTGACCAATGGCATTTATGTCATGTGGTTATGTGGTCCTGTCATGCTTATTTGACAGAACATTAGTAGAAATTGCAGTGCAATATATACAGGTAAAAAAAAAACTGAAAATTGCAAAGACGGCATCACAAAGCAACAGAAAAGGTTCAAATGGCACAAGATGTAACTACAGCTGTGCAAGGGTGTGGGCCTAATAGTAATGCACATTTATTTACCTGATTCCAGTCGAGTTACTATATAATGCATTTTGGAAGTAACCTCACTGGGAAAAAAATTAGCAAAACCAGTGCAAATGATAAGTGGCACAGAGTTCATCTGCAACTGTTCAGAATAAACTCATCTTTCTGGTGCCCTTTTAAAAATGCAGCTGACACCTGATTGGTTGTTTACAGCAACTGTTCCCCTGTTCCTTAGAGGGATTATTAAAGGGGTATTCCAGGATTTTGTTTTTATTTGACTATGCTACAGGGGATGTAAAGTTAGTATAGTTCATAATATAGTGTCTGTACCTGTGTGTGACGGTTTTCTCACAATTCTTCTGTGATTTTCACCCCAATATTTATTTTTAACAGCATACAAAATGACTGTTTTCCCAGGTTGCAATGCGGCCGAGACCTAACATCACTAGTCAGCTGATGACAGGGAGCCTGTCTGCTTCAATGGGTGGAGCGATTGCTTGGTGGGAGAGAGATCAATCTGCAACTAATGCAACGGCTGTAGGTGCCCTGATTGAAAACCACAGGTCTTTTGAATGGATGCAGCTCATTTATGTTTCAATGGGTGGGGTGGCTGATGTGTGGGAGGGAGGAAAATGGAATTATGGGATTTGTAGTAAAAAAAGACAACTGAAACAGGAAATACCAGTTCACAAAAAGCTAGCCACAAAGTTATGGTAATCTCACAACATAGCCATTTAGCCCCAAGACAAGTGCAGATCCTTCCTAAGCATGTGCATTACTGTCTGGCAGGTATGTACTAAAATCACCTTATGGTGGATAACCCCTTTAACTTTGGATGATCCTTATTTGTTTAACCCCTTAAGTACTCAGCCCATTTTGGCCTTAAGGACTCAGACAATTAAATTTTTACGTTTTCATTTTTTCCTCCTCGCCTTCTAAAAATCATAACTCTTTTATATTTTCATCCACAGACTAGTATGAGGGCTTGTTTTTTGTGCGACCAGTTGTCCTTTGTAATGACATCACTCATTATATCATAAAATGTATGGCGCAACCAAAAAACACTATTTTTGTGGGGAAATTAAAACAAAAAACGCAATTTTGCTAATTTTGGAAGGTTTTATTTTCACGTCGTACAATTTATGGTAAAAATGACATGTGTTCTTTATTCTGAGGGTCAATATGATTAAAATGATACCCATTATTATATACTTTTATATTATTGTTGCGCTTAAAAAAAATCACAAACTTTTAACCAAATTAGTACGTTTATAATCCCTTTATTTTGATGACCTCTAACTTTTTTATTTTTCCGTATAAGTGGCGGTATGGGGGCTCATTTTTTGCGCCATGATCTGTACTTTTTTTTGATACCACATTTGCATATAAAAAACTTTTAATAAATTTTTTATAATTTTTTTTTTCATAAAATGTATTAAAAAAGTAGGAATTTTGGACTTTTTTTTTTTCGTTCACGCCGTTCACCGTACGGGATCATTAACATTTTATTTTAATAGTTCGGAAATTTACGCACGCGGCGATACCAAATATGTCTATAAAAAATGTTTTTTACGCTTTTTGGGGGTAAAATAGGAAAAAACGGACGTTTTACTTTTTTATTGGGGGAGGGGATTTTTCACTTTTTTTTTACTTTTACTTTTACATTTTTTACATTTTTTTTTACACTTGAATAGTCCCCATAGGGGACTATTCATAGCAATACCATGATTGCTAATACTGATCTGTTCTATGTATAGGACATAGAACAGATCAGTATTATCGGTCATCTCCTGCTCTGGTCTGCTCGATCACAGACCAGAGCAGGAGACGCCGGGAGCTGGACGGAGGAAGGAGAGGGGACCTCCGTCCGGCGATCTGAATGATCGGATCCCCGCAGCAGCGCTGCGGGCGATCCGATCGTTCATTTAAATCGCGAACTGCCGCAGATGCCGGGATCTGTATTGTATTGCCGGCGGGTCCCTGGCTGTGATCAGCAGCCGGGATCAGCCACGCATGACATGGGCATCGCTCCGATGCCCGTGGTTATGCTTAGGATGTAAATGTAGGTCCTGGTGCGTTAAGTACCACCTCACCAGGACGTACATTTACGTCCTGCATCCTTAAGGGGTTAAAGGATCCCTTGACAATAATCGTATCCTTAAATGTTTCCTTGCTGGTACCCGCAATCATCTGTAAGTTATGGGGTTATCAGGTAGCAAGTGGTCACACTGCCAAATGTTAGGTGCCACCATAGGGAAAATTAAACATTACACAGTTTTCATTCAAATTAATGGGTTTTCTCTGTAGGGCAGAAAAGGTCCTCCAGAGAAAGACATGCTTTTTGAGATGTTGTTCCCTCTGTCCAAGAGATTAGGATCTTGATCAAAGAAATCAAGTTTTCCTTATAGGTTATATGGAAATTCATTTTCTAAGCCAGTCAACCTCTTAAATACTAGCTATAACTCCTAAAGGACACTAAATTCTGAGTAAGAACCAGATGACCCATAATGCATTGCTTGCTTATGATGAAATTCAATATTGTCTTTTTCTTTTTGCAGCCAGTAAGACTGTAATAATTTCTTCATGGTCAAAGCCAATGATTAGGAGAAACCTAACACTGAGGATTCCTCTGCAATGAGGCTAATTGGTCATGGCGGGCCATCATGGGCATTGTAGACAATGTAAGGTGAACCTCTTTTCCTGGTAATAATTATTAGATATATTAATACCAGGTTATGGAAGAGTGCAGAATATTTCCCTATGAACCCAAGTGCATGTCTCCCTTGTAAATAAATACATTTCATGTAGTAGGCTTATTTATACCCAGTGCCAATATGATAAAATATTGACCTAACATTTTTTATGTGTCATACAAACTGCAAAAAATGCTTTTAGATGTCAGAAATGTTGCTATATGACAAATTACACTATGCTTACCCTCAGCTTAGACAGCTGTATATAATTTTTCAGGCAGTATAATAGACCGGTTGCTAAACAACTCAATTTCCTTCTAGATGGACGTTATTTACCAACTACGGTAAGTTGCACAAAGAGATTGCGGAGCCATTGGAGACCAGTATAAATAAGAACATTGAATAAAAAAAATAAAACAATGTTCCATTTTTTCTTGAGATTGATAAGTCACAGACAAATGCTTTGCCAAGCAGCTCTCAATACTGAAAATAAATTGCTCTGCAAAATGTACATTGTAAAAGGCAAGCGGAACCAATATAATGCTTTCTGGGATTTCCCTTGCTGAAGTTATAGGTAAATCTATGCATAATGTTGCAAGGATTGATTCGAGCTCATTTTTCTGATGTAAATGCTGAAGCCACTGAGGGCTAACATGTGTAAGGCAAATCAAATAAGGAGATTTTAGTTACATTTTGGATTTCAGGTTATCTCTACTGCACAAAAAGTTATAAAAAAAAAAACGAAAAATGTTGAATTATGAATTATAGGCTAATATAAAATATACAAACCGATGACCATAAATAAAATGTTTTCAGTTCCCAAATGACCACTAACTTAAAGGGGTACTGGAAAACATTTTTTTTTTATCAACTGGTGACAGAATATTAAACAGATTTTTAAATTACTTCTATTTAAAAAAAATCTTAATCCTTCTAGAATTTATCAGCTTCGGTATGCTCCACAGGAAGTTATTTTCTTTTTGAATTTCCTTTCTGTCTAACCACAGCCCATGTCTCCTCTGTCCATGTCAGGAACTGTCCAGAGCAGGATAGGTTTGCTATGGGGTTTTGCTCATACTCTGGACAGTTCAAAAAATGGACAGAGGTGTCAGCAGAGAGCACTGTTGTCAGACAGAAAGGAAATTCAAAAAGAAAAGAACTTCCTGTGGAGCATAAAGAAGCTTATAAGTGCTAGAAAGTGCTAGAAAGAGCTAGAAACTTTTTAACTTTCTGATACCAGTTGATTAAAAAACAAATGTTTTCCAGCAGAGTACCCCTTTAAGCCTCTGCCTGGAGAAATTCCCAGTGGAGATTCTGATACAGCAGCCTCCCATTATCTTTAGTGGGGATTCTTGGATTCTGCGGCACTGTGCACACAGCACCAATAGCTACAAACAGTTCACCAAATTTTCACAGAGTAAAGTTTCTTATTATTCCTCTTCCTCACCCCCTTTTAGTTTTTAGTCTGTGTTCACATGGGGTGTTTAATTGGCAATACCACCATAAATGACACCACTATTTTACTACTTTGTTTCTAAAATCCCAGTAAAAAGTTAACAATTTAGAGATTTAGGAAAAAAGCGCTGAAACTGTGGCAGTAATTAGTGTGAACACAGCCTCAAATGGGATTATCCAGCCCATTAGAACCTATTAAAGTAAAGGCTAAAATAAAAATTTGCATACTTTTTGCCGAGTAAAACCTGCCAGTATACTGTTACGCCGAGCGCTCCGGGTCCCCGCTCCTCCCCGGAGCGCTCGCTTCTCTCTCGCTACCGCAGCGCTCCGGGCAGCTCCACTGACCCGGTGCGCTGCGATACCGTCTCCAGCCGGGATGCGATTCGCGATGCGGGTAGCGCCCGCTCGCGATGCGCATCCCGGCTCCCGTACCTGACTCGCTCTCCGTCTGTCCTGTCCCGGCGCGCGCGGCCCCGCTCCCTAGGGCGCGCGCGCGCCGGGTCTCTGCGATTTAAAGGGCCACTGCGCCGCTGATTGGCGCAGTGGTTCCAATTAGTGTGTTCCTGTGCACTCCCTATTTATACCTCACTTCCCCTTCACTCCCTCGCCGGATCTTGTTGCCATTGTGCCAGTGAAAGCGTTTCCTTGTGTGTTCCTAGCCTGTGTTCCAGACCTCCTGCCGTTGCCCCCGACTACGATCCTTGCTGCCTGCCCCGACCTTCTGCTACGTCCGACCTTGCTTCTGTCTACTCCCTTGTACCGCGCCTATCTTCAGCAGTCAGAGAGGTTGAGCCGTTGCTAGTGGATACGACCTGGTCACTACCGCCGCAGCAAGACCATCCCGCTTTGCGGCGGGCTCTGGTGAAAACCAGTAGTGACTTAGAACCGATCCACTAGCACGGTCCACGCCAATCCCTCTCTGGCACAGAGGATCCACTACCTGCCAGCCGGCATCGTGACATATACCTCATATAAACAATAAAAAAAAAAAAAATTCTGTCACTATTTCCTAAATGAATTATAGTATACTGTTTCACATGTAACATAGCTGGTATTTCTTCTCAGTATAAATATTTTGCATGTTTTGCTAAGCACCAAAGAAATCTTAAAAATGTTCATCCTTAGGATGTATGGAATGTACTGTATCTATGTTCGTAATATTATTTAGGTCCCAGCTGTCTAAATATTTGCCATTACCCTACCATGCCCTAGACATATGGACTCTCCTATCCCAATAATTGCCAACTCCCTAACATAAGGTAATATTTTCATTGTTGAGATGTCACCGATGTGGAAATGATACATTAGACTTGTGTGGTATGCACTTACACAAAAACGTAACATAATTTACTCATAGGATGACTGCAGAAATACAGCACCACCTGTCCAATCTATATCTCTAGGATTGGGACCCTGTAAATAAGGTCATTAAGAGCATAGCTAGAACCTCATGCATTCTGGTACAATACTTCAGCTTAGACCTCCCTAACCCCCCCCCCCCCCCCCCCCAGGGCAACTTTCACCAGCCTGCCATGACTTTTGGCTGCATTGCTGGCAATGTTCCCTCTAAGCCATATTAGCTAGAGACCAGGGCAGGTAGGGACCAGCATAGTGTTCCCTCTAAGCCAAGGAATACAGCACTCCAGGCCCTTTTGTTGCCCTGACTGTAATCTTTAGTGCTTTTTCCTAACATTGACTATAGCAATGTGGTGGGATGAGACAGAGATGACTATGCTGCTGTATTTGTACAGATAAAATGTTGCCCCTATAAGCAAGAGCAATTCAGAAGCACTCTGTCTGATTAATAAGAGAGTGGTGAGATCCATCAAAACTTATGCAGAGGAAAAGTTGACCAGTTGCCCATAGCAACTAATCAGATAGCTTCTTTCATTTTTGATAAGGCCTCTGAAAAATAAAAGAAGCAATTTGATTGGTTGCTATGGTCAACTGGTCAACTTTTCCTCTGCACAGATCTTGATAATTCCCCCCCAGTAAGTGTAAATGTGCTCATACACTTTCAATATCTGTTCGGCTGACAGTTATCTCTCCCATTCATACATACGAATGTTCAGCTCAGACAAATATCCATCTTTTGTTAATGGGGAGACTGAAGAGAGACGGGGGATGGTAAACCACTGCCAGAAAGTTCTGGCGGGACCTTGTCTCCTGGAAAAAAGAAAAAAAAAGGATCAGGCAGTTGAAATCCAACATGCTTGACCCTCCTGTCCCTAACATCATCTGTTGGGTGAGAATCTGAAGGCTCCATAGGCATTATAAAGTCAGATGATACCACCGTAATTGGCAGGGTCTGTTAACTTTTCACTTAAGTGCATGCACACCTTTAAAATGGTGAATGCTGCAACCAATACAGTCCTCATAAACTCACCCCAGTAAGACACATCAATCATGTAATGAATAATGAAATAGCTGTAGTTTCACAGCAAGTTGATGTGACAGGTAGGAGAAAGAGTGCAGCCCTATCCATAACTCACTGCACTACCTACCTTTTTGAATGGTCTGCCCTAACTGGTGGTCACCAACTGGATAACGGTCTCTACACTAAGTGCATGGGGCTTACACTATACGAGAAAATTCACAACAGACTAGGTCAGAACTAGACGGAAACCTCAGGGACTGAATGAAAAACTAGAAAATAGTCAGAGAGATAGCCAGGGGTCAGAGCAGCAGGTAAAAACCAGGAGAGTACATCAATGTCTAAACCAGATGACAGAAACAGGAATCCAGAAACCAGGCAGAAATGGCAGTAATGACAGTGGGGGAGATTTATCAAAACCTGTGCAGTAGAAAAGTTGACCAGTTGCCCATAGTAACCAATCAGATTGCTTCTTTCATTTTTAAAGAGGCCAGTGGAAAATGAAAGAAACAAGCTGATTGGTTGCTATGGGCAACTGGTCAACTTTTCCTCTGCACAGGTTTTGATAAATCTCCCCCAGTAAGAACGCTTGTGAGGTAAAATACCAATTACAGGTGGCTGTAGCCAGCAACCACCCTTTCAAATACACTGCTCTAAGAGAGCATGGGAGCATCAGACTACTCACTGGGTGATGGAACAGCGCCCTGACAGTGCAGCATGGTGGCTGGGAAGGCCACGGGAATAAATACAAGTCAGTTTATGGCAAGGAAAGTACATAAAAGCCATGGGCTTCACCTGTACTAGCCTTAAAATGACAATTGGCAGTTAATGTGTGATTTGCTACCATGCAGCAGTTACTGCAGCACAACCATTACGTGTATGGGCACCCTTATAGAGATAAATAATTTCTAATCACTGTCAAAGGGGTCTTGCAGCATTATGTAAAATTAACCCCTTAAGGACGCAGACAATAAAATTTTTATATTTTTGTTTTTTCCTCCTCGCCTTAAAAAAATCATAACTCTTTTATATTTTCCTCCACAGACTAGTATGAGGGCATGTTTTTTGCGCGACCAGTTGTCCATTGTAATTCCATCACTTACTTTACCAAAAAAAATACTATTTGTGTACTGAAATTAAAAAGAAAACCACAATTTTGCTAATTTTGGAAGGTTTTTTTTCACGCCGTACAATTTACTGTGAAAATGACATGTGTTCTTTATTATTTGGGTCAATATGATTAAAACGATACCCACTATAACATACTTTTCTATTACTGTTGCGCTTAAAAAAAATCGCAAACTTTTTAACCAAATTAGTACCGTATATACTCGAGTATAAGCCGAGTTTTTCAGCACGATTTTTCGTGCTGAAAACACCCCCCCTCGGCTTATACTCGAGTGAACTCCCCCACCCGCAGTGGTCTTCAACCTGCGGACCTCCAGAGGTTTCAAAACTACAACTCCCAGCAAGCCCGGGCAGCCATCGGCTGTCCGGGCTTGCTGGGAGTTGTAGTTTTGAAACCTCCGGAGGTCCGCAGGTTGAAGACCACTGCGGCCTTCAACATCATCCAGCCCCCTCTCACCCCCTTTAGTTCTGAGTACTCACCTCCGCTCGGCGCTGGTCCAGTCCTGCAGGACTGTCCGGTGAGGAGGTGGTCCGGTGGGATACTGGTTCCGGGCTGCTATCTTCACCGGGGAGGCCTCTTCTAAGCGCTTCGGGCCCGGCCTCAGAATAGTCACGTTGCCGTGACAACGACGCAGAGGTGCGTTCATTGCCAACGTACTTCTGCGTCATTGTCAAGGCAACGCCTCTATTCCGGGCCGGAAGCGCGGAGAAGAGGCGCCCCCGGTGAAGATAGCAGCCCGGACCACCTCCTCACCGGACCACCTCCTCTCCGGACAGCCCTGCAGGACCGGACCAGCGCCGAGCGGAGGTGAGTACTCAGAACTAAAGGGGGTGAGAGGGGGGCTGGATGATGTTGAAGGCCGCAGTGGTCTTCAACCTGCGGACCTCCGGAGGTTTCAAAACTACAACTCCCAGCAAGCCCGGACAGCCGATGGCTGCCCGGGCTTGCTGGGAGTTGTAGTTTTGAAACCTCTGGAGGTCCGCAGGTTGAAGACCACTGAGGGCGAATGATGAGAAGAGGATGATGAAGGGGGGGTGTGGGGATGATGAAGGGGGGTGGGGATGA
This sequence comes from Hyla sarda, assembly GCF_029499605.1. NCBI lineage: Eukaryota > Metazoa > Chordata > Amphibia > Anura > Hylidae > Hyla > Hyla sarda. The sequence goes on along the minus strand of NC_079189.1, from coordinate 492,760,934 downwards.
TGAAGGGGGGGTGTGTGGGATGATTACAAGGGGATGATGAAGGGGGGATGTGTGGGATGATAAGGGGATGATGAAGGGGGGATGTGCGGGATGATAAGGGGATGATGAAGGGGGGATGTGTGGGATGATAAGGGGATGATGAAGGGGGGATGTGTGGGATGATGACAAGGGGATGATGATGAGGATGTTAATGACGGGGGTCTGGATGATGACAGGGGGGGATGAGGTATTTCCCACCATAGGCTTATACTCGAGTCAATAACTTTTCCTGGGATTTTGGGTTGAAATTAGGGGTCTCGGCTTATACTCGGGTCGGCTTATACTCAAGTATATACGGTATATTTAAAATCCCCCTATTTTGAAGACCTATAACTTTTTCATTTTTCCGTATAAGCGGTGGTATGAGGGCAAATTTTTTGTGCCGTGATCTGTACTTTTTATTGATACCATATTTACTTATATAGAACCTTTAATCAATTTTTAATAAATTTTTTTTGGGAACAAAATGTTATAAAAAAAGCATCTATTTTAGACTTTTTTTTATTTTTACGTCCACACCGTTCACTGTACAGTATCATTAACATTTTCTTTTAATAGTTCAGATATTTATGCACACGGCAATACCAAATATGTATATAAAATATTTTTTTAACACTTTTTGGGGGTGAAATTAGGAAAATGGGACAATTTACGTTTTTATTGGGGAGGAGGTTTTTCACATTTTTTTTTACTTTTATTTTTTACTTTTATTTTTTCACTTTAAAAGTCCCCATAGGGGACTATTTATAGCAATCACTCGATTGCTAATACTGTTCAGTGCTATATATATAGGACACAGCACTGATCAGAGTTATCGGTCATCTTCTGCTCTGGTCTGCGGGAAGGCAGATCAGAGCAGAAGATGCCAGGAAGGCAGCGGAGCCAGGTGAGGGGGACCTCCATCTGCTGTTCTGGATGATCGGATCGCCGCGGCAGCGCTGCGGGTGATCCGATCATCCATTTTAGTGACCGCGATGCTGCAGATGCCGTGATCTGTATTGATCACGGCATCTGAGGGGTTAATGGCGGACATCCGTGGGATCATGGGTGTCCGCCATTGAGGGCAGGTCCCTGGCTGCGATCAGCAGCCGGGACCTGCCGCGCATGATCTGGGCATTGCTCCGATGCTCGCGGTTATGCTTAGGATGTAAATGTACGTCCTGGTGCGTTAAGTACCACCTCGCCAGGACGTACATTTACGGCACTCGTCATTGAGGGGTTAATATGCTGGTAAATTTGGGTAAAAATAGGGAAAATAACCATACTTACCTACACTCAGGTCTTAAGCTGGTGCTCACCAGCTCCTGTTCATCTCCTTTGGTACCCTAATATACTGTCTTTTCCTGCCTCCAACACAAGAGCTCAGTGCAGGACCTGCCAGCTCAGCAAATCACTGGCTGACATGGAACACTATTGTGGCTAGTGATTGGCTGGGCCAGTAGTTCCTGCACCAAGCGCTCAGCTTAGAAGCCAGAAGATAAGGGACAGGAAAAAGTTTAACAGGAGCTGTCCAGGACCAGTAAGGACCTAATGGTGGACTGTACAACACTGCACAGTGAGATGTATTTTGGAAGCTGTATTATCAAGCGACTTATAAAGTGATTATGAAAGCAGACTGAATTTACTACAATTTAAACCTGCCAAGGAGTGTAAAGTGTAGCTGAAATCTTCACCACCTCCTAGCTGATATTAGTAAGGGCAGCCTCAGATGCCTCAGATTTCTTTTTTTTTTTTTTAAGACATGTGCCTCTCAACAAATTCAGTGCAGTGGACATGGTGCAAGTTATTACGGTACATAAAACAGTTATTTGAAGCATATTCTCCCCACGCTTTCTGCTTTTGCTTCAAAAACTGCAGAAAAAACACTAATCATGAGAGTGCATACTAATAGTTAAATAAATAAAAAAATGTAAAACTTTAATATAATTCATTCCTATTAAAAACTTGATTTAATCATTTTGCCATATCTGTAATAATTGTTTTTTTCTGGATAAAAACTTGAAAAGAAAACTGAAAATAAATCACAACGTATAACGCGTAACATGATAATTCCTGTCATTATCATCTAGCCATGAGCTGACAACGATAAGGGCAATCTTAATTTATCAGTCACTAAAAATAATCTCGGGGCTTGTCAGTGGTGGGCAGATCTTTCTTTTCCAGACATATTAGGAAAAGCATGTAGTGACAAAATCAGTGTTATTGTTTTAACATAGACAATAGTAAAAGCACAAAATATTATTTTCTCATGATAGGATGCATTGTCAGCCCAATTTCACATCTGTCCTGGCTGCCTGGAAACTCCTGTCAATCAATCATCAGTAGAAAACAAGTACAGGGTATTCATTTAGTTAGTCACAGTGCTCATGTTCCATTGGATTTCCTGCCTTTAATCACAGAGACGGAATCATTACAAATGTATCTGTACTTTTTTCATTTTGAATTGGAAACAGTACTTGTCTTTTCTTATTTTTATAGTAAATGTTATTAGACTTAAAGGGGTACTCTACTGGCCAGCGTTCGGAACATTTAGTTCCAAACGATGTGTGCACGCTGCGGAGGTAGGCCACCCCCCTCGTGACATCATGCCAGCGCCCTCAATACAAGTCTATGGGAGGGGGCATGGCGGCCTCCATGCCCCCTTCCAAAGACATCACGAGGGGGGGGGGAGGTGGCCGACCCCAGCAGCGCTTACACAACACTCAGGACTAAATGTTCCGAATGCTGGCCAGTGGAATACCCCTTTAAGTGAACCTCATATCACTTAATGTGCAGGGAGGGTCTTTAGACAATGGTAGAGCCAGCCTCATATTCCAAGTTTCTCTATAGGTCAGTCATCTTCAAACCGTGAACCTCCAGATGTTGCAAAACTACAACTCCCAGCATATCTTGGCAGCTGTTGGATGTCTGGGCTTGCTGGGAGTTGCAGTTTCGAAACAGCTGGAGGTCCACAGTTTGGAGACCATTGCTTACTTTTCAAAAGTTCGGTCTTGCAGGTTTGCTGAACTGTGACATGAACTGATGGTTGTGATCAAACTAGTTCTGTTTGAGCCTGTACTTTACTTATAGACCAAAAATGTTTGTATAACACTGTGTATGAGCCCTAAAAGCCCTGTATAACACTGTTAGGTCACATAAGGGTATATCTGTGCTGCTGTTTTTAAAGCAAAGTTAATTTCAAAGTTAGGGCAACATGAATGACTTGGGGTGAATGGATGGTGCCTGGTGGTAACTAACAGGTTAAATAAAAACACACTCCATTTGTGTAATATATATATATATATATATATATATATATATATATATATATATAAAAATATAATTTATTTTTTCAAAAATGTATGTCCAAAAATGATCCCTTTTTGGAGGCTGGTATTTATATGCACACCGAGGTATTGAAAGAAACAGTGGCTTTTTCCTAGTAGTCCATAATGATTCCTTTTTAGAGTAGCCACAGGTTACACAGGGGCTTTACAAGCTGTATGATTGAAAATTATTCCCATTTTAAGGCATAGCAACAGGAGTGGCATCCTAGAAAATGCTTAAAAAGTGACACAAAACCCTCTATGCACGACTTCTTCACAGTAAGGCAGAATTCCGCTTGGAATGTCTACACAGAAATTCCACTGCCTGCAGAGTTCAGTTGAATTCAACGAGATTCTGCTGCGCTGTGCACACGGCGGAATTTCCGTGCCAGATGTTTCCGGTGCGGAAATTCTGTTTTCCGCGTTCGCAGAAAAAATTAACCTGTTTATTCTTTCTGTGGACTTCTCGCGGAATGCATAGCCGTCTACTTTCTCCCTGTGATGTATTTTCTTGCTCAAATCCCAATGATGTCACTCAGTGGTTAAACTGTACTTTTTAATGTCTTCTGCCTTCTTCTAGTCCTGATCCTGTATATTCCTGGATGCTTTTATTATTTTCAGTTTCTATGCTTCAGAGTCATGGCACCTATTCATTCTGGCAGTGCCTGCTACACACAAAATCTTTCATAGTGTGCATGGGCCCCTTTAAAAAAAAAAACTCCACAGACCAGCAGGAGACCAGCAAGTACCTTCCGATGTCCTACCCCAGGCAGAACAAACCACAAGAAGCATTACCAGCCTGTACTCACACTCATTCACTTCTGTCTTACATAAGGCAAATGTTTACAAATGCAGCATGGGTGCCTGCTTCACATGTGCCTCCTCCACTCTCATTTAGCACACTCTCCTTACCATGTCTTCTCATCTGGTTTCTTCAATACAAAGCAGCTTCAGAGGTCACACCTAGAGATGATTCTATCGTTCAAATCGCTTCATAAAACTCCATTTACTATGTTCCAGGCTCCAGGGCATCTAAAATGGCAGATCCACATGTCAGTACATCGGGCAAGGAACACTGGCAAGGCAGGAAGGCAAGGCGGGAAGGGAAGTAGGCCGTATGACCCTGAATCACATGCAGGATGCAGCCTATCAGCAGTCAGTCACCCCTGTGATGTCACAGCCCTATATATTCGGAAGCCATTTTGCGGTCAGTCACTTTATTACATTGCATAGAGTTAGGACGGGCATCGCTCTGTGTGTGTCACACAGAAAAGCTTATTGCAGCAGCGTTTCACCTCTTAGTCACCTCAGCCTTCTGTTGGACACAGAGCACAGCGTATTTGCACAGAAATTAATTCTTATTGCAGCCATTAACCCCTCAGTCACTGTGAACAGTATGGTATTACAGAGAGGGGTAGAGAGCTGTGTGTTGCCTCAGCTGCAGAAATGTTTTCATAGGAAGGAGAAATAATTTTATAGGGCAAATCTGTGTCTTTGTTCCACAACAACTGGTCTGCTGGTTATACTAGTCTGTAGACGGTATAATCCATGTCCACCAGTCCATTCCTAATAGTATTTGAGAGAAAGTCTTTTTGCTATTTTGGGTTTAGTACACAGTGACTGTGTGCTGCAGAAATGTTGTGTACTGCTGGTGCTGTGGGCAAATGTTATGTTTTTTTTTAGCATACTGTTGCAGATTTTCTGCCCTTACAAGTGCAAAAGTACTCACTGGTTGTTTTTTTTTTTTTTTTGAAGAAGAATTTTTCTGCACTCCTAAGTGCATACCACATACCTATTATTTTGTACCTGTTAATCTGTCAAGGGCCTAGTTAATGTGAAAGGCCAGGCAAAAGTAATCACCGGCTGATGTTTCACTAAAATACAACATAACATTTTTTAACCCCTTAAGGACCACAGGTTTTTCCGTTTTTGCACTTTCGTTTTTTCCTCCTCACCTTTTAAAAATCATAACCCTTTTAATTTTGCACCTAAAAATCAATATTATGGCTTATTTTTTGCACCACCAATTCTACTTTGCAGTGATATCAGTCATTTTACCCATCATTTACGGCGAAACGGAAAAAAAATCATTGTGCTACGAAATTGAAGAAAAAAATACCAATTTGTAATTTTTGGGGGCTTCCGTTTCTACGCAGTATATTTTTCGGTAGAAATGACACCTGATCTTTATTCTGTAGGTCCATACGTTTAAAATGATACCCTACTTATATAGGTTTGATTTTGTCGTACTTCTGTAAAAAATCATAACTACATGCAGAAAAATGTATACGCTTAAAATTGTCATCTTCTGACCACTATAACTTTTTTATTTTACCGCTGATTGGGCGGTATGAGGGCTAATTTTTTGCGACATGATCTGAAGTTTTTAGCGGTACCATTTGTGTATTGATCGGACTTTTTGATTGCTTTTTATTCATTTTTTCATGATATAAAAAGTGACCAAAAATACATTATTTTGGACTTTGGAATTTATTTTGCGCGTACGCCATAGACCGTGCAGCTTCATTAATGATATATTTTTATAGATTGGACATTTACGCACGCAGCGATACCACATGTGTTTATATTTATTTTTATTTACATGTTTTTTTTTGTTTATGGGAAAAGGGGGTGATTCAAACTTTTATTAGGGAAAGGGCTAAATGACATTTATTAACTTTTTTTTTACACTTTTTTTTTTGCAGTGTTATAGCTCCCATAGGGACCTATAACACTGTACACACTGATCTTATACCCTGTTCACTGCAAAGCCATATCTTTGCATTGATCAGGGTTATCTGCGGTCGATTGCTCAAGCCTGCATCTCAGGCTTGGAGCAATCACAGAGGGGACACGCCGGAGCCAGGTAAGAGGACCTCCGCTCGTGTCCTAGCTGATCGGGACACAGCATTTTCACTGCAGTGGTCCCAATCAGCACCACTGAGCCCAACCACTGAGCAGCCAGGCAACTTTCTCTTTCGGTTTAGACGCGGCGTTCAACTTTGAACGCTGCATCTAAAGGGTTAATAGCGTGCGGCACCACGATTGCTGCCGCGCGCTATTAGCCCTGGTTCCCGGCTTCAGATACATGCTGGGACCAACCCGTTTTATCGCGGGAGCCGGCCAAGGACGTAAATATAAGTCCTTGGTCGTCAAGGGGTTAAGCGTATTATTGCACATTTTTCTGCCCTCATAAGTGCATACCACATACCTACATCTAAGTAGTGTACTATTTTGTACCTTTTAATCTGTCAAGGGCCTAAAAACTGTGAAAGGACAGCCAATAGTACACGCCTGCTGCTGTTCTTGACAAATGCTGTTTTAAGCGCAGTGACGCGTATAGTACTCCCCTCAGGCAGAGTAGTGCCAGGACGTGCACAGTGGAGTGGCCGAGGCCTTAATTCATCAGGCGCAGGCAGAGGTCGCAGCAGAGTAGGGGCAAGTGGCAGCCGGAATCACAGTGAGAGGTCTGAGCTCCTGGTGTCAGCTAGCAGTCATGTCTAGACCAGCAACCCAGCAGCCGTGATTGATCGGTTCACTCGGTCATCCACTTCATCCCAAGTTACATCCGACACCCCCAGTCAACAGTCGGTGGCTTCCTCAGACTCAACCCTCAGTTGGCATGGTCCTCATGCTGCTGCTGCCACCACCTCAAGGCTCTGTCATTGTGCTGCTCTATGGTCTCCTCATACTAATGCTACCACCTCCAGGCTCTGCCATTGTGCTTCTCTATGGTCTCCTCATGCTAATGCTAACACCTCCAGGCTCTGTCATTGTACCACCATATGGTCTCCTAATGCTGATGCTACCACCTCCAGGCTCTGTCATTTTGCCACAATATGGTCTCCTCATGCTAATGCTACCACCCCGAGGCACTGTCATTGTGCCGCCATACAGTCTTCTCATGTTGATCCTGCCACTCACAGGCTCTCTAATTGTGCTGCTCTATGGTCTCCTCATGCTGATGCTACCACCTCCAGGCTCTCTCATTGTGCTGCTATGGATACTGCAAAACATAATTAAGATTCTGGTCCCCAGTTTCAGAAATTCCTCTGCATTAGGATCACTTTCAGGACTCCTGATGCTGCTGCTGCCACCTCCAGGCTGTACCATTCAGCCACTATATGGTCTCCTCATGCTTTAGCCAACTCCAGGCTGTGCAATTCAGTTACTATATGGTCTTCTCATGCTGCCACCAACTCCAGGCTGTGCAATTCAGCCACTATATGGTCTGTTCATGCTGCCACAAACTCCAGGCTGTGCCATTCAGCCACTGTATGATCTCCTCATGCTTCAACCACATCAAAGCCGTATCATTCAGACACTATATGGTCTCCTCATGCTGCCAACACCTCCGAGCTGTGTCATTTAGCCATTAGATGGTCTCCTCATGCTGCCAACATCTCTAAGCTGTGTCATTCAGCCACTGTATGGTCTCCTCATACTGATGCCACCTCCAGGCTCTGTCATTATGCCACTCTGTGGCAGTGATTCTAAAAGCGATGCCTGTAATCTGCTTGTCATACTGAACATTATTATTTCACTACCCCGGCACACTCCATATGCGTGTTAGAACAAAGCAAATTGTTCTTCACCCCTATTGAGGCTGTCTGTAGGCCCGAAATAGTGTTTTTTTTTTTAATATAGATTCGCCACAAATAAATTTGGATCGAACCACATTTTTTCAAAAAGTTTGGAGAATCGGCCAAATCGAATGTTTCAAAAGTTTGCTCATTTCTAGTTGCACCCACTGTGCCCACTGAAGATATTGGATAAAAAGACATAGACATCTCATGCATTATGTTTTTTTAAATACAACTCAAAATTTCTTCATTGAACTTACATGTTTCCATTTTGCATTCAGGCATATCAATAAAATCTTTTTGCCATGAATTCCAACAGTTTTTTTTTTTTTTTTGGTCAATGGTAACTTCATCAGGGTTCTTTTGACTTTTAAAGTCCCTCCTATTTGTATGTGTCTCAATACTCATTATCCTCATCCCATGCAAATTGATGCTGTTTCAAATAGGAAATTATTTCAAAAAAACTTCCAGTTTAAACTCTAGTCATAACTTAAGAGACAGCAAAAATATAACAAATAAAATAAGAGGCACAAATGGTCATTTTCATCATTGTTATCAGAAGGAACTCCTATTTACATTACCCAACAATTCAAGTCTCTCTCAATATTAAGGCCTCTGAGGACATCCTATGAAATCATGAGATTATAAAGGTTATCACAAGAGTTTTCACCTTTCCATAGGTAAGATAAAAATGTTATGATTGGTGGAGGTTCAGCTTTTGGGAACCTGGTCACAAGATTGGGCTACTTGTAGCAGGAATGCACATCAGCACACCACTACATTCACTTGTTATGAGACTGCCAAGAATAATCACTTTGGAAGTTCATATAAAGTGTGTTAAAGATCTATTCACTCTGGAGCACAAGGGATCTCCGTTCTTATGATCGTGGAGGGTACAATCTGTCAGATCAGATACTTATTACTGATTCTACGGGCAGGTAATACGTTTTAACCTCGGGGTAACACCTTTAAATTTGATCTCATAGGATCTTGTATTAATGGTTACGTTTACCACATTTCCTTGTGCATTATCTGTAGGGAATGTGACACGGTTTTGTGGCTAGCAGTTTTATGTCTAGTTTGTACATATGTTCAAAATTAGGTTAGAAAATACCCAATATTTCAGGCTCTATTAAACATTTTCTATTCTTCCCCCATCTGTGTTCCTGATTCCCCATGCAATGAAGATGAGAAAAGGGTTTTCTTCTGTGCAATGTGATATTTTGACAGCATTATTATATTTCTGGTGAAGGACTAAGTAAATAATTACAGGTCTCTTCTGGGCATATTAATGTACAAAGGAAAATAGAAAATACTTCTTTAAAGAAAAGCATACAAATGAAGTAAAGCATGAGAAAACGGATACAAAATATGGCCTTCAAGTGTGTTTATTTTCCCACATATTTATTTCTTAACTTGAAATTCTGGTTAGGTCTTAGGTACACAACAATAAACAGAAATAAATAAATATGTACTATCTGTATATATATATATATATATATATATATATATATATATATATATATATATATATTATTTTTTCTATTATATATATATTTATTTATTTTTTAGGATGGACCCTGCTTGTCAAAGATTCAAACCCTTTAACATCATTAACTGCATTTCTAAGAAGAAGCTCAAAATGATATGTTCTATAAATTGTAACTTTCAATAGTAATTCAGTCAGAAGAATTTCGCAATACCACATGGATGCTGAATACACATGCTTAAGTATTGAATGGATAAAACAGTTTTTTTAACCCAAGGATGACCTGTGGTGTTACATATGTAGCACACTCTCGACAGAATAGTTCAGTCGGCACTGCCTTTATCCACACTGTGCATCAGTAGCCGCATAGAAGTCTTGCCTTTCCATCCATATTAAATCTTACTATTTGGTGGTGTTCTATTCAATAAGGCAATCGTACAGTACTTGTATGAATAATAAACAATGGCACTCACCATGTGGCAGAAAGATTTCTTATTTATTTGCCAGAGAGCATTAGTCAAAGATGCAGATGGCCAACAGGCCATTTCACCTAATGCAGGGAGCTTACTGGTAGCACTGTGTGGCGTGAAATGGCCCATCTGCTATCTGCATCTTGGACTAATGCTGTCTGATAAATAAATATTTCTGCTACGTGGTGAGTTTATTCTTCATACAAGTACTGTTAAATATGTAGCATTTAGGCAGACTAGCTTGCAATCTGCAATAATAACAAAACTAAATCATTTTGCCTTATTGTGTTCTTTCACAGAACTCTATATTCCTGTAAAACTTTCTCGAGGAAAATAAAACACATTTCCTACCTTCACTGTGACTATTCTTACCATTTTCATAGTGCTTAGTTCCATGTGACACAGGTTGGGCTTCACTTAAAAAAATGATAATAGCCCAAACATAATGAGAAAAGAAAATGTGACAGTGAAATAACCGCCGACTGTCATTACTGAAATTGAAAATATACTCATTCCTCAGAAATGGACTCAATGTGGGGCCTATAAAGCAATTCAGCTATAAAGCTGACACATATCATTACTCATAACAACAACCACAAACATTCGGAAATATCAGAGATGACTTACACATAAGTTATTAAAAAGATATTTTGCTCAGCCAGGCTTGGAACAATAGCACTGTGGGACACAATACCAAGTAGCTGGGATCTCCAGAATAGTAATTCGCTACTAATCATTTTTAATTTTCTAGAATTGAAGTTCAAACTAAGAACTTTTCTGTATGGAAACCCAAGGACAGGCGATTTGTTTATGCCAGCAATATAGTTTCATAGGATTTATTTAAAGTGTACATGTCATTAGTAAACTTTTTATACAATGTCTCAGCAGCTGTGGCGAGACCCCAGCTTTACACCCGGGAACCACCAGCGAAATCCTGCAGCACATCGCGTTGAGCAGGATGTCGCCAGCACATATAAATATGTCCATCTGGGAAAAAATGTCAGCAACTAGGACATATGCATACGTCCAGGGGCGGGAAGCGGTTAAAAATAATTCTTAATTGTTACGAAAGATACTCATAGCATTTATATATATTTGTTGTCCCTATATCCCCTTAAGGACATGTGCCATAAATATACGGCGCTGCATAGCACCTCTTAGCGCACAGCACTGTATATTTACGGCACAGCTCTGATACGAGTGCAGGAGCTGCGCTCACTTCATTCCCGGCGGGTCCCGACAGCTGTCAGCAGCCACGGACCCGCCGGTAATGGCGGACATCAGCGATCGCGCTGATGTCTACCATTAACCCCTCAGGTGCCGTGATCAATAGAGATCAAGGCATATGCGGCAGTGCGGCACTTATAATGGCTGATCTGATCGCCCGTGGCCCTGTCGCGGGGATCAGATCAGCCAAGATGGCGGACAGAGGTCCCCTTATCTGCCTCTGCCCATCTCCTGGGGTCTTCTGCACTGATCTGCCTTCCAGCAGACCAGAGCAGAAGATCACCGACACTACTGATCAGTGCTATGCCCCTACGGGGACAAAAAAAGTATAAAATAAATGTAAAAAAAAAAGTTTAAAAAAATTTGAAAAATCCCCTTTCCAATAAAGTTTTAAATCACTCTTTTCCCCCATATTAATACTTAAAAGCGTAAAAAAAAAAGATAAATAATAAACATATTTGGTGTCATTGCGTGCGTAAATCTCTGAACTATAAAAATAAAATGTTAATGATCCCCTACGGCGAACGGCGTAAACGTTAAAAAAAAATCAAAAATTTCCGCTTTTTTGTCACATCAAACTGCAATTTTTTAAATAAAAAGCAATCAAAAAGTCACATATATACGCAAATCTGGTACCAAAACGAACTACAGATCATGACGCAAAAAATTAGCCCTCATAAATCCCTGAATAAGGAAAAGTAAGAAAGTTGGAGGTGGTGAAAATAGGGCAATTTTAAACATACTGATTTTGTAAAAAAAATGTTAGAGATTTTTTAAAAGCAGTATAATAATGGAAATGTATGTAACCATGGGTATCATTTTAATCGTATTGACCCAGAGAATACAGAAAACATGTATTTTTTTTTACCGTAAAGTGTACAGTGCGAAAGTGAAACCTCCCAAATTTGCTAAATTATGATTTTTGTTTAAATTTCCTTACACTATTTTTTATTTTATTTTGGGGGGGGGGGGGAGGGGGTTTACTATACATTTTAGCGTAAAATGAGTGATGTCATTACAAAGTAAAACTGGTCACACAAAAAGCAAGCCCTCATATGGGTCTGGAAATGGAAATATAAAAGATTTATGAATTTTAGAAGGTGAGGAGGAAAAACCAAAAACGCTAAAATTTAATTGGCTGCGTCCTTAACCCCTTAAGGACCAAGGACGTACCGGTACGTCCTTGGTCCTGCTCTTCTGATATAACGCGGGGTTACACAGTAACCCCGCGTCATATCATGGCGGGCCCGGTGTCACAGTGAAGCCGGGACCCGCCTCTAATAGCGCGCAGCGCCGATCGCGGCGCCGCGCGCTATTAACCCTTTAGCCGCGTGCTCAAAGCTGAGCCGCGCGGCTAAAAGTGAAAGTGAAAGTTCCCGGCTAGCTCAGTCGGGCTGTTCGGGATAGCCGCGGCTAATCGCGGCATCCCGAACAGCTGACAGGACAGCGGGAGGGCCCCTACCTGCCTCCTCGCTGTCCGATCGCCGAATGACTGCTCAGTGCCTGAGATCCAGGCATGAGCAGTCATCAGGCAGAATCGTTGATCACTGGTTTCTTATGAGAAACCAGTGATCAACATAGAAGATCAGTGTGTGCAGTGTTATAGGTCCCTATGGGACCTATAACACTGCAAAAAAAAAGTGAAAAAAAAAGTGAATAAAGATCATTTAACTCCTCCCCTATTAAAAGTTTGAATCACCCCCCTTTTCCAATAAAAAAAAAAACACAGTGTAAATAAAAATAAAAATAAACATATGTGGTATCACCGCGTGCGGAAATGTCCGAATTATAAAAATATATCATTAATTAAACCGCTCGGTCAATGGCGTGCGCGCAAAAAAATTCCAAAGTCCAAAATAGTGCATTTTTGGTCACTTTTTATATCATTTAAAAATGAATAAAAAGTGATCAATAAGTCCTATCAATGCAAAAATGGTACCGTTAAAAACTTCAGATCACGGCGCAAAAAATGAGCGCTCATACCGCCCCATACACGGAAAAATAAAAAAGTTATAGGGGTCAGAAGATGACAATTTTAAACATATTAATTTTCCTGCATGTAGTTATGATTTTTTCCAGAAGTCCGACAAAATCAAACCTATATAAGTAGGGTATCATTTTAATCGTATGGACCTACAGAATACATATCAGGTGTCATTTTTACCGAAAAATGTACTACGTAGAAACGGAAGCCCCCAAAAGTTACAAAACAGCGTTTTTTTTTCAATTTTGTCGCACAATGATTTTTTTTCCCGCTTCACCATAGATTTTTGGGCAAAATGACTGACGTCATTACAAAGTAGAATTGGTGGCGCAAAAAATAAGCCATCATATGGATTTTTAGGTGTAAATTTGAAAGAGTTATGATTTTTTAAAGGCAAGGAGCAAAAAACGAAAATGCAAAAACGGAAAAACCTCCGGTCCTTAAGGGGTTAAGGTGAAAATGGGCTGAGTCCTTAAGGGGATATTAGATGAACTGATATTATTATTATCAAACATTCTACTGATGTTTTAACTTCTTAAGGACACAGTCCATTTTGGCCTTAGAAACTGGGTTTCATTTTTAAGCAGTGTACTTTTCAGTAAAGCAGATATGTTCTCATTATTTTGTGGGTCAGTATGATTAAAATGATACCCATGTTAACAGATTTTTATTTATTATTGTACTACTAAAAAAAAAGACTCAAACTTTTTAAACAGAATTAGTAAATTTAAGGTAATTGTAAGGTCTGATGAGTTCCCCTACCCCCAAAAATGCCATGGATATCATGATCAGTATTAATGACAGGCATCTGAAGGGTCAATGGCGGACATCAGTGCGATCGCGTATGTTCGCCATTACCGGTGAACAGAAGGGACCTGCCGTGCATGAAGCAAGTGCAACTTCTGTTCTTGCTCCATGTAGAGGATGTAAATGTAAGTCCTGGTGCGTTAAGTATCAGGGCCCCAGGACGTTGATCAACGTCCATTGTCCTTAAGGGGTTAAAGAGATATTCCGACTTCTTAAAAAAGATGATGAGCCTGCTTGAAAACATTAAGAAAACATATACTTATCTCCCTAGCTCTGACTGCCATTGTTCTAGAGCTGGTCACATCGCATAGCACAATTTCACCCTGAGCCAATCAGCTGCTGAAATAGAACATGGCTGTGGCATCTAATTGGCTGAGCGGGTAGTGTATGTACCAATGCCAAAATAGCAAACCCTGTGCAACATGACAGAGATGACTGATGCTATCAAGGCACTCTTTGTCTGTTACCAAGTTGATATCATAATACACATTTCAGAGGCTGTCATTTTTTCTTCAAAAAGACATACTGCAGCAGCTGGCATGTGTACTTAAGGCAATAAATAGAGATGGGTGAATTTTTGAAAAATTCTATTTGGCAGATTCGCTGAATTCACTGAAAAAATTTGGTTCGGTCCGAATTTATTCGACGTGAATCGCTATTGAAAATTGCTATTTTTAGGCTACAGAGAGCCTCAATAGGGGTGTACAACACTTTGCCTTGTTGTAAAACTCATAGGAAGTGTGCTGTGTTAGTGAAATAATACTGTTATTCAGTATGACATGCAGATTACAGGCGTCATTAGAATCACTGTCGCAGAGCTTCACAATGACAGAGACTGGAGGTGGCATCAGTATGAGGAGATCATATGGCAGCAGAATGACACAGCCTGGAGGTGGTGGAAGCATGAGGAGACCATATAGTGTCTGAATGACACAGCATGGAGGTGGCAGCTGCATGAGGAGACCATATAGTGCCAGGTGGTGGCATCATAAGAAGACCATAGGGCCTCACAATTGAAAAGATAAAAAATATTTTTTAACATTTAAATTAAATATTTCAAATACAGTATATGAACCTAAATAGTTTTATTTAATGTGCCAGCAGCATGAGGAGACCACAAGGCGGCAGAGTGACACAGCCTGGAGGTGGAAGCAGCATGAGGAGACCATAATCTGGCAGAATGACATAGCCTGGAGTTGGCGGTAGCAAAAGGAGACCAAATAGGGGCTGAATGACACAGCTTGGAGTTTGCAACAGCCTTACGAGACCATAGGGCCTCCCAATTGAAAAGATAAATTGAATAGAAGAACCTAAACAGTTTTATTTAATGTGCCAGCAGAATGAGGAGACCACATGGCAGCACAGTGACACAGCCCGGAGGTGGAAGCAGCAAGAGAAGACCATAATCTGGCAGAATGACACAGCCTGGAGTTGGCGGCAGAAAGAGTAGACCATATAGTGGCTGAATGACACAGCCTGGAGGTGGCGGAAGCATGAGGAGACCACATGTTGATAAAATGAGACAGCCTGGTGCTGGCATCCGCATGAGGAGAACATAGGATGGTAGAACGAGACAACCTGGAGCTGGCATCAACATGAGGAGAACATAGGGTGGTAGAACGAGACAGCCTGGAGCTGGCATCAGCATGATGAGAACATAGGGTGGCAGAATGAGGCAGCCTGAAGCTGGCATTAGTATGAGGAGAATATATGGTGGCAGAATGAGACAAGCTGGAGTTGGCATCAGCGTGAGAAGTACATATGGTGGCAGAATGAGACAGCTTGGAGCTGGCATCAACATGAGGAGAACATATGGTGGCAGAATGAGACAACGTGGAGCTTGCTTCAGCATGAGGAGAACATATGGTGGCAAAATGAGACAGCGTGGAGCTTGCATCAGCATGAGGAGAACATATGGCGGCAGAATGAAACAGCCTGGAGCTGGCATCAGCATGAGGAGATCATATGGTGGCAGAATGAGACCGCCTGGAGCTGGAATCAGGATGAGGAGAACATATATTGGCAGAATGAGACAGCCTGGAGCTGGCTTAAGCAGCATCAGGAGTCCAGAAAGTGATCCGGTGACAGAGTGGGGGCAGTGGGTGGCAATACCAGTACCCGGTGATGAAGGGGGCTGAAAAAAGGAGAACTTGGAATCAGATGTCTGGCTTCAGGCGGGTGGCATGATCAGAATAGTAGCTGTGGCAGATAGGCAGAAGAAAGGTCTCTTTTGTAAAAGTGTTAGTGTGCACAAGTAAGCATTGAGGATTTGCATTACATTAAACTTTTCTTTTAAAGGGTACCTCTCATCAAAAAAACTTTTGATATATTATAGATTACTGTATGCAGAATAACTTTAAAATTGCATGTTATTAAAAAATATGCTTCTTTCTACTTAATTTTCCACTTTGAAGAAATGACCACTAAGGGTCTCCCTACCAGTCCTGGCAGCAAGCATTTCAGACTCATGCTGGAGTCCTAAACACTACGAGCTGCCAGTCTGCTTTGTTCACAAAGGAGAACACTCAGAGCTGCCAGCCTGCTTTGTTCACAGCCTGTTTGGCTGTGAACAAAGCAGGCCGGCAGCTCTGAGTGTTTAGGACTCCAGCATGAGTCAGAAATGCTTGCTGGCAGGACTGATCGGGAAAAATACAATAGAAAGAAGCATATTTTTCATTAACATGCTATTGGAAAGTTATTCAACATTCATTAATCTAAAATATATCAAAAGTTTATTTGATGAGAGGTTCCCTTTAATGATATTCTTAGGATATAATATATGCACCAAATTTTGTTTTATTTAATAAATAAGGAAAGGTGTGCAAAAAACACCATGTGCCACCTACACCACCAAGTATTGATGTGATGCAAAGACCTCTAAAAGGGGAAAGGGAACAACGCATGGTCCATTGTAACTGGTGGGGGGTAAAACCGTCCCCTTTAAGGCCCTACTCTTGCACTATTCTCTTCCTGTCAAGCGTTACTCGCCCTAAAAAGGGAAGCCCCACACAGCAACCTCTCCCTATTTCCACCTACAGACACTGCCATTTCCCAGGGTTTTCAGTTGGAAATAAGCAGAGTTTCTTGTGTGGAGCCGCCCTTTTTAGGACGAGTAACACTTGCCTCCAAAAGGTGAAAGCTAACAACTTATTGTACATTGTAGCAGGTGGGGGTTAAAACTTCCCCTGTAAGACCCTATTCTCACCCTATTAATTCCCTTCTTGGCAAGTGTTACTTTCTTTAAAAAGAGCAGCCCCACACAGGAACCTCTTCCTAGTTCCTACTAAAAACCCTGGGAAATGGCAGTGTTTTTAGGTGGAAATAGGGAGAGGTCCTGTGTGGGGCTGCCTTTTTTAGGGTGAGTAACACTTGCCAAGAAGGGAATTAATAATGCGAGAGTAGGGCCTTACAGGGGTTTTTACCCCCACCAGTTACAATGGACCATATGTTGTTTTCTTCCACATTTTAGAGGTCTTTGCAACACAATGATATTTGGGGAGTAGGTGGCACGTGGTATTTTTTGCACACCTTTCCTTTTCTTAGATATAAAATTTATTTTTATTTTTTTATCCTAAGAGAAGTTAAGTTTTAGCTAATGCATATCCTCAATATTTACTTTTGGTCTGATGCAGAGGAGCAGCACCTTAAATATGTTTTGTACTATCCATACTTGGGAAGTGTTGAAATGGCACAATGGTCAATCCACTCTGAGGCATCAGGCATTGGTGAGTGGAAATCCTGGCTGATCCATGCCTGATACATCTTCACAAAGGTTAGTAATTTTTCGTGGACAGATGAGTTCTCCTTGGGGTTACTATGGTCCCCGCTGCACTAAACACCCACTCTGATGGCACACTACTGGCCGGGCAGGACAGCTATTCCAGGGCAAACTCTGGTTGCGGCTACAAATCAAGTTTGGCTGCCCAGAAGTCCAGCAGATCTTCAAAGTGTGTTGGTAGGGTCATATCAAGGCATTCCACCACCTGCTGGTTCAGGTCCTGCTCCAGGTTTACCTGCTGCTAATGAGTTGCTTCCCTATGCGGGGGAAGAAAGCTGCTCATCAGCGACTATAGACTCAGCCTGCTGCTGATGGAGCACATACTGTGGTTTCCTCAAAGGGCCTGTGCAAACAGCAGGTGTGAACTGCCACTGGTTGACATTGAAGTTACACAGGGGAGGCCCCTATCCACTTGGATCATCAAGAAATCGGTGATGGCTTTTCTCTGTTCATATAGTCGGTCCAACATTTGGAGGGTGGAACTCCAATGTTGCAAATCAGACTATTTTGGGGATGCTGTACTGACGCTGTAGCTCAGGGAGGGTGTGCTGTGCGGTGTAGGAGTGGCTGAAATGCATGCAAAGTTTCCTTCCCATTGTTAGGATGTCTTGCAGATAGGGGGAACACTTCAGAAACTGACTGACAACCAGATTGAACATGTGTGCAATGCAGGGCACATGGCTCAGGCTTCCTTGTCACAGCGCGGACAAGATGTTCTTCCCATTGTCAGTCACCATGGTTCCCATTTCCAGTTTTCGTGGAGTAAGCCATGAGTTGATTTCTTTATGAATGACTTTTAGCAGTTCCTCCCCTGTGTGACTCCGTTCAACAAAGCAAACCATGTGAAGAACAGCGTGACACCGCCGCTCCCTGCACACATTGTATGCTGGAGGGGCACTGAGACTTGTCTGTGCAGTGGAGTCTGAGGACACAGAGGAGGATGAGGAGGCAGAGTCGCACTCTGTTACAGGATCAATGGCCTGAGATTGTGGAGAAGGAAGCGGCGTGATCTGTCCAAGTGGCTGGTGTGTCTGTGCAAGAACCACATTCACCCAGTGGGCCCTAAAGGACATGTATTGTCCCTGACCGTAGTTACAGCTCCACACGTTGGCGCTGCCATGCACTTTGGTAAACACCGACAGGCTCAAGAACTAGCCCACCTTTTGTTTTACAAAATTGTGCAGGGCTGGTACTGCTTCTTCACAAAAAAATGATGGCTTGGGATTCTTCACCTTGACTCGGCACAATTTTACATACAGATTAAACTTCTGACAGGAGGACTATGCGCTCCTCTACAAACTGTATACTGCTACAGAAATAAGTGGGTAGCTTTGGCTAGCTTTTTACAGTAACTAGGCCAAAATTATTTTTTCAGGAAAAAAAAAACCTACACCACGTAGGTGTACGTACAGTTTAAACAAATAGTAATGAGAATAAGCTTGCACTCACCGTTCCTGCAGCTTTTTCTTCTGACAGTCACTCCTTTCGGCATGGGAGATTGGAACAATGCAGGTCGCTCAGAGGCAAACAGCCGTGTGCTTCTTCTGGCCTCTTTCACGTCACTGTGCTCTTGTGTTAATTAGGAGAGGGAAAACTTTCACCAAGAGAACGTATAAACAATTACTCCAAAGTGTTAAAATACAGTAAAACTGTTCAAATACAGTAAACCTGTAAGAATTAGGTCATATTCTGGAATTCTTAACGATGGAATAGGGAAAGTTATAAAAATGGCATGAGATCAATTCTTTCATTTAAACCTGCTGGGCCTTGTGCATCCACCTGCAGGATCCAGCCCGCCTCCTGTTCCAACAGGATGTCCTGCCAATCACCCTAGGTAGAATATCCACTTTTTCCAAGCCTCAAAACCTCATAACATCTGCATTGCCACCGTGTTCCTTCCTAATATGTCCTATGAGCCTAGTAGCACCTACTGTTTTAATAGAATATACATGGTCCCTAAATCGCAATGCCAATTGCCGTTTAGTTTTCCCTATATAATATCTTTGACATGGACAAACAATATAATAAACGACATAGGTGGATTTACATGTAATCAAATCATGTGTCACATGCAGATATCCTCCTAAATTACAGATGATACTGTTCACATTGAAGAGACAATAATTACAGTGACCACATTTTCAATTTCATTTTGGAAAACATTTGGTAAGCCAATTTTCTTTACTTGTCTTCTTTATATTTCTCTTTCTGTTATTGATCTTTGATGGTTCTGTTTCTTCTATATGTTAAAGCCTATAAAGAAAGTGAAAAAATACCTAGAGGATTAAAAGGATACAAGACTCCATCACAATTCCAAGAAGATGCAGAGTTCCTAGGCGCATGGAAAAACACACATTTATCGCTTGCAGTGACATTGAGAGATTTAATATTAGAAAAAAATCAGAAGGATTATTTACAGATAACCGAAGATCTGTGTAGATCTAAAACAGAACTTAGAACAAGACTAATGGAACAACAAGCCCATTCATTCTTCAAGAATTTAGAAAAAAAATAACAGTGGTTCAGGCAGAAGTAAAAGAAAAAAACTAGATAAGTTTCTACGTGACAAGAAAGATTATGAATCAGGAGCGATATTTTCTTGAAAGGATAATGCATCATTCAGAATTAATAATAAAGGGAGGAGGAAGGAGAATGTGCTATAAATAAAAAAGAAGCAATGACTATTGGACGATAGACTAAGACACTAGCGTATCTGTTGATAATTCTAAAGATACACCCAATAGAGATCCAATGGATACGTACAAGTCCATCCATTTTGGCCAAAAACACGCAGAGGAAAACGCAAGAGGGGGAACCGAACAAAAGATATATCAGAAACGCAAGAGGGTTTCTTAGAGATAAACAATAATGTGATTAATCTTACGGATGTAGCCCTAACCCCTGATGGTACTAATGCTTTATCCAAAGGGTTGAATTTTGGCATTACAGAAAGTTTTGACTATACACAGTTTGAAATTGATATTTTCAAATCACTAAGAAAAATTAACCTTTTGAAGTTTTTTTCAAGAAAAGAAATCCAGAACACAGAAAAATAAACCATCAAAAACTGGAGAAGCTCAATGCCATATTGGCCCCCTAGGTTTTAGGGTCATACAAGACTGTGACTCCCAAGACTTAGAAAACCTCCACTTATAAGCTAATTTAGCAGAGGAAGAAAGTGAGACAATGGAGTCCCCTCAAAATTCAACCCTCCTATACAACAAGGTAGTTCTCTGGATTTATTTAATAGAGCTATGTTAAATGATTTAAAATGTCTGAATTATCCAGAAATTGTAAAAAAATAAAAAAAAACCTGTCTGAACAGGATTTGAAAGCACTCAAATGGCTAGCTAAACTAGAGCATATTCTAGTTAGCAGGGCAAATAAAGGAGGTAGCGTAGTGGTGTGGTATACTGAGCAGTATAAAGCAGAAGCAGAGCAACAACTAAATAATACTGCAGTATTTGAAAAAATCTATGGCGATACCACCAGTAAAATTCTTTCTCAGCATCGTACATTCTTGAGAAATAATGTGGTAAAAGGGGTGATAAGTGAAAAAACAGCAAAGAAACTTATACCATCACACCCCGCCAAACCAAAATGGTACATGCTCCCATAGGTGCATAAGTCGCAGAGCCAACCTCCCGGCTGCCGTACAGTGGCCGGGATATGCTCTGCGACAATGCACCAATCTAAATATATCGACTGGATGCTTCACATCTTCTCAAAACAATGCCATCCTATTTAAAGGATAAAGGAGATGTGATCAATTTGAAGTTATTTTTCGCTGGCCTCTATTGATATCTGTTACGCCGAGCGCTCCGGGTCCCCGCTCCTCCCCGGAGCGCTCGCTACACTCTCCTCACTGCAGCGCTCCGGTCAGATCCACTGACCCGGGGCGCTGCGATACTGCCTCCAGCCGGGATGCGATTCGCGATGCGGGTAGCGCCCGCTCGCGATGCGCACCCCGGCTCCCGTACCTGACTCGCTCTCCGTCGGTCCTGTCCCGGCGCGCGCGGCCCCGCTCCTTAGGGCGCGCGCGCGCCGGGTCTTTGCGATTTAAAGGGCCACTGCGCCGCTGATTGGCGCAGTGGTTCCAATTAGTCTGATCACCTGTGCACTTCCCTATATCACCTCACTTCCCTTGCACTTCCTTGCCGGATCTTGTTGCCATCGTGCCAGTGAAAGCGTTTCCTTGTGTGTTCCTAGCCTGTGTTCCAGACCTCCTGCCGTTGCCCCTGACTACGATCCTTGCTGCCTGCCCCGACCTTCTGCTACGTCCGACCTTGCTTCTGTCTACTCCCTTGTACCGCGCCTATCTTCAGCAGCCAGAGAGGTGAGCCGTTGCTAGTGGATACGACCTGGTCACTACCGCCGCAGCAAGACCATCCCGCTTTGCGGCGGGCTCTGGTGAAAACCAGTAGTGACTTAGAACCGATCCACTAGCACGGTCCACGCCAATCCCTCTCCGGCACAGAGGATCCACTACCTGCCAGCCGGCATCGTGACAGTAGATCCGGCCATGGATCCCGCTGAAGTTCCTCTGCCAGTTGTCGCTGACCTCACCACGGTGGTCGCCCAGCAGTCACAACAGATAGCGCAACAAGGCCAACAGCTGTCTCAACTGACCGTTATGCTACAGCAGTTACTACCACAGCTTCAGCAATCATCTCCTCCGCCAGCTCCTGCACCCCCTCCGCAGCGAGTGGCCGCTCCTGGTCTACGCCTATCCTTGCCGGATAAATTTGATGGGGACTCTAAGTTTTGCCGTGGCTTTCTTTCCCAATGTTCCCTGCACCTGGAGATGATGTCGGACCAGTTTCCCACTGAAAGGTCTAAGGTGGCTTTCGTAGTCAGCCTTCTGTCTGGAAAAGCCCTGTCTTGGGCCACACCGCTCTGGGACCGCAATGACCCCGTCACTGCCTCCGTACACTCCTTCTTCTCGGAAATCCGAAGTGTCTTTGAGGAACCTGCCCGAGCCTCTTCTGCTGAGACTGCCCTGTTGAACCTGGTCCAGGGTAATTCTTCCGTTGGCGAGTATGCCGTACAATTCCGTACTCTTGCTTCAGAATTATCCTGGAATAATGAGGCCCTCTGCGCGACCTTTAAAAAAGGCCTATCCAGCAACATTAAAGATGTTCTGGCCGCACGAGAAATCCCTGCTAATCTACATGAACTCATTCACCTAGCCACTCGCATTGACATGCGTTTTTCCGAAAGGCGTCAGGAGCTCCGCCAAGATATGGACTCTGTTCGCACGAGGCGTTTCTTCTCCTCGGCTCCTCTCTCCTCTGGTCCCCTGCAATCCGTTCCTGTGCCTCCCGCCGTGGAGGCTATGCAAGTTGACCGGTCTCGCCTGACACCTCAAGAGAGGACACGACGCCGCATGGAGAATCTCTGCCTGTACTGTGCTAGTACCGAACACTTCCTGAGGGATTGTCCTATCCGTCCTCCCCGCCTGGAAAGACGTACGCTGACTCCGCACAAAGGTGAGACAGTCCTTGATGTCTACTCTGCTTCTCCACGTCTTACTGTGCCTGTGCGGATGTCTGCCTCTGCCTTCTCCTTCTCTACTATGGCCTTCTTGGACTCTGGATCTGCAGGAAATTTTATTTTGGCCTCTCTCGTCAACAGGTTCAACATCCCAGTGACCAGTCTCGCCAGACCCCTTTACATCAATTGTGTAAACAATGAAAGATTGGACTGTACCATACGTTTCCGCACGGAGCCCCTTCTAATGTGCATCGGATCTCATCACGAGAGGATTGAACTTTTGGTCCTCCCCAATTGCACTTCTGAAATTCTCCTTGGACTTCCCTGGCTTCAACTTCATTCCCCAACCCTGGATTGGTCCACTGGGGAGATCAAGAGTTGGGGGCCCTCTTGTTCCAAGGACTGTCTAAAACCGGTTCCCAGTAACCCTTGCCGTGACTCTGTGGTTCCTCCAGTAACCGGTCTCCCTAAGGCCTATATGGACTTTGCGGATGTTTTTTGCAAAAAACAAGCTGAGACTCTACCTCCTCACAGGCCTTATGATTGTCCTATCGACCTTCTCCCGGGCACTACTCCACCCCGGGGCAGAATTTATCCTCTGTCCGCCCCAGAGACTCTTGCCATGTCTGAATACGTCCAGGAAAATTTAAAAAAGGGCTTTATCCGTAAATCCTCCTCTCCTGCCGGAGCCGGATTTTTCTTTGTGTCAAAAAAAGATGGCTCCCTACGTCCTTGCATTGACTACCGCGGTCTTAATAAAATCACGGTTAAGAACCGCTACCCCCTACCCCTCATCTCTGAACTCTTTGATCGCCTCCAAGGTGCCCACATCTTTACTAAACTGGACTTAAGAGGTGCTTATAATCTCATACGCATCAGAGAGGGGGATGAATGGAAAACGGCATTTAACACCAGAGATGGACACTTTGAGTATCTGGTCATGCCCTTTGGCCTGTGCAACGCCCCTGCCGTCTTTCAAGACTTTGTTAATGAAATTTTTCGTGATCTTTTATACTCCTGTGTTGTTGTATATCTGGACGATATCCTGATTTTTTCTGCCAATCTAGAAGAACACCGCCAGCATGTCCGTATGGTTCTTCAGAGACTTCGTGACAATCAACTCTATGCCAAAATTGAGAAATGTCTGTTTGAATGCCAATCTCTTCCTTTTCTAGGATACTTGGTCTCTGGCCAGGGACTACAAATGGATCCAGACAAACTCTCTGCCGTCTTAGATTGGCCACGCCCCTCCGGACTCCGTGCTATCCAACGCTTTTTGGGGTTCGCCAATTATTACAGGCAATTTATTCCACATTTTTCTACCGTTGTGGCCCCTATCGTGGCTTTAACCAAAAAAAATGCCGATCCCAAGTCTTGGCCTCCTCAAGCGGAAGACGCCTTTAAACGACTCAAGTCTGCCTTTTCTTCGGCTCCCGTGCTCTCCAGACCTGACCCTTCCAAACCCTTCCTATTGGAGGTTGATGCCTCCTCAGTGGGAGCTGGAGCTGTTCTTCTACAAAAAAATTCTTCCGGGCATGCTGTCACTTGTGGTTTTTTTTCTAGGACCTTCTCTCCGGCGGAGAGGAACTACTCCATCGGGGATCGAGAGCTTCTAGCCATCAAATTAGCACTTGAGGAATGGAGGCATCTGCTGGAGGGATCAAGATTTCCAGTTATTATTTACACCGATCACAAGAACCTCTCCTACCTCCAGTCTGCCCAACGGCTGAATCCTCGCCAGGCCCGGTGGTCTCTGTTCTTTGCCCGATTTAATTTTGAAATTCACTTTCGGCCTGCCGATAAGAACATTAGGGCCGATGCTCTCTCTCGTTCCTCGGATGCTTCGGAAGTTGAACTCTCTCCGCAACACATCATTCCTCCTGACTGCCTGATTTCCACCTCTCCAGCCTCCATCAGGCAAACTCCTCCTGGAAAGACCTTTGTTTCTCCACGCCAACGCCTCGGAATCCTCAAATGGGGTCACTCCTCCCATCTCGCAGGTCATGTGGGCATCAAGAAATCTGTGCAACTCATCTCCCGCTTCTATTGGTGGCCGACTCTGGAGACGGATGTTGTGGACTTTGTGCGAGCCTGCACTATCTGTGCCCGGGATAAGACTCCTCGCCAGAAGCCCGCTGGTTTTCTTCATCCCCTGCCTGTCCCCGAACAGCCTTGGTCTCTGATTGGTATGGATTTTATTACTGATTTACCCCCTTCCCGTGGCAACACTGTTATTTGGGTGGTCGTTGATCGATTCTCCAAAATGGCACATTTCATCCCTCTTCCTGGTCTTCCTTCAGCGCCTCAGTTGGCTAAACAATTTTTTGTACACATTTTTCGTCTTCACGGGTTGCCTACACAGATCGTCTCGGATAGAGGCATCCAATTCGTGTCTAAATTCTGGAGGGCTCTCTGTAAACAACTCAAGATTAAATTAAATTTTTCTTCTGCATATCATCCCCAATCCAATGGACAAGTAGAAAGAATTAACCAGGTCTTGGGTGATTATTTACGACATTTTGTTTCCTCCCGCCAGGATGACTGGGCAGATCTCCTTCCATGGGCCGAATTCTCGTATAACTTCAGAGTCTCTGAATCTTCCTCCAAATCCCCATTTTTCGTGGTGTACGGCCGTCACCCTCTTCCCCCCCTCCCTACTCCCTTGCCCTCTGGTTTGCCCGCTGTGGATGAAATAACTCGTGACCTTTCCATCATATGGAGAGAGACCCAAAATTCTCTCTTACAGGCTTCATCACGCATGAAGAAGTTCGCGGATAAGAAAAGAAGAGCTCCTCCCATTTTTTCCCCTGGAGACAAGGTATGGCTCTCCGCTAAATATGTCCGCTTCCGTGTCCCTAGCTACAAGTTGGGACCACGCTATCTTGGTCCTTTCAAAATTTTGTGCCAGATTAATCCTGTCTCTTACAAACTTCTTCTTCCTCCTTCTCTTCGTATTCCTAATGCCTTTCACGTTTCTCTTCTTAAACCACTCATCATCAACCGTTTCTCTCCCAAATCTGTTCCTCCCACTCCTGTTTCCGGCTCCTCGGACATCTTCTCCGTCAAAGAGATTCTGGCATCTAAAAAGGTCAGAGGGAAAACCTTTTTTTTAGTGGATTGAGAGGGTTGTGGTCCAGAAGAGAGATCCTGGGAACCTGAGGACAATATCCTGGACAAAAGTCTGCTCCTCAGGTTCTCAGGCTCTAAGAAGAGGGGGAGACCCAAGGGGGGGGGGGTACTGTTACGCCGAGCGCTCCGGGTCCCCGCTCCTCCCCGGAGCGCTCGCTACACTCTCCTCACTGCAGCGCTCCGGTCAGATCCACTGACCCGGGGCGCTGCGATACTGCCTCCAGCCGGGATGCGATTCGCGATGCGGGTAGCGCCCGCTCGCGATGCGCACCCCGGCTCCCGTACCTGACTCGCTCTCCGTCGGTCCTGTCCCGGCGCGCGCGGCCCCGCTCCTTAGGGCGCGCGCGCGCCGGGTCTTTGCGATTTAAAGGGCCACTGCGCCGCTGATTGGCGCAGTGGTTCCAATTAGTCTGATCACCTGTGCACTTCCCTATATCACCTCACTTCCCTTGCACTTCCTTGCCGGATCTTGTTGCCATCGTGCCAGTGAAAGCGTTTCCTTGTGTGTTCCTAGCCTGTGTTCCAGACCTCCTGCCGTTGCCCCTGACTACGATCCTTGCTGCCTGCCCCGACCTTCTGCTACGTCCGACCTTGCTTCTGTCTACTCCCTTGTACCGCGCCTATCTTCAGCAGCCAGAGAGGTGAGCCGTTGCTAGTGGATACGACCTGGTCACTACCGCCGCAGCAAGACCATCCCGCTTTGCGGCGGGCTCTGGTGAAAACCAGTAGTGACTTAGAACCGATCCACTAGCACGGTCCACGCCAATCCCTCTCCGGCACAGAGGATCCACTACCTGCCAGCCGGCATCGTGACAATATCGAGAGCCTGTACACCCGCATCCCCCATGATGCGGGGGCATAGGCTATCCGAACACTGCTTGCCTCCACAGATAAAACCCCCAAATGCATTGATTTCATATGCGGTGCCATTATGCTCATACAATAACTACTTTCAATATGAAAACAATAGTATAAGCAAATATCTGGATGTGCCATGGGGACCCCAATATCATGTACATCAGGATTTATTC
This sequence comes from Hyla sarda, assembly GCF_029499605.1. Lineage (NCBI taxonomy): Eukaryota > Metazoa > Chordata > Amphibia > Anura > Hylidae > Hyla > Hyla sarda. Next base: position 492,733,599 of record NC_079189.1, on the reverse strand, counting down.
AATTCGCAAGGAATGAGAATATCGCCATGAATCGCTTCATTAAACTCCATTTTATAGCGTTCCAGGCTCCAGGACACCGGAAATGGCGGATCTACATGTCAGTCCATGGGGAAGGGGATGCTGGGAAAGAGGGAAGGCAAGGCGGGAAGCGAGGTAGGCGTGATGACCCTGAATCGCATGCAGGATGCAGCCTATCAGCATTCATTGACCCCTGTGATGTCACAGCCCTAAACAATCGGCAGCCATTTTGAGGCTGCGCATTTCATGCCATTCACTGCAGAGAGAGGATGGCTGCGTGCCTCTGCGTGTTACACAGATGCGCTGAACTGATCATACCGCAGCGTTCCACTGCCAACTGCTAGTCACATCAGCATTGTGGACAGAGAGCAGTGCAGTGCTTTGCTTTTTCTCACTGAGAAGGATTTTTACGCCAGCCATTAAGCTCTCAGTCACTTTATTCAGCATTTTATCAGAGAGGGGCAGATAGTTTTTCGTTGCCTCATACATATCAACAAGCTGCCTTAACTTCATGAACCGTATCACAGGAGGCAGGAATGATTTTTAAGTGCAATTCTGTGCATTTTTTCCACAATAAATCATCTGCTGCTTATACTAATTTGTAGATGGTATGAAAACCAGTCACACACAGTTCTTAATACTCTGTGACAGAGTGACATTTTTTTTTGTGGTGCTGCACTGTTGTGTCCTGCTGCTGTGCAAAAATATGTTTTTTCAGCGGACTGTAGTGCATTTTTCTGCCCTCATACGTGCATACCACATACCTACATCAAAGTCTACTATTTTTTATCTTTAAATCTGTAAGACACTGTCTAGAAACTGGGAAAGTCCAGGCAAAAGTAATCACTGGCTGGTGTTTTACGAAAATACATTTTACAAGTGTACTGTAGCGCATTTTTTTGCCCTCATACGTGCAAACCATAAACCTAATCTAAGTAGTGCTCTTTTTTGTACCTGTTAATCTATAACAAGCCTACATACAGTGAAAGGCCAGGGAAAACTAATCACTAGCTGTTGTTTCATGAAAATACGTTTTCCAAGTGTACTGTAGCGCATTTTTTGCCCTCATACGTGCATACCACATACCTACATCTAAGTAGTGTACCATTTTGTACCTGTTAATCTGTCAAGGGCCTACATACTGTGAAAGTCCAAGCATTAGTACTCACCTGGCTGATGTTTTACAAAAATACAGAGTTTTTTATTTGTATTGTAGTGCATTTTTCTGCCCTAATCAGTGCATACTGCATACCTACATCTAAGTAGTGTACTATTTTGTACTTGTTGATCTGTCAAGGGCCTAGATACTGTGAAAGAACAGCCAATAGTACGCACCTGCTGCTGTTCTATACAAATACTGTTTTAAGTGTATTGTACTCCCCTCATATACGCAAGAAGTATGTCAGGTAGAGTATTGCCCGGACATGCACAGAGGAGTGGCAGAGGTCGCAACAGAATAGGGGTGTGTGCCAGCCGGAGTCGCAGCGAGAGGTCTGAGCTCCCGGTGTCAGCTAGCAGTCGTGTCGCGACCATTAACCCAGCAGCCGTGATTGATCGGTTTACTCGGTCATCCACTTCATCTCAAGTGACATTCGACACCTCCAGTCAACAGTCGGTGGGTTCTTCACACTCAACCCTCAGTTGGCATGGCCCTCATGCTGCTGCTGCCACCTCCAGGCTCTGAGATTGTGCTGCTCTGTGGTCTTCTCATGCTGTTGCTACCACCTCCAGGATTTGTCATTGTGCCGCAATATGGTCTCCTCATGCTGATGCTGCCACCTCCAGGCTCTCTCATTCTGCTGCTCTATGGTCTCTTCATGCTAATGCTACCACCTCTACGCTCTGTCATTGTGCCACCATATGGTCTCCTCATGCTGATACTACCACCTCCAGGCACTGTCATTGTGCTGCCATATGGTCTCCTCATGCTGATGCTGCCACCTCCAGGGTCTCTAATTGTGCTGCTCTATGGTCTCCTCATGCTGATGCTGCCGCCTCCAGGCTCTATAATTGTGCTGCTCTATGGTCTCCTTATGCTGATGCTACCACCTCCAGGCTCTCTCATTGTGCTGCCATTGATACTGCAAAATGTAATTAAGGTGCTTGTCCCCAGTTTCAGAAATTCCTTGCATTAGGGTCACTTTCAGGACTCCTGATGCCATCTCCAGGCTTTGCCATTCAGCCACTATATGGGGTCCTTATGCTTTCCCCACCTCCAGGCTGTGTCATTCAGCTGATAACTTGTTTTCTGATGCTATTGGGACTGTCTTGGATATTACCTACAATTTTTTATGGTAGCACTAGCAAACATACAAGCTCAATAAAGATTTCAACATTGATCTTTTAATTTTAGGGGTTGTGAAGCCCTCTTATGTACACATCCTACTGCCTGATCCAGGCTGTGTGTTTCAGCAACTATATGGTTTAGTGATTCTGCTGGGCCTGTGCCTAAAATTTTTGGATGTTAGCACTAGCTAACATACATCTTCTATACAGATTTCAACATTAACATAATGTTAGGGTTTGTGAAGCCCTCTTGTAAACTCATGCTGATGCCTGCTTCAGGCTGTGTGTTTCAGGAACTACTTGGCTTAGTGATGCTGCTGGACTTGGGCCTTACATTTTTGGGTGTTAGCACTAGCTTACATACATGCTTAATTGAGATTTCAACATTGATCCTTAAATCTTAGGGGTTATGAAACCCTCTTGTGCACTCCTGCTGCTGACTGTTCCTGTATATGTCATTCAGCAACTACATTGTTTAGTGCTGCTGCTGGGCCTAGGATATTACCTATATATGTTTATGGTAGCACTAGGCACCATACATCTTCAATGGAAATGTTAAAATTCATCTTTTATTCTGAAAGATTGGGATGCCCTATTGTCTCCAACTCCAGGCTGTACCATTCAGACACTATATGGTCTCCTCATGCTTCAGCCACCTCCAGGCTGTGTCATTCAGCCACTATATGGTATCCATATATTGACTGTGTATTGTAGGAAACATGTGGCTATCCTTGAGTTACTCTCCCAGCATTATTGCCATGCTGATACCAGACCAGTAATAAAAGTAATATTACCAAGGTCTAGCAGAAACAGGGAACTGTGGATACTGACCACCAGCTGTTGGAATTGACTGACTATCCCAGGTGGTAGATTTACCATTTTGAAGTTCCTCAATTCCAGTAGGCTTTAAGTTGTTCATTCTTTGTTGTGGTTCTTCAGTTACAGAATTAAGTTGTATCATGTTTTCCTGTTCCTCCGATGAGCTAATGTCACTCAATCACACAATACTCATATTGTCATCTAATGAAGGATCCTTTTCTTCAGAGAACGTATCTATCATTTTATTATTTTGAATGTCAGATGGTATTCTGACAATTTTTGTGAGGCCCTGGGGCCTCCTCGTTCTTTAGCCAACTCCAGGCTGTGCTATTCAGACACTATATGGTCTCCTCCTACTGATGCCACCTCCAGGCTCCAGACATGTGACATGGGACACCTTGTTAGATTGGGTCCTTTGTTCCCACATGCCGGGGCTCGGGCCACTAAAACTTAAGTTAAAAATTAAATTTCAAAATCCTCAATTTCAATTTCAAAATCTTAGATTTCTATTTAAAATTCTTGTATTTCAATGGTCTCCTCATGCTTCAGCCACCTTCACGCTGTACCATTCAGACACTACATGGGCTCCTTATGCTTTCCCCACCTCCAGGCTGTGTCATTCAGCAAATATATATCGTTTTCTGATGCTACTGGGACTGGGATATTAACTCCAAATATGTTACGGTAGCACTAGCTAACATAAATGCTTAATTGAGAGTTCAAGATTGATCTTTCATTGTAAGGGGTTATGAAAATCTCTGGTGTACTGCGGATTCCTGCTCCTGACTGTGTGTTTCAGGAACTACTTGGCTTATTGATACTTCTGGGCTTGGCCCTTACATTTTTGGATGTCTAGTACTAGCTAAATACATGCTTAAATTTACAATCTCAATATTAATCTTTCAATGTAAGGGGTTATGAAACCCTCTTGGGTACTGCTGATGCCTGCTCCTTACTGCTCCTGTGTCTTTCAGGAACTACTTGGCTTACTGGTGCTTCAGGGCTTGGGCCTTACATTTTTTATGTTTTTGCACTAGGTTATATACATGCTTAATTGAGCTTTCAACATTGATCTTTCAATCTTAGGGGTTATGAAATCCTCTTGTGAACTGCTGATGCCTTTTCCTGACTGTGTCTTTCAGGACCTATTTGGCTTACTGATGCTTCTGGGCTTGGGCCTTACATTTTTGGATGATAGCACTACCTAACATGCAGTTTCAATAGAGATTTAAACATTCACCTTTTTATTTTAGGGGTTGGAAACCCCTCTTGTGTACTGATGCTGCTTCCTACTCCACTCTGTCAGACCGTTGGTCCTGTGACAGTGTGCGACTCCGGCTCCTCATCTTCCACCGTGTCCTCAGCCTCCACTGCCAAGATAAGTCTCAGTGGCCCTTCAGCATACCATGTGTGCAGGACACGGCGGTGTCACGCTGTTCTTCAAATTGTTTGCCTTGGTGAAAAGTGTTGGAAACAATGTCTGGTCAGGGCAATGGAGACATTGTGCCTACATCTCATGGCTGCATGAGCCCTGTGGGGGCTTGTTAGATTTGGCCCTTTGTACCCACACGCCGGCGTCCGGGACACTAAAACTTGGGAGTTAAAACTTAATTTCAAACTCATTCATTTAAATTTCAAAATCTTAAATTTAAATAAAAAAAATTATACATTTCAATGGTCTCCTCATGCTTCAGCCAACTCCAGGCTGTGTCTTTCAGGCATATATGGTTTACTGATACTGTTGCTGGGCCTGGGTCTGGGAATAAAAATGTTGTCACGGTAGGTAGCACTAGCTATCCAAAATCTTCATTTTAAATTTCAAAAATTCTTGTGATTTTTCTTCGGGATTGTGAAGCCCTGGGGTCTTCTCATGCTTCAGCCAACTCCAGGCTGTATCATTCAGGCAATATATGGTTTACTGATACCGCTGCAGGGCCTGGGTCTGGGAATAAAAATGTTGTTATGGTTGGTAGACCCCAGGTCTCCTCATGCTTCAGCCAACTCAAGGCTGTGTCATTCAGGCAATATATGGTTTATTGATACTGCTGCTTGGCCTGGGAATAAACATTTTGTTATGGTAGGTAGCACTAGCTATCCAAAATCTTCATTTTAAATTTCAAAAATTCTGGTGTTTTTTCTTGGGGATTGTGAAGCCCTGGGGTCTCCTCATGCTTCAGCCAACTCCAGGCTGTGTCATTCAGGCAATATGTGGTTGACTGCTGTTAGGCCTGGGTCTGGGAATAAAAATTGTGTTATGGTAGGTAGCACTAGCTATCCAAAATCTTCGGTTTAAATTTCAGAATTCATCTTATAATCATGCTGCTGCCAACTCCTGGCTGTGCTAATAAGCCACTAATGGTCTCCTCATGTTGCCAACACCTCCACGCTGTGTCATTCAGCCACTATATGGTCCCCTCATGCTGCCAAAACCTCCACGCTGTGTCATTCAGCCACTATATGGTCTCCTCATACTGATGCCACCTCCAGGCTCTGTCATTGTGCCGCTCTGCGGCAGTGATTCTAAAAGCGATGCCAGTAATCTGAATGTTATTCTCAATAACAGTATTATTTCACTACCACAGTACACTCCATATGCGTTTTAGAACACAGCAAAGTGTTCTATACCCCTATTGAGGCTCTCTGTAGGCCACAAATAGCCGTTTTTAATATATTTGCCGCAAATAAATTAGGATCAAAACAAATTTTTTCCAAAAATTTGGCGAATCGGCCGAATCAAATTTTTGAACAGTTCACTCATCTCTAAATACAAACAAAGCAAACATGATTTTCACCAGCATATATGGTCATAAAGAACTGGAATTTTGGGACATTACATCACTAGTAAAGGATAGCAATTTGGAAATTCAGGGATACAGAAAACAAATAGCCAAGAATTCTTTATTACATTATGCAAGATCATATCTGGCTCATGTACATAATGGTGTCCCATTTAGTCCATTCATCCGGCTAAAAAGAAATAATACCAACTCAGATATTTACCAAATACAGGCAATAGAACTGAAGAATAGATTAGAGCAAAGAGAGTATTCCATGACAGTAATACAATCAGCATATGAAAAAGTGGAAAAAATGACAAGAATAGAACTGTTACAAGAGTCAAAAAGTAAACAACAGAAATATGAAAAAAGTTAGTTTTTTCTTTTAAGAATACTCAAATGAATAGTTATGTGAATAGAACCATGAGAAAATACAGTGATCCCTGACCTAAGATGGCTCCGACATACGATAATTTCAACATACAATGGCCTCTCAGAGGCCATCGCATGTTGAAGGCAGCATCAACATTCAATTGTTACGCCGAGCGCTCCGGGTCCCCGCTCCTCCCCGGAGCGCTCGCTTCTCTCTCGCTACCGCAGCGCTCCGGGCAGCTCCACTGACCCGGTGCGCTGCGATATCGTCTCCAGCCGGGATGCGATTCGCGATGCGGGTGGCGCCCGCTCGCGATGCGCATCCCGGCTCCCGTACCTGACTCGCTCTCCGTCTGTCCTGTCCCGGCGCGCGCGGCCCCGCTCCCTAGGGCGCGCGCGGCCCCGCTCCCTAGGGCGCGCGCGCGCCGGGTCTCTGCGATTTAAAGGGCCACTGCGCCGCTGATTGGCGCAGTGGTTCCAATTAGTGTGTTCACCTGTGCACTCCCTATTTATACCTCACTTCCCCTTCACTCCCTCGCCGGATCTTGTTGCCATTGTGCCAGTGAAAGCCTTGTGAGTTCCTAGCCTGTGTTCCAGACCTTCTGCCGTTGCCCCTGACTACGATCCTTGCTGCCTGCCCCGACCTTCTGCTACGTCCGACCTTGCTTCTGTCTACTCCCTTGTACCGCGCCTATCTTCAGCAGCCAGAGAGGTTGAGCCGTTGCTAGTGGATACGACCTGGTCACTACCGCCGCAGCAAGTCCATCCCGCTTTGCGGCGGGCTCTGGTGAAAACCAGTAGTGACTTAGAACCGGTCCACTAGCACGGTCCACGCCAATCCCTCTCTGGCACAGAGGATCCACCTCCTGCCAGCCGGCATCGTGACAGTAGATCCGGTCATGGATCCCGCTGAAGTACCTCTGCCAGATGTCGCTGACCTCACTACGGTGGTCGCCCAGCACTCACAACAGATAGCGCAACAAGGCCACGAGCTGTCTCAACTGACCGTGATGCTACAGCAGCTACTACCACAGCTTCAGCAATCATCTCCTCCGCCAGCTCCTGCACCTCCTCCGCAGCAAGTGGCCGCTTCAGGCCTACGACTATCCTTGCCGGATAAATTTGATGGGGACTCTAAGTTTTGCCTGGCTTTCTTTCACAATGTTCCCTGCACTTGGAGATGATGTCGGACCAGTTTCCTACTGAAAGGTCTAAGGTGGCTTTCGTAGTCAGCCTTCTGTCTGGAAAAGCTCTGTCATGGGCCACACCGCTCTGGGACCGCAATGACCCTGTCACTGCCTCTGTACACTCCTTCTTCTCGGAATTTCGTAGTGTCTTTGAGGAACCTGCCCGAGCCTCTTCTGCTGAGACTGCCCTGTTGAACCTGGTCCAGGGTAATTCTTCCGTTGGCGAGTACGCCGTACAATTCCGTACTCTTGCTTCAGAACTATCCTGGAATAATGAGGCCCTCTGCGCGACCTTTAAAAAAGGCCTATCCAGCAACATTAAAGATGTTCTGGCCGCACGAGAAATCCCTGCTAATCTACATGAACTCATTCATCTTGCCACTCGCATTGACATGCGTTTTTCCAAAAGGCGTCAGGAGCTCCGCCAGGATATGGACTTTGTTCGCTCGAGGCGTTTTTTCTCCCCGGCTCCTCTCTCCTCTGGTCCTCTGCAATCCGTTCCTGTGCCTCCCGCCGTGGAGGCTATGCAAGTTGACCGGTCTCGCCTGACACCTCAAGAGAGGACACGACGCCGCATGGAGAATCTCTGCCTGTACTGTGCCAGTACCGAACACTTCCTGAAGGATTGTCCTATCCGTCCTCCCCGCCTGGAAAGACGTACGCTGACTCCGCACAAAGGTGAAACAGTCCTTGAAGTCAACTCCGCTTCTCCACGTCTTACTGTGCCTGTGCGGATATCTGCCTCTACCTTCTCCTTCTCCACTAAGGCCTTCTTGGACTCCGGATCTGCAGGAAACTTTATTTTGGCCTCTCTCATCAACAGGTTCAACATCCCAGTGACCAGTCTCGCCAGACCTCTCTACATCAATTGCGTTAACAATGAAAGATTGGACTGTGCCGTGCATTACCGCACGGAACCCCTCCTAATGTGCATTGGACCTCACCACGAAAAAATTGAGTTTTTGGTCCTCTCCAATTGCACTTCCGAAATTCTCCTTGGGCTACCCTGGCTTCAACACCATTCCCCAACCCTGGATTGGTCCACTGGGGAGATCAAGAGTTGGGGTCCCTCTTGTTCCAAGGACTGTCTTAAACCGGTTCCCAGTACTCCTTGCCGTGACCCTGTGGTTTCCCCTGTAACCGGTCTCCCTAAGGCCTATATGGACTTTGCGGATGTTTTTTGCAAAAAACAAGCTGAGACTTTACCTCCTCACAGGCCTTATGACTGTCCTATTGACCTCCTCCCGGGCACTACTCCACCCCGGGGCAGAATTTATCCTCTCTCTGTCCCAGAGACTTTTGCTATGTCTGAGTATATCCAGGAAAATTTAAAGAAGGGCTTTATCCGCAAATCCTCCTCTCCTGCCGGAGCCGGATTTTTCTTTGTGTCCAAAAAAGATGGCTCCCTACGTCCTTGCATTGACTACCGCGGTCTTAATAAAATCACTGTAAAAAACCGCTATCCCCTACCTCTCATCTCTGAACTCTTTGATCGCCTCCAAGGTGCCCACATCTTTACCAAACTGGACTTAAGAGGTGCCTATAATCTCATCCGCATCAGAGAGGGGGATGAATGGAAAACGGCATTTAACACTAGAGATGGACACTTTGAGTATCTGGTCATGCCCTTTGGCCTGTGCAACGCCCCTGCCGTCTTCCAAGACTTTGTTAATGAAATTTTTCGTGATCTCTTATATTCCTGTGTTGTTGTATATCTGGACGATATCCTGATTTTTTCTGCCAACTTAGAAGAACACCGCCAGCATGTCCGCATGGTTCTTCAGAGACTTTGTGACAATCAACTTTATGCCAAAATGGAGAAATGTCTGTTTGAATGTCAATCTCTTCCTTTCCTAGGATACTTGGTCTCTGGCCAGGGACTACAAATGGATCCAGATAAACTCTCTGCCGTCTTAGATTGGCCACGCCCCTCCGGACTCCGTGCTATCCAACGTTTTTTGGGGTTCGCCAATTATTACAGACAATTTATTCCACGTTTTTCCACCATTGTGGCTCCTATTGTGGCTTTAACCAAAAAGAATGCCAATCCTAAGTCATGGCCTCCTCAAGCGGAAGACGCCTTTAAACAGCTCAAGTCTGCCTTTTCTTCGGCTCCCGTGCTCTCCAGACCTGACCCATCTAAACCCTTCCTATTGGAGGTGGATGCCTCCTCTGTAGGAGCTGGAGCGGTCCTTCTACAAAAAAATTCTTCCGGGCATGCTGTTACTTGTGGTTTTTTTTCTAGGACCTTCTCTCCGGCTGAGAGGAACTACTCCATCGGGGACCGAGAGCTTCTAGCCATTAAATTAGCACTTGAGGAATGGAGGCATCTGTTGGAGGGATCAAGATTTCCCGTTATTATTTACACCGATCACAAGAACCTCTCCTATCTCCAGTCTGCCCAACGGCTGAATCCTCGCCAGGCCAGGTGGTCTCTGTTCTTTGCCCGATTTAATTTTGAAATTCACTTTCGGCCTGCCGATAAGAACATTAGGGCCGATGCTCTCTCTCGTTCCTCGGATGCCTCGGAAGTAGAGCTCTCTCCGCAACACATCATTCCCCCTGACTGCCTGATCTCCACTTCTCCAGCCTCCATCAGGCAAACTCCTCCAGGGAAGACCTTCGTTTCTCCACGCCAACGCCTCGGAATCCTCAAATGGGGTCACTCCTCCCATCTCGCAGGTCATGCGGGTATCAAGAAATCCGTGCAACTCATCTCTCGTTTCTATTGGTGGCCGACTCTGGAGACGGATGTTGTGGATTTTGTGCGAGCCTGCACTGTCTGTGCCCGGGATAAGACTCCTCGCCAGAAGCCCGCTGGCCTTCTTCATCCTCTGCCTGTCCCCGAACAGCCTTGGTCTCTGATTGGTATGGACTTTATTACAGACTTACCTCCATCCCGTGGCAACACTGTTGTTTGGGTGGTCGTTGATCGATTCTCCAAGATGGCACATTTCATCCCTCTTCCTGGTCTTCCTTCAGCGCCTCAGTTGGCAAAACAATTTTTTGTACACATTTTTCGTCTTCATGGCTTGCCCACGCAGATTGTCTCGGATAGAGGCGTCCAATTCGTGTCAAAATTCTGGAGGGCTCTCTGTAAACAACTCAAGATTAAATTAAACTTTTCCTCTGCATATCACCCTCAATCCAATGGGCAAGTGGAAAGAATTAACCAGGTCCTGGGTGATTATTTACGCCATTTTGTTTCCTCCCGCCAGGATGACTGGGCAGATCTTCTACCATGGGCCGAATTCTCGTATAACTTCAGAGTCTCTGAATCTTCCTCCAAATCCCCATTTTTCGTGGTGTACGGCCGTCACCCTCTTCCCCCCCTCCCTACTCCCTTGCCCTCTGGTTTGCCCGCTGTAGATGAAGTGACTCGTGATCTTTCCACCATATGGAAAGAGACCCAAAATTCTCTTTTACAGGCTTCATCTCGCATGAAAAAGTTTGCCGATATGAAAAGAAGAGCTCCCCCCATTTTTGCTCCCGGAGACAAGGTATGGCTCTCCGCTAAATATGTCCGCTTTCGTGTCCCCAGTTACAAACTGGGACCACGCTATCTTGGTCCTTTCAAAGTCTTGTGCCAAATTAATCCTGTCTCTTACAAACTTCTTCTTCCTCCTTCTCTTCGTATTCCTAATGCCTTTCATGTCTCTCTTCTTAAACCACTCATCATCAACCGTTTCTCTCCCAAGTTAGTTTCTCCCACTCCTGTCTCCGGTTCTTCTGACGTCTTCTCAGTGAAAGAGATACTGGCCTCCAAGACGGTCAGAGGAAAAAGGTTCTTTTTGGTGGATTGGGAGGGCTGTGGACCTGAAGAGAGATCCTGGGAACCTGAGGACAACATCCTAGACAAAAGTCTGCTCCTCAGGTTCCCAGGCTCTAAGAAGAGGGGGAGACCCAAGGGGGGGGTACTGTTACGCCGAGCGCTCCGGGTCCCCGCTCCTCCCCGGAGCGCTCGCTTCACTCTCGCTACCGCAGCGCTCCGGGCAGCTCCACTGACCCGGTGCGCTGCGATACCGTCTCCAGCCGGGATGCGATTCGCGATGCGGGTGGCGCCCGCTCGCGATGCGCATCCCGGCTCCCGTACCTGACTCGCTCTCCGTCTGTCCTGTCCCGGCGCGCGCGGCCCCGCTCCCTAGGGCGCGCGCGCGCCGGGTCTCTGCGATTTAAAGGGCCACTGCGCCGCTGATTGGCGCAGTGGTTCCAATTAGTGTGTTCACCTGTGCACTCCCTATTTATACCTCACTTCCCCTTCACTCCCTCGCCGGATCTTGTTGTCATTGTGCCAGTGAAAGCGTTCCCTTGTGAGTTCCTAGCCTGTGTTCCAGACCTTCTGCCGTTGCCCCTGACTACGATCCTTGCTGCCTGCCCCGACCTTCTGCTACGTCCGACCTTGCTTCTGTCTACTCCCTTGTACCGCGCCTATCTTCAGCAGCCAGAGAGGTTGAGCCGTTGCTAGTGGATACGACCTGGTCACTACCGCCGCAGCAAGTCCATCCCGCTTTGCGGCGGGCTCTGGTGAAAACCAGTAGTGACTTAGAACCGGTCCACTAGCACGGTCCACGCCAATCCCTCTCTGGCACAGAGGATCCACCTCCTGCCAGCCGGCATCGTGACATCAATGCTTTTGTATGTCGGGGATATCACATTAAAGGCTATACGGCAGCGCAGACTGCTTCAGCTGCCGCCAGATAGCCATTTAAGGAGCCCCGTGTGGTCCGGTGAGTCTCACTCACCTGTCCCCGGTGCTCCGGACCTTTCTCTTCGGGATCCCCTGCATCGCCGTTGCTCTCCGTCGTGATCATCGACGTGATGACGGCAATGGAGAGTGACAGGTGAGTATAACTTCCTATTCTTTTCATTGCACGGATCCCTCAACATACGATAGTTTCAACAAACGATGGTTCATTTGGAACGAATTACCATCGTATGTTGAGGGACCACTGTATTGGTACATGATTGAACAAGAAAGAAAACTTATAATAACATATAGAAGAAACAGAACCATCAAAGATTACATCAATAACAAAAAGAGAAATATAAAGAAGAAGAAGACAAGTAAAGAAAATTGGGTTTCCAAAAGTTTTCCAAAAGGAAATAAAAATGCGGTCACTGTAAATGATAGTTTCCCCTCCCCTATTTAACACAAGAGCGCAGTGACGTGAAAGAGGCTGGAAGAAGCACACGGATGTGTGCGAAAACAGCTGCTTGCGTCTGAGCTCCCGCATCGTTCCGATCTCCCACGGACTGACCGTCAGAAGATAAAGCTACAGGAACGGCGAGTGCAAGCTTATTCTCATTACTATACGTTTCAGCTATTCTGCCCATTGGAGCTTAGCACCCCGTGAGTAGCGATTCACTACATTACACCAGCCGCTGTCCTGCTCTCAGCTGATTCACCTAATTGCCCGACATGTGTTCAACTAGATGATTGTGCTCTCTGGTTCTCTCTTTTTGATGTACGTACAGTTTAAACTTATGAGAGGAGGACTATGCGCTCCATTACAAACTGTATAAGACTACAGAAACAAGTGGGTATCTTTGGCTGGCCTTTCACAGTAACTAGGCTAAAATTATTTTTTCAGGGGAAAAAATTGCGTACACTACGTAGGTGTACGTACAATTTACAACTATGAGATCTGGACAATACGCTCCGCTTAAAACTGTATAAGGCTACTGAAACAAAGTTGTAGTTTTGGCTGGCCTTTCACAGTAACTAGGCCAAAATTAGTTTTTCAGGAAAAAAAAAATGTACACCACCCATGTACGCACAGGTTACACTTATAAGAGGACAATAAGCTCCGCTATGCAATCTGTATAAGGCACTGTAATCAGGGGACTATGGCTTTTTGTGCTCACCCTAACTGGCCCCTGTTAGCTTTAGAGTTGCTGTACACCCCACTGCAGCAGTGGAGTCGCTGTGTATTACACCCAAAAGAGTACTTTCTCTCCTTCTCTGTCAGTTTTTTTATGCAGTGATTTGGGCTTGTGGTGAATCGCTGCTTTTCTGTGCAATACACACAGTGCTCTATCTCTCCCTGCAATAAAACACTCTCCCTGAAATAAAACGCTGAAGTGACTGGCCTCAAGATGGCTGCCGATTGTATAGGGCTGTGACATCACAGAGGTGGCTGGCTGCTAATGGGCTGCACGCTGCATGTGATTCAGGGTCATTCCACTTACCCGCCTTGCCGCCTTCCCAGAGTTCCTTGTCCCATGTCCTCACATGTGGATCGGCCATTTTAGATACCCTGGAGCCTGGACTGCACTAAATGGAGTTTAATGAAGCGATTTGTGTGATCGAATTGCGGAAATATTTGGATTCGTTGCAAAGCAAATATTTCCTGAAATTTGTAACAGATTCGGATTTGTCAGCTTCCATTAGCTCATTCCTAGCAATAAAGAATATGAAAAGTTACCTTGGAGTCCAGTCACCTGTCACCTGTATAATATGTACACTGTGGGGGGAGAATATTATTTCAGGTGTATATATCTTGCATATGTGTGACATATTTATCAAAACAGTGCACAATGTATAACATATTTTAATCTTAAATTAATCTTCACAAGGATTCCTTCAATTGGTTAGCAGATATGTTGTTTCTAAGTACAGTGGTCCCTCAACATACAATGGTAATCCGTTCCAAATGAACCATCGTTTGTTGAAACCATCACATGTTGAGGGATCCGTGCAATGTAAAGTATAGGAAGTTGTACTCACCTGTCCCCGCAGCTCCGGACCGTCACCGCTCATCACCGCTGCCCTGGATGTTGCCCTCCATCGCTGTTGCCGCATCCCTGTGGTGTCTCCTTCGCTCCAGACATCTCTGCTTCCCCGTGATCGTTTCTCTCACATCGCCACCATCACTTCACTATGCACGCCGCTCCTATTGGATGACGAGACGGCGTGCGCGGCGATGTGATGACTACGATGGAGAGCGCCCACGATGCAGGGAATTCCGAAGAGGAGCTCTGGAGCCCCGAGGACAGGTTGGAGACCATTACCGGAGCACACAGGGCATTGTAAACGGCTATCCGGCGACAGCTGAAGCCGTTTATGCGATGGCCCCGACATACAAAAGCATCATATGTTGATGCTGCCTTCAACATGCGATGGCCTCTGAGAAGCCATCACATGTTGAAATTATCGTATGTTGGGGCCATCGTAGATCGAGGGGTCACTGTACTGTATTCTCAAGGCTGAAGTCAATATATATATATATATATATATATATATATATATATATATATTCCTACAAAAATGGTCCGACCGTGACCCTGTGATCAAGTGTAACACGAAACGTGCATTAGGGAAACGTTCTGTATGACCCACAGGTATGTTGTGCAACTCTTGGGGGACCTGTCTTGTTTGAGTGGGGGGTATTTTTTTGCCAGTTTTTTACTTATACTTATCTGTTTATACTATGTATACAGATTTACTTGGGGCCCTAAGGGTGTGTGCAATAGGTCCTGAGGTATGACAAATATACATTATTGTGATGTTTACATGCACCGTAGCACTTTCTTTGCCGGGACCTTTTTGCAATATATACCCCTTAATAGTACTTACCCTTTTGTGCCTGTAAGATTTACACTGTGTTTTTTACATTCCACCTGGCATCCCGGGAGGAAAATTTCCTTTCTCCGCCCAGTAGTCTTTGCCATTTACCTGCAAGTAATTTTCCTGCCGTGTTTGTTCTGTGCTTTTTATGTGATTTTATTGTCATTTCTGTGATCTCAAATAAAGAACATGTTTGTTATATAGTTGTTTCAGTCTACCGTTTTTTTGTAGGAATATATATATTTATGTGGGTAGCATAGACCGCGTTGGCAATTGTTTGTAGGATTATTACAATATAAATATATATATATATATATATATATATATATATATATTTCTAGTGTTAACATATGTGTTGTAAAAACACATTTATAGATCTGTAGAGGATGATTTTGGAGACAGCTATCACACATTTAATAGGATCGAATGAGTCGAGTCTATACGGAAGCACTTGCTTTGAGCACATAAAGTATGTTTTCATTGACCCAGGTGTTTCCACTTAACTCCCTACTGGCAACATTTCCTCTGTAATATAAAAGCTGTATGAATTTCAGTATTTCCATCCCCTGTTAATTTTACTAATTTTCATCCAAGTGTTCTTCATATTAAAATTTTGGTGGGTGTACTTGGACGTTAGGCCACATTTCACATGGCTTGAGCCATTTAACAAAACATTAACCTCCAGCTAATGGCTATGCATTAATTACAAAAGAAAATAATGTGACACGGAAAAAGACAATGTCAAGCTTACGGCAGAACATTAGGAATAATGGACACTACTTAAATGTTAGATACAAATCATATGTAAATCATTCAGATACATAAATCTCTGCTAAGGTTAATGTCAAGCAGTCGCTCATTAGTCTTCATATTAGCTCCACTTAGATTATAAACAGAAGTGGAGCATACAAAGACAAAATGTATCTGATAGCATTTGAATACTTGTGGTTATTGAAGCTGGAGGCTTTTCCAATCAAATTGTTTAATTTTTTATTTAATACAAAGTTTGCAATGTTATTATGAGGTCACAAACACAGATATAACTTTGAATCCTGAACTTACAAGTGGCATAAATTATTGAATTGCAATAAGGAATATTTGTTTCTCAAAATATTTTATAATATTAGTCAAGCTATTTAGAGCCTTAAGAAGCTGATTCAATAGAACATTGCTTTTCAAATTTTAATGTTTTGCAGGTCTTTGCAAACTGATATGTTATAAGGGAAAAGGTTTTGATGCTCATGGGACTTTTTTGTGAACTGGATTTAAAAAGTTTTGGTTTTGGCTAATTCCCATCTAAGGCTATGTTCACACGGCAAAATTTCCTGGCAGAAAAATTCCACTCGGAAATTCCATTGCAGCAGAGTCCCATTGTTTTCAATTCCAATTAATTATGGTTATCTACGGAATAAGCTTGTGTGTGTCTAGAGTAGGAAAATTATCTTGTAAGAACAAGGACTAATGGGAATAATATATACTAGCACAACAACCTAATACACGGGTGCACACTGTTGTGACAAATACTAAGTATACAAATAGAACGCTGCAACAGTACTCTCGGTCAAAAATGGAAACTTTTTTTATACCAACTTTTTGATCACATGTGTCCCCTATCCACCATGCGAAGGGGCTTCACTTTGGATGGGACCCTAACACGCAGGGCCGGTTCTGCCTATAGGCAAAATAAGCCACCACCTAGAGTGCCCTCTTGATGGGGTGTCGATCTGCCCACTGCAAGATAGTTAGTAGCCAGCATTTGTAGCATTCTTCTGCCTGCTGGAGGAGCAGTGCAGTGCCACCTCCGTGGCAGACAGGCAGGAAGGGCCATCCAGCATCTTGACATCGTGTGCATCTCCATACAATATCCCTAACTTGTTACAGTGTGTCAGCCCAGCAATAAGGTAATGACTTGTGAAGGGGTTTTGCTACATTGTGCCACCCCAGTAGTAAGGTGATTACATGAGGAGGAGGCTTGTCAGTGTGTCATAACAGTATATAGGTGGGGTGTGTCAAAGGGTGGAACCAATGGGGGGGCCAAGGGGCAACAAAATCCCTTTCCCCTAGGGTGGCAAAAATCCTTGCACCAGCCCTGCGAACACACTCATTCCACTAACCGCTGGGCATATAGCCTCTGACTGGGTGACATGCACTATCAATTTAAAAAAAAAACTGTGAACAGGGAAGGGTGCATGGACAGGGAGGGTTGCCACTCCCCCTAACTGCATTACAAAAAAAAAAAACACAGAAATATAGCCAGCACAACAACCTAATACACGGGTGCATGCTGCTGTTTTGTTTGCAATGCTGTTAGGGGGTGTGACACCCTCTTTAGCTGTGCACCCCTCTTTGTTGACATTTTTTTTTTTTTTTTTTATTGATCCTGCATGTCACCCAGTCAGAGTCTATATGCCCAGCAGAGGTCAGTAGAATGAGCGTGTTAAGGGTCTCATTTGAAGTGAGGCCACATCTGCGTGGTGAAAAAAGTGCACTAAGAGCCTCCCTCTTTTGAGTGCTGCTGCAACTTTCTATTTGTATACATAGTGAAATACTAGATTTTTTTGTAACATTGGTAAAATATAACTATTTAAAAAAAACAAAAAAACTAGTAAATATAGTAAATCTTTGTAATATATTTCCATTTTATATCTTTAGTGTGAACCTAAATGCAATGGAAATTGCTGCAGATTTTACAGTATTTTTCCCATCCTACACTCTTTAGCTTGCAAAAATAAACTCATAGAAAAATTATTCATAACAGAGGTATTTCTTATTCATAAGGAATCTAAAATGTACATGTACTTTCTTGTAACATTTCAGAATAAGCTGACATATTTATATGTACATGAGAATAGCAGTATTTTTGCCTATTATGTGACTTGGATCTAGGGTGGATTGAGATTAGCTGCTATGATGTTTCCCATTCACAGAACACATGGAGAAGAGGATATCCTTATCCCTTATATCTACTGTGTATAGTACACCCTAAGAAGCAGCAGCAGCATGGAGGATTTTAGAGAGCAAGAATAAATATTGTTTAAGGGAATCAAGCATTGAAGTGAAACAGTAACAAGTATTAGATGCTACAGCCTGTCTTTATATTTATATCTCAGCCTTTTTACTCTTTAGAAGAACTTCCCTCATTTGCTATCTCCATAGACTTCTATGGGCAGTATGTAACTTGATTTGTCAGTGAGCTGATAGTGCCCTTGGCTTTCAAGATAGCTTTTGCAGGGAATTGAGAGTCAGTAAAAAGTGCATGAGGCAGGGGGGAAGAGGAAATTAAGTGGCTCAAAAGAGTCAAAAGCATTTTCTTTGATGAGATTCATTTCAAAGTCCCTTATGTTTGCTTGTAATTTTGATTTAGGCAAAGTTTGTTTATTGGAAGAAACATGGGAAGAAATTTATCGAAACCTGTCCAGAAGAAAAGTTGCTGAGTTGCCCATAGCAACCAATCAGATTGCTTCTTTCATTTTTGAAAAGGCCTCTAAAAAAATGAAAAGAGCGATCTTATTGGTTGCTATGGGCAACTCAGCAACTTTTCCTCTGGACAGGTTATGATAAATCACCTCATAGGTTTTGTAATTAGAAAAAAAATGATGGTCAACCAACCAACTATAATACATTGACTTGTTAATCAACATAGTGGTGATATTAATTTCTTTATATTTAATTTTATAGACTCGTCTTGTTATGAGTAGATCTGGTTCTGCCCTAAGGGCTAAGTTATCCTGAGTTTGGCTAAGACTTTCTATTTTGCTACGGCAATGCCAGGGCCAATCAGCGGGTTTGGGTTGTTATGGTATCATCATCAGGGCTCAAGTTCTGCAGGAACGTATGGGAATGGAGATCCTGCATTTTTTCCACAGCAGGAACACTGTTCCCATTAGCAGGACTCCTACAGGACCACAGCCCTTGAGTGGAAATCTTGAGTGAATTCCCTCACTTTTTTTCCCAGGACTTGACCCCTGATCATCATCCACACCCTTCTCAGGTGGATATAAATACCAATCACCCTGTGTATCGAGTTGTCTGTGCACAGTCTATCTGCAGTCACTTCTGTTATAATATTTGCTTGACCCCTTCTGTGTACTTTTGAATTTGGCTAAGTTCCTACTATTCCTTTATCTTTCCTTATCATACTGAAAGTTCTCTTGATTTTAATTCAGCCTGTCTGACTTTCTTTATTTAAATGTTTACACCCAGTGCTTTTTGTGTTTTGCATCTAAACTCCCTGCATCCTGACCTGCTTCCCTGACTTCTATACAGTGTCACATGTAGTGATATTCTTATTTGTTTCCAAGATTATATGTGCAGTCTTCTGAATGTATAATTATAAACCTTGATCTGAAAGTAAGAATGCTGATCCTGTTTAGAGGGTAATAGTAGCTATCAGTGCTTACCATGTTACCAGCAAACAATATCAAGAAAACTCAAATTTAAAATATGTAACACGATGAGCCTAGAAAATATATGTCAAAGTTTGTATTTTATTTTAAGGGGACATTTACAGTTTACATATAGGAAACATACGTTCCTACGCATTACCCCAAATTCTTGCTATAACTTAAATTTTTCAATAAAAAAACATGATGGAGGAAATGTATCATTATGTTATGATACTTTTTTGTCATAATTACTTGCATTGAATTTTACACAAGAACATATACATAACACTGCTATGACACGTTGGAAACTTTTACAACTGGACAGAATTGTGGTGCACGTTGGACAGATTTTTGGAGCATCTGTTCAGAGAATAAGAAAGATTTATTACGTACAATACACTTGAATAATAAGCATGTCTACATCTAGAACAGACACTCTTAAATAAGTGCTAGGATAGCCACAAGTGATAACCCCCTTCCATGTGTCAATAGCTGTATTATGAAGGAACCTTATGTTTCCTTTTATGCATTGTCTTACCATATTGCATTGTATGCTTCTTAGACTTGCCAGTAAGGTATGTATTCATTTGATTTTGATTTCTATAACATCAGTTCTTGACATATTTATTCTCTCTCTTTGTCTTTTATGTGTGTGGCCTATATATTGATATTTATTTGGTTCTATGTCTTTTCAGCTTTTATGTGCTTTTTTTATATGTTCAAATAAGTCAAAATGGTTCAAATGTGTGGGGCGTTATTGCTCACCTCATCAGTGAACATCTGGTGACATTCCAAACTTTTTTGTTTGTTGTTTGGTATGGTTTATGGGAGACAGGATATTAATCTTTCCACAATATTGCTGGGCATGTTTTAGAGAACAGATAACATTTTTTTAAGATGGCTTTGAGCATTATCAGAAAACATGGCTTCTTTAATGACTTTGTTTAGTGATTAATGCATGTGTCTAATTTTGGCTTGAATGCTCACTGCATTTTTAAATTAGTTTAAGTGGTCACTGTCACAAAAAAAAAAAAACACAATGGCCCTAATTTACTATTGCAAACTCGACATGTTTTGTCGGGTTGTGCACCAGATTCTGGCGCATTGTGCCAGAAATTCTGTCTGCGCCAGATTGTGCACCAGAATTTGCGCCAGAATTGAAAAAACCCCGACTAACTCTCCATTTTGCTAAGAAAACCAGAAAAAGCGGCATGGCCGCTGGGGAAAGGGGGCATGGTCTCCAAAAAGGGGCGTGTTCCCGACATTTTCAAGAAAAACCCAACATATTTACTAAGGTTTCCACATAAAATGTGGTGGATTTGAGCTGAGGAAAACCAGACAGATCAGAGCATGTGTAAAAAAAGCAAAGTGTAGGGAAAGTGGAAAATGAAGGGAAACCTTAGTTAATACTGTGGAAAATAAATTGTACCTGTACGTCCTGAGTCTGCTCCCAATCTATAACGCGGGGCCACGGGTCGGGCCCTCTAACAATGCCCGGGACCCGTGGTAATAGCGCGCGGCATTGATCGCGGTACCGCGCGCTATTAACCCCTTAGACGCGGCGTTCAAAGTTGAACGCCACGTCTAAAATGAAAGTGAAACCATGCCGGTTAGCTCAGGGAGCTGTTCGGGATCGCCGTGGTGAAATTGCGGCATCCCGAACATCTTACATGACAGCTGGAGGATCCCTACCTGCCTCCTCGCTGTCCGATCGCCGAATGACTGCTCAGTGCCTGAGATCCAGGCATGAGCAGTCAAGCGGCAGAATCATCGATCAGTGGTTTCTTAGGAGAAACCACTGATCAATGTAAAAGATCAGTGTGTGCAGTGTTATAGGCCCTAATGGGAGCTATAACACAGCAAAAAGAAAGTGAAAAAAAGTGAATAAAGATCATTTAACCCCTCCCCTAATAAAAGTTTGAATCACCCCCCTTTTCCCATAAGAAAAAAAACTGTGTAAATAAAAATACAAATAAACATATGTGGTATCGCCGCGTGCAGAAATGTCTGAATTATAAAAATATATTGTTAATTAAACTGCACGGTCAATGGCGTACGCGGAAAAAAATTCCAAAGTCCAAAATAGTGCATTTTTGGTCACTTTTTAGATCAATAAGTCTTATCAATGCAAAAGTGGTACCGCTAAAAACTTCAGATCACGGCGCAAAAAATTAGCCCTCATATCGCCCCATATGCAGAAAAATAAAAAAGTTATAGGGGTCAGAAGATGACAATTTTAAACGTATAAATTTTCCTGCATGTAGTTTTGATTTTTTCCAGAAGTATGACAATATCCAACCTATATAGGTAGGGTATCATTTTAATTGTATGGACTTACAGAATAAAGATAAGGTGTCATTTTTACCAAAAAATTTACTGTGTAGAAACGGAAGCCCCCAAAACTTACAAAATGGTGTTTTTTTTTTTTCAATTTTGTCTCACAATGATTTTATTTCCCGTTTCACCTTAGATTTTTGGGTAAAATGACTGATGTCATTACAAAGTAAAATTGGTGACGCAAAAAATAAGCCATCATATGGATTTTTTGGTGAAAAATTGAAAGAATTATGATTTTTTAAAGGTAAGCAGGAAAAAAACGAAAATGCAAAAATGGAAAAACCCCAGGTCCTTAAGGGGATATAGTACTTCTACCTGGGTTTAACATTAATATACGTTTAAAAGCATTGAGAGTGAATGTGAAATAGACATCTTAAGCCAAGTTGCCTGTATTTCATAACTACAGCATAGCTTCATTGGCTAACAAGTGATTGAGGTACTGTAGTAGCAATACGCACTATGAACAATTATCAGTACCGATTGTTTTATTGTTAACTTAATGGAGTTTCCATTGGCTCTGCTTAGTATGGCTGTGCCCAGACAACCTCAGAGGTGTGTTTTGATAGGCTTTTCCTTTCTCTGGACAGTTTACAATGTTAATTTAACACTGGTGATATAGAAAATCTAACAGGTGCATGCAGGTCTTCTTTTTTGCTACCGTGTACAAAAACATTAATTAAAATGGGTTGTCCAGGTTAGCAAACTAATTTTCAGATATTCATATAGACATATCAGGGAATTGTGAGATAGTAGATAGAGGTACCCTGTTGAAGATTCTCATCACTAAAAGATAGTGGAAAGTGGTTACAAACAATATCTTTGAATGATATGATTGATCATCATGTAATACCTAATTTTATTGTTGGGGAATTGACCACTTACTGCCAGGTTTTCTCACAAGCTACAGCTGGTTACCTGACAAGGGACTACTAATGTTTGTCCTAAGTTGATAACCCCTTTAAAGGGGTACTCTGGTGGAAAACAATTTTTTTTTTTTTTTTATCAACTGGTGGCAGAAAGTTAAACAGATTTGTAAATTACTTTTATTTAAAAATTTTAATCCTTCTTTTATTTTTGAATATCTTTTCTGTCTGATCACAGTGCTTTCTGCTGACACCTCTGTCCATTTCAGGAACTCTCCAGAGCAGGATAGGTTTGCTATGGGGAATTGATACTGCTCTGGACAGTTCCTGACATGGACAGAGGTGTCAGCAGAGAGCACTGTGGTCAGATAGAAAATAAATTAAATTGTGGAGCATACAGCAGCTAATACGTACTGGAGGGGTTAATATTTTTAAATAGAAGTCATTTTCAAATCTGTTTAATTTGGTTTTCTACCATAGTTACCCTTTAAGTCCTTACTGAATGTAAGTTCATGTTTTTTATATTATTCACTAAGGAACTTTATTCCACCTAACGCATCTATATACTGCACAGTGGAAAAAGCCCTGCATAAGTGTTCCCTGTTGGATGTAGTGTGTACCCTTATGCAGCCAGATTTCTACTTTAGCTGCCGAGATTGGAGAAACCTTCATTCATTACCAGTAAATCCCTCAAAATGCCACAGTGAATAGTGACTGCAGCATATAAGTGCTTTACAAAAGGGAATGCTTCCTCTTTAAGGCCTTTAGCAAAGATGTAATAATAAGGCCAGTTAGGGGCCTAATAAAGTTGCAGCCCTTATGCACACACAAGTGTTACAGACTCTTAAGTCAGGTAATGCAGTGGGTTATGCAAGGAACAAAACAATTGCTTATTCAAGTCCCAGGATTACCCTTGTTACAAATATGTCTATTACTTCCATTATGTATACACCAACTATGTATGTTTGTCTTTTTGTTACTATTTTCTTTTTGTACTAGTTTTTTTCACTATTTGACATTTATTTTGTCTTTAATGTATGAATTTTAATCTAACAAAATCTAGGTAATCTAACAAAATTTCTATGTATTGACCAAAATGTCACTTATGTTCATGGGTTGCTATTTAATAAACACTTTCCATCATTCCAGAGTGGCAAGTTGATTATTACATTGTGTTTAACATAACTACACATTAAAAGCCTTGAGGGAATGAGGAATAGCCATCTAAGGCCAAGTTGCCTATATTTTTTATGTTTAATCAAAATATTTTTTCCTCTGTTTAACATTAAAAGGGTACTCTGGCCCTAATACATCTTATCCCTTATCCAAAGGATAGGGAATAAGATGTCTGATGGCGGGGGTCCCGCCGCCGCGGATCCCCGCAATCGGTCATTCAGCTCCCACCTTTGGAGCCTCCGCAGCACTGGAGGCTCCGAGTGTGCACCGTGATGACCATGGGGCCGGAGTATCGTGATGTCACACCCTGCCCCCTAAATGCAAGTCTATGTGAGGGGGCGTGACGGCCATTGCATCTTCTTTAAATACCAGTCATAAGCCTGTGGCTTGAGGGGGCTGGGTGTGATGTCACATGGGGGCAGAGTCGTGATACTCTGGCCCCGTGGTCGTCACACTGAACACTCAGACCTTCCAGCGCTACGGAGAGCTCGCAAAGAGGGATGCTGAATGATAGATTGCAGGGGTCCTCAGCGGCGGGACCCCCCGCAATGAGACATCTTATCTTCTATCCTTTGGGTAGGGGATAAGATCTATTAGGGCCAGAGTACCCCTTTAATGTGCATTGAAAGCACTGAGAGTGAAAGTTGACTTGTCGGTGAGTGACAAATCACCCAGAAACTACCCTCTTTTTCAATAAAAAAAATAAATTAAAAAAATGTCTGGTTACTTCATCATACAGTTACATGGCACAGTGGAAATGTCCGACTTAGAACATCTGTTCTCCTAAACATTTTTATTGATTTTCACAATATAAACAACCAATTGTGATTTACAATGCAGTTGAGCCCTATAGAAGAGAAAAACAAAAGCTTAAATGTAGGAATGACATCAAAAGTACATTTGTGGTAATCAACATTTAGAGCCATGTTTGAGCTACCAAATCTATTAGAGATTAGAACATGAGACATGGTGTTACAGCTATCTCCTTCAATGTATGAAAACCTATGTAAAACACATGTATATCATATAATTCTGCCACTGAAGGTGGACCGAAGATCTAGTTAAACATTTGGTATACCTAGCATTAATACAAAGGGGTCTTATACTATGCCCAACTGTCTTGATGACAACAGCCGGGTCGCAATAGAAACCCAATAACAAAGAAAAAAAACAGTATAAACAATAGTGTACAGACACCGCACCAACCTTTTAGAACAAAGGACCCTTTTCCGTGTGAAAAAGTAAAAAAATACGATACTAGTCACTTGTGTTGCCGTTAATTTGGCATTCAGGGTATCCTTAAAGCCCCTAAGGATCCTGCCAATTCTTCTAGAGCGTACCATTGCATACTAGCAAATGGGCGCATTAATGTTATTGTCACGATTCGGCTGGCAGGAGGTGGATCCTCTGTGCCAGAGAGGGATTGGCGTGGACCGTGCTGGTGGACCGGTTCTAAGTTGCTACTGGTATTCACCAGAGACCAGGTCTTGCAGCGGCGGTAGCAACCAGGTCGCATCCACCAGCAACGGCTCAACCTCTCTGACTGCTGAAGATAGGCGCGGTACAAGGGAGTAGACAAGAGCAAGGTCGGACGTAGCAGAAGGTCAGGGCAGGCAGCAAGGATCGTAGTCAGGGGCAACGGCAGGAGGTCTGGAACACAGGCTAGGAACACACAAGGGAACGCTTTCACTGGCACAATGGCAACAAGATCCGGCGAGGGAGTGCAGGGGAAGTGAGGTATAGGTAGGGAGTGCACAGGTGAGAATACTGATTAGGCCTGCTGCGCCAATCAGTGGCGCAGCGGCCCTTTAAATGGCAGAGACCCGGCGCGCGCGCGCCCTAAGGAGCGGGGCCGCGCGCTCCGGGACAACACAGACGGGGAACGGGTCAGGTACGGGAGCCGAGATGCGCATCGCGAGCGGGCGCGTCCCGCATCGCGAATCGCATCACGGCTGGGAGTAATATCGCAGCGCACCCGGTCAGCAGGTCTGACCGGGGCGCTGCGAATGAGAGAACGCTGCGAGCGCTCCGGGGAGGAGCGGGGACCCGGAGCGCTCGGCGTAACAGTACCCCCCCCTTGGGTCTCCCCCTCTTTTTGGAGCCTGAGAACCTGAGGATAAGACTTTTGTCCAGGATGTTGTCCTCAGGTTCCCAGGATCTCTCCTCAGGGCCGCAATTCTCCCAGTCGACCAAGAAGAATCTTTTACCTCTGACCGTCTTGGATGCTAGAATCTCCTTCACAGAAAAGACGTCAGAAGATCCGGAAACTGGAGTGGGAGAAACAACTTTGGGAGAGAAGCGGTTAAGGATGAGTGGTTTAAGGAGAGAGACATGGAAGGCATTGGGAATACGAAGAGAAGGAGGAAGAAGGAGTTTGTAAGAGACAGGGTTGATCTGGCACTTGATTTTGAAAGGACCAAGATAGCGTGGTCCCAGTTTATAACTGGGGACACGAAAGCGGACATATTTAGCGGAGAGCCATACCTTGTCTCCGGGAGCAAAAATGGGGGGAGTTCTTCTTTTTATATCAGCAAATCTTTTCATCTGGGATGAAGCCTGTAAAAGAGAATTTTGGGTCTCTTTCCATATGGTGGAAAGATCACGAGTCACTTCATCCACAGCGGGCAAACCAGAGGGCAAGGGAGTAGGGAGGGGAGGAAGAGGGTGACGGCCGTACACCACGAAAAATGGGGATTTAGCAGAAGATTCGGAGACTCTGAAGTTGTATGAGAATTCGGCCCATGGTAGAAGATCTGCCCAGTCATCCTGGCGGGAGGAAACAAAATTCCGTAAATAGTCACCCAGGACCTGATTAACTCTTTCTACTTGCCCATTGGATTGGGGATGATGAGAAGAAGAGAAGTTTAATTTGATCTTGAGCTATTTACAGAGGGCCCTCCAGAATTTAGACATGAATTGGACGCCTCTATCTGAGACGATATGCGTGGGCAAACCGTGAAGGCGAAAAATGTGTACAAAAAATTGCTTTGCCAACTGAGGCGCTGAAGGAAGACCAGGAAGAGGAATAAAATGTGCCATCTTGGAAAATCGATCAACGACCACCCAAACAACTGTGTTGCCACGGGATGAGGGCAAGTCCGTAATAAAGTCCATACCAATCTGTGACCAAGGCTGTTCAGGAACAGGCAGAGGATGAAGGAGACCAGCAGGCTTCTGGCGAGGAGTCTTATCCCGGGGCACAGACCGTACAGGCCCGCACGAAATCAATAACATCAGTCTCCAGAGTCGGCCACCAATAAAATCGAGAGATGAGTTGCAAGGATTTTTTGATGCCCACATGGCCTGCGAGGTGGGAGGAGTGTCCCCATTTGAGAATCCCGAGACGCTGGCGTGGAGAAACGAAGGTCTTCCCTGGAGGAGTTTGCCTGATGGAAGCTGGAGAAGTGGAGATCAGACAGTCCGGAGGAATGATGTGTTGCGGAGAGACCTCTACTTCAGAGGCATCAGAAGAACGAGAGAGGGCATCGGCCCTAATGTTCTTGTCAGCAGGGCGAAAATGGATTTCAAAGTTAAAACGGGCAAAGAACAACGACCACCTAGCCTGGCGAGGGTTCAGTCGTTGGGCAGACTGGAGATAGGAGAGATTCTTGTGATCAGTGTATATGATAACTGGAAATTTTGATCCCTCCAGCAGGTGCCTCCATTCCTCAAGCGCCAATTTAATGGCCAGTAGTTCTCGATCCCCGATGGAATAGTTTCTCTCCGCCGGGGAGAAGGTCCTAGAAAAAAAACCACAAGTAACAGCATGCCCGGAAGAATTTTTTTGTAGAAGGACAGCTCCAGCTCCCACTGAGGAGGCATCTACCTCCAATAGGAAGGGTTTAGATGGGTCAGGTCTGGAGAGCACGGGAGCGGTAGAAAAGGCAGACTTGAGATGTTTAAATGCGTCTTCCGCTTGGGGGGACCAGGACTTGGGATTGGCATTTTTCTTGGTTAAAGCCACGATAGGAGCCACAATAGTGGAAAAGTGTGGAATAAACTGTCTGTAATAATTGGCGAACCCCAAAAAACGTTGGATAGCACGGAGTCCGGAGGGGCGTGGCCAATCTAAGACGGCAGAGAGTTTATCTGGGTCCATTTGTAGTCCCTGGCCAGAGACCAAGTATCCTAGGAAAGAAAGAGATTGACATTCAAAGAGACATTTCTCCATTTTGGCATAAAGTTGATTGTCACGAAGTCTCTGAAGAACCATGCGGACATGCTGGCGGTGTTCTTCTAAGTTGGCAGAAAAAATCAGAATATCGTCCAGATAAACCACAACACAGGAATATAGGAGATCACGAAAAATGTCATTAACAAAGTCTTGGAAGACGGCAGGGGCGTTGCATAGGCCAAAGGGCATGACCAGATACTCAAAGTGTCCATCTCTGGTGTTAAATGCGGTCTTCCATTCGTCCCCCTCCCTGATACGGATGAGATTATAAGCACCTCTTAAGTCCAGTTTGGTAAAGATGTGGGCACCTTGTAAGCGATCAAAGAGTTCCGAGATAAGAGGTAAGGGGTAGCAGTTTTTTACCGTGATTTTATTAAGTCCGCGGTAAACAATACAAGGACGTAGGGAGCCATCTTTTTTGGACACAAAAAAAAATCCAGCTCCGGCAGGAGAGGAGGACTTGCGGATAAACCCCTTTTTTAAATTCTCCTGGATGTACTCCGACATGGCAAGAGTCGCAGGAGCAGACAGAGGATAGATTCTGCCCCGGGGTGGGGTAGTACCCGGGAGGAGGTCAATAGGACAGTCATAAGGCCTGTGAGGAGGCAAAGTCTCAGCTTGCTTTTTGCAAAAAACGTCAGAATAGTCCATATAAGCCTTAGGAAGACCGGATACAGGGGGAACCACAGGGTCACGGCAAGGAGTACTGGGAACCGATTTAAGACAGTCCTTGTGACAAGAAGTACCCCAGTTCTTGATTTCTCCTGTGGACCAATCAAGGGTTGGGGAATGGCGTTGAAGCCACGGTAATCCAAGAAGAATTTCAGAAGTGCAGTTGGAGAGGACCAAAAATTCAATTTTTTCGTGATGAGGTCCGATGCACATTAGGAGAGGTTCCGTGCGGTAACGCATGGTACAGTCCAATCTTTCATTGTTAACAGAATTGATGTAGAGGGGTCTGGCGAGACTGGTCACCGGGATGTTGAACCTGTTGATGAGAGAGGCCAAAATAAAATTTCCTGCAGATCCGGAATCCAAGAAGGCCATAGCAGAGAAGGAGAAGGTAGAGGAAGATATCCGCACAGGCACAGTAAGGCGTGGAGAAGCAGAGTAGACATCAAGAACTGTCTCATCTTTGTGCGGAGTCAGCATACGTCTTTCCAGGCGGGGAGGACGGATAGGACAATCTTTCAAGAAGTGTTCGGTACCGGCACAGTACAGGCATAGGTTCTCCATGCGGCGTTGTGTCCTCTCTTGAGGTGTCAAGCGAGACCGGTCAACTTGCATAGCCTCCACGGCGGGAGGCACAGGAACGGATTGCAGAGGACCAGAGGAGAGAGGAGCCGGGGAGAGAAACCGCCTCGTGCGAACAAAGTCCATATCCTGGCGGAGCTCCTGACGCCTTTCGGAAAAACGCATGTCAATGCGGGTGGCAAGATGAATAAGTTCATGCAGGTTAGCAGGAATTTCTCGTGCGGCCAGCACATCTTTAATGTTGCTGGATAGGCCTTTTTTAAAGGTCGCGCAGAGGGCCTCATTATTCCAGGATAATTCGGAGGCAAGAGTACGGAATTGGATGGCGTACTCGCCAACAGAAGAATTACCCTGGACCAGGTTCAGCAGGGCAGTCTCAGCAGAAGAGGCTCGGGCAGGTTCCTCAAAGACACTTCGGATCTCCGTGAAGAAGGAGTGTACAGAGGCAGTGACAGGGTCATTGCGGTCCCAGAGCGGTGTGGCCCATGACAGAGCTTTCCCAGACAGAAGGCTGACTACGAAAGCCACCTTAGACCTTTCAGTTGGAAACTGGTCCGACATCATCTCCAAGTGCAGGGAACATTGCGAAAGAAAGCCACGGCAAAACTTAGAGTCCCCATCAAATTTATCCGGCAAGGATAATCGTAAGCCGGAAGCGGCCACTCGCTGCGGAGGAGGTGCAGGAGCTGGCGGAGGAGATTGTTGCTGGAGCTGTGGTAATAGCTGCTGTAGCATCACGGTCAGTTGAGACAGCTGGTGACCTTGTTGCGCTATCTGTTGCGACTGCTGGGCGACCACCGTGGTGAGGTCGGCGACAACTGGCAGTGGGACTTCAGCGGGATCCATGGCCGGATCTACTGTCACGATTCGGCTGGCAGGAGGTGGATCCTCTGTGCCAGAGAGGGATTGGCGTGGACCGTGCTGGTGGACCGGTTCTAAGTTGCTACTGGTATTCACCAGAGCCCGCCGCAAAGCGGGATGGTCTTGCAGCGGCGGTAGCAACCAGGTCGTATCCATCAGCAACGGCTCAACCTCTCTGACTGCTGAAGATAGGCGCGGTACAAGGGAGTAGACAAGAGCAAGGTCGGACGTAGCATAAGGTCAGGGCAGGCAGCAAGGATCGTAGTCAGGGGCAACGGCAGGAGGTCTGGAACACAGGCTAGGAACACACAAGGGAACGCTTTCACTGGCACAATGGCAACAAGATCCGGCGAGGGAGTGCAGGGGAAGTGAGGTATAAGTAGGGAGTGCACAGGTGAGAATACTGATTAAGCCTGCTGCGCCAATCAGTGGCGCAGCAGCCCTTTAAATGGCAGAGACCCGGTGCGCGCGCGCCCTAAGGAGCGGGGCCGCGCGCGCCGGGACAACACAGACGGGGAACGGGTCAGGTACGGGAGCCGAGATGCACATCGCGAGCGGGCGCGTCCCGCATCACGAATCGCATCCCGGCTGGGAGTAATATCGCAGCGCACCCGGTCAGCAGGTCTGACCGGGGCACTGCGAATGAGAGATCGCTGCGAGCGCTCCGGGGAGGAGCGGGGACCCGGAGCGCTCGGCGTAACAGTTATCCTCTCAGTGCTAGAAAAGTAGTGCGTGAGAAACAGCTTCCATTTTGTAAAAAACTTTTTGGACAATTTTTCTTTATGCAACAGTATTTCACGGCGCTCTATGTAAAACATTTGCTTTAGAGCCTCAATTAAGTGCAACAATGTAGGGAGTAGGGACCTATGGAGAAAGCCAATCCTGTGAAAGGAGCAGCTTGGCTTGCATGAGAATTGTATGGACAATTGGTGAGAGATTTTGATAAGAGTAAGCATCCTCTGAGCCACTAACCGATACATGGAATAGTGCTTCATTATAGCCAATGTTCTCCTGGAATGTACTACATCTATTCAGCAGTGCTGAGACTCGATCCCAAAAATCTAAAACATGTCGGCATTGCCATATGCAGTGATAAAGATCAGCTTTATATGTGTTGCATTTCGGGCAATGATCTTTCCTGTCAGGTTTATGAGTGGTAGGTGGTAGAGTGAAAGCGTAAATAGCGTTGTGTAATAGTTTAAGCTGTGATTCCCTCCATTTCTCATTTTTGACATGTAGTCTGAAATTTTCCCAACCTGCCAAAATGTGTTTTGTAATATTAGGGGAATGCAATATAGATGCCCACTTGGCACCCAATGGCTTATTAGAAGCATCGGTAAACCACTTACGCAGACATGAATAGAGATTAGATATGGAACTACTAGTGGTGAAAGTGAGGATTGAGTCAAAGTCATTGAAAGACTGTTCTTCAGTAACATTCACTAATCTAGAACTGAGGTAGGCTTTAATTTGACTATACGGAAGAAAATGTGTTAACGGAATGTCATATTTATCATGTAATTCCTGAAAGGTTAACCATGTTCCATTATCACCATTTATAAGATCTCCCACCTTATTGATTCCTTTACGTTTCCATACTTGAAACAATACATTGCCCACACCCGATTCAAAGTCAGGAGTATACCATGGGGACAGATATTTGGAGCAAGTATAGGAGAGACCCATTCTAGTTCTAATTGCCTT
This sequence comes from Hyla sarda, assembly GCF_029499605.1. NCBI lineage: Eukaryota > Metazoa > Chordata > Amphibia > Anura > Hylidae > Hyla > Hyla sarda. The sequence continues at coordinate 492,701,819 of NC_079189.1, read as the reverse complement.
CCAAGCAGCAATGGTGTCCTTGTAAAGTAGAGATCGCCTAATAACTAATGGTAATTTAGAAAGTTTACAATGCAATAGTGCCATTGGATGCCATGGTACTGCGTATTGGTACCATGGTACCAATCCATCACATGTCTCATTACGCATGACAGGTTATATCCTCTTACATCAGGAAAGTTCACCCCTCCTTCCCAAACTGATAGCGTGAGCGTTCCCAGTGCAATTCTCGTTTTTTCCCCCGCCCAGATGAATTGTGTGAACGCGGAATTAAGAGTTTTAATATCATCATGCTTCAGGAGTAAGGGGATTGTTTGTAGTGGGTAAAGAAGCTTTGGAAAACTACACATCTTAATGAGATGGCAGCGGCCTAAAAGTGAAAGAGGCAACCTATGCCAATGATGTAGTTCAGTTTGTATCTTATTGATTATTGGTGAGTAATTGAGGGTATATAAAGAGCTCGGTGATTTGCCTATTTTTATACCAAAGTGTGTGATGGCTTGTGTAGCTATCGGTATACCTAATGATTTTAACCTCCCTGGCGGTATGATTCTGTCTGGAAATGTGTACCAAAAGCGGTACAATTTTTACCAAAAGCGGTACAATTTTTTTTAACTGAATTTCACATCTCCCTCCGCCCATTTCACATCTCCCCCGTCACATTCCCCTTTCCCTTGTCACATCCCCTGTCACATTCTCCCCCCTCCTTGTCACATTCTCCCCCCTCCTTGTCACATTCTCCCCCCTCCTTGTCACATTCATCCCCCCTTGCCACATTCCCCCCTTGTCACATTCTCCCCCTTCATGTTACATTCCCCTCCCCCTGTCACATCCCCCCTTGTCACATCCCCCCTTCATGTCACATTCCCCTCCCCCCTGTCACATCCCCCCTTCATGTCACATTCCCCTCCCCCCTGTCACATCCCCCCCTGTCACATTCCCCCCAGTCACATTCCACCCTTGTCACATTCCCCCCTTGTCACATTCCCCCCTTGTCACATTCCCCCCCTGTCACATTCCCCCCTTGTCACATTCCCCCCTTTGTCACATTCATCCCCCCTTCTCACCTTGTCACCTTGTCCTGCAGCAAATACACTATGTTTGCCAGGCAGATTTCAAACCTAGTGTATTTGCTGCAGAACAAGCCCTTTCCCCTTCAGCCAATCACAGGCTTTACACCACTGCGGCCTGTGATTGGCTGAAAAGTGAAAGGTCCTAGAAGATGAATAGTGAAGAGAGGACACCCCGGACCGCACGGAAGGGAACGGCATCTGCAGGGATCGGGACTAGGTGAGCAAAAGTTTTTTTTTATTTTACTAATTCTTCCTTTTACACTTAGCTCAATGTTTTTCTACCAGGGGGCCTCCAGCTGTTGTGAAACTACTACTCCGAGCATGCCCGGACAGCCTTTGGCTGTTCGGGCATGCAGAGAGTTGTAGTTTTGCAACAGCTGGAGGCCCCCTGGTAGGGAAACACTGACTTTTAGTATTTTTCTTTACCTGCTCTGGCCGGCCCCCACAACGGGAGCCGACCAGAGCAGATAATCGCATGTTTTCCCGGGGGGGCCGCATCGCTATATTTGCTTTTGCATTGCTTTTGCGATATATCATGCAGCCCGGCCGGGAACTCTGCAATTCTACCCCGAGCGTGACTCGGGGTTACCGATCCTGGCAGGGAAAATTAACCCCGAGTCACGCTCGGGAATACCGCTCAGGAGGTTAAATCGCTAAGATATGAACTTGGTGGTTGTACGAGGGGTAGCAAGGATGATTTATGTGCATTAATATGATAACCAGATTATTTTCCAAAACTATTTAGTATTTCCAATATTTTAGGGTTTGAGGTTACTGGATCAGCCAAGTATAAAAGAACATCATCAGCAAATAATGATATTTTGGACTCCCCCTCCCCAATTTTTATGCCCTCGAATACTTCAGGTGAGGACAAATATCTTGCCAAGGGCTCTAAAGCTATGTTAAATAGTAAAGGGGAGAGTGGGCACCCCTGCCTTGTGCCCTTAAAAAGGGGAAAAGTTGGTGACAGGAAACCTGGTAAGTAAATCCTAGATTTTGGAGAGGTATATGAAGCCTGCAGGAGATTCCAAAACAATCCCGGAATATTCATGCTGTCCAACACTGCTCCCAGCCAGGGCCAGCTGACATTATCAAACACCTTCTCGGCATCAAGAGTTAGTAATGTTGGGCAGCCAGCCCGGTGGGAACAGTGCTGGACAGTGTCCAGCACGGTTAATACCGTCCGAATATTAAGAACAGTGGAGCGGTTTCTAATGAAACCCGCTTGGACTGGGGATATTAGAGTAGGGAGTAATACTGAAAGTCTATCTGCCATAATCTTCGACATTATCTTACAATCCACGTTTATTAAAGAGATGGGCTTGTAAGAACCTGGGTCCATCAAGTCTTCATTAGGTTTGGGCAATAATCTAATATAATAGAACATCTGTTCTATCATCTATGTCTTTACTTCCCCCCTAGTGTTAAGCAGAATAATAACATTAGCTACAAAAGGGAGTTGTGTAAGGACAGTCAGCCATTGGAGTGTGGAGGTGGTGGAGGTGAAAGCAATAGCCAAGTTTAGCACTAGCTGGACTAGTTGTGTTTGGTGTGGTGGTGAGTAGTGTTGCTCGCGAGTATTCGCAATGCAAATTTTATTCGCGAATATAGCACTATATATTCGCAATTACGAATATTCATATTTTTTTTTCACAGTACACATCACAGTGATCTTCCCTCTCTGCTTCCTGCTTGTGTGGTGTAAAGAAGGCTCTAATACTACTGTGTGAGACTGGCGCACAAATTTTCGCATATGCAAAAATTTGCATATGCTAATTTTTGCATATGCAAAGTTTCGCTCATGCTAATTTTCGCATATGCAAATTTTTTCATATGCAAATTTTCTAATATGAGAAAATAAAACGCAAATATTATAAATATGCAAATTTAGCGAATATATGACAAATATTCATCCATATATTCGCAAAATATCGCAAATTCGAATATAGTTTATGCCGCTCAACACTAGTATTGAGATTATAAGGCATCATAATGGATATGCTGAGGGGGAGCAAGGAGCCCATGATCAGACATCAGAAGTTCATACTGAGTCTAGTGGTGATGATGATATCAGCAGGCCTGTTGGTCTGATCAGCTTAGGAGCAGGTGTCAGCAATGTTATTGCATCTGCGGGATAGACAAAAAAGCCAGTCAAAGGTGAGGCACAGTTGGGTGGTGATGTACCTATCTCTTCAACCCCTTAAGGACTGAGCCCTTTTTCACCTTAAGGACTCAGCCATTTTTTGCAATTCTGACCACTGTCACTTTAAACATTAATAACTCTGGAACGCTTTTAGTTATCAATCTGATTCCGAGATTGTTTTTTCGTGACATATTCTACTTTAACTTAGTGGTAAAATTTTGTGGTTGGTGAAAAATCCCAAAATTTGATGAAAAATTTGAAAATTTTGCATTTTTCTAACTTTGAAGCTCTCTGCTTGTAAGGAAAATGGATATTCAAAATATTTTTTTTTTTATTCACATATACAATATGTCTACTTTATGTTTGCATCATAAAATTGACAAGTGTTTACTTTTGGAAGACACCAGAGGGCTTCAAAGTTCCGCAGCAATTTTCCAATTTTTCACAAAATTTTGAAACTCGCTTTTTTTCATGGACCAGTTCAGGTTTGAAGTGGATTTGAAGGGTCTTCATATTAGAAATACCCCATAAATGACCCCATAATAAAAACTGCACCCCCCAAAGTATTCAAAATGACATTCAGTCAGCGTTTTAACCCTTTAGGTGTTTCACAGGAATAGCAGCAAAGTGAAGGAGAAAATTCACAATCTTCATTTTTTACACTCGCATGTTTTTGTAGACCCAATTTTTGAATTTTTGCAAGGGGTAAAAAGGAGAAAATTTTTACTTGTATTTGAAACCCAATTTCTCTCGAGTAAGCACATAGCTCATATGTCTATGTTAATTGTTCGGCGGGCGCAGTAGAGGGCTCAGAAGGGAAGGAGCGACAAATGGTTTTTGGGGGGCATGTCACATTTAGGAAGCCCCTATAGTGCCAGAACAGCAAAAAAAAAACACATGGCATACCATTTTGGAAACTAGACCCCTCGGGGAACATAACAAGGGGTAAAGTAAACCTTAATACCCCACAGGTGATTCACAACTTTTGCATACGTAAAAAAAAAAAAAAAAAATTCCCTAAAATGCTTGGTTTCCCAAAAGTTTTACATTTTTAAAAAGGGTAATAGCAGAAAATACCCCCCAAAATTTGAAGCCCAATTTCTCCTGATTCAGAAAACACCCCATATGGGGGTGAAAAATGCTCTGCTGGCGCACTACAGGTCTCAGAAGAGAAGGAGTCACATTTGGCTTTTTTGAAGGAAATTTTGCTCTGGGGGCATGCCGCATTTAGGAAGCCCCTATGGTGCCAGGACAGCAAAAAACCCCAGATGGCATACCATTTTGCAAACTAGACCCCTTGGGGAACATAAAAAGGGGTAAAGTGAACCTTAATACCCCAAAGGGGTTTCACAACTATTGCATATGTAAAAAAAAAAATTTACCTAAAATGCTTGGTTTCCCAAAAAATTTACATTTTTACAAAGGGTTAAAGCAGAAAATACCCCACAAAATTTGAAGCCCAATTTCTCCCGATTCAGAAAACACCCCATATGGGGGTGAAAAGTGCTCTGCTGGCGCACTACAGGTCTCAGAAGAGAAGGAGTCACATTTGGCTTTTTTGAAGGAAATTTTGCTCTGGGGGCATGCCGCATTTAGGAAGCCCCTATGGTGCCAGGACAGCAAAAAACCCCACATGGCATACCATTTTGGAAACTAGACCCCTTGGGGAACGTAACAAGGGGTAAAGTGAACCTTAATACCCCACATGGGTTTCACAACTTTTGCATATGTAAAAAAAAAAAAATTACCTAAAATGCTTGGTTTCCCAAAAAATTTACATTTTTACAAAGGGTTAAAGCAGAAAATACCCCCCAAAATTTGAAGCCCAATTTCTCCCGATTCAGAAAACGCCCCATATGGGGGTGAAAAGTGCTCTGCTGGCGCACTACAGGTCTCAGAAGAGAAGGAGTCACATTTGGCTTTTTGAAAGCAAATTTTGCTCTGGGGGCATGCCGCATTTAGGAAGCCCCTATGGTGCCAGGACAGCAAAAAAAAAAAAAACATGGCATACCATTTTGGAAACTAGACCCCTCGGGGAACGTAACAAGGGGTTAAGTGAACCTTAATACCCCACAGGTGTTTCACGACTTTTGCATATGTAAAAAAATAAAAAAAAAATTACCTAAAATGCCTCTTTTCCCAAAAATTTTACATTTTTAAAAAGGGTAAAAGCAGAAAATACCCCCCAAAATTTGTAACACAATTTCTCCCGAGTACGGCGATACCCCATATGTGACCCTAAACTGTTGCCTTGAAATACGACAGGGCTCCAAAGTGAGAGCGCCATGCGCATTTGAGGCCTAAATTAGGGACTTGCATAGGGGAGGATATAGGGGTATTCTACGCCAGTGATTCCCAAACAGGGTGTCTCCAGCTGTTGTAAAACTCCCAGCATGCCTGGACAGTCAGTGGCTATCTGGCAATTCTGGGAGTAGTTGTTTTGCAACAGCTGGAGGCTCCGTTTTGGAAACAGTGGCGTACCAGACGTTTTTCATTTTTATTGGGGAGGGGGGCTGTGTAGGGGTATGTGTATTTGTAGTGATTTTTACTTTTTATTTTATTGTGTGTTAGTGTAGTGTAGTGTTTTTAGGGTACAGTCACATGGGCGGGGGTTCACAGTAGTTTCACGCTGGCAGTTTGAGTCGCAGCTCAAACTTGCAGCCGGATACTTACTGTAATCCTCCGCCCATGTGAGTGTACCCTGTACGTTCACATTGGGGGGGGTGGGGAACGTCCAGCTGTTGCAAAACTACAACTCCCAGCATGTACGGTCTATCAGTGCATGCTGGGAGTTGTAGTTTTGCAACCGCTGGAGGCTCCGTTTTGGAAACAGTGGCGTACCAGACGTTTTTCATTTTTATTGGGGAGGGGGGTTGTATATGGGTATGTGTATACGTAGTGTTTTTTACTTTTTATTGTGTGTTAGTGTAGTGTTTTTAGGGTACAGTCGCACGGGCGGGGGGTTCACAGTAGTTTCTCGCTGGCAGTTTGAGCTGCGACAGAAAATTTGCCGCAGCTCAAACTTGCAGCCGGATACTTGCTGTAATCCTCCGACCATGTGAGTGTACCCTGTACGTTCACATTGGGGGGGGAACATCCAGCTGTTGCAAAACTACAACTCCCAGCATGTACGGTCTATCAGTGCATGCTGGGAGTTGTAGTTTTGCAACAGCTGGAGGCACACTGGTTGTGAAACACAGAGTTTGGTAACAAACTCAGTGTTTTGCAACCAGTGTGCCTTCAGCTGTTGCAAAAGCTACAACCCCCAGCATGTACGGACAGCGGAAGGGCATGCTGGGTCTTGTAGTTATGCAACAGCTGGAGGCATACTACTTTGGCTGGGGATGCTGGGGACTATAGTTATGCAACAGCTGGAGACACACTGGTTTGCTACATAACTCAGTTTGCCTTCAGCTGTTGCAAAACTACAACTCCCAGCAGTCACCGACAGCCAACGGGCATGCTGGGAGTTGTAGTTATGTAACCAGCAGATGCACTACTACAACTCCCAGCATGCACTTTAGCTGTTGGTGCAAGCTGGGAGTTGTAGTTACACAACAGCTGAAGGTACACTTTTCCATAGAAAAAATGTGCCTCCAGCTGTTGCAAAACTACAAGTCCCAGCATGCCCATAAGGGCATGCTGGGAGTTGTGGTGGTCTGCCTCCTGCTGTTGCATAACTACAGCTCCCAGCATGCCCTTTTTGCATGCTGGGAGCTGTTGCTAAGCAACAACAGGAGGCTGTCACTCACCTCCAACGATCCTCGCCGCACAGGTCAGTCCCTCGTCGTCTCCGCCGCGGCCGTCGCTCCTGGGGCCCCGATCCCAACATTGACGCCGGGGATCGGGGTCCCCAGCACCCGGGGTGCACGTCCCGCACCCGCTCACGTCCTCCGGAAGAGGGGCGGAGCGGGTTGCGGGAGTGACACCCGCAGCAGGCGCCCTGATTGGTCGGCCGACGAATCAGGGCGATCGTGAGGTGGCACCAGTGCCACCTCACCCCTGCAGGCTCTGGCTGTTCGGGGCCGTCGGAGACCCGATTGACCCGGAATCTGCCGCAGATCGCTGGACTGAATTGTCCAGCGAACTGCGGCCATCGCCGACATGGGGGGGCATAATGACCCCCCTGGGCGATATGCCCCGATGCCTGCTGAACGATTTCAGCAGGCATCGGGCACCGGCTCCCCTCCGGCTAGCGGCGGGGGGCCGGGATTTGACAGGACGTACTTAAACGTCCTGAGTCCTTAAGGACTCAGAAAAGGGGACGTTTGAGTACGTCCTGCGTCCTTAAGGGGTTAAGGTATCCTGCCATGTGAAAATTCTTTTCTATCCATATGCAGAAATGCAAGGGTCCAGGTTTAAGTATCACTAGTCCACCACTCCCTGCTGTCCGCTGGGTACTACTAGCACTAGCCCAGGCTACCTGCTTTCCACTGGTTACTACAACTATCACCAGTCTACCACCATTTATGCTCCTACTAACAGCCAGGCCTACATATACATAACCCATGATCATTTTTTGGGGGCTTTTCATACAAAAGGCAATTTCTTCTTCACCATTTCAGGATACCATTCCTGTTGCAACTCCCTAAAGGGAGAATTTTTGGAATGCTACGAAAAGCCATTGCCTCTTCTTTACTTGCCAGCCACAAACCTTGTTGCAGCTCACAAATATGGGGAGTTTTTGATAATTTTTCAAATTTTTTAATCATCTTTTCTTCTCTATTTTGAGACACTGTCACTAATCCTGTTGCAATACCCAAAAAGGGAGAATTGTTGCAAATTGTTCACTGTGAACCATACTTATTCGATGATATATATATGTGGATATACAGTATGTACATCGATTTCATTTAATAATGTTCTTTTGAAAGCTTTTTATTACCTTTTTACTTAGCAATTTCAGCAAGTTCTGCTCTTCAGAATTAATCTATTTATTCTCGCTCTTCAGTGTCCATTTCTCCTTTCTCCAGATCGCTTCTTGGTAATAAAATTAATATTCATTCCGACTAAGGTACAGTCTATTTTCCCAGCAGACTACTTTCTTAATGACCCTCATCTGGCTCCTTATTTTCTCATAATGTATAATATGTGGTTTGTGTAGGTGACAATTCACCTGCTAAGATAGCACTGTATATTCTTTATACTTAAATCAAAGACATCTAATCACAGCACAATAGGAGCTCAAAAGGAGACAAAGCTACCATTTTAAGTAGCAGAATCCAAAGTATTAGTCCTAGCTGCAATTTAATCTACTCAGCCTTATTCTGTAGGAAGTACTTATTACCTACCCCAAGGAATAATTTGTAAGAATTTACACTCTATAGGAGACTTCACATAAGATGCTTGGTAGGTACCAACTACTTAAGGCAATATACTGTACTACATAAGACAATGTCAATGTTTCATATGTTGTTGATGTTGTCTTTATTAGATTTCCATGTCAGATGTATTTGTTTTTCCCATTGCACTCATGCCTTGCAAATCACAACCCCCCCAAAAAAATATTTGTTTCAATTATGGAGCTGCATTAACAAAAAACATAAACATCTTAGAAAATTCTTGTTCCATCCCCCTAATAATTTGATAGATTAGAACAAAATACAGATATGTCCATCATTACCTGTTCTTCAATTTGGTTAAACAGTTGAAAAAAGAAGCTTTGTTTTATATCGTATTAGATAAAAATGTACATTTGGAGATGGGAGGGAAGGGGCTTGGAACACAGAGACATATATATATATATATATATATATATATATATATATATATATATTCACAAAATTATATTATATATTATATTATTTCATTATAATTGTTATTATAATTATTATATTTAATTACATTTTATGTTATATTTTCTCTTAAAGCAAATCATCTCATACATTTTAAGAGACATCACACCATGAGGAAAGATAAAGAAGTTTGCCTATTTTTGGGGACATAACTAAAATCCTGTGGACCCCATGATAAATATAAGACTTGCCAATCAACCCCTTCTCTCCCCCCCCCCCTTTAGTAGCGGGGGTGGGGAGGCAGCTAGAATATAGAAGACTGAAAAATTATAAATTAATTCAAATAACTAATCAAATTTTATTGTAACACCCCATGGGTGTGGATCCACTGCCAAGTGGAAGCTGGCCAGGCAGGCAGAAGGGGCAAACTGACACTGAACATAGTACCAGACACAGCAGAGCTGATTAGGTGTTTAATAGCAGAGCGGGTACTGTTACAACAGCTAGCCAAAATGGCTACAGGTGCAGGCTGGCTGAAACAAGCTGCAAGCAGATAGAAATCATGGTAGACAGTCCACGTTCTTTAACAGGAGAGACAGGTCTCGTTACAGGGGATGAGAAAGAGGCATAGTCCAATATACAGGCACACTCAGAAACACAGGATCAGCAGAGAGACAGAGATCTTAGCACTGCTGAATACACAACCTTGCTGAGGCCAGGAACAGCAGATGTGGCACACTTATATAGGGAGTTCCTGGCTGAGATTGGAGGATTCAATAGTGAAAGCACCCTGTCTCTATAAGATTCAGCCACTCCTCATGCACGGACCCTAATGGACAGAGCAGAAACTGCATCAGAAGAGAAGAAATCAGAGCAGCAAGACCAGGAAATACAGCATACACATGGTTCAGGGAATGTTGTCTGATGCTGGTAAGAACCAGGACACATGGAACGCTGGTGGTTGCTAATCAGCAGTGTTACAAATACCATTAGTTGTGATGGTTTTTAGAGTCACCATACCCCTTCACTATTGTTCCCCGAGGACTATGGCTATGGGAGAATGCCTATGGACTATGGAAGAGTGCCTGAGTAGAACTCGGACTAGCTTCAGGGGAGGGCATGAGTAAGACTGGGACTTTGATGGACTTTAGGACATCACTATTTTCACAGTTTGTGCCCCTCAGCTAATGTTGTCCAGTGCACCTAAAAATCCATATGATGGCTTATTTTTTGTGCCACCAATTCTACTTTGTAATGACATCAGTCATTTTACCCAAAAATCTATGGCAAAATGGGAAAAAAAATCATTGTGAGACAAAATTGAAAAAAAAATCCATTTTGTAACTTTTGGGGCTTCTGTTTCTACGCAGTAAATTTTTCGGTAAAAATGACACATTTTCTTTATTCTGTAGGTCCATATGATTAAAATGATACCCTACTTATATAAGTTTGATTTTTTCGTACTTCTGAAAAAAATCATAACTACATGCAGGAAAATTTATACGTTTAAAATTGTCTTCTTCTGACCCCTATAACTTTTTTTTCCACATATGGGGCAGTATGAGGGCAAATTTTTTGTGCCATTATCTGACGTTTTTAGCGGTAACATTTTTATCTTGATAAGATTTGTTGATCGCTTTTTATTCATTTTTTCATGATATAAAAAGTGACAAAAAATACACTATTTTGGACTTTGGAATTTTTTTGCGCGTACGCCATTGACCGTGCGGTTTAATTAATGATATATTTTTATAATTTGGACATTTCTGCACGTGGTGATACCACATATGTTTATTTTTATTTTTATTTACACAGTTTTTTTTTTAGATGGGAAAAGGGGGGTGATTCAAACTTTTATTAGGGGAGGTGTTAAATGATCTTTATTCACTTTTTTTTCACTTTTTTTTAGGCACTGAGCAGTCATTCGGTGATCGGACACCAGGGGGCAAGGTAGGAGACCCTCCTCGTGTTCCACAGCTGTTCGGAATGCCGTGATTTCACCGCGGACATCCCAAACAGCCCCCTGAGCTAACCGGCAGTGATTTACTTTGAATGCCGCGTCTAAAGGGTTAACAGCGCGCGGCACCGCGATCATTGCCGCACGCTATTAGCCACGGTCCCGGCCGTTGTTAGAGGCCAGGCCCGATTCGCTATGACGCGGGGCCACGTCGAGGCCCTGCATTATAGAAAGGGAAAGGACTCAGAACGTACCTGTACGTCCTTGTTCCTTAAGTGGTTAGTATACCTTTATTTGCTGTTTTCATGACACATTCTGCACACATTACACATTCTGCACACGGTACTCATTCTGCACAAGACACTAACTAAGGATAGCTAATTACCTTTATTGGATTATCATCCAGACTTACTGTCACTTACTGCCCCTTCCCCCTGTGATGTCCTTCCTATAAAAGGAGACACTGGTTCCTGAATAAAGTGAGATTGAGTTTTATACCTGAAAACTGTTGTTGCCTGGTTCTTCGGATAAGGGGATGCAATATTCTCTAGTTCTGCCTAGTCCGTCACACTGGTAACAACAAATAACTAACCAAAGAATATCAGTATACCGGTAACAAATATCACCACATATCCACCACTACCATTAGACTGTTACTGAAAAATAATCCCAGTATACTAAGACCAATATTACCGGTAATACATTCTACAAAGATCAAATAATAAATCGCATTATGACCATTACCACCACATTGTGACTGATTCATTTCTTGTTACTAAATAATGCTACTACACCACAGCCACTACTATTAACTCTGCATAATAGCAATACCACCACACTGTTACTGAGTAAAAAAACAAACACTACATTTATGGTATGTGGTCTCTATAATGATTAAGTAGGGTACAACTTAGATTTTTTTTTATAAATCATTAAAATAGGGCAAGTTAAGATTGGGTATGGTGTCAGCTCTGTTTTACTTTCCCTTTTCTATTTTCAGTAAATATTTTTCTTTATGTGTGACATTTCCTTAATTAGATGTTTGTAACTCTATTAAAAGGTTAACATCATAATATGCTTGTTCTAGCTACAGTAACTTCATATTTATGAGGCAATATTAGCTTTAAACCATTAGATTCTAATGCATTTCCCTTAACTACCTGAATAATTCTTGAATCAAGCCTTGTAAACTCGCCTGTCTACTTATGGCATGTATCACCTGGAAATAAGTTTACATGGCTATATTTAAATGGCCCCATTTTATGGTAATCTATTGTAAAATAAATATCAGGTGTTATAAGAACCAATTCATTATTTCCTGTTATTAGAGACACTTTTGGGATTGGCAGCAGCACACAATGACGAAATGTGTTAGAAAAGCAATTCACTTAGGTTCTGGGTACATTCCAAATTTACCAAGCAATAAAGATGCTTTAAACAGCATTTAAAAACAGCAGCCACTTTAAAAAATACTACTTTTTAAAACAAAAAAATACAGGAAATGGTAATTTAAGGATTAATTTCTTTCAGTGTTGTTGAAATACTTGTGTTATAATTAGGTTTCTTTTAGCAGTGCATTTTTAAAAGGGGACTCTGGAGAAGTGTTTTGTTTCGTGTTCAAATTTACTGGTGACAGAAAGTTATACAGACTTGTAAAATACTTCTATTTAAATAATTAATTTTCCAGAACTTCTGAGCTGTTGTATGTCCTAGAGGAAGTCATGTGATCTTTCAAGCCAGTTGCCAGGAACTGTCCAGAGCAGGAGAGGTTTGCTGTGGCCATTTGCTACTGCTCTGGACAATTTCTGACATGGACAGAGGTGGCAGTAGAGAGCACTGTGGTCAGACTGGAAAGAACTAAACAACTTCCTCTGGAGCATACAGCAGCTGATGAGTACTGGAAGGCTTGTTTTTTTTTTTTTTTATAGAAGTAACTTACAAATCTGTGTAGCTTTCTGTCACCTCTTTATTTGAAAAAGAGTGGCCCAGTAACTTACAAATCTGTGTAGCTTTCTGTCACCTCTTTATTTGAAAAAGTTATTAATCAACAAATCAGTTTAAGTTATTAATCAACAAATTTTTGGGCATATATATTAAAAGTATCCACAGGCCTCCAATGTCCAACAGAGGCCAAAAGAGTGTCATTTTGGACATGAATCAGGTCAAACATGCCACGGGGGAAATATACCTTATAACTTTGTGATGCCAGGGTACTGTTATCCCATACACGGTCCAAGGTTGGAGACAGCTTCTCCTGGGCCAGACACAGGGAGTAAAGGAACACAGCAATATCAGGTTACGGATAACTGTCTTTACTTAGCAGGGTGCAGATGGCATTACACAGACAATATGGTGTAGAGAAAGAGGATGCAGCGTAATCCCTTGGGAGCCTTGTTGCCTTGCTGGGACTTTTGGTGCTTTCACCAAATGAATTGATTCTGATTTAAAAGACTTGTAGATTGATCCTGGGAGCTAGGGTTCTGTCAAGGTCTTGCAGCCTCCTCTGCCAGGACATGAACTTCCACCGTGCAGGTGATCCTTGCACCGGATATAATAAATTTAATCTGGGCCTTGCCTTAGAGCACACAACTCACCTTACACCTTTACCACACTGAGGTTTAGGAACAACTGGGGAAACTCCTCCCCCACTACACTATATGGGCAAGAATTTAGGGATTCGCATTGGCAGGCAGGGTCACATGGGGGAGTATACTTCTCCTCTGCTTAAAGGCACAGTAACATATAAATAACATACATCAGGATAACAACAACAAAATACTTATAAAATATATACATTTTGGGTAAAGTGCAAAACACAATTAATGTAACAATAAGTCTTTCAGTGGGCCAAACAGTTGTGCTGTAACTCTGCCCAAAGCAGTCTGAAGCCACAGGACAGTCATTGGTGCTAGGACACCACACATCTTTTCTGGACTACTTCTGTCAGAATGTTTCTGTAAGGATTTGTGCTGTCATTTTAAATATAGTCCTGGCTTGTTTGTTATGTGTCTGAGTCATTTTGCATGTACCACAGTCCTTATCTGCTGCTATCCCCCCTGGTGAGTAAGCTATTCCTGATATTGATATAAGTTTGTTTGTGTTACTTGCACAATGGAGAGTCTCCCTTTTCTGCCCTACTGATAAGTCCTAGGGACATCTGAATACAGGGAGCTATTGTTAAGACCCTTGAAAGGAAGTTTCCAATGGTGATGCCTAGTTCTGCAGTCTTCTGTAGTCTATCTACTCATGTAGTCGATAGTAGTCAAAAAAATCACAGTGCCACACACAGTGCTCCCATAAAAATATTATGATTATGAAGTCAATATACAGAGGCACACCAAGTCTGACCTTTTCCAGCCCAGCTTGGCTCCTGCAGAATGTGATGACTTCATCGTATCCTAAAAAAGACACCAGCAAAAGCAAAAATACAACCCAATTAGCCTTTGAATTAGCTCATTTTATTGCATTGGAAAAACAATAGTGGACTGATGGAAGTAATGCTTGTTAAACCTAAACAACCAGGCATAATTACAACCTAATTCATCTTCTTTAGGAGTCGGAGATTGGGAATAAACAGGAAATTGACTATTTAAGTTGAGAATTAGGTCAATCAGTGAATGTGAAGAATTTATAACTGTTCTATACATTTGTTTAAAGAAAAATACATTTTCAGTAATATATATATATATATATATATATATATATATATATATATATATATATATATATATATATACAATTTGCCTCATGCATGGTAAACATACATGGTGAGATAAGTGCTGGATTTTTTCTACTCTTTGAGTTTGATATACTGTGGGCTACCTCCATTCATGTTTGAGCACCTCCCAAAGTTGCAATTACAGACTTAGCTGAGTACCTGTTCTATCTGATGAAGCGAGGTGGTAATTGGTATACTACCTCAATATCAACTGATGTTGCACAGTAATCTTACACACTAACCACTAAAGGCAAATAACAAACTTAGTAATAAAAACTTTTGAAAAGTTTGGGTCTGCTGCTGCAGCTGAACCTCAAGAAAATGTTTGGCCTGGCTTAAAATTCTATTCATTTTAGTAGATTTCTTGGGCCAGGGAATCCGTTACAGTGAACTGGAGAGCCATAGGTTGGGGGATAGTGCGCTGGAGAACCTCAGGCACAATGTGATTTGCAGTATTGGGGAACAATTGGGAAAACAGTTCTGCATAGTGTACAACATTGTTCCCCAGCCTTTGGCTCTCCAACTGTTGCAGAACTACAATTTAGAAGCATAAGATGCACCAATTTTGGCACACAGTACACAGTGTTCTGCTTCTGCCCTGGAAGCCTTGTGGCAGTTGGAAGTTGGCAGAAAGCCAATGCTGTGTGTAACAGTGCTTGGGAAAGGTTCCCAGGATCTGGCATAGTAATCCCAGCCCTGGGATACTGTTACAGTAAACTGGGGACACATTAAACATCTCTAGCATTATTGTATTTAAGCAGTTTTAACTAGTGTTGAGCAGCATATACCATATTCAAATTTGCGATATTTTGCGAATATATGGACGAATATTCTTCATATTTTCGCAAAATTCGCATATTCGCAATATTTGCGGCCTTTTTTTTACTATGCACCATAAAATTTGCATGCGCATTCACCATAAAATTTGCATGTGCATGTGCAATATTGTGTGATAAAAGAGCTAAAAGAAAGGAGGGATCAATATTCACATGTGCGAATTTTCAGGCGCCCACCAGTCAGACACAGTAACTAGTATTGGAGCCTTGTTTACTCCAATAGCTGGAAGCAGGGAGGCATGATCACTGTGATGTGTACTGTGAAAAAAAGTGAATATTCGTAATTGCAAATATATAGCGCTTTATTCACAAGTGCTATAGGGGGGGGGGGGGAGGTGTCCAGCCTCATCCAATCATAGCTCCTCTCACACATAACTGCCATGTGCTGTTGGCTGGACACCCCCCCCCCCCCCCCTCAGCACTCCAGGCGGCACTTCCTGTGTTCAGACTTTTGTCCAAAGTCTGTGTATGAGTTGGGGGAAAATGTGCTCTTGAGATTTTTTTAAGCACAAATAAAACATAGAAAACTTTTTTTTTTTTTTAAACAAAGTATATTAGAAATATTTTTCATTTACCATAAGGAGTGCAATAGCAAAAATTAGTTTTAATGAGAGTGCCCATTTAAAGGGGTACTCCGCCCTTAGACATCTTATCCCTTATCCAAAGGATGGGGAATAATATGTCTGATTGCGGGGGTCCTGCCACTGGGGACCCCCACGATCCCGGCTACGGCACCCCAGACATCTGATGCAAGGGGAGAAGAGCGAAGAAAACGGATCTCACTTGGTAGGCGCTGCTGTATAATTGCCTGGAAAGATGGAATCCAAACTTGGAACAAGAGGTTTTATTATAGATAGTTGCAGATAAAATACAAAACAATAAAAGTAGCTGCAGAATAGGATGACGCATTTTGAGGCGGAACCCCCTCTTTCTCAGATCAGGTATACAAACATGGTGAGAGGGATGCATATTTAAATACAAAAATGGCATCAAAAACATAAAAGGGGGTGTGGAAATGATAAAAATTACAGAAGAACAGAGGTGTCAGTCAAGTTCCGGAGTTCCACTTTCTGTAATGGAGAGTCCACTGTCCGGTCACGTGACTTGCGTGCAGCCAATCCGGGCACGGGGTGTGTCTAGCTCTGTGTCTCGTAGTAAACAGCAATATGAATTGCTGATCTGATGCGATCAGCTGTCTGAGAAGGGTGTGGACAACTGTGATCCGCTCTCTGAGTACATAGGATCCCGCAGATTAAATCCCTAAATAATATTACATGCAAAGTATATTAGAGTAAGGTCGCAGGAGACAAGTATTAGTGCATAAGAGGGGGGAATGAAGCAGTAGTACAAACACTCAGTATCGGAAGGCATGATAGGGAGTATATCTATAAACGGAATAGACCAGAGTTATTGGGATTGGAACTTGGGTACAAAGTGACAGTAGTAGTCAGGTATAAAGTGACAGTGCACATTAATAAAATATAACAAAAATGATTGACATAGTAGTATTCTATAAATAAAGATGCATAGAATATAGTAAAACTTTGATGCAATAGATGATATGTACAAAGGTAGTATGGAGCTCCAGAAGTACGATATCTGTGGCTACAGAGTAGAATACGACATGTTATGCGTTGAGGAAAATATAATGATGGAGGAAAACAATGGGACTCAAATGCCATGGAAAAGCAGACATGGGAGTGATGAGACTAATGGCATGTGGTGTTATACAATGGGGATTCATATGAAGTAAAATATACTGAAGTGTATATGGAAGCATAATGGACATAATTTGGTATACAATATATGCTGTGTCAAAAGTTGCATTCAATAATTTTGTTCAAACCCTGAGGAACAAGTGTTTGAAGTCCCAAAAATTTCCCTGCGTCTGAGTGTATTGAAACATTGGGAAGCATCTTCCGAAAGATGATTCCCAACGCTTCAATACACTCAGACGCAGGGAAAATTTTTGGATCCACAAACTTCAAACTCTTGTTCCTTAGGGTTTGAACGAGATTGGTTTCATCATCTCCTGGGACCTCAAGGCTAAAAGCTGTTGCCTCTTGATACCCTCAATTCAGTGGGGTGATGCGAGTTATACCACTCGCTTAAGGTGAGCAGCCATTACCTACGGGCATACTTGCCATCTTCTCACGCACTTGCAATTTTATCTCCCCCCCCCTTGCCATTCTAAGGGGATTCGAGTTATTGAGGTAATGCACTAGCCCCTCCTCCCCCATCAAGGTCTCTCTTTTTTCTATTTTACTACAGGATCTGATGCAAGGAGCGAGCGTCACTCCATGCCGGATGACTGGCGATGTGGGGCGGAGGACCATGACCTCACTGCCATTTCACTGCCACGGCCGTCATGCCACCTCCCATAGACTTGCATTGAGGGGGCATGGCCGTGACGTCACGAGCGGGGCACGGCCATGACGTCACAAGCTTCCGGCCCTCCGGCACTGCGCCCGATGCTCTAAACGAATGCTGGGTGCAGCAGGGAAATCCTGGGGGTCCCCCGTAATCAGACATTTTATCCCCTATCCTTTGGATAGGGGATGAGATGTCTAGGGGCGGAGTAAACCTTTAACACTGGTAAATAAGGCATGCATAATTGGTAAATCGGACATGCATAATTCAGCGAAAAATACACAAGAGTTTTTCTTGAAGTATTACTTCATCCAACACCCATGTCACCCATGCTAAAAAGTATTGCCTAAGACTTATTCTGATGTTCTTTTCTGTAAGGCTTCTGTTGGCCTTTAAATAGAGTACTCTGGTGGAAAGCACATTTTTTCAAATTAACTGGTGCCAGAAAGTTATACAGATTTGTGAATTACTTCTATTTAAAAATCTTAATCCTTTCAGAATTTATCAGCTGCTGCATGTCCAGAGGAAGTTGTATGGTTGTCTGACCACAGTGCTCTCTGCTGACTCCTCTGTCCATGTCAGGAACTGTCCAGACCAGGAGAGGTTTGCTATGAGGATTTGTTCCTACTCAGGACAGTTCCTGACATGGACTGAGGTGTCAGCAGAGAGCACTGTGGTCAGACAGAAAATAAATTCAAGAAGAAGAAAATAACTTCCTCTGGGGCATACAGCAGCTGATCAGTACTGGAATGATTAAGATGTTTAAATAGAAGTAATTTACAAATCTGTTTAACTTTTTAGCACCAGTTTATTTGAAAACATTTTTTTTCCACCAGAGTACCCCTGTTTGCCATACCCGTGTATCCAGACCTTCCTGCTATGTTTTTTGACTACAAACCTTTGCCCCCTGCCTTGACCTTATGCTACGTTGACTACACTACTGCTTCTTCCTTTGGAACTTCGCCTTGCCCAGTGTCGAGGGTAGCGACCTGGGTGTGGCCTGCCGCAGCAAGCCCATCCTGCCTTGCAGCGAGCTCTGGTGAAGACCAGCGGCACCTTAGACTCTGCTCCCCGATGCGGTCCGAGTCATCAGCCACACAGGTAGAGGATCCACATCCAGCTCCGTTACTGTAAGATCCGGCCATGGATCCCACTGGGGTTCCTCTGCCTGACAACACAGATCTTGCTTCTATCTTGTCACTCCAGTCACAGCAGTTGGCCCAGCTGGCACAGCTATCCGCCATGATGCAGCAGTTGCTATCTGCTCAGTAGCAACTGCCACAGCCACAGCCTCCTCCAGCTCCAGTACAGCCTCCCGCTGCTGCAGTTTCCTCCAGAACCAAACTCCGTTTGTCACTTCCAGAAAAGTTTCAGGGGGATCCCAAGTCCTGTCGTGGTTTCGTAACGCAGTGCTCCATGCACATTGAACTCACGGTGGACCAGTTCTCCACCAAACGAGCAAAAGGTGGGCTTCGTCATCAGTCTCCTATCTGGAAGGGCCTTGGCCTGGGCTACTCCGCTGTGGGATCGCAGTGATGCTATCACTACCAATCTCCAGGCGTTCCGGACGGAATTTGGCAATGTCTTCAAAGAACCTGCTCGAGCTTCCTCCGCTGAGACGGCTTTGCTGAGTCTTTCTCAGGGCTACTCCACTTTGGGCGAGTATGCCATCTGGTTCAGGACCCTGGCATCGGAGTTGTCTTGGAATAATTATGCTCTCTGTGCTACTTTCAAGAGAGGATTAGCAAGTCCAATTAAGGATGACCTCGCTGCCCGGGAATTGCCATCTAACAAGAATGAACTTATACAATTGGCATCCCGGATTTATATCCATTTCTCTGAGCGACTAGAGGAACTAGGACAAGAAAGGGAATCTGCATGACCTCAGAGCCTTTCTTCGTCTGGCACCAGTCTTCCAGCAACCACCACAACCTTCTATGTTGCCTCCCGTAGTGGAGGCTATGCAAGTGGATCAGTTTTGCCTGACCCTGCAGGAAAGAACTTGCAGACGAGCCAAAAATCTATGCCTATACTGTGCCAGTGCAGACCACTTCCTTAACCTGTTCAGAACTCATGTCGTACCGGTACGTCATGGGACCCTGGTAGTTAAGGACCCATGACGTACATGTACGGCCTTGGGAATTTCGGACCCCGCCGCGGGGACCAGACCGGGGTGACTGCTGATATCAATCAGCAGGCACCCCACGCAGATGCCCAGGGGGGTCATCATCGCAGCAAATCGCCGGTGATTTCACATTGGCGATTTGCGCAATTCCGGGTCATACAGGTCTATGGTGACCCGGTGACCAGGAAAATAAGGGGGATCGGGGTTGTCCAAGACACCCACGATCCCCCTGAAGGGATAGGAGTGAGGTGGAAGAGGTGCCACCCCTCCTATCCCTGCTATTGGTCGTCTAGACGCGACGACCAATGGCAGATCGGGGGGCGGGGTTAACTTTCGGGTTTCCCCGTTCTTCAAACCCACAATAGATGGGGCAGAATGGGGAAACCGAAGGGGACCGGCGCCGACGCCATCTGCGGCGGCGGAGGCGACGATCGGTGCCAGAGATCTGCTGCAGCAGAGGACAGCGATGCGGCTCCCTGGATCCTACAGAAGCCGGTGAGTTGCCTAGCAACATCTGGAGGGCTACAGTTTACAGTGGTCTCCAGATGTTGCAAAACTACATCTCCCAGCATGCCCTTCGGTGACCAGTACATGCTGGGAGTTGTAGTTTTGCAACAGCTGGAGGCACACTGGTTGGAAAATACTGAGCTAGGTAAAAAGAACCTAACTGAAGATTTTCCAACCAGTGTGCCTCCAGCTGTTGCAAAAGTACATGCTGGGAGTTGTAGTTTTGAAACAGCTGGAGGTTTCCCCCCCCCCCCCCCATCATGGTAATGTTCAGGGTACATTCACACTGGCGGGTTTACATTGGGTTTCCTGCTTGAAGTTTGAGCTGCGGCAAACTTTTTGCCACAGTGCAAACTTCTAGTGGGAAACTCACCGTAACCCGCCAGTGCAAATGTACCCTAAAAACACTACACTACACTAACACATAATAAAGAGTAAAACACTACATATACACCCTTACACTGTCCCCCTCAATAAAAAGGAAAAACGTATCGTACGGCAGTGTTTCCATAACGGAGCCTCCCGCTGTTGCAAAACAACAACTCCCAGCATTTCCGGACAGCCACTGACTGTCCAGGCATGCTGGGAGTTTAGCAACTGCTGGAGGCACCCTGTTTGGGAATCACCGGCATAGAATACCCCTATGTCCATTCCTATGCAATCCCTAATTTAGTCCTCAAATGCGCATGGCGCTCTCTCACTTCAGAGCCCTGTTGGATTTCAAGGAAACAGTTTAGGGCTACATATGGGGTATTTCCGTACTCGGGAGAAATTACACTACAAATTTTGGGTGGCTTTTTCTCCCTTTACCCCTTATGAAAAGGAAAAGTTGGGGGCTACACCAGCCTGTTAGTGTAAAAAAATTTAAAAAATGGACACTAACATGCTGGTGTTGCCCCATACTTTTTATTTTCACAAGCGGTAAAAGGAAAAAAAGACCACTAAAATTTGTAACGTAATTTCTCCTGAGTACGGAAATACCCCATATGTGGGCGTAAAATGCTCTACGGGCGCACAACAAGGCTCAAGAGTGAGAGCGCACTATGTACATTTGAGGCCTAAATTGGTAATTTGCACAGGGGTGGCTGATTTTACAGCGGTTCTGACATAAACGCTAAAAAATAAATATCTACATCTGACCCCATTTTGGGAACTACAGCACTCACAGAATGTAACAAGGGGTATAGTGAGCAAAATGTGTAACCCCATTTCTTCTAAGTACTTAGAATGTTCTTCTTTGAAAATACCCCATGTGTGGATGTAAAGTGCTCTGCGGGTGCATTGCAATGCTCAGAAGAGAAGGAGCGCCATTGGGATTTTGAAGAGAAAATTTGTCCGGAATTGAAGGCCATATGTGTTTGCAAAGCCCCCATTGTGCCAGAACAATGGACCCCCCCACATGTGACCCCATTTTGGAAACTACACCCCTCATGTAATGCAATAAGGGGTACAGTGAGCATTTACGCCCCACAGGTGTCTAACAGATTTTTGGAACAGTGATCCGTGAAAATAAAATTTTTTATTTTTTTATTTGCACAGCCCACTGTTCCAAAGATCTGTCAAACGCCAGTGGTGTGTAAATGCTCACTGCACCCCTTATTACATTCTGTGAGGGGTGTAGTTTCCAAAATGGGGTCACATGTGGGGGGGTCCACTGTTCTGGCACCATGAGGGGCTTTGTAAACGCACATGGCCCCTGACTTCCATTCCAAACAAATTCCCTTTCCAAAAGCTCAATGGCGCTCCTTCTCTTCTGAGCATTGTAGTGCGCCAGCAAAGCACTTGACGTCCACACATGGGGTATTTCCATACTCAGAAGAAATGGGGTTACATATTTTGTGGGTCATTTTCTTCTATTACCCCTTGAAAAAAATGTAAAATTTGGGGAAAAAACAGCATTTTTGTGATTTTTTTTCATTTACACATCCGACTTTAACAAAAAGTCGTCAAACACCTGTGGGGTGTTAAGGCTCACTGTACCCCTTGATACGTTACTGGAGGGGGTGTAGTTTCCAAAATAGTATGCCATGTGTTTTTTTTTTTTTTTTTTTTTTTTTTTTTTGCTGTTCGGGCACCATAGGGGCTTCCTAAGTTTAACATGCCCACCAAAAACCATTTCAGCAAAGTTTGCTTTTCAAAAGCCAAATGTGACTCCTTCTCTTCTGAGCATTGTAGTTCGCCCGCAGAGCATTTTACATCCTAACATTGGGTATTTCCATACTCAGAAGAGATGGGATTACAAAATTTGGGGGACATTTTCTCCCATTACCTTTTGTAAAAATGGTAAATTTGGGAAAAAATCTGCCCTTTAGTGAAAATTTTTTTTTTCCATTTACACATCCGACTTTAACTAAAAGTCGGCAAACACCTGTGGGGTGTTAAGGCTCACTGGACCCCTTGTTATGTGACTTGAGGGGTTTAGTTTCCAAAATAGTATGCCATGTGGGTTTTTTTCTGTTGTTCTGGCACCATAGGGGCTTCCTAAATTCGACATGCCCCCCAAAAACCATTTCAGGAAAATTCACTCTCCAAAATCCCATTGTTGCTCTTTCCCTTCTGAGCCCTCTACTGCGCCCGCTGAACACTTGACATCCACATATGAGGTATTTCCTTACTCGAGAGAAATTGGGTTATAAATTCTGGCTGACTTTTTCTCCTATTACCCCTTGCAAAAATTCAAAAACTGGGTCTACAAGAACATGCGAGTGTAAAAAATTTAGATTTTGAATTTTCTCCTTCACTTTGCTGCTATTCTTGTGAAACACCTAAAGGCTTTACACACTTACTGAATTTAATTTTGAATACTTTGAGAGGTGCAGTTTTTATAATGGGGTAATTTGTGGGGTATTTCTACTTTACTACTTTGAAGCCCTCTGATGTCTTCCAAAAGTAAAAACATGTCAACTTTATGGTGCAAACATAAAGTAGACATATTGTATATGTGAATCAATATATAATTTATTTGGGATGTCCATTTTCCTTACAAGCAGAGAGCTTCAAATTTAGAAAAATGCAACATTTTCAATTTTTTCATCAAATTTTTGCATTCTTTTCCAATAAATTATGCAAGTATCGACGAAAATTTACCAGTAACATAAAGTAGAATAGGTCAAGAAAAAGCAGTCTCGGAATCAGAATGAAAGGTAAAAGCATCCCAGAGTTATCAATGCTTAAAGTGACAGTGGTCAGATGAGCAAAAAATGGCTGGGTCCTACACTGAAAATTGGCTGGGTCCTTAAGGGGTTAAAGATTGTCCTCTGCATCCACAGCCACAGGGAAACGCTCGCACCTAGGGTTCGTGGAAGAGGCCTCCCTAGGTGTGAATTCCACCTCTCCACGCTTAAATTTGATGGTCCAGCTTCATCTTCCCTCTAAAGAGATCATCTCTGTTCTGGCTTTCCTGGACTTTGGCTCAGTGCGGAACTTTATTGATGCCTCCCTAGTGCATAGGTATCCTCTGCCAGTGTCTCGCCTCTTAAAACCACTGTACATCTCTACAGTCAATGGAGAAAGACTGGACTGTACCGTGCAATATTGCAAAGAACCCCTGTCAATGAAGATCGGGTTCCTGCATAAGGAGAATTTGTCCTTCTACGTACTCCCACACTGTACTTCACTGGGGTCCGTACTGCAACAACCACTGTATTCATATACATGTGACCAAGTTGAAATCATCGTCTAATCCTCTGCCTGGTTTACCTTTGTTAGTCCAATACTTTGCTGATGTCTTCAGTGAAAAGCAAGCTGAAGTTTTGCCTCCACTTCGTCCGTACGATTGTCCCATTGATTTACTGCCTGGCACCACACCTCCCAGTGGCCGAATCTACCCCTTGTCAGTTCCTGAAAACCAGGCCATGTTAACCTACATCAAGGAGAACCTTCAGAAGGGATTTCTCAGGAAATCCTCTTCTCCTGCCAGAGTCGGGTTCTTCTTCTTGGAAAAAAAAGATTAGTAAAGAAAGAAAAGAAAGTAATTGTGTCCTTGCATCGACTACCGAGGAATGAATAAAATTACAGTAAAAAAATGTTATCCCCTTCCTTTAATCTCAGAGTTGTTTGGTTGTCTGCGAGGTGCCAGGATTTTCTCCAAACTGGATTTTCATGGTGCCTATAACTTGATTCATATAAGAGAAGGGGACGAGTGGAAGACTGCGTTTAATACTCGAGACGTACATTTTGAGTACCTTGTAATGCCATTCGGTCTATGTAATGCTCCAGCACTCTTCCAGGAGTTCATCAATGACATTTTTCGGGACCTTCTCTACTCCTGTGTCGCTGTCTATTTGGATGACATTCTCCTCTATTCGCCCAATCTCCACATTCATCGTCTCCATCTTCGTCAAGTTTTACAGCGTCTCCAAGACAACCAACTCTGTCCAAAACTTGAAAAGTGTACCTTTGAAAAAAACAGTCTTCTGTTTTTGGGGTATATTGTTACCAGTCAAGGACTACAAATGGATCCTAACAAATTATCTGCTGTAATGGAATGGCCTCAATCTTCTGGTCTGAAAGCAATTCAGCGCTTCCTTGGCTTTGCCAATTATCATCAGAAGATTATTCCTCACTATTCCACCTTGGTTGCTCCCAATCCTATCTCTTACCAAAAAGACTGCCAATCCAAATGTCTGGACTCCAGCGGCCAAAGAAGCATTCAAACACTTAAAGTCTGCCTTCGCTTCTGCTCCGGTGTTGTCAAGACCTTATCCAGACAAGCCATTTAGTTTAAAGGTGGATGCTTCTTCAGTTGGTGCAGGAGCATTCTTGACATTTGGATCTTCCAAGGGAAGGACTGTGGCTTGCAGATTTTTCTCTAAGACCTTCTCTCCAGTGGAGAGAAATTATACTATAGGAGATTGTGAGCTCCTGGCTATTAAGTTGGCCTTGGAAGAATGGCGATATCTCTTAAAGGGCTCAGTGCATCCAATAACCATCTATACGGATCACAAGAATTTGCTCTATCTTCAGTCAGCTCATCGTCTCAACCCTTGACAGGCTTGCTGGTCCGTGTTCTTCTCCAGGTCTAACTTTTTCATTAATTTCTGTCCAGTGGAGAAGAATTTTGGGGCTGACGCTCTTTCTAGATCTTCTGAGGTACAAGACCTGGAATCACATCTTCAACATATTGTTCCTCCTGATTGTCTTATTTCCGCTTCACCAGAAAGTCTTCAACATCTTCCCCCTGGGAAGACTTATGTATCTCCTCGGCTGAGACTCTGAATCTTCAGATGGGGTCATTCCTCTCTGTTGGTTGGTCATGCCGGTATCCGTAAATCTTTGCAACTAATTTCCTGACAGAATTGATGGCTCACGCTGAAACGGGATGTCATTGACTTTGTTCGTTCCTGCTCAGTCTGTACTTGGGACAAAACACCACGTGCCAAGCCTGCCTGTCCCTGTCCTGCCCTTGACTAACATTGCAATGGATTTAATTACTGACCTTCCTTCTTCTAGCGATAATACTGTCATCTTGGTTGTTGTGGATCGATTTTCTAAAATGGCTCATTTTGTGCCCTTGCCTGGTTTACCATCTGCACCTCAACTAGCTAAACTGTTCCTTTCCCATATCTTCTGTCTCCATGGATTACCGACACATATTGTCTCTGACCGGGGAGTCCAGTTCGTCTCCAAATTCTTGAGGGCACTCTGCTCACATCTTCAAGTTAAGTTGGATTTCTCCTCTGCCAATCATCCCAAATCTAATGGTCAAGTTGAAAGGGTGAACCAGATGTTGGGAGAGTACCTTCGCCACTATGTTGCTGCCAGCCAAGAGGACTAGTCCGATTTACTACCCTGGGCTGAGTTTTCTTACAACTATAGGGATACCGAATCCACAGGAACTTCATCCTCCTTTGTGGTGTGTGGACTTCATCCTCGTCCACCTTTAACCTTGTCTTCTCCCTCCGATGTCCCTATGGTAGATGAACTTGTACGAAACTTCACCTCCATCTGGAAGAAGACTCATCTCTCCCTTCTTTGGGCCATGACCCATATGAAATCTCAAGCGGACAAGAAAAGGCGCCCTCCTCCTGAATACTCACGTGGGGACAAAGTGTGGTTGTCATCTAAATATATCCACTTCAAAGTACCCTGTCACAAACTGGGTCCACACTATTTGGGTCCTTTCAAGGTCAAGAAATGACTAAATCCAGTGGCTTATTCTCTTCATCTGCCTTCCTCCCTTCAGATCCCAAATTCTTTTCATGTCTTCCTCTTGAAACCCGCCATCCATAACCGCTTCTCTAAAGAGGACATTCTTCCTACTCCCAACTCGGGTACCTCTGATGTATATTCTCTCAAGGAAATTCTGGACTCCAAACTCATCAGAGGAAAACGTTTCTTTCTTGTAGATTGGGAGGGATTCGAACCAGAGGAGAGGTCTTGGAAATCACAGGATAACATCCTAGATCAGGATTTTCTCAAAAGTTTCTTGAGCCGTAAAAGGAGGGGGAAACCAAAAAGGGGGGGTGCTATTATACACTGCGCTCCGGCAGTGAGCGCAGTGTCCCCATGTCCCCGACCACTGGCGGGGCCAGGATTCGCATTGCGGGACACGCCCGCATGCAAATCCCGGCCCGACTCTTACTATGCTCCGCTCCTGCAGCTCCTTCTGTTTCTCAGCTCCAGCACGAGTCTCCGCCCTTTTGGGTGCGTGTGCGCTGGAGCTCTGAAATTTAAAGTGCCAATACACCCATAATTAGTGAATACACCTTACACCACATTATGAGTTGTTTGCACCTCCCACATTTTCCTGCCGGATCTTCAGTGCCTATTGCCTAAGGGAAAGCGTTCCTATTGCCTGTTTGCCTACCTGTGTATCCAGATCTTCCTGCTACGTTTTTTGACTACGAACCTTTGCCGCATGCCTTGACCTTCTGCTACATTGACTACACTACTGCTTCTTCCTTCGGTACCTCACCTTGAACATTTACCTGTGTGGTCGAGCTGTGTCGGGGGTAGCGACCTGGGTGTGGCCTGCTGCAGCAAGCCAATCCTGCCTTACGGCAGGCTCTGGTGAAGACCAGCAGCACCTTAAACTCCGCTCCCCGATACAGTTCGAGTCTTCAGCCACACAGGTAGAGGATCCACATCCAGCTCCATTACAATAGTGTACTATTTTGTACCTGTTAATCTGTCAAGGGCCTAGATACTGTGAAAGTCCAGGCTAAAGTAATCACCAGCTGGTGTTTCACTAGAACACGTTTTTTTTAAGTGTACTGTACCGCATTTTTCTACCCTCATAAGTGCATACCACATACCTACATCTAAGTGGTGTACTATTTTGTGCCTGTTAATCTTTCAATGGCCTACATACTGTGAAAGGACAGCCAAAAGTAATCACCGGCTGCTGTTTTACTCAAATAATTTTGGAAGCGTACGGTAGCGCATTTTTCTGCCTTTTTTTAGTGCATACCACATACATACACCTTAGTAGTGTACTATTTTAAACCTGTTAATCTGTCCAGTTTTTGAGCCCGAGTGCCCAAACCCTAATGCATGCCAACTTTTTTTCCCCTCAAAGTGCCAGCACAGCAATTAAATCAGAATACTGAGGTTTAAGTTTAGAAAAAACAACTCATACAGTTGCCATAACTAATTAACATCTTTTGTTTTAAAAGAAGAACACAACAACAGAGTTCAATGATCCAAACTTGTTGATTTTGTTTTTTTTAATTGATAGTTTATAGTTCCCCCACATTAGGTTGTAGTTCCCCCCACATTAGGTGCAGTATAGTTCCCCCACATTAGGTTGGCAGTATAGTTCCCCCACATTAGGTGCAATATAGTTCCCCCTACATTAGGTTGTAGTTCCCCCACATTAGGCTGGTAGTATAAATCCCCCCACATTAGGTTGTAGTTCCCACCACATTAGGTGCAGTATAGTTCCCCCACGTTAGGTGCAGTATAGTTCCCCCCACATTAGGTGCAGTATAGCTCCCCACATTAGGTGCAGTATAGTTCCCCCACATTAGGTGCGGTATAGTTCCCCACATTAGGTGCAGCATAGTTCCCCCACATTAGATGCAGTATAGTTCCCCACATTAGGTGCAGCATAGTTTCCCCACATTAGGTGCAGTATAGTTCCCCCACATTAGTTGCAGTAAAGTTCCCCCACGTTAGGTGCAGCATAGTTCCCCCACATTAGGTGCAGTATAGTTCCCCCACATTAGGTGCAGCATAGTTACTCCACATTAGGTGCAGCATGGTTCCCCCACATTAGGTGCAGTTTAGTTCCCCCCATTAGGTGCAGTATAGTTCCCCCACATTAGGTGCAGTATAGATCACCCACATTAAGTGCAGTATAGTTCTCCCACATTAGGTTGTAGTTCCTCCCACATTAGGGGCAGTATAGCTCCCCACATGATGTGCAGTATAGCTCCCCCACATTAGGTGCAGTATAGTTCTCCAAATTAGGTGCAGTATAGTTCCCCCACATTAGGTACAGTATAGTTCCCCCACATTAGGTGCAGTATAGTTCCCCACATTAGTTGCAATATAGTTCTTCACATTAGGCGCAGTATAGTTACCCCACATTAGGAGCAGTATAGTTACCCACATTAGGTTGTAGTTCCCCCCACATTAGGTGCAGTATAGTTCCCCCACATTAGGTGCAGTGTTTTACGCCAATACGTTTATTAAGCACACAATAGAACATTTTTTGCCCTCATAAGTGCATACGACAAATGTACATCTAAGTAGTGTGATATTTTGTACCTGTTAATCTGTCAATGGCCTAGATACTGTTAAAATCCAGGCCAAAGTAATCACCAGCTGGTGTTTTACTAAAATACGTTTTTTTAAGCGTACTACACCGCATTTTTCTGCCCTCATAAGTGCATACTACATTCCTACATCTAAGTGGTGTGCTATATTGTGTCTGTTAATCTGTCAAGGGCCTACATACAGTGAAAGGAAAGCCAAAAGTAATCACCGGCTAATGTTTTACACCATACATTTATTAAGCGTACAGTAGCGCATTTTTCTGCCCTCATAAGTGCATACCACATATGTACATCTACGTAGTGTACTATTTTGTGCCTGTTAATCTGTCAAGAGCCTACATACTGTGAAAGGAAAGCCAAAAGTAATCACCAGCTGTTGTTTTACACCAATACATTTATTAAGCGTACAGTAGCGCATTTTTCTGCCCTCATAAGTGCATACCACATATGTACATCTAAGTAGTGTACTATTTGGTACCTGTTAATCTGTCAAGGGCCTACATACTGGGAAAGTCCAGGCCAAAGTAATCCCTAGCTGGTGTTTTACTAAAATACGTTTTTTCTAAGCGTACTATACCGCATTTTTCGTCCCTCATAAGTGCATACCACATCCGTACATCTAAGTAGTGTACTATTTTGTGCCTGTTAATCTGTCAAGGGCCTACATACTGTAAAAGGAAAGCCAAAAGTAATCAACGGCTGGTATTTAACTCCAATACGTTTATTAAGCGTACAGTAGCATATTGTTCTGCCTTTATAAGTGCATATCACATACATCAAAGTAGTTTACTATTTGGTACCGTTTAATCTGTCAAGGGCCTAGATACTGTGAAAGTCCAGGCAAAAGTTCTCACTGACTGGTCTTTTTACTAAGATACTTTTTAAAGTGTACTTTAGCGCATTTTTCTGCCCTCATAAGTGCATACCACATGCGTACATCTAAGCAGTGTACTATTTTGTACCTGTTAATCTGTTAAGGGCCTACATACTGTGAAAAGGCAGCCAAAAGTAATCACCAGCTGGTGTTTTACTCCATTATGTTTATTAAGTGTACTGTAGCGCATTTTTCTGGCCTCATAAGTGCATGCCACATACCTACATCTAAGTAGTGTACTATTTTGTACCTGTTAAGCTGTCAAGGGCCTACATACTGCGAAAGGACAGCCAAAAGTAATCACCCGGCGGGTGTTTTACTCCAATACGTTTATTAAGCTTACTGTATCACATTTTTCTGCCCTCGTAAGTGCAGACCACATACCTACATCTACACGTACAATTTTAAATCTGTTAATCTGTCAAAGGCCTAGATACTGTGAAAGGACAGCCAATAGTACACACCTGCTGTTGTTCTACACAAATACTTTTTTAAGCTTAGTGAAGCGCATTATACTCCCCTCATATACGCAATAAGTATTTCAGGCAGAGTAATGCCAGGACGTGCACAGAGGAGTGGCAGAGGCCTAAAGTTATTAGGCGCAGGCACAGGTCGCCGCAGAGTAGTGGTGTGTGGCAGCCGGAGTCGCAGCGATCGGTCTGAGCTCCAGGTGTCAGCTAGCAGTCGTTTCGCGACCTGCAACCCAGCAGCCATGATTGATTGGTTCTCTCAGTCATCCACTTCATCCCAAGTTAGGTTCACTCGGTCATCCACTTCATCCCAAGTTACATCCGACGTCCCCAGTCAACAGTCGATGGGTTCCTCAGACTCAACCCTCAGTTGACATGGCCCTCATGCTGCTGCCATCTCCAGGCTCTGTCATTGTGCTGCTCAATGGTCTCCTCATGCTAATGCTACCACCTCCAGGCTCTGTCATTGTGCTGCTCAATGGTCTCCTCCTGCTAATGCTACTACCTCCAGGCTCTTTCATTGTGCCACCATATGGTCTCCTCATACTGATGCTGCCACCTTCAGGCTCTCTCATTCTGCTACTCTATGGTCTCCTCATGTTAATGCTACCACCTCTACACTCTGTCATTGTTCCACCATATGGTCTCCTCATACTGATGCTGCCACCTCCAGGCTCCTTCATTGTGCTGCTTTATGGTCTCCTCATGCTGATGCCACCGCCTCCTAGTTTTGTCATTGTGCTACCAAATGGTCTCCTCATGCTGATGCTACCACCTCCAAGCACTGTCATTGTGCCGCCATATGGTCTCCTCATGCTGATGCTGCCACCTCCAGGCTCTCTAATTGTGCTGCCATGCATACTGCAAAACATAATTAAGGTGCTGGTCCCCAGTTTCAGAAATTCCTTGCATTAGGGTCACTTTCAGGACTCCTGATGCCATCTCCAGGCTGTCTCATTAAGCCACTATATGGTATCCATATGCTTCAGCCAATCCAGGCTGTGCCATTCATCCAATATATGTTTTACTGAGGCTTCTGCCAGCTCCAGTTGTTGTCATTCAGCAACTACATGGTTTAGTGATAATGCTGGGCCTATTACCTATATATGTTTATGGTAGCACTAGGTACCATACATCTTCAATGGAAATGTCAAAACTCATCTTTTATTCTTAGAGTTTGTGAGGCCCTATTGTCTCCTCATCTGCCGCCATCTCCAGGCTGTGCCAGTCAGACACTATGTGGTCTCCTCATGCTTTCACAAACTCCAGGCCGTGCCATTCAGCTACTATATGGTCTCATTATGCTTCAGCCAACTCCAGGCTGTGTCATTCAGCCAATATATGGTTTACTGATGCTGCTGGGGCTTGGTCTGGGCCTAAACATTTTTATGGTAGCACTTGCTACCCTAAATGCTCAATTTAAATTTCAAAATTCATCTTTTATTCTTAGGGATTGTGAAGCCCTGGTGTCTACTAATGCTGCTGCCAACTCCAGGCTGTGCCATTCAGACACTATATGGTCTCCTCATGCTTCAGCCATATCCAAGCTGTGTTATTCAGCCACTATATGATATCCTCATGCTGCCAACACCTCCACGCTGTGTCATTCAGCCACTATATAGTCTCCTCATACTGATGCCACCTCCAGGCTCTGTCATTGTGCCGCTATGCGGCCGTGCTTCTAAAAGCGATGCCTGTAATCTGCATGTCATTCTGAATAACAGTATTATTTCACTACCCAAGCACACTCCATATGCGTGTTAGAACAAAGCAAAGTGTTCTACACCCCTATTGAGGCTCTCTGTAGTCCAGAAATAGCTGTTTTTAATAAACATTTGCCACAAATAAATTCACATTGAACCAAATTTTTAGGAACATCCGTTGAATCGGCTGAATCAAATTTTTCAAAAGTTCACTCATCTGTATTTATGATGTGTTGGAATCAGCCAAAGGGGCTGATTACACAGATTTTAGCTAAGCACCATTCATTTATGGACATTCTCTCTGCCACCTTGTTCTTACAAAGTGTTAGGAAACAACACCAGATTACATTCATAATTAGTGTTGGGTGCAAATATTCTAAATGCTAATTTTTACCGCGAATATCAGCACTTCACGGTTTCGTGAATATTTGGAATATAGTGATATACATTCATAATGACGAATATTCGTTTATTTTTATTTTTTGCGAATAAATGCAAATATTTGCAAATATCAGCACTTCCAGTCAGAGGACACTGATCCCTCCCTTCTTTTAGGTGAAAGATATAATCGCGCATGTGCACTATGCAAATTTCATGCAAATTTTGGCATGGAAAAAAAAGAACGAACATAGCGAATGTGCAAATTTCCCGAACATAGGATGAATATTCATCCATATATTCGCGAAATATTGCAAATTCGTATATGGCCGCTGCCGCTCATCACTATAATCATCATCATCATCACTTATAGCAATCATCTATAGTTTTGTTTTGTTTTACTTAAGTGGATGAGCTGTAGATTTTTAGTACCATTTAGGAAAGATTTAACTTTTTGTTCCTTTTTAATCCATCATTTTTTGAAGGTGAGATGGCCAGGACACATTGCAATTCTGGTGATCCATTCTGCATACTGTAGCACAACTAGACATATTTCCCTTTCAGGGTCCTAAGAAAACTGGGTTGCAAACCATGTAGAGATGTAAAATAGACCAGTGACAATGAGAATTACCTATATAAATCTCTACCAAACTGTATTATAGCTACGCAGATTTTACTTTAAATATCCTGGAAAAGCCAGGCAACAAACCATGGGAAGTTGTATCTGATGAATACTACATTTATCTTGTTTACACCTTCATCTCTTACTGGGCATGGGAGGCTTAAAGGCTAGGTTTCCTCTTGTTTTTAATGGCAGTGTTTTTTTGGGGCAAATAAAATAAATGAAAGCCGGAAAAACACCAGAAAAACTGCCACTACATTTTATCGAATTTTGCTCTTTTTCTTGCTTTTTTACCTTTGTGTAGAACTTGCTTTTTTTCTCCTTTGACCGTATTTCCTAATCTTGTGTCCACCCATTTTTATTTTTTTATTTTCATTAAAAATAAGATGTAAACACTGTCACATGGCTTCAGGATAAATAACAAGCTACTGCCTCGATTTAAGCAGCAAGTAGGTTTAGATGTATAATATTAGTATCCTGCCTGGCACAGTCGGTCCCCCTTGCTTATTGTTTGTTGTGTATTGCTCATCACTTGTCGAGAGGCACTGCACTGATGTTTACGGGTTTTGTACCTGGTATTATGATTTCCTCTGTATGACTATGTGATGACTGTTGTGGTTTGTGTTAATTCTATTTTAGGGTACATTTAGGTGGATTCGAAGCGTGTTTTATGCTGGGGATCTGCCGATGGTGAACCCCTACATTGTGCGTCCAGCTGTGCCTGCTCGTAGCAGCAATCCACTGCTACGAGCAGACACAACTGCACATATTGTAGCTGCTCTTGCACTAGCTCTGGGAGCAGGAGCAGCGGCTTACAGTGTGATTACAGTGCACATGAGCGCAGAGACTCACACATCACAATGCTGCTATGAGCAGGTTTAGCTTGAGACACAATGTAGGGGTCCATCGTCGGCCGATCCGCAGTATAAAATATGCTGCCGATCTGTCCCGGTGAACGTACCCTTAGGGAGCTGCATGTCTCATGATGTTTTACTGTTGTCTGATTACCAAGGAAAATTTACCTTTTGGAACCTGAGACTATGGGGGGGGGGGGTCGCAAAAACAATAAATCACTTCAGAATACCATTTTGTATGATTCCTCCTCTTTGCAAAGGCTGTTTTGTAATCCAGGTCTGGGCTGGTGTACATTTGCAGTCTTTCAAAGCGGTTTGCAACTTTTTGTGCGACAGTCCCACTTGATAGATTCATTACCGCTGCAAAGTAAAAGTAAACTGAAATTGACTTTTGCAAGATTGTTTGTAGTTTTTGCTTAAAGCAAAAAAATCCCCCAAAAAGTGCTTTGGGGCATGTGTGACATTTCATGTGCCAAATATAAGCAAAAGAAAGGCTCTAAAGACAGTGAAAAATGTCCCCCTAAAAGTCTCAAGTCACTAGTCTCACTGGTCAGGTGTTGAAAGGGAGCATGGCAGTGCTTCAATGGGTGGAACGACCGCTGGGTGGGAGATCACTCTGCAGGGCTGCAGGGAATTGTAGTTTTAAGCACAGCACGCATGGAAGAGAGCTCAGTTGTGCTGCAATGGATAGGGTGGTTGATTTGTGAGAGGGAGGAAAGTGACCTCCCTCCTAGAAAGAAGGGATCCTGGGGATTGTAGTTGGAGGGGGGGGGCACAGAAACCAACTCCCACAAACAAGACAGCAGCCTTATGGGGACTCAGGACACAGCCATTTACCACCAATGAAAGCACGGATCCTTGGTAAGCAAGTCTTTTACTGTCTGTCAGGCAAGTACTAAAGTCACTCTATGTTAGATAATCCCTTTATAATTCAGAGCCCCTGCAAGCATGATGACTAAGGTTTCCATGTAACAATACCCTCATCTCCTGTCCACATCCCCTTTCTCTGTTTTCTCTATCAGTCTGTGTATCTCTATGATATCCGTAAGTAACTGACCTGTTGCTGTTTTATACATGATTGATTAAATACTTATTTTTTGCATTCATCTTGATATGTTTTTTTTATTATATCTACATTGCTTTGACTTTAATTGTAAAATGCTGTTGTCAATTACCAGAAAAAGAAACCAGACCACTTAAAATGTGTAACATTGTGCTGCAGTTCGGATATTCAAGGTTTACAATTGTATTATGGAAATTCTTACATTGTGCCCGGAGTAGATTAAGTAGGCTGCATTCACATTAAAATTCAATTTGTAGCTCATGAATAAATTGTACACAATTAATGATTTCAGAACTATTGTTAGAATCAGTATGCATTGGTGAAAGAAAGGTTAATGTACTAGCCGTTTTCAATATATTTCAGGGAAAAAACACTTTACCCTTTGTTTGGAAGCATTTAATGATTTAACCTTGTCAATAAGCATGCAATGTTTATCCCAAAAATGGTGACCTTCTGTTATAACCTTTGTTCAGCTGTCAGAATAATTGTACACAACTCTGCCAAAGTGTGGGCAAAAGAACTGGAAACACTGAGTAGATGCTTTCTCAATTTATGCATTAGCTGAGGGAAGTTGCACTATATGTTGTGGAGTTGCAAGCTAACATGCATTATTAAAGTAATACACACCCTAAAGCAGTGTTTTTCAACCAGGGTGTCTCCATCTGTTGCAAAACAGCATACTGGGAGCTGTAGTTTTGCAAAAGCTGGAGGCACCCTGGTTTGGAAACACTGCAATTAAGCCTGCATATAAGGATCTGTGCTGTATCAAAATAAAGCTAGGTCTGCAAAGCCACTATCATTAGTTGCAATATTTACAGCATAGTTGTGATCTTATATAGCATGACCACAAGTAACCATGTTACCTAAGAGCTAATACTTTGAATAGGTGGCATGACACACTCTTTCTGTATAGCACATGTTCTAAATCTTGTAGTCAGAATGTTTCTTAAACAAATGGTGGCACTCTCAGTGATGTACTGGCTATTTGCAGAATGTTTACATTCTGTTTAGCAATTATTGTGCTGTTAAATATGCCCTCCTAGATCTACAGCTCCAAAAATAGTTTTCCTCAATACTGCCTCATATGCGATGGTCCAACACAGTGGAACTCAACATTACACATGTTGGAACACCTATACCAGTAGTGCAAAGCAGTGACAGATTTTCTATTGTAGCAGCCAGTTTTGGAACCATTTTGACTTTCAGCTTAGACATTAGCAGCTAATCTGTCTGGTGATCAGGACTTTCAAAGAGAATCACAACAAGGAGGGATAAAGGAAGGTTCACATGTGGCTGAAAGCAATAGGTATGTTCTTTTTAAGGAGCAGTAGAATGAGGAGGATGAGGAAGTGAGACCTGAGTAGAAGGATTCTGTCAAAGGGATAGGGGACGAGGAACCTACACAAGGTGACGATGATGATGATAATGATGACCATGATGACCAACCTTGGCATTATGGGAGAGAGACAGGGAAAGCCAGGGCCTTTGAAAAGCTGGCATGGCGAGCTGTATGCTTTCTGGTTTGCACACTGACAGGCATATTGGTCACATATACACTACAAATGACAGGTCCCCTTAGGGAAAATATACACTGCTCAAAAAAATAAAGGGAACACTAAGATAACACATCCTTGTTCTGAATGAATAAACTAATCGTATGAAATACTTTTGTCTTTACATAGTTGAAATGTGCTGACAACAAAATCGCACAAAAATTTTCAATGGAAATCAAATTTACCAACCCATGGAGGTCTGGATATGGAGTCACACTCAAAATCTAAATGGAAAACCACACTACAGGATGATCCAACTTTGATGTAATGTTCTTAAAACAAGTCAAAATGAGGCTCAGTAGTGTGTGTGGACTCCACGTGCTCGTATGACCTCCTTACAACCTGTGAATGCTCCTGATGAGGTGGCATATGGTCTCCTGAGGGATGTCCTCTCAGACCTGGACTAAAGCATCCACCAACTACTGGACAGTCTGTTGGCGGATGGAGCAAGACATGATGTCCCAAAATTGCTCAACTTTGGTTGGTTTGGTCCTGTTTAGTTTGTATCTCTTATGTGAATCTATATCTTGACCTGTTTGTATGTTTTATGTTCCCTCACGGTATAGGTCTTGATCCATTGCTTCTCTTGCTTTGCACCTATTCCTGGTGTGTGTAGTATTTCTGTTTATTTCAGTTAGTTCTTGAACCTGTATCCAGACCTGTATTCTGATCTGTTTGTGTTTTGAATTCTTCCATGGTTAAGTCCTGATCCATAGTTTCTCTTACTTTGCCCCTAGTTTGGAGTCTGGGGTGTTCCTGTGTTTAGTCTTGTGTTATTTGGTACTAGTGTATCCTGATCTGTATAGTGTCCTAACTTCAGTTAACCTGTTTACTACCTTCACTCCTGGTAAACCTGCCGCTATAACTCCTGATATCCTGTTTCACCATTACTTTCATTCCTGCCGTACATTGCTCTGGTCCTTAAACTGTTCGTCAGTATGCTATATTCCTGCTGTTATATGTACTTGATATTATTTTGAATTCCTGTCGGTATATAGTATCCTTGTTCTCTGTCTGTTTGTAATAGCTAGTTAACCTTTTGTATCCTGTTCTGTTTATTGTTTTGACTTGATGCCCCTGCATTTTAGTCCAGCGGAGGGACTGATGCCCAGTTGTAGAACTGCTGCATAGGGCAGTTATTTAAGTAGACAAGGAAGGGGGTTCTGGGTAAGCTCAGTGCCCATTATTCCCTGCCCTACATGAAAAATAAGTACTGGATAGCCATATTTTTACACCCTTGGTATAAAGGCAGAATGGGAGAATTTTATTCACCTTCAGAAAAGAGGATAAATTGAGGAGGATAAAGGAGAACCTACAACGTCAGCTTGCCATGGCTTTCCAGCATCAAACCGCTGCCAACCAGGGGTCCACCATCCTTTCCCCACAAAGTCAATGCTTCACTCCCTTCTGCCAGCACGACCCATGGTAAGGGAAGAGTAACAGTAACAGCAGCAGCAGCAGCAGCAACATCTTCAAATTAAAGTACATTATGACAAGGTTTTTACATCTGGTATTGAATCCTAACATTAATTGTCACTAAAGGGATGTACACCACCACCTTAACAACCTGGTTGATGCATACCTAAGCTGTGCCCTTTCTCTGACAGACACCATGAGCTGAGACCCCATGGACTTCTGGGTCACCAGATTAGACCATTAGCCAGTACTTGCCTTGTTTACCACTCTCTTGTCCACCTTCCATAGTAGCATCAGAGACAGTGTTCAGAGCAGCAGGTGGCATTATCACCCATTAGCAAACAAGATTGTCTGCCATCAATGTGGTAAAACTCACATTTGTTAAAATTGATCAGTTAGGAATTGAAAACCTGTTCTAGATGCCACTGATTAGACAATACTACCACCACCCCTCTTGTCCACTGCCAATTATAACTCCCACCAGTGCACCACTGTCTACTGTCCGCTATCACTATTTTGGGACACAAATCATTTTGCTACTCCCAAAAGAAAGGGAGAATTTTGAAACACTTGTAAAACTCTATTGTGTCTTCACTTATCATACTCAAAACCTGTTTCTACCCCCAAAAAGGGAGAATTGTTGGAACACTTGGAAAAGTCCTTGCATTTTCTGATACTGCTGTGTGTATTTTAACACCAGCAGGTATCTGCCAACAAAAAAAGGATACTTGTGCCTTTATTCTAGTGTTAAAAAGCATACAAAATCTGCTATTGCAGTGTGTTTATAAACAAACTGTTAGTTACCGCAAGTCACGTAACTTTGACTTTAACTTAAAACCACCTGGAAACTATTTGAATACATTCCTACATGACTTAAACAGTGTTTACAGTGCTTACTTTATTGCTGGTTCGCAGAGAACCTGTTCGCCACAAACTAATCTGGCAAAATAGTGATGCGAATGCCCCCTATAACAATCAATTATTAGAAACAAAAAAAAAAAATACATATGTGCATCTATATAAAACTGTTGAATGCACTATAAGTACCAAAATGTGCTTCAATTATTAAATTAGAATCTGAGATATTTTCCTTTTCTTTTTTTTGTTTATTGCTGGTATATTATTTAACTTTATACATTAAAGGAGAACTCCAGCCAAATTGAATTACCTTTAGTTAGCTGCACATGTTAAAGTTATATAACATTGCAATGTGCAAGTGTAATCTTTGCTGAGCACTTATCCTGCTTCTCTTTTTCCTCCTGGCAGGAAGTCTAGTAGTTGTTCATACACATGATGACTGTCGGAAGCACTCTGCTGGGCTCTGCGGCCATTTTGGGCTCAACACCTCATTTCTCCCTTCTTCTCAGAGAGTCAAAATCACTTCAATGTGCAGTGTGATTGTAACCAATTGGCAGAGGCACACCTCCTCTGATTTATATTTACTGCTTCTCTTACCATGTGAACTGGTCAGCTCTCTCAATGC
Organism: Hyla sarda; assembly: GCF_029499605.1. Lineage (NCBI taxonomy): Eukaryota > Metazoa > Chordata > Amphibia > Anura > Hylidae > Hyla > Hyla sarda. The sequence continues at coordinate 492,662,222 of NC_079189.1, read as the reverse complement.
AGATCCTCTCTGCAGCTGACACAGCAAGCAAGCACATAGGCTGATGGTTTGTGTAGTTTTTTGTAGGCTTTTTATGGGGACAAATCGGATGACATGCCTTGTGGTTTTATATATATATATATATATATATATATATATATATATATATATATACATATATATATATATACCTTATTCAATTTGGCTTGACATCTCCTTTAAATATGTATTTCAATTTTTATATTTCAATTAAAACTACAAGCTTTTATAAAATTAATTGAAATAAACATTGAAAAACATTCTAAATCAATGTATTTGTAAGGATGACGTTAGAACCTCCATTCTGTTTCTATTTATTTTAGGTTTGATTTTCTGCTCTTTTCTTCTCTTCTTAGTTATTTATTGCTTTTTGACAGTTTTATATCATATAGGATCACCATAGGGTGATTGACTGTTACAATGTTCTCCACACAGTCCTTTTTGCATACTTTTTAGGGATGTAAATGTCTATGATGAATGAGTCATAGCACATACAGTATGTGACCTATTTCTCAACAAGTGTTCTAGCACATCATTTTCAATGTTACACTACTGACATTTTATTTTTCTGATGCATGCTTTGAATTAAGTTTCTGCTTATTAGTATGTAGGGACTCCATTATAGTTTTTTAGGTTTATGTATTAAATGAAATAGGTGTAATTTTTTATATTTTACCAAAAGTAGGTGCGATTTTGCAGGCAACATTATTCACATTACCCCACAAACAAGCAAAAAACTATAAAAATGCCACCATTAAGAAGTTTACACATTTTAATGAATTAGCTACACTTATTGTCATCTTACCCGTCACTATCAGCAAATACAGATTAGTATTCCATTCAACATTTCAACGTTTCAACATTTGTTTCATTCATCAATTGCATCCAGTGATACTATTGTTGAAATTGAATAAAATGATTCTGATGACTGATCAATATATTAATACTTATATGCCATTGCTAATGCTGCAGAAAGATATTTGTTACCTTCCCTTAAACTATATATCAGCTTGCTATTTGCTTATAACTAAGATGAGGACCTTGGGATGATGCCAGAAGAAGTGAGATAAGAAGAGGCTGAAAGTTGGAAGACAAGTATTTGAAGAAATATAGACTGTGCAGAAAGACAGAGAAATTCTGAATTTTTCGGTAGAAGAGTGAGAGGGCAACACAAGTGAACTATGGCCAAGAAAGAAATGAATGTCTAATATGCTAATATATACACAGACGCAATACTGAAATAACCAATCAAAATATAACATGATGATTTTGACGTGATCTCTAACATCCCCTTTTTGTCAAATGTAAAAGCTAATGTACTTCTGTGGAATAAACAGAACTCTCGGAATTCTTGGGGACAGCTCCTGAGCTTCCTGCTGAGAAAGAGTTTTATACCAACTTTTTGTCTGGTGTATATTTCTTGTGTCGATACTCAGCAGTATACAGCAGCAGTCACACACATTTTAAGGCCTAAATTGCAGCCAGCCTTGACATTTGGTGTCAGAAGTGGGATCTGATCGCTTGACCACACTGGATGGAAGAGCCAAGTCTGGTGGGCCGACACTCCCAGCCATCCAGGGCAACCTAGAACTGTCCAAACAGGGGCCTGATCAACTCCACAGAACACGGTAAGTCTACTGATTTCTTTATAAATATGTAGCTTATCTGCATCCTTTGGGCAGTTTTTTGGGAGCCTGTGAGATTGTTTTTGTCGACCCTCTAAGACTAGCCTTAGCGACAGGGAATCTCCCGCTGTATGGTCTCAATTTCAGAGGAGTTCTAGTTGCAATGGCTGACTGCAGCTGTTTTAATCTAAGTTCAGAACGCAGAGCAAGGAAGAGCTTGCCTGTCACATTTTTGCAGCTTCGTGTAAACATTTTCCCTCCTCAGGCTCACTGTGAACTGCTTATCAGCATCATAAAGAAAAAGTGTGCCAAAACAAGGTGAAATGCACTGCTTAATAAGATTTCTTTTGAATTTTTGAGCTTTAGGAAATCTAACAGACATTTTCGATTCGGAAAATGTGTTGCTTGGATTTTGATTTTAGATTTTTTACATTTTTAGATCTACTCAGTGGATACGGTCAAGGGAATTAAATGTGCCGTAGATTTTAGAATTTTTTTTAATCGCTGGTAAATAGTGATCTGTGTCCATGATATCTTTTGTGTAAATATGTACTTCTGATAAGCTTTTTGTGCTATATCAGAGTTAAAGATAACTAACTCTTCCCGAGACTCCAAAAGATTTAAAATTGTTCAATTACTGCACTGGTTAACTTTTTAACCCCTTAAGGACGCAGGGTTTTTCCGTTTTTGCATTTTAATTTTTTCCTCATCACCTTCTAAAAATCATAAAGCTTTCAATCTTGCAAATAAAATTCCATATGATGGCTTATTTTTTGCGCCACCATTTCAATTTTGCAGTGACATTAGTCACTTTACCCAAAAATCCACGGCGAAATGGAAAAAAATCATTGTGCGACAAAATTGAAGGAAAAATTTAATTTTATAACTTTTGGGGGCTTCCGTTCCTACGCAGTGCATTTTTCGTTGAAAATAACACCTTATCTTTATTTTGTAGGTCCATATGGTTAAAATTATACCCTACTTATATAGGTTGGATATTGTCGTACTTCGGAAAAAAATCATAGCTCCATGCAGGAAAATTTATATGTGAAAAATTCTCATCTTCTAACCCCTATAACTTTTTTATTTTTCCGCGTACGGGCCGGTATGAGGACTCATTTTTTGTACCATTGAAGATTTTATCTGTACCATTTTTGTATTGATCAGACTTTTTGATCCCTTTTTTATTCATTTTTTCATTATATAAAAAGAGACCAAAATTATGCTATTTTGGACTGATTGGGGGTGACTGGCTGGGGGTGATTCAAACTTTTTTTTAGGGAAGAGGTTAAATGACCTTTGTTAACTTTTTTATTTTCACTTTTTTTTTGCAGTGCTATAGCTCCCATAGGGAGCTATAGCACTGCACACAATGATCTCTTATTTTGATCCCTGCAAAGCCATAGCTTTGCATGGATCAGCGAGATAGGGGCTCGATTGCTCAAGCCTATAGCTCAGGCTTGGAGCAATCAAACCCCGATCGGACGCCGCGGAGACAGGTAAGGGGACCTCCGCTCGCATCCTAGCTGATCGGGACATCGCTATTTTATCGCGATGTCCTGATCAGCCCGACTGAGCTGTCGGGAAGCGTTTACTTTCACTTTCAGATGCGGCGGTCAACTTTGATCGCCGCGTCCGAAGGGTTAATAGCGCGCGGCACAATGATCGGTGTCGCACGCTGTTAGCCCAGGGTCCCGACTATGAATAGCAGCCAGGACCGACGGTGTGACCCCATTTTAAACACAGGGACCGGGCATACATAGGGCGTACAGGTACGCCTTACATCCTTAAGAGGTTAAGGATAAAGATGAGCTGTGTGCCCTCTGCATTTAAAAGTTCAACTTCCTCCCTCCCTTGGTGTGAAGAGGCACATGACAGTCATGCTCCATGAGGGAAAGAAAAATCTTGAAAAAATGAAAAAGTGTATGTCTATATGCAATTTGCATGAAAAAGGTAGATTACACATAGACTTATGATCTGAGGCTCTTCAACAACATGAATGGATTTTAGAAGATAATGATTTGTTGGCATCTGACCAAGCATGGCACCATACTTCATGTGCTATAGCTGAAGAGAAATATATAGAAGAAATAAAAAGGGGAAAGTGACTGTGTATTTGTATTACAAAGATAAAGACCTATCACTGCCCTATAATGATGATGATCCTAACTGTTGGGTGTGTCCTCATTGTGGTCAGCAAAACCTGTCCTCAGCAAAAACCTGCATTTCCTGTGGCCAAGCCTAGCCTTTAAATGCTCCCCCTTGTACTACAACACCTTATACTACCCCTCCCCATTCTCCAAAAATGGACCCCACCCAAAATGCACCCACCCCACTATATCCAATTTTACCTCCTTCTAGTGGTGGCCATGTTGCTGCACCAACTTCCTCTGCTGTCAGCCATCTTGGTCTACCTGGAAGTACTGCTCCACCCACTTCCTATGCTGTCAGCCATCTTGGTCCACCCAGAAGTACTGCTTCACCCACTTCCTCTGCTGTCACCATATCTACCTACTCCCTGTAATGGGCCCTCATCCAGTACACCCAAACAAGCCTTGTCAGTTGCCGGAAGGTTTCCAAACAGAACTTCGTCTAGCTACCATTCTAGTGCTCAAGCACTTCACCTTTTTCCAGTTATGACTCAGGATGGGGGCAACTTTGTGCCCAATGACCAGGTCACCGGCCTATACTTTAACCAATGATCATACCAAGATCATAGTGGTGAAAATAAAGGATCTGAAAAATCTCTTTCAGAGACTCTTTATAAATATGTTCCCTTTACCACGATGCAAGTGAACAATCTCGTCAGCCAACTCCCTGATCCAGAAAAACAGCCAATGCCCTTCTACAGAAGAATCAAGCAAATCCAACAAACCTACTCCTCAGTATGAAAGGATTTATATCATCTAGTCACTATCAGAACTGGAGACGCCTTCTGGCCTATAAATACTGCCAGTCTTGATAGCACTGCTATTGTGGGCGAAGAGACATACTCTTATGGAATCGAATTCTGCAAACAATTACAAGCCTGGGCCAGAGACAGACTAGCTTCAAGCTCCACCAATGTTTCTGATGCCTCTCAGGAACCTACGGAATCAGCTGAAAAGTAGTGTTGCTCGCGAATATTCGCAATTCGAATATTATTTGTGAATATCACATATTCGCGAATTCGCGAATTTCGCGAATATAGCGCTATATATTCGTAATATGCGAAAAGAAAACGAGGATATAACGAATATGCGAATATTCGCGAATATATGACGAATATTCGTCCATATATTTGCGAATATTCGCGAATTCGAATATGGCCTATGCCGCTCAACACTACTGAAAAGGTTTTCTCCAGACGACTTAATCTTTTCCAGGATCAAGGTTATGACCTGGGAACCAAATTCCATAACACACTCTTCATTAGCACCTTTGTTACTGGCCTCCATGATGCTACCAAGAAAAGGATTGTGGACACTAGGCTTGAATATGTGGAACTTGAACCCAAACAGCTCTTAATCATTGTCAAAGCTATTGAAAAACAAACTGAAGCTGCACTTTCTAAGAAATGCTCGGATGTGGCAGTCTGTCAAGATGCATCAACAATATTTAATACTGCAGCGCAATACACGGTTCAGAACTATGTCCCTCAGTCCCAAACTGTTTCTGCTCAGTACTGTGCTCTGAATTATGCCGCTTGAAGACCATCCTTCAGAAACATCACCTTCTACAGATGTGGTAAACCCGGACTTGTCAAGCGAAACTGCAGATCCAGACTTCCTCCTTCCAACTATCGAATGGATTCAGCCACTGCAAGGCCAATGATGTCACAAGACTGTTATAATATGGACCTCACCCTGGACTAACACACCACTCCAGGATGAATCAACAATGGACACCCGACAACAGAATGACTCCATAGAATTTGAAATATTGGAGCACAGCAAGACATCCTTTCCCGACTGCGTATATCAAATACTTGTCCACTCAATTCTATTAGGTTCGGATTGACTCCTGAAACTCAAAGCCACCATAAAATATGAGGATGATTGCATGTACCTTGAATTATCCCACCCACTCACACCTGAAGAACTTTGTGTTCTGCAAGCCACTTCTTGCCAATGATTTCTTCAATGTTCCATTGCATCCAGACTGCCAATATCAGTACACTTGGACCCGCTTGCCACAAGGAGCTCAGAACTACCCCAATCACTTTTCTCAAGCCTTATCCACCTGTCTGGATCCATGGGTACAAGCCCATCATAATGTGACTTTACTTCAATACGTGGATGACCTTTTACTCTGTGCCAGATTGCAAGTGCCACTACTTCATTTTATCTACTATCTTTCCTTGCTTCAATCAACTGCAAGGTGTCCCTTGAAAAAGTTCAATGGGCACAACAAAAAGTAGTCTTCCTAGGACATTGTAGCTCTCAAGGTGTTAAACACCTGAAAGAAGATCGGAAGCAAGCCATACAAGAGATTCCTGTACCTACAACTGTCAAGCAGCTACAGGCTTATTTTGGTATGATGACTACAGTTTATCTACTATCTTTCCTTGCTTCAATCAACTGCAAGGTGTCCCTTGAAAAAGTTCAATGGGCACAACAAAAGGTAGTCTTTCTAGAATATTGTATCTCTCAATGTGTTAAAAACCCGACAGTAGACAGGAAGCAAGCCATACAAGAGATTCCTGTACCTACAACTGTCAAGCAACTACAAGCCTTTCTTGGTATGATCACTTACTGCAGACAATGGATTCCGGATGCCTTAGCACTGATGTAACCTCTATATGATGCCATTCCAACTATAGCTCATAAGCAACCACTTTCATGGGAGGCCATAAAGTGTTTGAACTGCCTAAAAGACCTTATCTTGTCCACTCCAGCACTTGGCATCCCAAACTATGAGCTAACATTTTATCTGTTTCTCTCTGAAACAAAGGGCCATGCCTCCGGAGTCCTTGCACAAAAACATGGAAACAAATTGAGACCTTTGGGATACTACTCATACAGACGAGATCCTGTTGCACGAACTGCACCCACTTTACTTCGAGCTGTGATAGCAGCAAAAGACCTTTTGGACAAGACCTCGGACATCATATCATTATCCTCGCTCCACATGATCTGAAAGCTATTTTAACTCAATGCCAAAGAAAACCACTTTCTCTGCAAGTGAGGCTTCAATGCTCTCTCTTACTCCCAGATAATGTCACTCATCAAAGATGCGCAATCCTGAATCCAGCTACACTGCTTCCTCTCTCGGGAGGGGGAGGTGAGGAAGAAAAACAAACCGAACAAAATTAAGAAAACCTTGGTGACCCTAAGCACAATTGTTTAGAGGTTATAGAAATGGAGACATCACATCTACCAACGGTCCAAGAAACACCAATGGACAATACAACCTTTACTCTCTACACAGACAGGTCCAGATATGCTCATGAAAGTGGCAACTTCCACATAGGATACTCAGTAGTTAGACCGTTCAAAGTTCTGCTGTTAAGACCATTCCCTCCCCGTGTTTCAGCACAAGAGGCAGAACTTATTACCTTAGCTGAAGCCTTCCACATTTTGGATGGACAAACCGCCAACATCTACACGGACTCCGCCTATGGGCATGGAGTGGCGCTGGACTTAAATGGGCCTTGAGGGGGTACATGACTGCAAATGGAACCCCTTTAAAGAACTTTGAAGCTGTCAGGACCCTGATTGAAGCCTTAAAATTGCCTAAACAAGTGGCAATCATCAAAGTCAAAGTGCATGGAAGATTGGACTCTGAGGAAGCCAAAGGCAATTTCTTGGCTGACCAAGTAACTAAAAAAGCTGCAATACTGCCCCTTACTTGAGAGGAAGTAGGGGTATACGTGGTGACAAGAATATGGAAGAAAGAATCAGAAGATTCTAGGGTTATACGTGAAGGGGCACTCGAGGGGAAATTGGGGAGAATTCAGCCTAATGGGCATGGATATTTTAAATGAGTTTAAAGATCAGTAAAGACCAATAATAAATGCCATACTGCAACATACCCAGGTTTTTAAAGATCAAATGGTGACTACAGCAGACCCCACAATTGAGGATACCATGATTGTTGAAACCGGGTCCTCAGACACTAACCTATGGCTAGAATGGATAAAATATACCGTAAAAAAGCATAGTAAATCAGACTGTTATGTATGTGCTGCAGCTAAATCTCACCTAGGTACAATTCCTTTAAAAATTCCAGAAGAGAGTCAGGAGTGGTTTATTAGTCTTTTTACCAACATAACCACTGACTATACAAAATGTGCACAATGGAAGAAAGAGTACCCTTTAATCACTGAGAGCACAAGGCCAGGTGAGGGGATTACCATTGACAAAGGAAACTACACCTGCTATGTTAGAAGAAAAGGGAAAGGTAAATTTATGGGAAATTTTCCCAAAGGGTATTGTTCTGAATACAGTAAACTAAGTGGATCACAGATACATATTCAGATTTACTCCTTAGGTGACATCTATTGGATCTGTGGTGACATGAAAATACGAGCACGACTAAAGGGTGATTGGATGGGTGAATGTACACTAGCCAAAGTTCTAATGCCTCTGCACATAATCCAAGATCAGGAGTATGAGACCAAATTAGCTGAATCAGTTGATACTCAAAGTAGGAGGAAGAGGGAGGCCCCTGTAGGCAGTCTAGATCCACATGTATACTTCGATGATATTGGAGTTCCAAGGGGGGTACCTGATGAGTTTAAAGCAACAGACCAGGTAAAAGCAGGGTTTGAATAATTTTTTCCTTTGATCAATGCCTGCAAAAATGTTGAATGGATAAACTACATATATTACAATCAACAAAGGTTTGTAAATTATACAAGGGATGCTCTTAAAGGATTAGCTGAACAGTTGAACAGAATCCACCTCTACCAAGACCTTCCAGAATAGAATGGCCCTAGATATAATTTTGGCAGAGAAAGGAGGGGTATGCAAAATGATGGCTGAGACTTGTTGCATTTACATACCAGGTAACACTGGTCCAAATGGTAAGGTTACAAAGGCCAGAAAGAAACTAGAGGATTTGACTGTAGAATTGAAGAAAAATTCAGGGATAAGTGACCCCTGGGATCAATATTTCTCAATTGGATGTTGCATACTCCCCTGTGTAAAGAAAACAATAACCTACACTGTAGAGGCCACAATTTCAACAGGGGCAATGTATGTGGATATTGAACCTATTTCAGCTTATCTGAACCTAATCGGTACGTCAGACCCAAGCATGACCGAGATAATTCCTCCCATGAGAACAACTATCCTGTATGTCAATGGAGCAAGGGCAAACCCAGCAGAGCAGGGCTAATATAGGAGTCTCAGGTGAAGGATCAGTCTGGGTTGAAAGGGGGGGGGGTTCATAAGAAGCCACTCGTCTCAAACCAGTGAAGCCTCCCATACCTTTTTTCCACCTGAACCTGAGACAATTAGGCAGAATATATTCTAGGGAAAGATGTCGTGTACATTCAACAATTGTCTTTAGGGGGGGAATTGTTGAAATTGATTAAAATGATTCTGATGACTGATCAATGTATTAATACTTATATGACATTGCTAATGCTGCAGAAAGATATTTGTTACCTACCCTTAACCTATATATCAGCTTGCTATTTACTTATAACTAAGATGAGGACCTTGGGATGAGGCCAGAAGAAGTGAGATAAGAAGATGCTGAAAGTTGGGAGAGAAAATATTTGAAGAGATATAGACTGTGCAGAGAGACAGAGAAATTCTGAATTTTTCCGTAGAAGAGTGCGAGGGCAATATACGTGAAAAATGGCAAAGAAAGAAATGAATGTTTAATATGCTAATATATTCATGGACGCAATACTCAAATAACCAATCAAATTTTAACATGATGATTTTGACGTGATCTCTAACCTCTCCTTCTTGTCAAATGAAAAACTAATGTAAACTAATAAACAGAACTCTTGGGGACAGCTCCTGAGCTTCCTGCTGAGAAAAAGTTTTATACCAACTTTTTGTGTGGTGTATATTTCTTGTGTCAACACGTGTATACACCAGCAGTCACGCACATTTTAAGGCCTAAATGGAAGCCAGCCTTGGCACTAAAATACTGAAGTATGTTTGCAAATCTGCATTCTTGTAGTTAAACATGATGGGTATACATTGACAACACAATTCCATGAATACAAATTCAGGTAGCATTATAGAGATGTACAACTCTGTGGGTGAAAATACACAATGTGTTATACCAGGGATCATATATTTACTGCTTTTAAAGGGGTACTCCACTGGAAAACATTTTTTTAAATCAACTGGTGCCAGAAAGTTAAACGGATTTGAAAATGACTTCTATTAAAAAATCTTAATCTTTCCTGTGCTTATCAGCTCCTGTTATGATCCCCAGGAAGTTATTTTCTTTTTGAATTTCCTTCCTTACAGTGCTCTCTGCTGACACCTCTGTCCATTTTAGGAACTGTCCAGAGCAGGATAGGTTTTCTATGGGGATGAGCACTGTGGTTAGACAGAAAGGAAATTCAAAAAGAAAAGAACTTCCTCTGGAACATACAGCAGCTGATAAGTACTCGAAAAATTAAGATTTTTTAATAGAAGTAATTTACAAATCTGTTTAACTTTTTGGAACCAGTTTATTAAAAAAAAAATGTTTTCCAGTGGAGTACCCCTTTAAGTCCACTACAGGGACAAAAGAGTGATATTACATACCATATCATTTTATGCAAAATAAAGTCCCCCAGAGGAAAGCGAAAACCCTCATACTAGGGGTAAAAAATCCTTCCAGACTCTTACTCGGCGCTAAGACTTCTTATCCCTGATCGCGGGGACCCCCATGATCTTCCACGCCACACCCCGTTAGAATCAGCCCCCAGAGCGTGCTCGCTCCGGGTCTGATTACTGGCGATCACGGGGACGGAGCATAGTGATGTCACGGCTACGCCACTTGTGACGTCATGCTCCGCCCCCTCAATACAAGGCTATGGTGGGGGCGTGACAGCTGTCACACCCCCTCCTATAGGCATGCATTGAGGGGCCGGAGTGTGACGTCACTTGGGGTGGAGCCATGACGTCACTATGCTCCGTCACCGTGATCGCCAGTAATCAGACCCGTAGCGAGCACGCTCCGGGGGCTGATTCTAACGGGGTGCGGCGTGGAAGATCACGGGGTCCCCAGCGGCGTGACCTCTGCGATCAGGCATCTTGTCGTCTATCCTTTGGATGGGGGATAAGATGTCATAGCACTGGAGTACCCCTTTAATCTCCGGATCAACCTTTTGTCCCTATAAATCTAGTATCCATAACCTGTAATTAGAGATGAGCGAACTTTTGAAAAATGTGAAAATCGGTTCGGTCCGAATTATTTGCAGTTAATCTGTATTAAAAATGGCTATTTCTGGCCTACATTGAGCCTCAATAGGGGTGTAGAACAGTTTACTTTGGTCTAACACACCTCTGTCCATTTTAGTGTGCTGTGTTAGTGAAATAATACTGTTATTCAGTATGGCATGCAGATTACATGCATCGTTATTAGAATCAATGTGGCAGCAGGGAGACCATGTGACGTCAAAATTGAAGAGAGTAAATAGATTTCTTTAATGTAATTTTTGTTTAACATAATGTGAATTTATTTGAGTAGCCATTCTGGTGAGCATTGAGCTGGCGGTTCGCCACGAGGCAAGCTACCACTTGTTCAAGCTCGTGCCTCTCTCTGCCGCCACTCCCACTGTCTTACTCTTTTATGGAACTGCAAATGTTTCATGTAATCAGCAATGGTTCATTGTGATCGCTCCAACCTGTTTTATTGGATTCATGTGGTAATTCAACAGCTACTATACAACGACCATAGGGCCACAGTCTTGAAAAGATTACATAGATTTTTTTAAATTGAAATTTAAGATTTGAAATTGAAATTTAGGATTTAGAAATTGAAATTTAAGATTTTAAAATTAAAATTTAGGATTTTGAAATTGAAATTTGAGGTTACAATACAACGTTTTAATGTCCCGGGCCCCGGCATAAGGTTACAAAGGACCAAATCTAACAAGGAGTCACATGTCACATGGCTGTACAATGAAAGAGCCTGGAGGTGGCATCAGTATGAGGAGACCATATAGTGTCTGAATGACCACCTGGAGTTTGTGGCAGCATGAGGAGACAGTATAGTGTCTGAATGGCACAGACTGGAGTTGGCTGAAGCATGAAGAGACCATATAGTGGCTGAATGTCATAGCCTGGAGTCGGCTGAAGCATGAGGAGACCATATAGTGGCTTAATGGCACAGCCTGGAGTTGGCTGAAGCATGAGGAGAACATATAGTGTCTGAATGGCACAGCCTGGAGTTGGCTGAAGCATGAGGAGACCATATAGTGTCTGAATTGCACAGCCTGGAGTTGGCCAAGCATGAGGAGACCATATAGTGTCTGAATGGCACAGCCTGGAGTTTGCTGAAGCATGAGGAGGCCATATAGTGTCTGAATGGCACAGCCTGGTGGTGGCTAAAGCATGCGGAGGCCATATAGTGGCTGAATGGCACATTCTGGAGGTGGTGAAGCATGAGGAGACCATATAGTGTCTGAATGGCAAAGCCTGTAGGTAGCTGAAGCATGAGGAGACCATATGGTAGCTGAATGGCACAGCCTGGAGTTAGCTGAAGCATGAGGAGACCATATAGTGTCTGAATATAGTGTCTGAATGGCACAGCCTGGAGTTGGCTGAAGCATGAGATCATATAGTGGCTGAATGGCACAGCCTGGATGTGGCTGAAGCAAGAGGAGACCTCATAGTGTCTGAATGGCACAGCCTGGAGTTGGCTGAAGAATGAGGAGAACATATAGTGGCTGAATGGCACAGCCTGGAGTTGGGGGCAGTAAGAGTAGAACATATAGTGGCTGATTGGCACAGCCTGGAGTTTGTGTCACCATGAGGAGACCATATAGTGTCTGAATGGCACAACCTAGAGGAGGCTGAAGCATGAGGAGACCATACAGTATCTGAATGGAACAGCCTGGAGGTGGTGAAGCATGAGGAGACCATGTAGTGTCGGAATGGCACAGCCTGGAGGTGGCTGAAGCATGAGGAGACCTTATACCTCCACGGGGGTGGAGCCACGATGTCACTATGCTCCGTCCCCGTGATCGCCAATAATCAGACCCGGAGCGAGCACGCTCTAGGGGCTGATTCTAACGGGGTGCGGCGAGGAATATCACAGGGTCCCCAGTGGCGGGACCCCCGCGATCAGGCATCTTGTCCCCTATCCTTTGGATAGGGGATAAGATGTCATAGCACCAGAGTACCCCTTTAATCCCTGGATCAACCTTCTGTCCCTATAAATCTAGTATCCATAACCTGTATTTAGAGTTTAGCGAACTTTTGAAAAATTTGAAAATCGGTTCGGTCCGAATTTATTCTCGGTTAATCTGTATTAAAAATGACTATTTCTGGCCTACATTGAGCCTCAATAGGGTTGTAGAACAGTTTACTTTGTTCTAACACACATAGGGAGTGTGCTGTGTTAGTGAAATGATACTGTTATTCAGTATGGCATGCAGATTACAGGCATCGCTATTAGAATTAATGTGGCAGCAAGGAGACCATGTGGCGTCAAAATTTAAGAGAGTAAATAGATTTTTTTAAATTTATATTTTGTTTAACATAATGTGAATTTATTTCAATTTTTTGAGTACCTATTCTGGTGAGCATTGAGCTGGCGGTTCGCCATGAGGCAAGCTACCACTTGTTCAAGCTCGTGCCTCTCTCCGCCGCCACCCCCCCTCCCACTGTCTTACTCTTTTATGGAACTGCAAATGTTTCATGTAATCAGCAATGGTTCATTGTGATAGCTCAAACCTGTTTAATTGGATTCTTGTGGTAATTCAACCGTTACTAAACAACGACCATAGGGCCTCAGTCTTGAAAAGATTACATTGATTTTTTTAAATTGACATTTAAGATTTGGGAATGAGTCTGGTAAGCGGGTCGTGATGCGCATCGCATCCCGGCTGGGAACATTATCGCAGCGCACCCGGTCAGCAGGTCTGACCGGGGCGCTGCGTATAGGAGAGCGCTGTGAGCGCTCTGGGGAGGAGCGGGGACCCGGAGCGCTCGGCATAACAGTACCCCCCCCCCCCTTGGGTCTCCCCCTCTTTTTGGAATCTGAGAATTTGAGGATAAGGTTCTTGTCAAGGATGTTGTCCTCGGGTTCCCATGACCTCTCCTCTGGGCCGCAATTCTCCCAATCAACAAGAATTTTTTTTTTACCTCTGACCGTCTTGGATGCCAGAATTTCTTTCACCCAAAAGATGTCAGAGGACCCGGAAACAGGAGTGGGAGCAACAACCTTGGGAGAGAAGGATGAGTGGTTTAAGGAGAGAGACATGGAAAGCATTGGGAATACGGAGAGAAGGAGGAAGAAGGAGTTTGTAAGAGACAGGGTTGATTTGGAACTTGATTTTGAAAGGTCCAAGATAACGTGGTCCCAGTTTATAACTGGGGACACGAAAGCGGACATACTTGGCGGAGAGCCATACTTTGCCTCCGGGAGAAAAAAGGGGGGGAATTCTTCTTTTTTTTATCGGCATGTTTCTTCATCCGGGATGAGGCCTGTAGGAGAGAATTTTGAGTCTCTTTCCAGATGGTGGAGAAGTCCCGAGTCACCTCATCAACAGCGGGCAAACCAGAAGGCATGGGAGTGGGAAGGGGGGAAGAGGATGGCGGCCGTACACCACAAAAAATGGGGATTTAGACTCAGAGACTGAGAGACTCTGAAATTGTACGTGAATTCGGCCCATGGTAGAAGATCGGCCCAGTCATCCTGACGGGAGGAAACAAAATGTTGCAAATAATCATCCAGAACCTGATTAATTCTTTCCACTTGCCCATTGGATTGGGGATGATAAGAAGACGAGAAGTTTAATTTGATTTTAAGTTGATTACAGAGGGCCCTCCAGAATTTTGACACAAATTGAACACCTCTATCCGAGACGGTATGCGTAGGAAGCCCATGAAGGCGAAAAATGTGTATAAAAAATTGTTTCGCCAACTGAGGCGCAGAAGGAAGACCTGGAAGAGGGATAAAATGTGCCATCTTGGAGAATCGATCAACGACCACCCAAATAACTGTGTTGCCATGGGATAAAGGTAAGTCAGTAATAAAGTCCATACCAATCTGAGACCTTGGTCGCTCAGGAACAGGCAGAGGATGGAGGAGACCAGCAGGCTTCTGGCGAGGGGTCTTGTCCCGGGCACAGACTGTACAAGCCCACACGAAATCAACAACATCAGCTTTCAGGGTAGGCCACCAATAAAATCGAGAGATGAGCTGGATGGATTTTTTGATGCCAGCATGGCCTGCGAGGTGTGAGGAGTGTCCCCCTTGAGAATCCTGAGGCGCTGGCGTGGAGAGACGAAGGTCTTCCCTGGAGGAGTTTGTCTGATGGAGGCTGGAGAAGTGGAGATCAGACAGTCCGGAGGAATAATGTGTTGCGGGGAAGCTTCCACTTCAGAGGCATCCGATGAACGAGAGAGGGCGTCAGCCCTAATGTTCTTGTCAGCGGGGTGAAAATGAATTTCAAAGTTAAAATGGGCAAAGAACAACGACCACTTAGCCTGACGAGGGTTCAGCCGTTGGGCAGACTGAAGATAAGAGAGATTCAGTGTATATAATAACTGGATATTTGAATCCCTCCAGCAGGTGCCTCCATTCTTCAAGCGCCAATTTTATGGCCAGTAGTTCTCGATCACCACTGGAGTCGTTTTTCTCCGCCGGAGAGAAGGTCCTAGAAAAGAAACCACAAGTAATAGCATGTCCGAAAGAATTTTTCTGTAGGAGTACTGCTCCAGCTCCCACCGAGGAGGCGTCTACCTCCAGCGAGAAGGGCCTAGATGGATCAGGTCTGGAGAGTACGGGAGCAGAAGAAAAGGCAGTTTTGAGATGATTGAATGCATCTTCCGCTTGAGGAGGTCAGGACGTAGGGTTGGCGTTTTTCTTGGTTAGGGCCACGATAGGGGCCACAATAGTGGAAAAATGCGGAATAAATTGTCTGTAATAATTGGCAAACCCCAAGAAACGTTGGATAGCACGTCGGAGGGGCGTGGCCAATCCAATACGGCTGATAGTTTGTCTGGGTCCATTTGGAGTCCCTGGTCAGAGACTAGGAAGTATCCTAGGAAGGGAAGAGATTGACATTCAAAGTGAAATTTTTCCATTTTGGCATATAATTGATTGTCCCGAAGTCTCTGAAGAACCATGCGGACATGCCGGCGGTGTTCTTCTAGGTTAGCAGAAAAAATCAAAATATTGTCCAGGTAGACCACAACACAGGTATATAGAAGATCACGAAAAATTTAATTTACAAAGTCTTGGAAGACGGCAGGGGCATTGCAAAGCCCAAAGGGCATAACCAGATATTCAAAGTGTCCATCTCTGGTGTTAAATGCGGTCTGACTGGGGCGCTGCGTATAGGAGAACGCTGTGAGCGCTCCGGGGAGGAGCGGGGACCCGGTGCGCTCGGCGTAACAGGCACAGCCTGGAGTTGGCTGAACCATGAGGAGACCATATAGTGGCTGAATGTCGCAGCCTGGAGTCGGCTGAAGCATGAGGAGACCATATAGTGGCTGAATGGCATAGCCTGGAGTTGGCTGAAGCATGAGGAGAACATATAGTGTCTGAATGGCACAGCCTGGAGTGGGCTGAAGCATGAGGAGACCATATAGTGTCTGAATTGCACAGCCTGGAGTTGGCCATGCATGAGGAGACCATATAGTGTCTGAATGGCACAGCCTGGAGTTGGCTGAAGCATGAGGAGGCCATATAGTGTCTGAATGGCACAGCCTGGTGGTGGCTAAAGCATGCGGAGGCCATATAGTGGTGGTGAAGCATGAGAAGACCATATAGTGTCTGAATGGCAAAGCCTGTAGGTAGCTGAAGCATGATGAGACCACATGGTAGCTGAATGGCACAGCCTGGAGTTAGCTGAAGCATGAGGAGACCATATAGTGTCTGAATATAGTGTCTGAATGGCACAGCCTGGAGTTGGCTGAAGCATGAGATCATATAGTGGCTGAATGGCACAGCCTGGATGTGGCTGCAGCAAGAGGAGACCTCATAGTGTCTGAATGGCACAGCCTGGAGTTGACTGAAGAATGAGGAGAACATATAGTGGCTGAATGGCACAGACTGGAGTTGGGGGCAGTAATAGTAGAACATATAGTGGCTGATTGGCACAGCCTGGAGTTTGTGTCAACATGAGGAGACCATATAGTGTCCGAATGGCACAACCTGGAGGAGGCTGAAGCATGAGGAGACCATAGAGTATCTGAATGGCACAGCCTGGAGGTGGTGAGGCATGAGGAGACCATGTAGTGTTGGAATGGCACAGCCTGGAGGTGGCTGAAGCATGAAGAGACCTTATACCTCCACGGGGGTGAGCCCTGATGTCACTATGCTCCGTCCCCGTGATCGCCAGTAATCAGACCCGGAGCGAGCACACTCTGCGGGGTGATTCTAACGGGGTGCGGCGTGGAATATCACAGGGTCCCCAGCGGCGGGACCCCCGCGATCAGGCATCTTGTCCCCTATCCTTTGGATAGGGGATAAGATGTCATAGCACCAGAGTACCCCTTTAATCCCTGGATCAACCTTCTGTCCCTATAAATCTAGTATCCATAACCTGTAATTAGAGATTAGTGAACTTTTGAAATTAGAGATTAGCGAAAAATTTGAAAATCGGTTCGGTCCGAATTTATTCGCGGTTAATCTGTATTAAAAATGACTATTTCTGGCCTGCATTGAGCCTCAATAGGGTTGTAGAACAGTTTACTTTGTTCTAACACACATAGGGAGTGTGCTGTGTTAGTGAAATGATACTGTTATTCAGTATGGCATGCAGATTACAGGCATCGCAATTAGAATCAATGTGGCAGCAGGGAGACCATGTGGCGTCAAAATTGAAGAGAGTAAATAGATTTTTTTTAATGTAATTTTTGTTTAACATAATGTGAATTTATTTCAATTTTTTGAGTACCCATTCTGGTGAGCATTGAGCTGGCGGTTCGCCATGAGGCAAGCTACCACTTGTTCAATCTCGTGCCTCTCTCCGCCGCCACCCCCCCCCTCCCACTGTCTTACTCTTTTATGGAACTGCAAATGTTTCATGTAATCAGAAATGGTTCATTGTGATAGCTCAAACCTGTTTAATTGGATTCTTGTGGTAATTCAACAGCTACTATACAACGACCATAGGGCCTCAGTCTTGAAAAGATTACATTGATTTTTTTAAATTGACATTTAAGATTTTGAAATTGAAATTTAGGATTGAGAAATTGAAATTAAAGATTTTAAAATTAAAATTTAGGATTTTGAAATTGAAATTTGAGATTATACTACAACGTTTTAATGACCCGGGCCCCGGCATAAGGTTACAAAGGACCAAATCTAACAAGGAGTCACATGTCACATGGCTGTACAATGAAAGAGCCTGGAGGTGGCATCAGTATGAGGAGACCATATAGTGTCTGAATGACCACCTGGAGTTTGTGGCAGCATGAGGAGACAGTATAGTGTCTGAATGGCACAGCCTGGAGTTGGCTGAAGCATGAGGAGACCATACAGTGGCTGAATGTCACAGCCTGGAGTCGGTTGAAGCATGAGGAGACCAAATAGTGGCTGAATGGCACAGCCTGGAGGCGGTGAAGCATGAGGAGACCATGTAGTGTTGGAATGGCACAGCCTGGAGGTGGCTGAAGCATGAGGAGACCTTATACCTTCACGGGGGTGGAGCCATGATGTCACTATGCTCCGTCCCTGTGATCGCCAGTAATCAGACCCGAAGCGAGCACACTCTGGGGGCTGATTCTAACGGGGTGCAGCATGGAAGATCACAGGGTCCCCAGCGGCGGGACCCCCGCGATCAGGCATCTTGTCACCTATCCTTTGGATAGGGGATAAGATGTCATAGCACCGGAGTACCCCTTTAATCCCTGGATCAACCTTCTGTCCCTATAAATCTAGTATCCATAACCTGTAATTAGAGATGAGCGAACTTTTGAAAAATTTGAAAATTGATTCGGTTCGAATTTATTCGCGGTTAATCTGTATTAAAAATGACTATTTCTGGCCTACATTGAGCCTCAATAGGGGTGTAGAACAGTTTACTTTGTTCTAACACACATAGGGAGTGTGCTGTGTTAGTGAAATGATACTGTTATTCAGTATGGCATGCAAATTACAGGCATCGCTATTAGAATCAATGTGGCAGCAAGGAGACCATGTGGCGTCAAAATTGAAGAGAGTAAATATATTTTTTTAACGTAATTTTTGTTTAACATAATGTGAATTTATTTCAATTTTTTGAGTACCATTCTGGTGAGCATTGAGCTGGCGGTTCGCCACGAGGCAAGCTACCACTTGTTCAAGCTCGTGCCTCTCTCCGCCGCCGCCCCCCTCCCACTGTCTTACTCTTTAATGGAACTGCAAACGTTTCATGTAATCAGCAATGGTTCATTGTGATCGCTCCAAACTGTTTCATTGGATACTTGTGGTAATTCAACAGCTACTATACGACGACCATAGGGCCTCAGTCTTGAAAAGATTACATTGATTTTTTTTTATTTGACACTTAAGATTTTGAAATTGAAATTTAGGATTTAGAAATTAAAATTTTTAATTTTAAAATAAAAATTTAGGATTTTGAAATTGAAATTTGAGATTACACTACAACGTTTTAATGTCCCGGGCCCCGGCATAAGGTTACAAAGGACCAAATCTAACAAGGAGTCACATGTCACATGGCTGTACAATGAAAGAGCCTGGAGGTGGCATCAGTATGAGGAGACCATATAGTGTCTGAATGACCACCTGGAGTTTGTGGCAGCATGAGGAGAACGTATATTGTCTAAATGGTACAGCCTGGAGTTGGCTGAAGCATGAGGAGACCAAATAGTGGCTGAATGGCACAGCCTGGAGTCGGCTGAAGCATGATGAGACCATATAGTGGCTGAATGGCACAGCCTGGAGTTGACTGAAGCATGAGGAGGCCATATAGTGTCTGAATGGCACAGCCTTGAGGTGGCTGAAGCATGAGGAGACCATATTGTGTCTGAATGGCACAGCCTTGAGGTGGCTGAAGCATGAGGAGACCATATTGTGTCTGAATGGCACAGCTTGGAGTTGGCTGAAACATGAGGAGAAAATATAGTGTCTAAATGGCACAGCCTGGAGTTGGCTGAAGCATGAGGAGACGATATAGTGCCTGAATGGCACAGCCTTGAGGTGGCTGAAGCATGAGGTGACCATATAGTGTCTGAATGGCACAGCCTGGAGTTGGCCAAGCATGAGGAGACCATATAGTGTCTGAATGGCACAGCCTGGAGTTGGCCAAGCATGAGGAGACCATATAGTGTCTGAATGGCACAGCCTGGAGGTGGCTAAAGCATGAGGAGAGCATATAGTGGCTTAATGGCACATTCTGGAGGTGGTGAAGCATGAGGAGACCATATAGTGTCTGAATGGCAAAGCCTGTAGGTGGCTGAAGCATGAGGAGACCATATAGTGTCTGGATGGCACAGCCTGGAAGTGGTGAAGCATGAGGAAACCATATACTGTATGAATGGCAGAGCCTGGAGTTGGCTGAAGCATGAGGAGACCATATAGTGGCTGAATGGCACAGCCTGGAGGTGGTGAAGCATGTGGAGACCATATATGTCTGAATGGAACAGCCTGGACTTTGCGGCAGCATGAGTAGAATATATAGCGGCTTAGTGGCACAGCCTGGGGGTGGTGAAGCATGAGGAGACCATATAGTGTCTGAATGGCACAGCCTTGAGTTGGCTGAAGCATGAGACCATATAGTGGCTGAATGGCACAGCCTGGAGTTGGCTGAAGCATGAGACCATATAGTGTCTGAATGGCACAGCCTGGAGTTGGCTGAAGCATGAGGAGGCCATATAGTGTCTAAATGGCACAGCCTGGAGGTGGCTAAAGCATAAGGAGGCCATATAGTGGCTGAATGGCCCATTCTGGTGGTGGTGAAGCATGAGGAGACCATATAGTGTCTGAATGGCAAAGCCTGTAGGTGGCTGAAGCATGAGGAGACCATATGGTGGCTGAATGGCACAGCTTGGAGTTAGTGAAGCAAGAGGAAACCATATACTGTATGAATGGCACATCCTGGAGTTGGCTGAAGATTGAGGAGCCCATATAGTTGCTGAATGGCACAGACTGGACCTGGCGGCAGAATGAGTAGTACATAAAGCGGCTTAGTTGCACAGCCTGGAGGTGGTAAAGCATGAGGAGACCATATAGTGTCTGAATGGCACAGCCTTGAGTAGGCTGAAGCATGAGACCATATAGTGGCTGAATGGCACAGCCTGGATGTGGCTGAAGCATGAGGAGACCTCATAGTGTCTGAATGGCACAGCCTGGAGTTGGCTGAAGAATGAGAAGAACATATAGTGGCTGAATGGCACAGCCTGGAGTTGGGGTCAGTAAGAGTAGAACATATAGTGGCTGATTGGCACAGCCTGGAGTTTGTGTCAACATGAAGAGACCATATAGTGTCTGAATGGCACAACCTGGAGGAGGCTGAAGCATGAGGAGACCATAGAGTATCTGAATGGCACAGCCTGGAGGTGGTGAAGAATGAGGAGACCATGTAGTGTCAGAATGGCACAGCCTGGAGGTGGCTGAAGCATGAGGAGACCTTATAGTGGCTGAATGGCACAACCTGTAGTTGGCTGAAGCATGAGGGACCGTATAGTGTCTGAATGGCACAGCCTGGAGGTGGTGAAGCATGAGGAGACCATATAGTGGCTGAATGGCACAGCCTGGAGTTGGCTGAAGCATGAGCAGACCATATAGTGTCTGAATGGCACATCCTGGAGTTGGCTGAAGCATGAGGAGGCCATATAGTGTCTGAATGGCACCGTATGGAGGTGGTTGAAGCATGAGGAGGCCATATATTGGCTGAATGGCACATCCTGGAGGTGGTGAAGCATGAGGAGACCATATAGTGTCTGAATGGCAAAGCCTGGAGGTGGCTGAAGCATGAGGAGATAATATACCGGCTAAATGGCACAGCCTGTAGGTGGTAAAGTATGAGGAAACCATATACTGTATGAATGGCCCAGCCTGGAGTTGGCTGAAGCATGAGGAGACAATATAGTGACGGAATGGCACAGCCTGGAGTTAGCTGAAGAATGAGTAGACCATATAGTTGTCAGGATCCGGACTGGTATGCACTCTGTGTCAGTGGGGTGACGGCGTGGGCCATACAAGGGGAACGGAATCTAAGGGGTTACTGGTTTTCACCAGAGCCCGCCGCAAAGCGGGATGGACTTGCAGCGTCAGGTAACCCCCAGGTCGTTCCACCCGATAGCGACTCAACCCCAACTGACAGCTGAGAGAGGCGCGGTACACAGGGACAAGGCAAGAGCAAGGTTGGACGTAGCAGAAGGTCAGGGCAGGCAGCAAGAGTCGTAGTAAGGGGCAACAGCAGAAGGTCTGGGTACACAGGCTTGGGAACACACTAAACGCTTTCTCAGGGCACTAAGGCAACAAGATCCGGCAAGGACAGGAAGGGGAAGTGGGTTTTTATTCACATGGAGCAGGTGGGAGCTAATTAGGAAGATTGGGCCAGGCACCAATTAGCGGTGCGCTGGCCCTTTAAATCTGAGAGCCCCGGCGTGCGCGTGCCCTAGAGAGCGGGGCCGCGCGCACCGGGACCCAGCCGGAGATCAGGACAGGTGAGTGGGACGGGGTGCGATCCGCGAGCAGGCACGTCCCGCTAGCCGGATCGCATCCCCGCCGGGCACAACAGAGCAGCGTCTCCGGTCAGCACTGTCGACCGGAGCGCTGCAGGGCAGGAGACGCCGCGAGCGCTCAGGAGGAGGAGGAGGAGCCGGACCCCTCGGCGTAACAGTACCCCCCCCTTAGGTCTCCCCCTCTTTTTGGAGCCCAGGAACCGATGGATGAGCTCCTTGTCGAGGATATTGTCCTTGGGCTCCCAAGACCTCTCTTCGGGGCCACAATTCTCCCAGTCAACGAGAATTTTTTTTTTTTTACCTCTGACCACCTTGGAGGCGAGGATTTCTTTTACCGTGAAGACATCAGAGGAGCCAGAGACAGGAGCAGGGACGGTGACCTTGGGGGAAAAGCGGTTAAGAACGAGATTTGAGAAGGGAAACATGAAAGGAGTTAGGAATACGAAGAGGAGGAGGAAGACAGAATTGATTTGACTTTTGACTTTAAATGGTCCAAGGTAACGTGGACCCAGCTTGTAGCTAGGAACACGAAACCGGATATATTTTGCAGAGAGCCACACTATGTCCCCAGGAGCGTAGACAGGAGGAGTTCTTCTCTTCTTATCTGCATGTCTCTTCATGCGAGACGAGGCCAGTAGGAGCGACTTTTGAGTCTCCTTCCAGATAACAGAGAAGTCCCGGGTTACTTCTTCTACGGCAGGAACTCCAGAAGAAGTGAGAATGGGGAGGGGGGGGGCAGAGGGTGACGGCCGTACACCACAAAGAATGGGGATTTGGCAGAGGATTCCGAATTTTCAAAATTGTACGAGAATTCAGCCCAAGGCATAAGGTCGACCCAATCATCTTGGCGGGAGGAGACAAAATGTCGCAAGTAGTCACCAAGAATCTGGTTTACTCTCTCTACTTGTCCATTGGATTGGGAGTGATAGGAGGACGAGAAATTTTATTTGATCTTTAATTGGTTACAGAGAGCTCTCCAAAATTTCGACACAAATTGAACGCCTCTATCCGAGACGATATGCGTGGGAAGCCTGTGAAGGTGAAAAATGTGCAGAAAAAATTGCTTTGCCAGCTGTGACGCAGAAGGAAGACCTGGAAGTGGAATGAAGTGAGCCATTTTGGAAAAAATGATCAACGACCACCCAGATGATGGTGTTGCCATGGGATACGGGAAGATCTGTAATGAAATCCATGGCAATTTGGGACCATGGTTGCTCAGGGACGGGCAAAGGAAGGAGGAGTCCAGCAGGTTTCTGGTGAGGGGTTTTATCCCGGGCATAAATAGTACAGGCCCGAACAAAATCAGTAATGTCACCCTCTAGTGTAGGCCACCAATACAGACGGGAAATGAGCTGAATTGACTTTTTAATGCCAGCATTACCAGCCTGGTGAGAGGAATGCCCCCATTTGAGGATCTTGAGGCGGAGGCGTGGAGTAACAAAAGTCTTTCTGGGTGGGGGTTTGTCCCAGTGAGGCTGGAGCAAAGGCAACCAGGCACTCAGGCGGTACGATATGCTGCAGAGGGGTTTCAGATTCGGAGGCATCAGAGGGACGAGAAAGGGCATCAGATCTGACATTCTTGTCAGCGGGACGGAAGTGTATCTCGAAGTTAAAGCCGGCAAAAAACAACGACCATCTAGCCTGGCGAGGATTCAGACGCTGAGCGGACTGGATGTACGAGAGATTCTTGTGGTCAGTGTAAATGACAATGGGGTGTTTGGAACCCTCCAATAGATGCCTCCACTCCTCGAGTGCTAACTTGATGGCCAGAAGTTCACAATCTCCAATGGAGTAATTCTTTTCTGCCGGCAAGAAAAATTTTGAGAAAAAACCACAAGTAATGTTCCGTCCGGTAGCGTTTTTTTGAAGAAGTATGGCTTCGGCTCCGACTGAGGAAGCGTCAACTTCCAGGAAGAATGCCTTCAATGGATCAGGTCTGGACAGCACTGGTGCAGAGGCGAAGGCAGTCTTGAGACGATTGAAGGCCTCATCTGCTAGAGGAGGCCACGACTTAGGATTAGCATTTTTCCTGGTCAGGGCCACAATAGGGGCCACTATGGTGGAGAAGTGGGGAATAAACTGTCGGTAATAGTTGGCAAATCCCAGGAAGCGTTGGATAGGTTCCAGAAGAGCGTGGCCAATCCAAAACCGCTGACAGTTTATCTGGATCCATTTGAATCCCTTGGCCAGAGACTAGGTAACCTAGGAAAGGAAGACTGTTGCATTCAAAGAGACTTTGTTCAAATTTAGCCTACAGGTGGTTTTCACGAAGCCTTTGGAGCACTAGACGGACATGACGACGGTGTTCCTCTAAGTTAGAGGAAAAAAATCAAGATGTCGTCCAAGTAAACCACAACACAGGTATACAATAAGTCCCGAAAGATCTCATTAATGAAGTCCTGGAAGACTGCAGGGGCGTTGCAAAGCCCAAAGGTCATAACTAGATATTCAAAATGTCCATCTCTGGTATTGAAAGCGGTCTTCCACTCATCACCTTTCCGGATGCAAATAAGATTATACGCGCCCCTTAAGTCCAATTTGGTTAAGATACTTGCTCCGCGAAGACAGTCAAAGAGTTCAGAGATCAAAGGCAGGGGATAGCGGTTTTTGATGGTAATTTTATTTAAACCGCGGTAGTCAATACATGGTCGTAAGGATCCATCCTTTTTAGAAACAAAGAAGAACCCTGCTCCAGCAGGGGATGAGGACTTCCATATAAAACCTCTCTTTAAGTTCTCTTGGATATACTCAGACATGGCTTGAGTCTCTGGGGCTGACAGTGGGTAAATCCTGCCACGGGGCGGAGTGGTACCAGGAAGGAGATCAATGGGACAATCATAAGGCCTATGAGGTGGTAGGATCTCTACTTGCTTTTTGCAGAAAACATCTGAAAAGTCCTGGTAAGCCTTGGGAAGTTCCGGTAAAGGTGGAGCCTCAGGGGTTTGACAAGTGGGAGCAGATGTGAGGCATCGTTTGAGGCAAGAAGGACCACAACTTTTGATCTCCCCGGTGGTCCAGTGGAGGGTAGGAACATGACGTTGGAGCCATGGCAGGCCGAGAAGTACTTCAGAGGTGCAGTTAGGCAGAACAAAAAATTTAAATTTTTCATGGTGCAGTCCAATGCTCATGGGCAGGGGTTCTGTGCGGTAGCGCACAGTGCAGTCCAATTTTTCTCCGTTAACAGAAGAGATAAAGAGCGGTTTGACGAGACGGGTTACTGGGATGCTGAACCTATTAACGAAAGATGCCAAAAATAAAGTTTCCTGCAGAACCTGAGTCCAAGAAGGCCATTGCTGAGAAGGAGGAGTTGGCGGACGGAGAAATCCGCACAGGTACAGTCAGACGTGGAGAGGCAGAATTCACACCAAGAGTCGTCTCACCCTTATGAAGTAAGTGAGTGCGTTTCTCCTGACGCGGAGGGCGGATAGGACAGTCTTTTAGGAAGTGTTCGGTACTAGCACAGTACACGCACAGATTCTCATTGTGGCGGCGAGTCCTCTCTTGTAGGGTCAAGCGGGAACGATCCACTTCCACTTGCATAGCCTCCTCGGCGGAAGGCACAGGAACAGATTGCAGAGGATGTTGGAAGAGAGGAGCTGGGGAGAGAAATCGCCTGGTGCGAACAAGATCCTTTTCCTGTCGAAGTTCCTGGCGTCTTTCCGAGAAACGCATGTGGATGCGGGTGGCCAAATGGATTAGTTCAGACAGATTTGCAGGAATTTCTCGTGCGGCCAGGACATATTTGATGTTACTGGATAAGCCTCTCTTGAAGGTCGCGCAGAGGGCCTCATTGTTCCAGGATAGCTCAGAGGCGAGGGTACGGAACTAGATGGCGTATTCGCCCACAGAAGAATTCCCTTGGACGAGGTTCAGCAAAGCAGTCTCGGCTGAGAAGAGAAGGACGACTGGATAGTAGCGGTGGCGGGATTGTTGCGGTCCCAGAGCGGTGTGGCCCATGACAAGGCCTTTCCAGACAGGAGGCTGACCACGAAAGCCACGTTAGACCGTTCAGTAGGGAATTGGTCTGACATCATCTCCAGGTGTAGGGAACACTGGGACAGGAATCCACGGCACTGTTTAGAGTCCCCATCAAACTTGTCCAGTAGAGACAGGCGGAAGCTGGGAGCAGCCACTCGCTGCGGAGGAGATGCAGGAGCTGGCAGAGGAGATAATTGCTGTAATTGCGGCAGAAGCTGTTGCAGCGTAACGGTCAGTTGAGTCAGCTGCTGTCCTTGTTGCGCGATCTGTTGTGATTGCTGGGCGACCACCGTGGTTAGGTCAGCGACACTAGGCAGCGGGACCTCAGCGGGATCCATGGCCGGATCTACTGTCAGGATCCAGACTGGTATGCAGCGAGGACACTGGAGGTGGATCCTCTGTGTCAGTGGGGTGATGGCGTGGGCCGTACAAGGGGAACTGAATCTAAGGGGTTACTGGTTTTCACCAGAGCCCGCCGCAAAGCGGGATGGACTTGCAGCGTCAAGTAACCCCCAGGTCGTTCCACCCGATAGCGATTCAACCCCAACTTACAGCTGAGACAGGCGCGGTACACAGGGACAAGGCAAGAGCAAGGTCGGACGTAGCAGAAGGTCAGGGAAGGCAGCAAGAGTCGTAGTCAGGGGCAACAGCAGAAGGTCTGGGTAAACAGGCTTGGGAACACACTAAACGCATTCTCAGGGCACTAAGGCAACAAGATCCGGCAAGGACAGGAAGGGGAAGTGGGTTTTTATTCACATGGAGGACATAATTAGGAAGATTGGGCCAGGCACCAATTAGCGGTGCGCTGGCCCTTTAAATCTGAGAGCCCTGACGCGCGCACGGGACCAAGCCAGAGATCGGGACAGGTGAGTGGGACGGGGTGCGATCCGCGAGCGGGCGCGTCCCGCTAGGCGGATCGCATCCCTGCCGGGCACAACAGAGCAGCATCTCCGGTCAGCGCTGCCGACTGGAGCGCTGCAGGGCAGGAGATGCTGTGAGTGCTCCGGAGGAGGAGCCGGAGCACTCGGCATAACAATAGTGTCTGAATGGCACAGCCTGGAGTTGGCTGAAGCATGAGGAGAAAAATGTCCCCGATCTCGGACCATGCCAATTTACATGGTCAGAGTACCATCATGATAAACATCATGAGGATTATAATCCTCATAAATAAAGCATGAGGAGACCATATAGTGGCTGAATGGCACAGCCTGGAGGTGGTGAAGCATCAGGAGACCATATAAAGTATGAATGGCACAGCCTGGAGTTGGCTGAAGCATGAGGAGACCATATAGTGTATGAATGACACAGCCTGTAGTTGGCTGAAGAATGAGGAGAACATATAGGGGGACATTTATCAATGTTTGTTTATGTATTCCTTTTTTTAGTTATTTTTTTCTTACTATTTTTTTGCCTATGAGCGACTTATTTATCAACTGCTTTCAGCCTGTTGATAAATTTCTTTCACCTAACCCCTTAAGGACTCATGACGTTCTCATACGTCTTCATTTCAGAGTCCTTAAGGACTCATGACGTATGAGAACGTCATGAGCTTTCCGGCCCCCCGCAGCCAGCTGAAGCGGAGTCGGTGCCCGATGCCTGCTGAAATCGTTCAGCAGGCATCGCGGCATATTGCCCAGGGGGGTCATGATGACCCCCCATGTCGGCAATGGCCGCAGATCGCTGTACAATTCAGCCCAGCAATCTGCAGCGGATTCCGGGTCAATCGGGTCTCCAGTGACCCGGTGACCCGAAATTACTGGCTGATCGGGACCGTCTCTGATGGCCCCGAACAGCCATAGCCAGCAGGGATGAGGTTGCACTGATGCCACCTCACAATCGCCTTGATTCGTCAGCCGGTTTACTGGCCGACCAATCAGGGCACCTGCTGTGGGTGTCACTCCCGCAACCCGCTCCGCCCCTCTTCCGGAGGACGTGATCGGGTGCGGGATGTGGACCCCGGCAGCTGGGGACCCCGATCCCCGGCATCCCTGTTAGGATCGGGGCCCCAGGAGCGGCGGCGGCGAGGGACTGACCTGCAGTGGCGGCGTGGATCAGCAGTTGGAGGGGAATGACAGCCTCCTGCTGTTGCTTAGCAACAGCTCCCAGCATGCAAAAAGGGCATGCTGGGAGCTGTAGTTATGCAACAGCAGGAGGCAGACCACCACAACTTCCAGCATTCCCTTATGGGCATGCTGGGACTTATAGTTTTGCAACAGCTGGAGGCACATTTTTTCTATGGAAAAGTGTACCTTCAGCTGTTGTATAACTACAACTCCCAGCTTGCACAATCAGCTAAAGTGTATGCTGGGAGTAGTAGTGATGCATCTGCTGGTTACATAACTACAACTCCCAGCATGCCCGTTGGCTGTCAGTGACTGCTGAGAGTTGTAGTTTTGCAACAGCTGAAGGCGCACTGGTTGTGAAACACAGAGTTTTTTTTTACTTAACTCAGTGTTTCACGACCGGTGTGCCTCCAGCTGTTGAAAACAACAACTCCCAGCATGCACCGTACATGCTGGGAGTTGTAGTTTTGCAACAGCTGGAGGCACACTGGTTGTGAAACACTGAGTTAGGTCACAAACTCAGTGATACATAACCAGTGTGCCTACCGCTGTTGCAAAACTAAAACTCTCAGCATGTACAGTCTGTCAGCGCATGCAGGGATTTGTAGTTTTGTAACAGCTGGATGTTCCCCCCCAATGTGAATGTACAGGGTACACTCACATGGGCGGAGGTTTACAGTAAGTATTTGGCTGCAAGTTTGAGCTGCCGCAGCTCAAACTGCCAGCGAGAAACTTCTGTGAACCCCTGGCCGTGCGACTGTACCCTAAAAACACTACACTACACTACACTAACACAAAATAAAATAAATAGTAAAAAACACTACATATACCCCTACACAGCCCCCCTCCCCAATAAAAATTAAAAACGTCTGGTACGCCACTGTTTCCAAAACGGAGCCTCCAGCTGTTGCAAAACAACTTCTCCCAGCATTACCAGACAGCCGCTGACTGTCCAGGCATGCTGGGAGCCTTTGACGAGTCTTCTCGTCAAAGGCTTTCCTGCCGAAACGCCAGCGTTGGAGTGGTGTCGCTCTGATCTCCTCCTTCCTACCTAGGATATTTTCTGTATGTATACCCCCTAATCTTGCATGTATACCTTTGTGGTGCTGTCTTGATTTTTCTTTTGGGACACTGGATAGTGCTATCCTTTACTATGTAATACTGTTGCACTTTAGTACTGTTTTGCATTATTGCACATATAGGTGTCCTGATACTTGATTCATGCATATGCACTTTATTGGGGACAGTAATATTTTATAGTCGTATATTGTCAAAAGGGTTACTGGAGGGGCTTTGTTTTGCTACTTGTTTTTTCTCCCCTTGGGGATTGTTTCCTCTCTTGTTTTTATGTTACAAAATAAAGAAATATACTGTTCATATGAATTGGTGAAATGACTCCTTTTTCTTTTGTGTATATATATGCTGGGAGTCTTACAACAGCTGGAGGCACCCTGTTTGGGAATCACTGCCCCTATGTCCACCCCTATGCAAGTCCCTAATTTAGGCCTCAAATGCACATGGCGCTCTCACTTTGGAGCCCTGTCGTATTTCAAGGCAACAGTTTAGGGTCACATATGGGGTATCGCCGAACTCGGGAGAAATTGTGTTACAAATTTTGGGGGGTATTTTCTGCTTTTACCCTTTTTAAAAATGTAAAATTTTTGGAAAAACAAGCATTTTAGGTAATTTTTTTATTTTATTTTTTTACATATGCAAAAGTCGTGAAACGCCTGTGGGGTATTAAGGTTCACTTTACCCCTTGTTTCATTCCCCGAGGGGTCTAGTTTCCAAAATAGTATGCCATGTGTGTTTTTTTTTTTTGCTGTTCTGGCACCATAGGGGCTTCCTAAAGGTGACATGCCCCCCAAAAACCATTTGTCGCTCTTTCCCTTCTGAGCCCTCTACTGTGCCCGCTGAACACTTTACATAGACATATGAGGTATGTCCTTATTCGAGAAAAATTGGGTTTCAAATACAAGTAAAAATTTTCTCCTTTTTACCCCTTGCAAAATTTCAAAAATTGGGTCTACAAGAACATGCGAGTGTAAAAAATGAAGATTGTGAATTTTCTCCTTCACTTTGCTGCTATTCCTGTGAAACGCCTAAAGGGTTAAAACACTGAATGAATGTCATTTTGAATACTTTGGGGGGTGCAGTTTTTATAATGGGGTCATTTATGGGGTTTTTCTAATATAAAGACCCTTCAAATCCACTTCAAAACTGAACTGGTCACTGAAAAATAGTGATTTTGAAAATGTTGTGAAAAATGTAAAAATTGCTGCTGAACTTTGAAGCCCTCTGGTGTCTTCCAAAAGTAAAAACTCATAAATTTTATGATGCAAACATAAAGTAGAAATATTGTAAATGTGAACCAAAAAAATGTATTTTGAATATCCATTTTCCTTACAAGCAGAGAGCTTCAAAGTTCGAAAAATGCAAAATTTTCAATTTTTCCATCAAATTTGGGGATTTTTCACCAAGAAAGCATGCAAATTACCACAAAAATTTACCACTATGTTAAAGTAGAATATGTCACGAAAAAAACAATCTCGGAATCAGAATGATAACTAAAAGCATTCCAGAGTTATTAATGTTTAAAGTGACAGTGGTCAGAATTGCAAAAAATGGCCGAGTCCTTAAGGTGAAAAAGGGCTCAGTCCTTAAGGGGTTAAGCAATTTTTCTTTTTTGCTTTGGTAGTGGCTTTTTACTGCTCCATGTCTGAGCTGGACTAAATTTTGTAGGTTTTTTCATGCGATTCGACTTTTTTGCGACTTTCGCACTTGATAAATCTCTGAACACTTCAAGTCAAAAATCACTTTTTGCTTTGGTAAGCAAGATTTTTATTTTTTGCTTAGGACATTGAACATGCAAAAAGTTGCAGAAAAAAAGAGAGTAGTCACACGTGCTACTTTTTTTGCGACAATTTTAAGCAAAAAAAAAACTACTAAATGTTTTGATAAATGTCCCCCATAGTGGCTGAATGGCACAGCCTGGAGTTAGCTGAAGAATGAGTAGACCATATAGTGGCTGAATTGCACAGCCTGGAGTTGGCTGAAGCATGAGGAGACCATATAGTGGCTGAATGGCACAGCCTGGAGGTGGTGAAGCATGAGGAGACCATATAGAGTATGAATGGCACAGCCTGGAGTTGGCTGAAGGATGAGGAGACCATATAGTGTCTGAATGGCACAGCCTGGAGTTGGCTGAAGAATAAGGAGAACATATAGGGGGACATTTATCAATGTTTGCTTGTGTATTCCTTTTTTTAGTTAATTTTTTCTTACTATTTTTTTACCTATGTGCTACTTATTTATCAACTGCTTTCAGCCTGTTGATACATTTCTGTAAGCCCTTTTTTTTTTTTTTTTTTTTGCTTTGGTAGTGGCTTTTTCTGCTCCTTGTCTGAGCTGGAGTAAATTTAGTAGTTTTTTTTTTTTTGTGTTGCAACTTTTTTGCAACTTTCGCATAAATCTCTGACCACTGCAAGTCAAAAATCACTTTTACTTTGGTAAGCTAGATTTTAATTTTTTGCTTAGGACATTGAACATGCAAAGAGTTGCAGAAAAAAGAGCATAGTCACATGTGAGACTTTTTAGCGACAATTTTAAGCAAAAAAAAATTACTAAATGCTTTGATAAATGTCCCCCTTAGTGGCTGAATGGCACAGCCTCGAGTTGGCTGAAGAATGAGCAGAACATATAGTGGCTGAACGGCACAGCCTGGAGTTGGCGACAGCATAAGTAGAACATATAGTGGCTGACTGGCACAGCCTGGAGGAGCCTGAAGCATGAGGACACCATAGAGTATCTGCATGGCACAGCCAGGAGGAGGTGAAGCATGAGGAGACCATACAGTGTCGGAATGGCACAGCCTGGAGGTGGTGAAGCATGAGGAGACCATATAGTGTCGGAATGGCACAGCCTCGAGGTGGTGAAGCATGAGGAGACCATATGGTGGCTGAATGCCTCAGCCTGGAGTTGGCTGAAACATGAGGAGACCATAGAATATCTGAATGGCACAGCCTGGATGTGGTGAAGCATGAGGAGACCATATAGTGGATGAATGGCACAGCCTGGAGTTGGTGGCAGCATGAGTAGAACATACAGTGGCTGAATGGCACAGCCTGGAGGTGGAGAAGCATGAGGAGACCCTATAGCAGCTGAATGGCACTGCCTGGAGTTGGTGAAGCATGAGGAGACCATATAGTGTCGGAATGGCACAGCCTCGAGGTGGTGATGCATGAGGAGACCATATGGTGGCTGAATGCCTCAGCCTGGAGTTGACTGAAACATGAGGAGACCATAGAGTATCTGAATGGCACAGCCTGGATGTGGTGAAGCATGAGGAGACCAAATAGTGTCTGAATGGAACATACTGGAGTTTGCTGAAACATGAGGAGACCATATAGTGGCTGAATGACACAACCTGGACTTGGCGGCAGCATGACTAGAACATATAGTGGCTTAATGGCACAGCATGGAGGTGGTGAAGCATGAGGAGACCATATAGTGTCTGAATGGCACAGCCTGGAGGTGGTGAAGCATGAGGAGACCATAGAGTATCTGCATGGCACAGCCTGGAGGAGGTGAAGCATGAGGAGACCATACAGTGTCGGAATGGCACAGCCTGGAGGTGGTGAAGCATGAGGAGACCATATAGTGTCGGAATGGCACAGCCTCGAGGTGGTGAAGCATGAGGAGACCATATGGTGGCTGAATGCCTCAGCCTGGAGTTGGCTGAAACATGAGGAGACCATAGAGTATCTGAATGGCACAGCCTGGATGTGGTGAAGCATGAGGAGACCATATAGTGGATGAATGGCACAGCCTGGAGTTGGCGGCAGCATGAGTAGAACATATAGTGGCTGAATAGCACAGCCTGGAGGTGGAGAAGCATGAGGAGACCCTATAGCGGCTGAATGGCACTGCCTGGAGTTGGTGAAGCATGAGGAGACCATATAGTGTCGGAATGGCACAGCCTCGAGGTGGTGAAGCATGAGGAGACCATATGGTGGCTGAATGCCTCAGCCTGGAGTTGGCTGAAACATGAGGAGACCATAGAGTATCTGAATGGCACAGCCTGGATGTGGTGAAGCATGAGGAGACCATATAGTGGATGAATGGCACAGCCTGGAGTTGGCGGCAGCATGAGTAGAACATATAGTGGCTGAATAGCACAGCCTGGAGGTGGAGAAGCATGAGGAGACCCTATAGCGGCTGAATGGCACTGCCTGGAGTTGGTGAAGCATGAGGAGACCATATAGTGTCGGAATGGCACAGCCTCGAGGTGGTGAAGCATGAGGAGACCATATGGTGGCTGAATGCCTCAGCCTGGAGTTGGCTGAAACATGAGGAGACCATAGAGTATCTGAATGGCACAGCCTGGATGTGGTGAAGCATGAGGAGACCATATAGTGGATGAATGGCACAGCCTGGAGTTGGCGGCAGCATGAGTAGAACATATAGTGGCTGAATAGCACAGCCTGGAGGTGGAGAAGCATGAGGAGACCCTATAGCGGCTGAATGGCACTGCCTGGAGTTGGTGAAGCATGAGGAGACCATATAGTGTCGGAATGGCACAGCCTCGAGGTGGTGAAGCATGAGGAGACCATATGGTGGCTGAATGCCTCAGCCTGGAGTTGGCTGAAACATGAGGAGACCATAGAGTATCTGAATGGCACAGCCTGGATGTGGTGAAGCATGAGGAGACCAAATAGTGTCTGAATGGAACATACTGGAGTTTGCTGAAACATGAGGAGACCATATAGTGGCTGAATGACACAGCCTGGACTTGGCGGCAGCATGACTAGAACATATAGTGGCTTAATGGCACAGCATGGAGGTGGTGAAGCATGAGGAGACCATATAGTGTCTGAATGGCACAGCCTGGAGGTGGTGAAGCATGAGGAGACCATAGAGTATCTGCATGGCACAGCCTGGAGGAGGTGAAGCATGAGGAGACCATACAGTGTCGGAATGGCACAGCCTGGAGGTGGTGAAGCATGAGGAGACCATATAGTGTCGGAATGGCACAGCCTCGAGGTGGTGAAGCATGAGGAGACCATATGGTGGCTGAATGCCTCAGCCTGGAGTTGGCTGAAACATGAGGAGACCATAGAGTATCTGAATGGCACAGCCTGGATGTGGTGAAGCATGAGGAGACCATATAGTGGATGAATGGCACAGCCTGGAGTTGGCGGCAGCATGAGTAGAACATATAGTGGCTGAATGGCACAGCCTGGAGGTGGAGAAGCATGAGGAGACCCTATAGCGGCTGAATGGCACTGCCTGGAGTTGGTGAAGCATGAAGAGACCATATAGTGTCGGAATGGCACAGCCTCGAGGTGGTGAAGCATGAGGAGACCATATGGTGGCTGAATGCCTCAGCCTGGAGTTGGCTGAAACATGAGGAGACCATAGAGTATCTGAATGGCACAGCCTGGATGTGGTGAAGCATGAGGAGACCAAATAGTGTCTGAATGGAACATACTGGAGTTTGCTGAAACATGAGGAGACCATATAGTGGCTGAATGACACAGCCTGGACTTGGCGGCAGCATGACTAGAACATATAGTGGCTTAATGGCACAGCATGGAGGTGGTGAAGCATGAGGAGACCATATAGTGTCTGAATGGCACAGCCTGGAGTTGGCTGAATCATGAGGAGACCATATAGTGGATGAATGGTACAGCCTGGAGTTGACTGAAGAATGAGGAGAAAATATAGTGGCTAAATGGCACAGCCTGGAGTTGGCGGAAGCATGAGGAGACCATATAGTATCTGAATGGCACAGCCTGGATGTGGTGAAGCATGAGGAGACCATATAGTGTCGGAAGGGCACAGCCTGGAGGTGGTGAAGCATGAGGAGACCATATAGTGGCTGAATGGCACAGCCTGGAGTTGGCGGAAGCATGAGGAGACCATATAGTGTCTGAATTGAACATCCTGGAGTTTGCTGAAACATAGGGAGACCATATAGTGGCAGAATGGCACAGCCTGGACTTGGCGGCAGCATGACTAGAACATATAGTGGCTGAATGGCACAGCCTGGAGTTGGCGGAAGCATGAGGAGACCATATAGTGTCTGAATTGAACATCCTGGAGTTTGCTGAAACATAGGGAGACCATATAGTGGCAGAATGGCACAGCCTGGACTTGGCGGCAGCATGACTAGAACATATAGTGGCTTAATGGCACAGCCTCGAGGTGGTGAAGCATGAGGAGACCATATGGTGGCTGAATGCCTCAGCCTGGAGTTGGCTGAAACATGAGGAGACCATAGAGTATCTGAATGGCACAGCCTGGATGTGGTGAAGCATGAGGAGACCATATAGTGGATGAATGGCACAGCCTGGAGTTGGCGGCAGCATGAGTAGAACATATAGTGGCTGAATAGCACAGCCTGGAGGTGGAGAAGCATGAGGAGACCCTATAGCGGCTGAATGGCACTGCCTGGAGTTGGTGAAGCATGAGGAGACCATATAGTGTCGGAATGGCACAGCCTCGAGGTGGTGAAGCATGAGGAGACCATATGGTGGCTGAATGCCTCAGCCTGGAGTTGGCTGAAACATGAGGAGACCATAGAGTATCTGAATGGCACAGCCTGGATGTGGTGAAGCATGAGGAGACCATATAGTGGATGAATGGCACAGCCTGGAGTTGGCGGCAGCATGAGTAGAACATATAGTGGCTGAATAGCACAGCCTGGAGGTGGAGAAGCATGAGGAGACCCTATAGCGGCTGAATGGCACTGCCTGGAGTTGGTGAAGCATGAGGAGACCATATAGTGTCGGAATGGCACAGCCTCGAGGTGGTGAAGCATGAGGAGACCATATGGTGGCTGAATGCCTCAGCCTGGAGTTGGCTGAAACATGAGGAGACCATAGAGTATCTGAATGGCACAGCCTGGATGTGGTGAAGCATGAGGAGACCAAATAGTGTCTGAATGGAACATACTGGAGTTTGCTGAAACATGAGGAGACCATATAGTGGCTGAATGACACAGCCTGGACTTGGCGGCAGCATGACTAGAACATATAGTGGCTTAATGGCACAGCATGGAGGTGGTGAAGCATGAGGAGACCATATAGTGTCTGAATGGCACAGCCTGGAGGTGGTGAAGCATGAGGAGACCATAGAGTATCTGCATGGCACAGCCTGGAGGAGGTGAAGCATGAGGAGACCATACAGTGTCGGAATGGCACAGCCTGGAGGTGGTGAAGCATGAGGAGACCATATAGTGTCGGAATGGCACAGCCTCGAGGTGGTGAAGCATGAGGAGACCATATGGTGGCTGAATGCCTCAGCCTGGAGTTGGCTGAAACATGAGGAGACCATAGAGTATCTGAATGGCACAGCCTGGATGTGGTGAAGCATGAGGAGACCATATAGTGGATGAATGGCACAGCCTGGAGTTGGCGGCAGCATGAGTAGAACATATAGTGGCTGAATGGCACAGCCTGGAGGTGGAGAAGCATGAGGAGACCCTATAGCGGCTGAATGGCACTGCCTGGAGTTGGTGAAGCATGAAGAGACCATATAGTGTCGGAATGGCACAGCCTCGAGGTGGTGAAGCATGAGGAGACCATATGGTGGCTGAATGCCTCAGCCTGGAGTTGGCTGAAACATGAGGAGACCATAGAGTATCTGAATGGCACAGCCTGGATGTGGTGAAGCATGAGGAGACCAAATAGTGTCTGAATGGAACATACTGGAGTTTGCTGAAACATGAGGAGACCATATAGTGGCTGAATGACACAGCCTGGACTTGGCGGCAGCATGACTAGAACATATAGTGGCTTAATGGCACAGCATGGAGGTGGTGAAGCATGAGGAGACCATATAGTGTCTGAATGGCACAGCCTGGAGTTGGCTGAATCATGAGGAGACCATATAGTGGATGAATGGTACAGCCTGGAGTTGACTGAAGAATGAGGAGAAAATATAGTGGCTAAATGGCACAGCCTGGAGTTGGCGGAAGCATGAGGAGACCATATAGTATCTGAATGGCACAGCCTGGATGTGGTGAAGCATGAGGAGACCATATAGTGTCGGAAGGGCACAGCCTGGAGGTGGTGAAGCATGAGGAGACCATATAGTGGCTGAATGGCACAGCCTGGAGTTGGCGGAAGCATGAGGAGACCATATAGTGTCTGAATTGAACATCCTGGAGTTTGCTGAAACATAGGGAGACCATATAGTGGCAGAATGGCACAGCCTGGACTTGGCGGCAGCATGACTAGAACATATAGTGGCTTAATGGCACAGCCTGGAGGTGGTGAAGCATGAGGAGGCCATGTAGTGTCTGAATTGCACAGCCTGGAGTTGGCTGAGGCATGAGGAGACCATATAGTATCTGAATGGCACAGCCTGGAGGTGGCTGAAGAATGAGGAGACCTCATAGTGTCTGAATGGCACAGTCTGGAGTTGGCTGAAGAATGAGGAGAAAATATAGTGGCTAAATGGCACAGCCTGGAGTTGGCGGCAGTATAAGTAGAACATATAGTGGCTGATTGGCTCAGCCTGGAGGTTGTGACAGCATGAGGAGACCATATAGTGTCTGAATGGTACAGCCTAGAGGAGACTGAAGCATGAGTAGACCATAGAATATCTGAATGGCACAGCCTGGAGGTAGTGAAGCATGAGGAGACCATGTAGTGTCGGAATGGCAAAGCCTGGAGGTGGCTGATGCATGAGGATACCTTATAGTGGCTGAATGGCACAGCCTGGAGTTGGCTGAAGCATGAGGAGACCATATAGTGTCTCAATGGCACAGCCTGGAGGTGGTAAAGCATGAGGAGACCATATAGTGTCTGAATGGCACAGCCTGGAGTTGGCGGTAGTATGAGTAGAAAATATAGTGGTTGAATGGCACAGCCTGGAGGAGGTGAAACATGAGGAGACCATATAGTGTCTAAATGGCACAGCCTGGAGTTGGCTGAGGCATGAGGAGACCATATAGTGGCTGAATGGCACAGCCTGGAGGTGGTGAAGCATATGGAGACCATATAGTGTCTGAATGGAACATCCTGGTGTTGGCAGAAGCATGAGGAGACCATATAGTGGCTGAATGCCACAGCCTGGACTTGGCGGCAGTATGAGTAGAACATATAGTGGCTGAATGGCACAGCCTGGAGGTGGTGAAGCATGAGGAGACCATATAGTGTCTAAATGACACAGCCTGTAGTTGACTGAAGCATGAGGAGACCATATAGTTGCTGAATGGCACAGCCTTGAGGTGGCTGAAGCATGAGGAGAACATATAGGCCCTCCTTTACTAAGAGTGGAGTGTAGGTTTCTTTGTGGGTTTTAATTACCTACAATTTATTTTCCACAGCCTGGAGGTGGCTGAAGCATGAGGAGAACATATAGTGTCAGAATGGCACAGCCTGGAGGATGCTGAAGCATTAGGAGACCATATAGTGGCTGAATGGCATAGCCCGGAGGTTGCAGCAGCAGCATCAGGAGTCCCGGTGATAGAGGGAAGTGGTGGGTGGTAATACCACTACTTGGTGACAAAGGTGGATGAAAAAAGATCTGATGCGGAGGAAAGTTTGTAAATGTGGAGCAGCGCCTTAAAACTGTTTGGCACTATCCATATTTGTAAAGTGTTGGTGGGGCACCATGGTCAATCTACTCTGATGCATTAGGCGTTGGTGGGTGGAAATCATGGCTGATCCATGCCTGATACATCTTCACAAAGGTCAGTCTCTCCACGAGTTCTCCTTGGGTTGACAATCGCCCCCGTCGCACTAAACACCCGCTCTGATTGCACACTACTGGCTGGGCAGGACAGCTTTTCAGGGGCAAACTCTGCTAGTTGCGGCCACAAATCAAGTTTTGCTGCCCAGAAGTCCAGCGGATCTTCAAGGTGTATTGGCATGGGCATGTCAAGGTGTGCCCCAACCTGCTGGTTCGGGTCCTGCTCCAGGTCTACCTGCAGCTGATGAGTTGCTTCACAATGCGGGTGAAAAAAGGTACTCATCTGCGACTGTAGACTCAGGCTGCTACTGATGAAGCTCGTAATGCTCCTTCCACCCCACCCTTCCCCAGCAGCCATGGCATTAAAAACTGCCACACCATCGATTTTCCCATTAACAGTCCACATTTATTGACTGCTACTGCCGCCGTCTCCAGGAACCCCTGTTCGAATACCTCTCGGGAAGGTAGGATGCCGCGAAACAGGTGGTCTCCCCAGAGCATGTTTGACTCCAGAATTTCTTCTTCTGCCACCATGCTGACTGCCAACCATGCTATCATCTTGCTGGCTCAGCTGCTGCTTCAAGGGCAACCTGTAACTCTCTTCTCCTGGTGATGATGAAGCCCCTTCTGCACCCGGCTCAAAAGTGTGTTCGGCTTCATCATCATTGGATTGTGTCTGCACATCACTGATGTCCTCCTCAGGTTCCTCAACAGTGTCTGCTTCAGGACCCTGAATGCTGGCAACACTGCCTCCCACATCACTCTCTTCATCACTACTTGCCCACCTAGCAGAGGAAGCGGCGGAAGTCTTCTCCACTTCTTGGCTGGGCAGTAGTTTCTGACTGTCCTCTATTAGATCATCCTCGCTGAATAGTAGATCTGAACCCACAGCATAAGATTATTCTTTAGGGGTGGGAACAGCATAGGACAGAGGCAATGGGAGGACAGGGACTACTCCCAGGCCATGCCAACATAGGTTTGTGTCTGAGGAACCCACCGACTGTTGACTGGGGATATCAGATGTCACTTGTGAGGAAGTGGATGACCGTGTTAACCAATCGATGATGGCAGATGGGTTGCTGGGCGAGACACGACCACTAGCTGATACTGGGAGCTCAGGCATCTTGCTGTGACTCCTGCTGCCACTCGCCTCTAGTCTGCTGTGACCTCTGCCTGTGCTTGATGAATTTAGACCTCTGCCACTCCTCTGGGCACGTCCTGGCACTTCTTTGCCTAACATACTTAGTGTGTATATGAGGGGAGTACAATAGGCTTCACTTCGCTTAAAAAAGCTTTTCTGTGTAACACACACACACAGGCTGTCCTTCCTATCTCTCTGCAGTGTAGTGAATGAAGTGAATAGCTGGAATATTACTGCCGATTATATAGGGCTTTGACATCACAGGGGTGGCTGGCTGCTGATAGGCTGCATCCTGCATTTGATTCAGGGTCATCCCGCCTACCCACCTTCCCTCCTTGCCTTCCCGTCTTTCCAGAGTTCCTTGCCCCATGTCCTCACATGTGGATCTGCCATTTTAGATGCCCTGGAGCTTGGACCGCACTAAATGGAGTTTAATGAAGCGATTTGCGCTATAGAATCGCTGCGATATTCCCATTCGTTGCAAATCAAATTTTTCATGAAATTTGTAACGAATTTGGATTTGTCAGCTTCGATTCGCTCATCTTTACCTGTAATGTCATTACTCTCCAGAAATGCATCCAGGCCCCTTTTGAACTCATTTACCGAGTTCACCATGACCACCTCCTCTGGGACAGAGTTCCACAGTCTCACTGCTCTTACAGTAAAGAACCCCCATCTGTGCTGGTGTAGAAACCTTCTTTCCTCTAAACGAAGAGAATGCCCCCTTGTTATAGATACAGTCCTGGGTATAAAAAGATCATGGGAGAGGTCTTTGTAAGGTCCCCTGATATATGTATACATAGTTATTTGGTCTCCCCTAAACCTTATTTTTTCAAAACTAAATAGCCCCAATTCTGATAATCTTTCTGGGTACTGTAGTCCCCCCATTCCCCTTATTACCCTGTTTGCCCATCTTTGAACCCTCTCCAGCTCCCCTACATATTTATGTACACTGGTGCCCAGTACTGTACATAGTATTCCATGTGTGGTCTGACTAGTGATTTGTACAGTGGTAGAATTTTCCTTGTTGTGGGCATCTATGCCCCTATTGATGCTCCCCATGATTTTATTTGTCTTTGCAGCAGCTGCCCGACACTGGTAACTAAGACTCCCAAGTCCTTTTCCACGTCAGTCGTCCCAAGTGTTCTCCCATTTAATACATAATCCCAGCCCAGAATTTTCCTCCCCATGTGCATAACCTTACATTTATCAGTGTTGAACCTCATCTGCCACTTCCCAGCCCTAACCTCCAACCTATCCAGATCCATTTGTAACAGTGCACAGTCCTCTATTGTGTTGACCACTTTACAGAGTTTAGTATCATCTGCAAAGATTGCTACTTTACTATTCAACCCCTCTACAAGGTCAGTAATAAATATATTAAATAGAATAGGACCCAAGATTGACCCATGTGGCACACCACTAGTAACAGTCACCCAATCAGAATAAATACCATTAATAACCACCCTCTGTTTCCTATCACTGAGCCAGTTACTTACTCACTTGCACACATTCTCCCCCAGCCCCATCCTTCTCATTTTCTGCACTTTATGTGGCACCATATCAAATGCATTTTATGCATTTTATGTGGCACCATCTCAAATTCTTTCGAAAAATCAAGATATACAACATCCAGTAATTTCCACTG
The DNA here is from genome assembly GCF_029499605.1 of Hyla sarda. Classification (NCBI taxonomy): domain Eukaryota; kingdom Metazoa; phylum Chordata; class Amphibia; order Anura; family Hylidae; genus Hyla; species Hyla sarda. The sequence goes on along the minus strand of NC_079189.1, from coordinate 492,620,301 downwards.
GTCCAGTCTGGAGCTCACATCCTCATAAAAGCTGATCAGGTTAGTTTGACAGGACCAATCCCTCATAAAGCCATGCTTATATGGAGTTTATTTGTATTAAGATACTCCAAAATAGCATCTACCCTCAAACAATTTACATACAAAGAAGGTTAAACTAACAGTATTATAACTCCCGGGGTCACCTTTTGACCCCTTTTTAAATATTAGCACTCCATTTGCTATGCACCAGTCCTGGGGAACAGTCACTGTCACTATTGAGTCCCTGAAAATTAAAAATAGGGGTTTGTCTATTACATTACTTAATTCCTTTAGAACACGGGGGTGAATGTCATCTGGACCTGGTGATTTGTCTATCTTGATTTTTTGTAGGCAGCACTGGACTTCTTTCTGGGATAGACAGGTGACCTGTACTGGGGAGTTTACCTTATCTTGCTGTATTTTACCTGGGATTTCATTTTCTTTTATGGAGAAGAATGTGTTTAACCTGTTAAGGACCCATGACAAACGCGTACGTCATGAGTCCACTCCCGATCTATAACGCGGTGCCACGCGGGACCCGTGGCTAATAGCGCGGCATTGATCGCGGTGCCGTGCGCTATTAACCCTTTAGACGCAGTGTTCTAAGTTGAACGCCGCGTCTAAAGTGAAAGTGAAAGCATGCCGGTTAGCTCAGGTTTAAGCAAGTAAGCAAGGTTTAAGCAAGTAAAGACCAGGTAGGTTTAGGCATTAATGACCAGAGTTATTAAAACACAGCAGGCCAGAAGTAATCTTGCCCTCTCTCTCTGGCACTAGATCACAAACCATTAGGACTAGAGTTGAAGGTGACAGAATATCAGGACTGTGACAAGAACATGGAGATTAAAATGTGTTACATGCTGGCCATAGTTTTTGCTGATAAATTATTGTAGCATTGGGTATATATTTCAGCCTATAACTTATGAACAATGAAGCTATATTATACTAATAATTATTCAGTATGGAGATAAAATTACAAATAAATAATTACATTGGAAACATGTTATTTACTAGTTTTCTTTTAACAATTAAAAACACCATATTTCATGTCATCTAGAAGAAGAGTACCATACAATGAAGTTGTGATTTTCACAAGTCTTCCATAACAAAAGAATTGTTACATAAAATCAAGAAACAGTATGTCATCGAGACAATTTCTTCATATTAGCACAGTGTAAAAGGCCCCGGAGTCTATCCTGTGACTAGATCTGGTGGTATAATTAAATTTCTGATAAGCTGTATAAATTAGATATACCTTGAGAAAGGTAGGATTCTGTAATATACAATAGCCTCGGGAGCTGCAATGTTCAAACAAGAGTTCAAACAACTTCCATTTTAAGGTGATTTCTCATTTCTACTTTAATTTTAATATGACGCTTAAGAAAAACTTTCACAAGATAGTCAAAATGAAGAAATGTTCTGAGCATTGACCTCCCACACTTAAATGTGGATCTATCACGCTGCAGTGGAATGTTACTTTCAAATAAAAATTTAAATACCAATATTTCACCTTAATTTTCTTGATTGATTTGTGTTTATATAAAAATAAACAGTACAATTATGATCGCAATCATTGACAGGAAGGAAGCAAGCTACAACTAATGACTAACAACTAATATTTTATGTAATGTAAAATCCTTTTTCTATGTTTCCTCCCTTTGGTATGATTTGTATTTCAGACTTTGAAACAGCTTCAAAGAATTGTTTTCTCAATTTTCACAGCGGAAATGTGTCACCTATATTTGTATTAATTAAAACCAGATAGGTAAACACATTTTAATCAGCCATCTTTGCTAAATTACTATCTGCATTTGGGAATATTCTTTTTGCCAGCCTTATGGAACAATGGAAACAATAGACTGGAGCTTTTTATTGGCTTATATGGGGAGTTTTCAAGGCATGTTGCACAGGTAACTGTATGGAAGGTAGGGGAAGCATGAGCTTTTCCATCATGTCAATGGTGGATTCTGGGCTATTGATTTCCAGCTACATTATAGGTGTTACCTTACATTGCAATCCTGCCTGTAATGTTAGTGTGATGACTTCTGAAAACGAATCTTTACAGAATAAAAATTGTGAGCCCTATTATGAGTCTCAGTGAAAATTGTACAATTTTTTACTCTTTTTAACCACTTAGGGACCAAGGGCATAGAGGTACGCCCTGACGCCCTGGTACTAAAGGCTGAAAACATTCAGCAGGCACCCCGTGCAAACCCCTGGGGGGTCCAGAGATCCCCCATGTCGGCGATATGTCGGTCAAAAGCGACAGACCAATAGCAGATCGGGGGGTTAAAGTTGGGTTTCCTGCTCTGCCCAGCTATGGTAGCTGGGCAGAACGGGGAACTTACTGGCGGCAATTGGCGGCAGCGGGCGGCGATGACGTGTGGCTCCCTGGTGCAGACTACGGAAGTCGGTGAGTTGTTGCCTAGCAACATCTGGAGGGCTACAGTTTGGAGACCACTATACAGTGGTCTATAAACTGCAGCCCTCCAGATGTTGTAAAACTACAACTCCCAGAATGCCTAGACAGCTGTTTGCTGTCTGGGCATGCTGGCATTTGTAGTTTTGCAACATCTGGAGGGCCACAGTTTGGAGATCACTGTGCGGTGGTTTCTAAACTTTGGCCCTCTAAATCATGCAAAACTACAACTTCCAGCATTCACGAACAGCAAACGGCTGTCTCGGCATGCTGGGAGTTGTAGTTGTGTGCCTCCAGTTGTTGCATAACTACATCTCCCAGTATTCCCTTCGCCAATCAGTACATGCTGGGAGTTATAGTTTTGCGACAGCTGGAGGCACACTAGTTGGAAAATGCTGAGTTGGGTAACAGAACCTAAGTCAAGGTTTTCCAACCAGTGTGCCTCTAGCTGTTGCAAAAGTACAACTACCATCATGCACGGTCTGCCAGTGCATGCTTGGAGTTGTAGTTTTGCAACAGCTGGAGGTTCTGCCCCCCCCCCCCATATGAATGTAGAGGGTACATTGACACAGGCAGGTTTACAGTGAGTTTCCTGCTTCAAGTTTGAGCTGTGTCAAATTTTCTGCCGCAGCTCAAACTCCTAGCAGGAAACTCACCGTAAACCCCTGCCCGTGCGAATGTACTCTAAAAACACTACACTACACAAAATAAAGGGTAAAACACTACATATACACCCCCTTACACTGTCCATCCCAATAAAATTTAAAAACGTATTGTACGGCATTGCTTCCAAAACAGAGCCTCCTGCTGTTGCAAAACAAAAACTCCCAGCATTTCCAGACAGCTACAGACTGGGAGTTTAGCAACAGCTGGAGGTGCCCTGTTTGGGAATCACTGGCATAGAATACCCCTATGTTTACCCCTATGGAATCAATAATTTAGTACTCAAATGCACATGGTGCTCTCTAACTTCGGAGCCCTGTGGTATTTCAAGGAAACAGTTTAGGGCCACATATGTGGTATTTCCATACTCGGGAGCAATCGCGTTACACATTTTGGTGAGCTTTTTCTCCTTTTACTCCTTAAGAAAAGGAAAAGTTGGGGTCTACACCAGCCTGTTAGTGTAAAAATTTTTTTTACACTTGCATGCTGGAAATACCCTGTATGTGGATGTAAAATGCTCTGCGGACACACAACAAGGCTCAAGAGTGAGAGTGTACTATGTACATTTGAGGCCTAAATTGGGGATTTGCACAGGGGTGGCTGATTTTACAGTGGTTCTGACATAAACGCAAAACAATAAATACATAAGTGGGAACCCATTTTGGAAGCTACACCCCTCATGGAACATAAAAGGGGTATAGTGAGCCTTAACACCCCACAGGTGTTTGACGAATTTTTGTTAACATTGGATGGGAAAAAAAAAGGTTTTCACCAAAATGCTGGTGTTACCCTAAGTTTTTCATTTTTACAAGGGAAAATAGAAAAAAAGCCCCCCCAAAATTTATAACCCCATTTCTTCTGAGTAAAAACATACCCCATGCTGTATGTGGATGTAAAGTGCTCTGTGGGCGAACTACAATGCTCACAAAAGAAGAAGCGCCATTGGGCTTTTGGAGAGAACATTTTTCCGGAATTGAAAGCCACGTGTGTTTACATAGCCCCCATGATGCCGGAACAATGCACCCCCCACATGTAATAAGGGGTACAGTGAGCATTTACGCCCCACAAGTGTCTGACAGATTTTTGGAACAGTGGTCCGTGAAAATAAAAAATTTAATTTTTCATTTGCACAGCCCACTGTTCCAAAGGTCTGTCAAACTCCAGTGGGGTGTAAATGCTCACTGCACCCCTTAAATTTTTTTGTGAGGGATCACATGTGGGGGGTCCACTGTTCTGGCACAACGGGGGGCTTTGTAAGCACACATGGCCCCCGACTTCCATTCCAAACAAATTCTCTCTCCAAAAACTCAATGGCGCTCCTTCTCTTCTGAACATTGTAGTGCACCAGTAGAGCACTTGACGTCCACACATGGGATATTTCCATACTCAGAAGAAATGGTGTTACAAATTTTGGTGGGGCATTTTCTCCTATTACCTCTGGTAAAAATTTAAAATTTGGGGAAAAACCAGCATTTTCATTTACACATCCGACTTTAACGAAAAGTCGTCAAACACCTGTCGGGTGTTAAGGCTCAAAATACCCCTTGTTACGTTCCTTGAGGGGTGTAGTTTCCATAATAGTATGCCATGTGTTTTTTTTTTGTTTTTTGTTTTTTGCTGTTCTGGCACCAAAGGGTTTCCAAAAGCCAAATGTGACTCCTTCCTTTCTGAGCATTGTAGTTCCCCCGCAGGTCATTTTATGCCCTAACATGGGGTATTTCCATTTTCCGAAGAAATGGGGTTACAAATTTTGGGGGGCATTTTCTTCCATTACCCTTTGCAAAAATTGTAAATTTGGGGGGAAAAAATTTGTGAAACTATTTTTTTTTTCATTTACCCATCAGACTTTAACGACAAGTGGTCAAACACTTGGGGGGGGGGGTGTTAAGGCTCACTGGACCCCTCGTTACATGCCCTGAGGGGTGTAGTTTTTTCTTTTTTTGTTTGCTGTTATGGCACCATAGGGGCTTCCTTAATGCTCCATGCACCCCAAAAAACATTTCAGCAAAACTCACTCTCCAAAATCCCATTGTCGCTCCTTCCCTTCTGAGTCCTCTAGACCACAGAACACTTTACATCCACATATGAGGTATTTCCTTACTCGAGAGAAGTTGGGTCACAAATGTTGGGGGGCTTTTTCTCCTATTACCCATTGTAAAAATTCAAATACTGGGTCTACAAGAATATGAGAGTAAAAAATGAAAATGTTTAATTTTCTACTTCACTTTGCTGCTGTTCCTGTAAAACACCTAAAGGAAAAATAAACTTTCCCGAATGTCATTTTGAATACTTTGAGGGGTGCAGTTTCGATAATGTGGTCAATTATGGGGTATTTCCAATATGAAGACCCTTCAAATCCACTTCAAAACTGAACTGGTCTGTGAAAAATTCCGATTTTGAACATTTCATGAAAAACTTGAAAATTGCTGCTGAACTTTGAAGCCCACTGTTGTCTTCTAAAAGTAAAAACATGTCAACTTAATGATGCCACAGGAGAAAAAAAGGCTCATACACACTAATTTACTGCAACAATTCCTCTTTCTTTAGATAAGTATTCTTCATTAACCCCTTAAGGACTCATGGTTTTCCCGTTTTTTGCACTTTCGTTTTTTCCTCCTTTTCTTTTAAAAATCATAACCCTTTCAATTTTCCACCTAAAAATCCATATTATGGCTTATTTTTTGCGTCGCCAATTCTACTTTGCAGTGACATTAGTCATTTTACCTAAAAAAGCAGGGCGAAACGGAAAAAAAATCATTGTGCGACAAAATCAAAGAAAAAACGTCATTTTGTAACTTTTGGGGACTTCCGTTTCTACGCAGTGCATATTTCGGTAAAAATTACACCTTATCATTATTCTGTAGGTCCATACGGTTAAAATGATACCCTACTTATATAGGTTTGATTTTGTCGCACTTCTGGAAAAAATCATAACTACATGCAGGAAAATTTATACGTTTAAATATGTCATCTTCTGACCCCTATAACTTTTTTATTTTTCCACATACAGGGCAGTATGAGGACTAATTTTTTGCGCCGTGATCTGAAGTTTTTATTGGTATGATTTTTGTTTTGATCGGACTTTTTGATCACTTTTTATTCATTTTTTTAATGCTATAAAAAGTGACCAAAAATGCACTTTTTTTGACTTTGGAATTTTTTTGCGCGGACGCCATTGACTGTACGGTTTAATTAATGATATATTTTTATAGTTCGGACATTTACACACGCGGCGATACCACATATGTTTATTTTTATTTTTTTTTACACTGTTTTATTTTTTTTTATGGGAAAAGGGGGTGATTCAAACTTTTATTAGGGAATGGGTTAAATGACCTTTATTAACACTTTTTTTTAACATTTTTTTTGCAGTGTTATAGGTCCCATAGGGACCTATAACACTGCACACACTGATCTTTTACACAGATCACAGGCGTGTATTAACACACCTGTGATCAGTGTTATCGGCGCTTGACTGCTCCTGCCTGGATCTCAGGCACGGAGCAGTCATTCGCCGATCGGACACCGAGGAGGCAGGTAGGGGCCCTCCCGGTGTCCTGTCAGCTGTTCGGGACGCCGCGATTTCACCGCGGCAGTCCCGAACAGCCCGACTCAGCAGCCGGGTAACTTTCACTTTCACTTTAGACGCGGCGGTCAGCTTTGACCGCCGCTTCTAAAGGGTTAATACCGCACATCGCCGCGATCGGTGATGTGTGGTATTAGCCGCGGGTCCCGGCCGTTGATGAGCGCCGGGACCAACGCGATATGTTGCGGGATCTCGGCGCGATCCCGCTTCAAATCGCGGGAGGTGGCGCAGGACGTAAATATACGTCCTGCGTCGTTAAGGGGTTAATACAACAGCAAAGAACAGCGTATAATCACCCAGTGTGGATCACGCAAGTCTGCAGGTAGTTCCAAGGAGAGGTAGCTGGCTCCTAAAATTGCATGTGCAGCTGCACTGCCATATTAGCCGTCTCCATTCACTGAAGGACAAGTGAGAACGTCTGCTACGTTTCAGAGGCTACGCCTCCTTTGTCAACCATAGTGCACATTCCCATCACCAACATACATAGTAGAAACCTCTCGCGAGACTTCAATTCTAAAAACATACAAAAAGTATTACAAATATTAAAAATAAAAACAATGTATATGGATCACCATAGAAGCAGTCACTGTTCTTAAAGGAACACATTAAAGTTACAGATCTCATCTCATGTGGGGGGGGGGGGTGATGCAGACATGATAAGGCACAGTAATGGGGGGGGGGAGCTGGGGAGGACGATAAGGCTGATATTAATCATATCATCCTCATCACCCCCCACATTACTGTTCCTCTTCATGTCTGCAGCATCACCCCACCCCCCACATTACTGTGTCTCAACACCCCCACACATTACTGTGCCTCATATTGTCTTCATCACTGCATTATCACACCTAAGAGGCACATAAATGAGGGGGATGATGCAGACATGAGGCACAATAATCAGGGTTTGGGGGGGCGCAGTGTAATAATATTATGTTCAGAGGAGCAGTGTGTAATAATATTATATTCAGAGAAGCAGTGTATGATAGTATTTTATTCAGAGGGCACAGTGTATGGCAGTATTATATTCAGAAGGTGCAGTGTGTGGTAGAATTATATTCAGAAGGGGCAGTGTGTGATAGTATTATATTCAGAGGAGCAGTGTGTAATAATATTATATTCAGAGGAGCAGTGTGTAATAATATTATATTCAGAGGAGCAGTGTGTAATAAAATTATATTCAGAGGAGCAGTGTGTAATAATATTATATTCAGAGGAGCAGTGTGTAATAATATTATATTCAGAGGGAGCAGTGTGTAATAATATTATATTCAGAGGAGCAGTGTGTAATAATATATTCAGAGGAGCAGTGTGTGATAGTATTATATTCAGTGGGTACAGTGTGTGGTAGTATTATATTCAGAGGGTACAGTGTGTGATAGTATTATATTCAGAGGAGCAGTGTGTGATAGTATTATATTCAGAGGAGCAGTGTGTAATAATATTATATTCAGAGGAGCAGTGTGTAATAATATTATATTCAGAGGAGCAGTGTGTGATAGTATTATATTCAGAGGAGCAGTGTGTAATAATATTATATTCAGAGGAGTAGTGTGTGATAGTATTATATTTAGAGGAGCAGTGTGTGATAGTATTATATTCAGAGGGCACAGTGTGTAATAATATATTCAGAGGAGCAGTGTGTGATAGTATTATATTCAGAGGAGCAGTGTGTAATAATATTATATTCAGAGGAGCAGTGTGTGATAATATTATATTCAGAGGAGCAATGTGTGATAGTATTATATTCAGAGGGCACAGTGTGTAATAATATTATATTCAGAGGATGCAGTGTGTGATAGTATTATATTCAGAGGACGCAGTGTGTGATAATATTATATTCAGAGGTTACAGTGTATGGCAGTATTATATTCAGAAGGTGCAGTGCGTGGTAGTATTATATTCAGAGTATACAGTGAATGGCAGTGTTATATTAATTATTGTTTTCCTATGGATCAGAATCTTCTGATAAAGTAAAAATCTATCTGGGTGTCAAGTTCTGCAGAGAGAAAATTTAGCTTGAAGAAGTGACAGCCGTATGTACCTAAATTAGATAAGGAAATATTATAGAGAAGATGTCAAGACCTTTGAGCTACATATATCATTGTCTGATATGTCCAATCAGGGCTGTAGTGTAGTATATGTCACGATGCCGGCTGGCAGGTAGTGGATCCTCTGTGCCAGAGAGGGATTGGCGTGGACCGTGCTAGTGGACCGGTTCTAAGCCACTACTGGTTTTCACCAGAGCCCGCCGCAAAGCGGGATGGTCTTGCTGCGGCGGTAGTGACCAGGTCGTATCCACTAGCAACGGCTCACCTCTCTGGCTGCTGAAGATAGGCGCGGTACAAGGGAGTAGGCAGAAGCAAGGTCGGACGTAGCAGAAGGTCGGGGCAGGCAGCAAGGATCGTAGTCAGGGGCAACGGCAGAAGGTCTGGAACACAGGCTAGGAACACACAAGGAACGCTTTCACTGGCACAATGGCAACAAGATCCGGCAAGGGAGTGCAGGGGAAGTGAGGTGATATAGGGAAGTGCACAGGTGAACACACTAATTGGAACCACTGCGCCAATCAGCGGCGCAGTGGCCCTTTAAATCGCAGAGACCCGGCGCGCGCGCGCCCTAGGGAGCGGGGCCGCGCGCGCCGGGACAGGACAGACGGAGAGCGAGTCAGGTACGGGAGCCGGGGTGCGCATCGCGAGCGGGCACTACCCGCATCGCGAATCGCATCCCGGCTGGCAGCGGAATCGCAGCGCCCCGGGTCAGAGGATGTGACCGGAGCGCTGCAGCGGGGAGAGTGAAGCGAGCGCTCCGGGGAGGAGCGGGGACCCGGAGCGCTCGGCGTAACAGTACCCCCCCCCTTGGGTCTCCACCTCTTCTTAGAGCCTGAGAACCTGAGGAGCAGACTTTTGTCTAGGATGTTGTCCTCAGGTTCCCAGGATCTCTCTTCAGGACCACAACCCTCCCAGTCCACTAAAAAAAAAGTTTTCCCTCTGACCTTTTTGGAAGCTAAGATTTCTTTGACAGAGAAGATGTCCGAGGAGCCGGAAACAGGAGTGGGAGGAACAGATTTGGGAGAAAAACGGTTGAGGATGAGTGGTTTGAGAAGAGAGACGTGAAAGGCATTAGGGATACGAAGAGAAGGAGGAAGAAGAAGTTTATAAGAGACAGGATTAATTTGACACAAAATTTTGAAAGGACCAAGATAGCGTGGTCCCAACTTGTAGCTAGGGACACGGAAGCGGACATATTTAGCGGAGAGCCATACCTTGTCTCCAGGGGAAAAAACGGGAGGAGCTCTTCTTTTCTTATCCGCGAACTTCTTCATGCGTGATGAAGCCTGTAAGAGAGAATTTTGGGTCTCTCTCCATATGATGGAAAGGTCACGAGAAATTTCATCCACAGCGGGCAGACCAGAGGGCAAGGGAGTAGGGAGGGGGGGAAGAGGGTGACGGCCGTACACCACGAAAAATGGAGATTTGGAGGAAGATTCAGAGACCCTAAAGTTATACGAGAATTCGGCCCATGGGAGGAGATCTGCCCAGTCATCCTGGCGGGAGGAAACAAAATGTCGCAAATAATCACCCAAGATCTGGTTAATTCTTTCTACTTGTCCATTGGACTGGGGATGATATGCAGAAGAAAAATTTAATTTAATCTTGAGTTGTTTACAGAGAGCCCTCCAGAATTTAGACACGAATTGGACGCCTCTATCCGAGACAATCTGCGTAGGCAACCCGTGAAGACGAAAAATGTGTACAAAAAATTGTTTAGCCAACTGAGGCGCAGAAGGAAGACCAGGAAGAGGGATGAAATGTGCCATTTTGGAGAATCGATCAACGACCACCCAAATAACAGTGTTGCCACGGGAAGGGGGTAAATCAGTAATAAAATCCATACCAATCAGAGACCAAGGCTGTTCGGGGACAGGCAGAGGATGAAGAAAACCAGCGGGCCTCTGGCGAGGAGTCTTATCCCGGGCACAGATAGTGCAGGCTCGCACAAAGTCCACAACATCCGTCTCCAGAGTCGGCCACCAATAGAAGCGGGAGATGAGTTGCACAGATTTCTTGATGCCCGCATGACCTGCGAGATGGGAGGAGTGACCCCATTTGAGGATTCCGAGGCGTTGGCGTGGAGAAACAAAGGTCTTTCCTGGAGGAGTCTGCCTGATGGAGGCAGGAGAAGTGGAGATCAGGCAGTCAGGTGGAATGATGTGTTGCGGAGAGAGTTCAACTTCTGAGGCATCCGAGGAACGAGAGAGAGCATCGGCCCTAATGTTCTTATCGGCAGGACGAAAGTGAATCTCAAAATTAAATCGGGCAAAGAACAGAGACCACCGGGCCTGGCGAGGATTCAGCCGTTGGGCAGACTGGAGGTAGGAGAGGTTCTTGTGGTCGGTGTAGATAATAACAGGAAAACTTGATCCCTCCAGCAGATGCCTCCATTCCTCAAGTGCTAATTTAATGGCTAGAAGCTCTCGATCCCCGATGGAGTAGTTCCTCTCCGCTGGAGAGAAGGTCCTAGAGAAAAAACCACAAGTGACAGCATGCCCGGAAGAATTTTTTTGTAGCAGAACAGCTCCAGCTCCCACTGAGGAGGCATCAACCTCCAATAGGAAGGGTTTGGAAGGGTCAGGTCTGGAGAGGACGGGAGCCGAAGAAAAGGCAGACTTGAGTCGTTTAAAGGCGTCTTCTGCTTGAGGAGGCCAGGACTTGGGATCAGCATTTTTTTTGGTTAAAGCCACGATAGGAGCCACAATGGTAGAAAAATGTGAAATAAATTGCCTGTAATAATTGGCGAACCCCAAAAAGCGTTGGATAGCACGGAGTCCGGAGGGGCGTGGCCAATCTAAGACGGCAGAGAGTTTGTCTGGATCCATCTGTAGTCCCTGGCCAGAGACCAAATATCCTAGAAAAGGAAGAGATTGGCATTCAAACAGACATTTCTCAATTTTGGCATAGAGTTGATTGTCACGAAGTCTCTGAAGAACCATACGGACATGCTGGCGGTGTTCTTCTAGATTGGCAGAAAAAATTAGGATATCGTCCAGATATACAACAACACAGGAATATAACAGATCACGAAAAATTTCATTGACAAAGTCTTGGAAGACGGCAGGGGCGTTGCACAGGCCAAAGGGCATGACCAGATACTCAAAGTGTCCATCTCTGGTGTTAAATGCCGTTTTCCACTCATCCCCCTCTCTGATGCGGATGAGGTTATAGGCGCCTCTTAAGTCCAATTTAGTAAAGATGTGGGCACCTTGGAGGCGATCAAAGAGTTCAGAGATGAGGGGTAAGGGGTAGCGGTTCTTAACCGTGATTTTATTAAGACCGCGGTAGTCAATGCAAGGACGTAGGGAGCCATCTTTTTTGGACACAAAGAAAAATCCGGCTCCGGCAGGAGAGGAGGATTTACGGATAAAGCCCTTTTTTAGATTCTCCTGGACGTATTCAGACATGGCAAGAGTCTCTGGGGCAGAGAGAGGATAAATTCTGCCCCGGGGTGGAGTAGTGCCCGGGAGGAGGTCGATAGGACAATCATAAGGCCTGTGAGGAGGTAGAGTCTCAGCTTGTTTTTTGCAGAAAACATCCGCGAAGTCCATATAGGCCTTAGGAAGACCGGTTACTGGAGGAACCACAGAGTTACGGCAAGGGTTACTGGGAACCGGTTTTAGACAGTTCTTGGAACAAGAGGACCCCCAACTCTTGATCTCCCCAGTGGACCAATCCAGGGTTGGGGAATGAAGTTGAAGCCAGGGAAGTCCAAGGAGAATTTCCGAGGTGCAATTGGGGAGGACCAAAAGTTCAATCCTCTCGTGATGAGATCCGATGCTCATAAGAAGGGGCTCCGTGCGGAAACGTATGGTACAGTCCAATCTTTCATTATTTACACAATTGATGTAGAGGGGTCTGGCGAGACTGGTCACCGGGATGTTGAACCTGTTGACGAGAGAGGCCAAAATAAAATTTCCTGCAGATCCAGAGTCCAAGAAGGCCACAGTAGAGAAGGAGAAGGCAGAGGCAGACATCCGCACAGGCACAGTAAGACGTGGAGAAGCAGAGTAGACATCAAGGACTGTCTCACCTTTGTGCGGAGTCAGCGTACGTCTTTCCAGGCGGGGAGGACGGATAGGACAATCCCTCAGGAAGTGTTCGGTACTAGCACAGTACAGGCAGAGGTTCTCCATACGGCGTCGTGTCCTCTCTTGAGGTGTCAGGCGAGACCGGTCGACCTGCATAGCCTCCACGGCGGGAGGCACAGGAACAGATTGCAGGGGACCAGAGGAGAGAGGAGCCGAGGAGAAGAAACGCCTAGTGCGAACAGAGTCCATATCTTGGCGGAGTTCCTGACGCCTTTCGGAAAAACGCATGTCAATGCGAGTGGCTAGGTGAATAAGTTCATGTAGATTAGCAGGAATTTCTCGTGCGGCCAGAACATCTTTAATGTTGCTGGATAGGCCTTTTTTGAAGGTCGCGCAGAGGGCCTCATTATTCCAGGACAATTCTGAGGCAAGAGTACGGAATTGTACGGCATACTCGCCAACGGAAGAATTACCCTGGACCAGGTTCAACAGGGCAGTCTCAGCAGAAGAGGCTCGGGCAGGTTCCTCAAAGACACTTCGGATTTCCGAGAAGAAGGAGTGTACAGAGGCAGTGACGGGGTCGTTGCGGTCCCAGAGCGGTGTGGCCCATGACAGGGCTTTTCCGGACAGAAGGCTGACTACGAAAGCCACCTTAGACCTTTCAGTGGGAAACAAGTCCGACATCATCTCCAGATGCAGGGAACATTGGGAAAGAAAGCCACGGCAAAACTTAGAGTCCCCATCAAATTTATCCGGCAAGGATAGGCGTAGCCCAGGAGCGGCCACTCGCTGCGGAGGAGGTGCAGGAGCTGGCGGAGGAGATGACTGCTGAAGCTGTGGTAGTAACTGTTGTAGCATAACGGTCAGTTGAGACAGCTGTTGGCCTTGTTGCGCTATCTGTTGTGATTGCTGGGCGACCACCGTGGTGAGGTCAGCGACAACTGGCAGAGGAACTTCAGCGGGATCCATGGCCGGATCTACTGTCACGATGCCGGCTGGCAGGTAGTGGATCCTCTGTGCCAGAGAGGGATTGGCGTGGACCGTGCTAGTGGACCGGTTCTAAGCCACTACTGGTTTTCACCAGAGCCCGCCGCAAAGCGGGATGGTCTTGCTGCGGCGGTAGTGACCAGGTCGTATCCACTAGCAACGGCTCACCTCTCTGGCTGCTGAAGATAGGCGCGGTACAAGGGAGTAGGCAGAAGCAAGGTCGGACGTAGCAGAAGGTCGGGGCAGGCAGCAAGGATCGTAGTCAGGGGCAACGGCAGAAGGTCTGGAACACAGGCTAGGAACACACAAGGAACGCTTTCACTGGCACAATGGCAACAAGATCCGGCAAGGGAGTGCAGGGGAAGTGAGGTGATATAGGGAAGTGCACAGGTGAACACACTAATTGGAACCACTGCGCCAATCAGCGGCGCAGTGGCCCTTTAAATCGCAGAGACCCGGCGCGCGCGCGCCCTAGGGAGCGGGGCCGTGCGCGCCGGGACAGGACAGACGGAGAGCGAGTCAGGTACGGGAGCCGGGGTGCGCATCGCGAGCGGGCACTACCCGCATCGCGAATCGCATCCCGGCTGGCAGCGGAATCGCAGCGCCCCGGGTCAGAGGATGTGACCGGAGCGCTGCAGCGGGGAGAGTGAAGCGAGCGCTCCGGGGAGGAGCGGGGACCCGGAGCGCTCGGCGTAACAGTATACTTTCAATATATATCTTTGTCAACATTTTACATTTGGTGGTGGTGACACAATTTTTTACCACATCGGGTGACACCAACCCTAGCAACGCCACTGGTGAGTAATGTAGCAGTGCTTGCCTAATGACTCAATAGGGAGGACCTGCTAGTCACCAGGGGCTAACGGTAACCTATCTTCTTAGGGGGTATAATTGTTTAAATAGTAGCCCTACTTGCCAGGGGTATTATCTATCTGGGGGCCTGTACACCTATTGAGAACGCCTACCTAATCATCAGGTAGGGCTCCCCAGTAGGTAGACAGGCCCCCTGATAGATGTTACCCCATCAATGATGGGGATCATATCTATCTTTGGCCTCGATGCCTACTTGGGAGCCCTACCTGATGGGGGTCATATCTATCTGGGGGCCTGTGCACCTACTGGGAGCCCTACCAGATGGGGGTCATATATATATGGGTGCATGTGTACCTACTGGGGAGCCCTACCAGATGGGGGTCATATCTATCTTGGGTCTGTCTGGGGGCATGATGGGGGCATTATATGTGAGGGGCACATGATGAGGGCATTATTTATTTGGGGTGCATGATGGGGGCATTATATGTGAGGGGTGCATAATGGGGGCATTATATGTGAGGGGCACATGATGGGGGCATTATATATGAGGGGCGCATGATGGGGGCATTATATGTGAGGGGCGCATAGTGGGGGCATTATATGTGAGGGGTGCATGATGGGGGCATTATATGTGAGGGGCGCATGATGGGGGCAATATATGTGATGGGCGCATGAGGCCCAGCCTCACCCAGCCACTATCTCCAGTGGCCCCAGATAATTTGAGTTTGAGACTAGTGATGAGCGGCATAGGTCATATTTGAATTTGCAATATTTCACGAATATTTGGATGAATATTCGTCATATATTCGCGAAAATCGCATATTCGTTATATTTGGTTTTTTTTCCGCATATGCAAAACTAGCCGTTGGCTGTCCGTTCATGCTGGAGTTGTAGTTTTGCAACATCTGGAAGTCCGCAGGTTGGAGACCACTGCACTAGCCCATTAGTTCTCTATACCATTAAAGAAGGGAGGGCTCAATATTCGCGAATATGCGCATATGCGAAGAGCAGAGAGGGATGCAGTGCTCACTGTGATGTGTAAAACATGAAAAGCAGAAGACTTGAAAAAAGCTGCACTCACCCACTGAGAAGTATTTGCCAAACGATGCTTTATTCCAAGTGTAAATACAGCAGACGGCAAGTCAATAGCTGGAGGTGCGGGGAGTGAGAGCTAAAGCTCTCAGGTGCGGGGGGCGTACCACTAGACATCACTGTGATGTGTACTGTGAACAAAGAAAAAAAAGTGAATGTTTGTAATTGCGAATATACAGGGTGGGCCATTTATGTGGAAACACCTTAATTAAATGGGAATGGTTGGTGATATTAACTTCCTGTTTGTGGCACATTAGTATATGTGAGGGGGGAAACTTCTCAAGATGGGTGGTGACCATGGCGGCCATTTTGAAGTCGGCCATTTTGAATCCAACTTTTGTTTTTTCAATAGGAAGATGGTCATGTGACACATCAAACTTATTGGGAATTTCACAAGAAAAACAATGATGTGCTTGGTTTTAACGTAACTTTATTCTTTCATGAGTTATTTACAAGTTTATGACTACTTATAAAATGTGTTCAATGTGCTGCCCATTGTGTTGTATTGTCAATGCAACCCTCTTCTCCCACTCTTCACACACTGATAGCAACACCGCAGGAGAAATGCTAGCACAGGCTTCCAGTATGCATAGTTTCAGGTGCTGCAGAATGGGCAAAACAAAAATTGGAACAGGACCCTCAGTTTACGCAGAAGATTTTGTTCAGTGATGAGGCAAACGTTTATGTGAATGGTGAAGTTAACAAACAAAACCACCGCTATTGGTCTGACACTAACCCACATTGGATAGATGCCACCAAGACTGTTGGAACACAAAAATTGATCGTATGGTGTGGTATATGGGGTACAAAGATAGTGGGGCCATTCTTCATCAATGGAAACCTCAAGGCCACTGGATATGCGAAATTGCTACATGATGATGTGTTTCCCTCTTTATGCACTGAAGCTGGCACGTTCCCTGAGTTTTTCCAGCAAGATGGTGCACCACCACATTATGGGTGTCAGGTCCGAGCATTCCTAGATGAACAGTTTCCTGGAAAGTGGATTGGTCATCGTGGGCCAGTTGAATGGCCCCCAAGGTCTCCCGATCTGACCCCCTTAGACTTTTATCTTTGGGGTCATCTGAAGGCAATGTCCATGCTGTGAAGATACGAGATGTGCAACACCTGAAACTACGGATACTGGAAGCCTGTGCTAGCATTTCTCCTGCGGTGTTGCTATCAGTGTGTGAAGAGTGGGAGAAGAGGGTTGCATTGACAATCCAACACAATGGGCAGCACATTGAACACATTTTATAAGTGGTCAGAAACTTGTAAATAACTCATGAAAGAATAAAGTTACGTTAAAACCAAGCACATCATTGTTTTTTCTTGCGAAATTCCCAATACGTTTTATGTGTCACATGACCACCCATCTTGAAAAGTTTCCCCCCTCACATATACTAATGTGCCACAAACAGGAAGTTAATATCACCAACCAATCCCATTTATTAAGGTGTATCCAAATAAATGGCCCACCCTGTATAGTGCTATATTCGTAATATTCGCAAATTCGCGAATATGCGATATTCGTGATTAAAATTAGAATTTCAAATATTCGTGAGCAACACTATTTGAGACCCCGATTTAGAGACACCTGACTGCTGGCTGTTCTGACCTTCTTTCTTATATATTGCAAGAACCCTGCCTGTCCTGACTTCAGCCTAAGTGCAGAAACTTTCTACTAACCGAAAAGCCTAAAACAATTGACTACATATGGGTGTCACTTATTTTTGGAGAATATTCTCAACTTGTGTTTTAGGGATCCTTAATGGGTCAGATATTTACCTATAGGGAGGCTACCTTCAACAAGCTGTGTGGGAGACAGTTTTCTTACTTCTAGGGGAGCTTTAGTCTGCATCATGTTGAACCTGCCTTTTTTGGGGGGAAGATAGGTAATTTTTATTCAATTTTCTGTGTTTTTTTTGTAATATTAGTATAGGGACTTGCAAGATAGATATATTTTTTTAAGATGTAGTCTTGCCTTTTGATGCTGAAGTAGCTAGAGGTGCCATCACTCTGTGATGGACACAAAGGGTGATGAGGGGACCTGGCCTAATTGCTGATCTAATTGTCGCACCAGTTCCTTGGAATGCAATACCCCAAACCCTCAAAATTGTTCCCAACATCCAAACTTTTAAATGTGCCCTAAAGACACATCTGTTCAAGCAGGCCTATAAAATTCCCTAATTGGTCTCCCCTATCATGATTTTACCCCCTTTTGAGACATCTGAGTCTTGGAGAGACTCAGAGGTATTTGGCAGTCGCATCCCTCGACCCCAATCCGCCCCCCACCCACACACGCTTTATGCACTTAAAGGGGTACTCCACTGCCACAATATTCAGAGATTAGCTAGGGACTGGTTCATGTAACCTCAAAAGGTTAAACTTTGTACAACACAATGCTTGGATCTGAATACCTTATCAAATTATAAGGTCTTATAAGACACGTTCCTTATATCATGGACTGACAGAAGTTGAATGAATTCTTTAAAATTATTCCTTAAGACATGTCGCAAATAAATAGTAATTACGGCTGAAAAACGAATCATGTTTCTTGAATTATTTTCCCTAATTTATTGTTTAAGATCAAGATATTGTATTATCTGTAAATAGGTTTCATCTCACATTTGTGATACCTGTAATATGCTCTTCTTTAGTGATCAATTTTTCATGTTTCAAAATGATCTCTATTTGTCTGTTCAGTTTCACACCAATTACATACATCTCCAGTTATTGCTGCTTGGCTTTGTTTACAGTGTCTCAAGAGACATTGGTGGCTTTAATGTGAAACCAGTTAAGCACATCATGTGTCCTAGTTCTTGTCATAAACAAAAAGTAATGATCAATTACAATAAATTGTAAAAAATATAATAAAAAAATTAATATATATTAAACCAAACAATGGCAATAGTCTGGTAATATGGATACAAACTGTAGTCATAGATCACATTCATATCCCAACATAGGCGTGCGCACGGGGTGTGCCGGGTGTGCACAGGCACACCCTAATCACTGCGGCCGCGGCCCGCTGCTGCAGGACTTTTTTTTCTCACTACTAAACCCCAGCTCCACCGGACATCCCCGACATCACCAGCCCGAAATCCCCCGTCCCCGCCCCCGTCACAGCAAACCTAGCTTTTCAGCCATCCAGCCGCTTCTCTAATAGCACCACCCCCACCCCATGTTGGAGGAGGGCGGCATGCAGCGCTGCACTGACAACATACATGCCCTTTTTTGCTTACTTCATCCTGATGAGGAGCGCTGCTTCCTCCCCCGAAGTGCCTCTCTCTGCCTCAGCTGCTGCGCGACAGTGTCTTCAAATCAGGGTGAAAATTTCAGTCACAAATATCGGACATTCCTGTCCTCAGAGCCTCAGCCGAACAGGGAAGAGACACTGACCTGGTGAGGCTCCTTTCATGTGTGATCTGTCTGCTAAAATGTGTATCTAATCCTCCAGTGTGTGATCTGTCTAATGAGCTGTGTATCTAAACTCCCCATGTGTGATACTGTTTGATGAGCAGTGTATCGAATCCCCCATGTGTGATCTGTCTAATGAGCTGTGTATCTAATCCACCTATGTGTCATCTGTCTGCTAAAATGTGTATCTAATCCCCCATGTGTGATCTGTCTTATAAAATATGTATCTAATCCCCCAGTGTGTGATCTGTCTAATGAGCTGTGTATCTAATCCCCCCATGTGTGATCTGTCTGCTAGCCTGTGTATCTAAACCCCCCATGTGTGATACTGTTTGCTGAGCTGTGTATCTAATCCCCCATGTGTGATCTGTCTGCTAAACTGTGTATCTAAACCCCCCATAAGTGATACTGTTTGAGCTGTGTATCTAATCCCCCTTGTGTGATCTGTCTAATGAGCTGTGTATCTAATCCCCCATGTGTGATCTGTCTGCTAAACTGTGTATCTAAACCCCCCATAAGTGATACTGTTTGAGCTGTGTATCTAATCCCCCTTGTGTGATCTGTCTGATGAGCTGTGTATCTAATCCTCCCATGTGTGATACTGTTTGTTGAGCCCCTATATCTAATCCTCCCATGTGTGATCTGTCTGATGAGCAGTGTATCCAATCCTCCCATGTGTGATACTGTTTGCTGAGACCCTGTATCTAATCCCTCCATGTGTGATACTGTTTGCTGAGACCCTGTATCTAATCCCCATGTGTTATTTGAGCTGTGTATTTAATTCCTTTATGTTTGATATTGTCTGCTGAGCTGTGTATCTAATTCCCCTATGTCTGATACTGGTTGCTGAGCCCCTGTATCTAATCCTATAATGTGCGATACTGTCTCTATCAAATATTGTTACACTGTCTGCTAAACAGTGTGTCACCCCGGTAGTAAGGAGATTACATGAGGAGGTTTGTTACAGTGTGTCACCCCAGTAGTAAGGAGATTACATGAGGAGGAGGTTTGTTACAGTGTGTCACCCCAGAAGTAAGGATATTACATGAGGAGGAGGTTTGTTACAGTGTGTCACCCCAGTAGTAAGGAGATTACAAGAGGAGAAGGTTTGTTACAGTGTGTCACCCCAGTAGTAAGGAGATTACATGAGGAGGTTTGTTACAGTGTGTCACCCCAGTAGTATGGAGATTACATGAGATGGGGGTTTGTTACAGTGTGTCACCCCAATAGTAAGGAGATTACATGAGGAGGTTTGTTACAGTGTGTCACCCCAGTAGTAAGGAGATTACATGAGGAGGAGGTTTGTTACAGTGTGTCACCCCTGTAGTATGGAGATTACATGAGGAGGGGGTTTGTTACAGTGTGTCACCCCAGTATTAAGGTTGGGTGTGTCAAAGGGCGGAGCCAATGTGTGGGGTCAAGGGGGCGGCAAAATTAGCTTTCGCCTAGGGTGCCAAAAGTCCTTGCACCAGCCCTGATCATGTATGATTGGGACTGCCTATTATATGTAGGCTCACAGCTAAGGACTACATCCCCATCATGTGTGATT
Organism: Hyla sarda; assembly: GCF_029499605.1. Taxonomy (NCBI): domain Eukaryota; kingdom Metazoa; phylum Chordata; class Amphibia; order Anura; family Hylidae; genus Hyla; species Hyla sarda. Next base: position 492,599,678 of record NC_079189.1, on the reverse strand, counting down.
GTCTATTATATGTAGGCTACATATAATAGACAGTCACAATCATACATGATGGGAATGTAGTCCTGAGCTGTGAGCCTACATATAATATACAGTCACAATCATACATGGCAAAACCTAATTTTGACAACCCTTTGGCTCCGCCCATTGAACCCCTTGGCAAATATAAGATCAGGGGTAGAATTAGTCCCGTAAGCCTCATGGTAAATTCTAGACTTGTCCTCCTCCCTACAATTATAACTATACTGCACCTAATGTGGGGGAACTATATTGCACCTAATGTGGGGGAACTGTACTGCACCTTATGTGGGGGACTATACTGCACCTAATGTGGAGGAACTGTACTACTAACCTAATGTGGGGAACTATACTGCCAACCTAATGTGGGGGAAATATACTACTAACCTAATGTGGGGGAACTGTACTGCACCTAATGTGGGGGAACTATACTGCCAACCTAACGTGGGGGACTATACTGCACCTAATGTGGGGGAACTTAACTGCCAACCCAATGTGGGGGAACTGTACTACTAACCTAATGTGGGGGAACTATACTGCACCTAATGTAGGGGAACTATACTGCCAACCTAATGTGGGGGAACTATACTGTCAACCTAATGTTGGGGAACTGCACTGCACCTAATGTGGGGGAACTATACTACTAACCTAATGTGGGGGAACTGTACTGCACCTAATGTGGGGGAACTATACTGCCAACCTAATGTTGGGGAACTATGCTGCCAAACTAATGTGAATACAAAAATATGAAATTGTACTATTCTGATCCCTATAGCACTTTTATTTTTCTGTATATGGGGATGTATGAGGGTAATTTTTAGCGCTGTGATATGTAATTTTTATTGGTACCATTTTTTTTTTTGCTTTTTAGATATTTTTTATGGTATTTGAAGTGACCAAAAATGTGCTAATCTGATTAGTGCACTATTACAACTTTTGGGACCCCACTTCTGATTTTGCCCAGGGCCATGCTAAGCCTAAAACTGGCCCTGGATCCAATCCTCCTACACTATGCAAGCAAGAGTGTGTGTGTGTGTGTGTGTATATATATATATATATATATATATATATATATATATATATATGAAAACCAATTGAGAAGGCAGAAACAAGTGGCACTGCTAGCAACCACAGGGTCTAATTATAAAGGATACACATCGGAGGTTTACAACAGATAGGTACTTGTACAAGAGGTCCCATCGGCGGTGCTAGGTGAAACAGATGGTAGTCAATAATAGAAGAAACAAAGAACAAAATCACACCTGCACTCACCGCAAGGGTACCGCAACTCCGGCCTCACTCGAACGGTGCCTCCAATCAACGATCGGGCATATCAGATGTGGAGCGCTCAGAAAAGGCGACTGCCGGCGGTTTCACGCAATCACTATGCGCTTCATCCGGATGAAGCGCATAGTGATTGCGTGAAACATAGTTACATAGTTAGTACGGTCGAAAAAAGACATATGTCCATCAAGTTCAACCAGGGAATTAAGGGGTAGGGGTGTGGCGCGATATTGGGGAAGGGATGAGATTTGATATTTCTTCATAAGCATTAATCTTATTTTGTTTTAGGAATGTATCTAATCCTGTTTTAAAGCTGTTAATTGTTCCTGCTGTGACCAGTTCCTGAGGTAGACCGTTCCATAAATTCACAGTCCTCACGGTAAAGAAGGCGTGTCGCCCCTTGAGACTAAACTTTTTCTTCTCCAGACGGAGGGAGTGCCCCCTCGTCCTTTGGGGGGGTTTAACCTGGAACAGTTTTTCTCCATATTTTTTGTATGGGCCATTAATATACTTATATACGTTTATCATATCCCCCCTTAAACGTCTCTTCTCAAGACTAAACAATTGTAACTCCTTTAATCGCTCTTCCTAGCTAAGATCTTCCATGCCCCATATTAGTTTAGTCGCGCGTCTCTGCACCCTTTCCAACTCCGCAGTGTCCCTTTTATGGACAGGTGCCCAAAACTGAACAGCATATTCCAGGTAAGGCCGTACCAATGATTTATAAAGGGGGAGTATTATGTCCCTGTCCCTTGAGTCCATGCCTCTTTTGATACATGACAATATCCTGCCGGCTTTGGAAGCAGCAGCCTGACATTGCATGCTATTCTGTAGTCTGTGATCAACAAGTACACCCAGATCCTTCTCTACCAGTGACTAGTGTTGAGCGGCATAGGCCATATTCGAATTCGCGAATATTCGCGAATATATGGACGAATATTCGTCATATATTCGCGAATATTCGCATATTCGTTATATTCCCGTTTTATTTTCGCATATGCGAAAAGTCGCGTATGCGAAAATTAACATATGTGAATATTAGCATATACAAAATTAACATACGCGCGTAAATTCGCATATGCGAAAATTAGCATATGCGAATTTACGCATATGCGAATTTTCGCACGCCGGTCTCACACAGTAGTATTAGAGCCTTCTTTACACCGCACAAGCTGGAAGCAGAGAGGGGTGATCACTGTGATGTGTACTGTGAAAAAAAAAAAAAAAAAAAACGAATATTCGTAATTACGAATATATAGCGCTATATTCGCGAAATTCGCGAATTCGCGAATATGCGATATTCGCTAATAATATTCGAATTGCGAATATTCGTGAGCAACACTACCAGTGACTCTGCCAGTTTAATCCCCCCTAAGACATACGATGCATGCAGGTTATTAGTACCCAGATGCATAACTTTACATTTATCCACATTGAACCTCATTTGCCAAGTGGATGCCCAGACACTTAGTCTATCCAAGTCATCTTGTCATCTTGTAACTTATGCACATCCTCTATAGACTCTAGACCGGCAGTCGCCTTTTCTGAGCGCTCCACATCTGATATGCCCGATCGTTGATTGGAGGCACCGTTCGAGTATATATATGTACACACATACATAAACATACACACACGCGTGCGCGGAGTGAGTTTGTGCTTTAGGGTGCACACCCTAATGCAATAGGCTGCGCACGCCTATGTATCCTAATAAAGATGAGTTGAAGCAAACAAGCAGCATGCACTGAGCAGAAGAGACAACAGCTAAGTAGCACCCATAAGTATATATGTCCTGATTTATCATTTTGAACTAATATATAGACAGTTGCCTTAGATAATATATAGAAACCTTTCTCCATCATTATCCATCCCTGACAATGCTGCCACACTAACCAACCTCTCCCCTCTCATCTCCTCTGCCTCCTTTGACAATCTCTTTACTGGCTACCCACTGGCCAACAAATTCAGTATAAAGGGGTACTCCGGTGGAAAACAAAAATGTTTAAAATCAATGATAGATGTTGGCACAAGCAAAGGTCTTGAGAGGATGCGAGATTATGTGAAGATTAGGAGATCAGTTCAGATTTGTGAGAACAGGTTGTAGATGGCCTTGTATCTCATGGTTAGCAGTTTAAAGGGGTAGTCCAGTGGAAAACATTTTTTTTTAAATCAACTGGTGCCAGAAAGTTAAACAGATGTGTAAATTACTTCAATTTACAAATTGTTATCCTTCCAGTACTTATCAGCTGCTTTATGCTCCACAGGGCAGAGAGGAAGAGAAAAAACAGTGGGGCGCTCCCTGTGTGGTATTTTATGGAAAAGTAAAAAATGGAAATACCCGTCACCGACGCCTATGGTGACGTGCTGACCTTGAGTCGATAGTACACAACGGTGGTGAGAAGGAAATGGCGACAGTCTGCTGCTCTCACACCTTATTATTCCGTCTTCCCAAGGAGGACGGACAAACATGCAAAGTAGGAGGAGTAAAAATGGGGGGTATGTTGAGAGTGCTGCTGTCAGATGGCGAAGGTTGAAGTCAAGAAACGGTATGAGCCAGCACTTATGCAGGACTTACTTTTATTGAAAAAAGAAGTCAAGACAGTAAAAACAGGACAACGCGTTTCGGCGCTCGCTGGCGCCTTCCTCAGGTTCACAATTATAACTACAGAAGAAACATATATATAAAATTTCAAAAATACATCAATGGAAACTCAAGCCAACTGGTTGGGAGAGTACAAAACACATAGAAAATAAATAAATAGTGGTGATCAGGATAATTGTGGTCTAAAAGCAGTGAGATGATAAGGAAGACAGCAGGTAAAATAAATAAATCAAAATCAAAATGATAATAAAAAGGACACATATATGAAAAAGGGAAAGGGGGGAGCCTATAAGAGAGGGATTTTAATCTGTCCCCTCAGAAAGGCAGGTGACCCCACTGTGTGCAGAGTAGCTAGCTTGAGGGGGGTTCTTTTGAGAGGGACTTCAGAGGCTATGCACTGAACAGACAGGGCCAGAGCTGCTGAGGCCGGGTATATGATAGGCTGGGCCTGCGGCTGGATGCAGGCATGTGGCTGGGGAACAGAGTTCCCCAGATCGCCACAGGATGGTGGGTGGGAGAGAGATAAAAATGTACTTACATATGTGCAGTCCTAGCCGGAGTTCCTGTGGGCGGGCTCGTGAGTTCGGAGCATTGGCGCTCCATTTTATGCACGAGGGCCGCCAATAGAGGCGCACTTCCGGTTCCGCATGATCACTTCCGGTCATGCGCAATAGACAGCGGGATCGCCTGAGTCAGCGCGGGAGTGCGGCAGGCGCATATGGCAATGGATGGGGACCACGGAGGGTGTGAAAAAGATGTATTATTCTAAAATGAAATGGATTATTCTAAAATAAAATGGATGTATAAATGGAAGATTTAGTTTGGCTGGATTATGTGGGTTGGGTCCTGGGGGTGGGGGGAAGGTGTGTGGTGAGGGGAGGATGAGGCTGGGAAAGGGTATGGGGTGAAAAGGGGGGGGTGTACCCAAGAACACAAAAAGATCAAAAAAATCTTTGATAGACATTGGAACATCGTCTTAACAGACCCCTTCCTAAAGAACCTGATCCCCAAAAAACCCGGTTTGACCTTCCGGAGGGGACAAACCATCAAAAACATACTCGCTCCGAGCCGTCTAAGAAAAGAGAAAAAGAAAGAATCACAGACCCTCACCCCGGGATCCTACAGATGTGGTAACAGAGGATGCCTTTGTTGTCAAACCATCCTACATGGAAGACAATCTTTCACCTCAAAAAATATTACCACAACATTCAGAATACAATCACATATGGACTGCGGGTCCACATTTGTCATTTATCTAATTGACTGTGTGTGTGGCACATACTACATCGGCAGGACCACCCAGACCCTAAGAAAACGTCTCAACGGCCACAGACACAACTGCCAAATAGGATACCTCAAACACAGTGTGTCAACACATATCCTGGAAGATCACAACAAGGACTTTTTGTGTCTAAGGATTACACCCATCAAGCACATCTCTGCAGAATTGGACAACAGACAAGCAGCCCTGAACAAACGGGAAGCGTATTGGATCTTTAAATTAAAATGCCTGATGCCAGACGGTTTAAATGAATGTATAGAACTTTGAACCATGTCTCTACTTCCCCCCCCCTTTCCCCCCCTTTCCCTTCTTCCCCCCCCTCTTGCTCCACCCCCCCCTCTTGCTCCAACCCCCCCTACTGTTTCCCCCCACCCTCCCTGTCACTTCACCTCCCCTCTCCCATCCTCGCCACTTACCCCCGTTCCCTCCCTCTTCCACCAGGGTCCACCTCTTGGCCTCCCCCCCCTTCCCCATTCCCCCCGCCCCTCTCCTCTCCCTTTCCCCCCCCCTTTCCCCCCCCTGCCCCTCTCCCCTCCCTTCCCCCCCCCTTTTCCTCCCCCCCTTCCCCTGGTCCACCTCTTAGCCTCCCCTCCCTTTCCCATTCCCTCCCCCCCGCCCTTCCCACATCCCCCCCCCACACACTCCTTTCCGTCGTCACTCACTTCCCCTCCACCCATCACCCACCTGCCAGTCACATCATCCACCCCTTCCTTTTACCTGCTGTCTTACTTATCATCTCACTGCTTTTAGACCACAATCATCCTGATCACCACTATTTATTTATTTTCTGTGTTTTGTACTCTCCCAACCAGTTAGTTTGAGTTTCCATTGATGTATTTTTGAAATTCTATATATATGTTTCTTCTGTAGTTATAATTGTGGACCTGAGGAAGGCGCCAGCGAGCGCCGAAACGCGTTGTCCTGTTTTTACTGTCTTGACTTCAACCTTCGCCATCTGGCAGCAGCGCTCTCAACATACCCCCCATTTTTACTCCTCCTACTTTGTTATGCTCCACAGGAAGTTGTATTTCTTTCTGGAATTATTTCCAGTCTGACCACAGTGCTCTCTGCTGACACCTCTGTCTATGTCAGGAACTGTCCAGAGTACAAGCAAATCCCCATAGCAAACCTCTCCTGCTCTGGACAGTTCCTGATACGGGCAGAGGTGTCAGCAGAGAGCACTGTGGTTAGACAGAAAAGAACTCCAGAAAACAATACAACTTCCTCTGTAGTATACAGCAGCTGATAAGTAATGGAAGGATTACGATTTTTAAATAGAAATAATTTACAAATCTGTTTAACTTTGTGGCACCAGTTGATTTAAAAAATAAATGTTTTCCACTGGAGTACCCCTTTAAACTGCTAACCATGAGATACAAGGCCATCTACAACCTGCCCCCATCTACACAAATCTGAACTGATCTCCTGATACTACCCTTCACATAATCTTGCATCCTCTCAAGGCCTTTATTTTTGCTAACATCTGCACCTAACTTCACCATCTCCAAGAGTTCTCCTGTGATTTCCCCATTTACTGGACCATGTTGCCCCAAGACCATCAAAAGCAACCTGATAACCTACAACCTACAACCTCCTGCTGCCGCTGTATTGTAGTATGATTGGCTGATTTCCTTATTGCTCACAGTTTTAACCTCTTTTCACATGTACTGCACCCTGGAACCAAGGGTTCTAAAATAGTAGTAATAGATAAAGTAAACAATTTCCTTATTTTTTCCTATTTAACCTGTTAAGGTCGTACAGGTACACCCTTGCGTCCTGGTACTTAGGGGCCAAGGGTGTCATGTATGCCACAGATCCTTAACCCGCTTTGAAGCAAGCACAGGAGCTGGGCTCGCTTCAGAGCAGTGAGTTTCGGCTACTATAAGTAGCCTAACACTCACTGCTCATGCGAGTATCTAATGATTGCATATAAAAGTCCCAAATGGGGACTTAAAAGTGTAAAAAAAAAAGAGGAAACGTTTCTAAAATCCCTTCCGCTAATTAAAAAAAAAATCCCCCTTAGTGTAAAAGTGTAAATTTGTAAAATATTAAACTATGATGTTTATGATCCCACACAGTAAACGGTGTAAACATAAAACAATAACAAACACCGAAAATAATGATTTTTAACCCCTTACGGACCAAGGACGTACTGGTACGTCCTTGGTCCTGCTCCGGTGATATAACGCGGGGTTATACGTTAACCCCGCATCATATCACGGCGGGCCCGGGGTCATAGTGAAGCCGGGACCCGCCGCTAATAGCGCACAGCGCCAATCGCGGCGCCGCGCGCTATTAACCCTTTAGCCACGCGCTCAGAGCTGAGCCGCGTGGCTAAAAGCGAAAGTGAAAGTTGCCGGTTAACTCAATGGGCTGTTCGGGATAGCCGTGGCGAAATCGCGGCATCCCGAACAGCTTACAGGACAGCGGGAGGGCCCCTACCTGCCTCCTCGCTGTCCGATCGCCGAATGACTGCTCAGTGCCTGAGATCCAGACATGAGCAGTCATGCGGCAGAATCATCGATCACTGGTTTCCTATGAGAAACCAGAGATCAATGATAAAGATCAGTGTGTGCAGTGTTATAGGTCCCTACGGGAGCTATAACACTGCAACAAAAACTGAAAAAAAAAAGTGAATGAATATCATTTAACCCCTCCCCTATTAAAAGTTTGAATCACCCCCCATTTCCCATAAAAAAAAACACAGTGTAAATAAAAATAAAAATAAATATATATGGTATCAACGCGTGCGGAAATGTCCGAATTATAAAAATATATCATTAATTAAACCGCTCGGTCAATGGCTTGCGTGCAAAAAAATTCCAAAGTCCAAAATGCATTTTGGTCACTTTTTATATCATTTAACGATCAATAAGTCCTATCAATGCAAAAATGGTACCGTTAAAAACTTCAGATCACGGCGCAAAAAATGAGCCCTCATACGGCCCCATACACGGAAAAATAAAAACTTATAGGGGTCAGAAGATGACAATTTTAAACGTATTAATTTTCCTGCATGTAGTTATGATTTTTTCTAGAAGTACGACAAAATCAAACCTATATAAGTAGGGTATCATTTTAATCGTATGGACCTACAGAAAAAAGATAAGGTGTCATTTTTACTGAAAAATGTACTAGGTAGAAACGGAAGCCCCCAAAAGTTACAAAACTGCGTTTTTTTTTTCAATTTTGTCGCACAATGATTTTTTTTTCCGTTTCACCGTAGATTTTTGGGCAAAATGACTGACGTCATTACAAAGTAGAATTGGTGGCACAAAAAATAAGCAATCATATGGATTTTTAGGTGCAAAATTGAAAGAGTTATGATTTTTTAAAGGCAAGGAGCAAAAAAAACGAAAATGCAAAAACGGAAAAAACCCCGGTCCTTAAGGGGTTAATCACATCATATGTTGGGAAAATATTAATAAAAAGCAATCAAAAAGTCCCATGAAAACAAAAATGGTACCGATAAAAACTAAAGATCACAGCAGAAAAAAATTAGCCCTCATCCCTGTATACGAAAAAAAAAATTATAGGGGTCAGAAAATTACAATTTTATGCATACCAATTTTGTTTAAAAAAAAGTTAGTATTTTTTTAAACCCTTAAGGACACAGCCTATTTTGGCCTTAAGGACGCAGCCAATTTTATTTTTAATACAGGTTCTAGTATATGATGTGTATGGTAACCCCTTGCCTTACTGGCATACATTCAGGGGTACACTGATTCCTGCATGAATACAGGGGAACTCACAAAACCATGTATACAAGGAAAAAATTGAGTTCAGACAACACCTTAACAATTAAAATCATGATTTTATTATATCATATTAAAAAACACAATGTGAAAAGACGCAAAATATTTGGAGGTGGAATTAAGGTTAAGTACCAGTACAAAGAATAGGGTTACTGCCGACTATAATGAGATTATATATAATGTATTGTAACAAGTAATCAATATAAATATGAACTCTCAGTCCCTTGAAAGGCTGCACTCCATGCCATAAATCACTCCTACCAAAGTGCCAGTAGTGCGGTGTAATATTAATTCAATACAGTGCTTGAATATATAAGAAAATTATAAAAATAATACCAAAGTGCATATAAATATAGACTAATGATAATTATCACAATAATATTGCACGGTATTATATACATAAGATGGTGACTCAGACACTGTCCATGGATACATGCAGACTGCAAGTAAACCTAAGGTTCAGTCAGATAAAGTGCATGAAGTATCCTTACCCATCGTAAGCAGCAGAGCCCTGACCCCTACGATCGTTTCGGTTTCCCTTTATCAAGAGGTACTAGTAAACTACACCGCAACCACTGTTTTTATGGTGCTCGCTAGTACTACAATTACCTACAGCCGTGTGTGATCCGTCTGGCGCATGCGTAGCAGTCCTCCGGATGTATACGACCGCCCCTCTTCCGGCGTCCACACCACAGCGCGCATGCCCGAAAGCAGTAAGCTTCCGGACATGCGCACAGCGGTCACGGTCGCGTCGGAGGGCGGAACCTCGGATGTAAACATGCCGCGCATGCGCACTGAACCATCACAGCCGTGAAAAATACTAAGTCCGGGGATTTACATGAATCCATGGAACAGACCGTAATAACAGTATTAAGGTACAGGTATCTAAGGGAAACATAGTGCATAGTATTAATACCATATTAACAATTATGCAAAGTGTCATATAATAAAGTGCATTTAGAGAAATTTTTATAAATTTCATATAATATCCACAAAAACAGAACATGATCATAAGAATATATATATATATATATATATATATATATATATATATATATATATATATATATATATATAAATGAATAGAGTGCAGTGCTAAGGTGCACAAAATATAATTACCATGTGATATAAATCTAAATCACCACGTTAAGACATATAAACATATGATAAAAAAGAGGATTACAAAAATAATATACAAATTGTGATTACCTAAAACAAAAGAAATCAAAGTGACAAAATATTACCCATGTCATTCTAATCGGACCTCAGTGGGCCACCACCTGCAGCCAGATTATTTTTGCCTTTTTGTTTTTTCCTCCTCAACTCTTCTATATTTCCATCCACAGACAAGTATGAGGGCTTGTTTTTGCGTGACCAGTTGTCCTTTGTAATGACATCACTCATTTTACTATAAAATGTATGGTGAAATAAAAAAATTACTGTGTGAATTCAAGTAGAGAAAACAGACATGGTCGCACATCTACAAATTGTATTTTGACCTAATTGCTTCTCAGCATAAATTAAAAAACTAATAGGTTGTTAGTATACATTTTGATCAAAAAGTACAAACCCACTCGGCAATTCAAGGCCACCTATTTATAGTGGGTCCCTAACGTCCCTAGCATAAAATGGCGTAGCACTGGGCGGTGGCCACCACCACCGCAACACCAGTGCCCACAGGGGGAACAACCCACTGGCAGAGCAAGCCCAATGCCACTCAGACCAGTCCAAGGGCCGTGCCTCCCCACAGACAAGGTGCCATGGCAGTAATGTACACGGCACAGCACCACATCAGTGGGAACAAGGTGTAAAAGTTTACCCACCATGTGCTCCCAGTCAGACTGGGAGGGTACCAGAAAACAAAGGGCCCTGACTAGCTTCTTGCTCATTTATATAGGGATGGGCTGAGGGGGTGAGTGCAGACCAAGTAAAAACAACAAAAGAAGGGGATAGAAGACACAATATGAATTCAAGTAGCGAAAACAGACATGGTCGCACATCCACAAATTGTATTTTGACCTAATTGCTTCTCAGCATAAATTCAAAAGCTAACAGGTTGTTAGTATACATTTTGATCAAAAAGTACAAGGTCAATCGCCACTTCAAGGCCACCTATTTAGAGTGGGTCCCTAATGTCCTGGGACTGGTCTGAGTGGCATTGCGGCTGCTCTGCCAGTGGGTCGTCCCCCCTGTGGGCACTGGTGTTGCGGTGGTGGTGGTGGTCACCGTCCAGCGCTACGCCATTTTATGCTAGGGACGTTAGGGACCCACTCTAAATTGGTGGCCTTGATGTTGCGAATGGGCTTTTACCTTTTGATCAACATGTATTCTAACATGTATGCTAACCTGTTAGTTTTTAAATTTATTCTGAGAAGCAATTAGATCAAAATACAAATTGTGGATGTGCGACTGTCAAGGATGCCTTAAGGTGAGGCCTTAAACTGTGAGTGACTACCGCTGTGCTATTTTGCTGAGTGTCGACATAAGCAAATTCACACCAGATGTTGGTATAAATCTCCTTCTCAGCACTGACTCCCAAGGAGATCTGCCCTTTATTAGAAAATCACATAGTTTTTACAATTGACAAAAAGGGGAGGGTAAAACTATCACATCAAATCATTGTTTTATATGCTGATTGGTCATTTGAGCATGGCGTAGCATAGGTCACTTATGTTGCAACTTCTCTATCTTGAGATTTTTCCATTCTTCCACAAAGCCCAATGTTTAGACATCAACTCCTATCTTCTTGTATCTTCAGGCTCCATCCCAAGGTTCTCATCTTAATTACAGGCAAAGAGCAAGCTGAAATGTTTTGAATTACGTAAAACAATGTTCTTCTGCAATATTTTAGCAATAGCATATAGCAAAGGCATATGAGTATAGATATAGCGATCAATATATCAGAATATTATAGACCCAACACGACCATGTCTGTTTTCTCTACTTGAATTAATATTTAAAAAAAATACTATTTATGTGGGTAAATTGAAAAGAAAACCAGAATTTCGCAAATTTTGGAAGGTTTACTTTTCATGCTGTATAATTTACAGTAAAAATTACTTGTTTTATTTATTGTGTGGGTCAATACAATGATTACATACTTTTCTATTATTGTACCACTTTAAAAAAATATCAAACTTTTTTACCAAATAATTGCGTTTAAAATCCCTTTATTTTGAAGACCTATAACTTTTTCATTCTTCAAAATAAGCGGCGGCATAAGGGCGAAATCTTTGCGACAAGATCCTATACTTTTTATTGATATATTTGCATATATGAAACTTTCAATAATTTTTTTTTTGGGGGGGGACTATTATGTGACAAAAAAAGCAGCAATTTTGACTTTATTTTTAACGTTTACGTCATTCACCGTATGGGATCAATAACAATATATTTTGATAGTTCGGACATCAAATCTTTTTATTAACCCCTTCAGGACCAAGCCCATTTTGGCCTTAAGGACCAGAGCGTTTTTTGCACATCTGACCACTGTCAATTTAAACATTAATAACTCTGGAATGCTTTTAGTTATCATTCTGATTCCGAGATTGTTTTTTCGTGACATATTCTACTTTAACATGGTGGTAAATTTTTGTGGTAACTTGCATCCTTTCATTGTGAAAAATCCTAAAATTTGATGAAAAATTTGAAAATTTTGCATTTTTCTAACTTTGAAGCTCTCTTCTTGTAAGGAAAATGGATATTACAAATAAAAAAAAATTTTATTCACATATACAATATGTCCACTTTATGTCTGCATCATAAAAGTGACGCGTTTTTACTTTTGGAAGACACCAGAGGGCTTCAAAGTTCAGCAGCAATTTTCCAATTTTTCACAAAATTTTCAAACTCACTATTTTTCAGGGACCAGTTCAGGTTTGAAGTGGATTTGAAGGGTCTTCTTATTAGAAATACCCCACAAAAGACCCCATTATAAAAACTGCACCCCCCAAAGTATTCAAAATGACATTCAGTCATCATTTTAACCCTTTAGGTGTTTCACAGGAATAGAAGCAAAGTGAAGGAGAAAATTCACAATCTTCATTTTTTACACTCGCATGTTCTTGTAGACCCAATTTTTGAATTTTTACAAGGGGTAAAAGGAGAAAATGTATACTTATATTTGTAGCCTGATTTCTCTCGAGTAAGCACATACCTCATATGTCTATGTAAAGTGTTCGGCGGGCGCAGTAGAGGGCTTAGAAGCGAAGGAGCGACAAGGGGATTTTGGAGAGTACGTTTTTCTGAAATGGTTTTTGGGGGGCATGTTGCAATTAGGAAGCCCCTATGGTGCCAGAACAGCAAAAAACCCTCACATGGCATACCATTTTGGAAACTAGACCCCTTGAGGAACATAACAAGGAATAAAGTGAGCCTTAATACCCCACAGGTGTTTCACGACTTTTGCATATGTAAAAAAAAAAAAAAAAAATTCACTAAAATGTGTGTTTCCCCCCAAATTTCACATTTTTCCAAGGGTTAATAGCAGGAAATACCCCCCAATATTTGTAACCCCTTCTCTTCTGAGTATGGAGGTACCCCATAAGTTGACCTGAAGTGCACTATGGGCGAACTACAATGCTCAGAAGAGAAGGAGTCATATTTGGCTTTTTGAGAGCAAATTTTGCTCGGGGGGCATGTCACATTTAGGAAGCCCCTATGGTGCCAGAACAGCAAAAAAAAAAACACATGGCATACCATTTTGGAAACTAGACCCCTTGAGGAATGTAATAAGGAATAAAGTGAGCCTTATTACCCCACAGGTGTTTCACGACTTTTGCATATGTAAAAAAAAAAAAAAAATTTCCACTAAAATGTGTGTTTCCCCCCTAATTTCACCTTTTTGCAAGGGTTAATAGCAGAAAATACCCGCCAAAATTTGTAACCCCGTCTCTTCTGAGTATGGAGGTACCCCATAAGTTGACCTGAAGTGCACTATGGGCGAACTACAATGCTCAGAAGAGAAGGAGTCATATTTGGCTTTTTGAGAGCAAATTTTGCTCGGGGAGCATGTCGTATTTAGGAAGCCCCTATGGTGCCAGGACAGCAAAAAAAAAACACATGGCATACCATTTTGGAAACTAGACCCCTTGAGGAACGTAACAAGGGGCACAGTGAGCATTTGCCCCCCACTGGTGTCTGACAGATCTTTGGAACAGTGGGCTGTACAAGTTTTCATTTTCACGGACCACTGTTCCAAAGATCCGTCAGACACCTATGGGGAGTAAATTCTCACTGCACCCCTCATTACATTCCGTGAGGGGTGTCGTTTCCGAAATGGGGTCACATGTGGGTTTTTTTTTTTTTTTGCGTTTGTCAAAACTGCTGTAACAATCAGCCACCCCTGTGCAAATCACCTCAAATGTACATGGTGCGCTCTCCCTTCTGGGCCTTGTTGTGCGCCCCCAGAGCCCTTTGCGCTCACATATGGGGTATCTCTGTAGTCGGGAGAAATTACGTTACAAATTTTGGGGGGCTTTTTTCCCTTTTACCTCTTGTGAAAATGTTAGTCAGCATGTTAGTGTAAAAAATAAAAAATTTTTACACTAACATTCTGGTGTAGACCCCAACATTTCCTTTTCATGAAGGGTTAAAGAAGAAAAAGCCCCCCAAACCTTGTAACACAATTTCTCCCGAGTACGGCGATACCCCATATGTGGCCCTAAACTGTTGCCCTGAAATACGACAGGGCTCCAAAGTGAGAGCGCCATGCCCATTTGAGGCCTAAATTAGGGACTTGCATAGGGGGGGACATAGGGGAATTCTACGCCAGTGATTCCCAAACAGGGTGCCTCCAGCTGTTGCAAAACTCCCAGCATGCGTGGACAGTCAACGGCTGTCCGGCAATACTGGGAGTTGTTGTTTTTCAACAGCTGGAGGCTTTGCTTTGGAAACAGTGGTGTACCGGACGTTCTTATTGGGGGAGGGGGGCTGTGTAGGGGTATGTGTATATGTAGTGTTTTTAACTTTTTATTTTATTTTGTGTTAGTGTAGTGTAGTGTTTTTAGGGTACAGTCACATGGGCGGGGGATTACAGCGAGTTTCCCAGCGCAAAATTTGCTGCATCTCAAGATGCGAGAAACCCACTGTAAAAGCCTTGCCCATGTGAATGTACCCTGTACATTCACGGGGGTGGCGGGGGGGGGGGGGGGGGGGTTGCACCAGCTGTTGCAAAACCACAACTCCCAACATGCATGGTCTGTTAGTGCTTGCTGGGAGTCATGGTTTTGCAACAGCTGGAGGCACACAGGTTAGGAAACACTGAGTTAGAAACAGACAATGTTTCCCAACTAGTGTGTCTCCAGTTGTTGCAAAACTACAACTCCCAGCATGCCCAGACATCTGAAGGGCATGCTGGGAGTTGTAGTTCGGCAACATCTGAAGGGCCAGATGTTGCTGAACTAAAACTCCCAGCATGCCTGGACAGTCAGTGCATACTGGGAGTTGTAGTTTTGCAACAGCTGGAAGAGCACAGATTGGAGACCATTATACAATGGTCTCCAAACTTGGGCCCTCCAGATGTTGCAAAACTACAACTCCCAGCATGCACGGTCTGTTAGTGCATGCTGGGAGTTATAGTTTTGCAACAGCTGGAGGCACACAGGTTAGGAAACACTGAGTTAGAAACAATGTTTCCCAACCAGTGTGTCTCCAGTTGTTGCAAAACTACAACTCCCAGCATGCCCAGACAGCTGAAGGGCATGCTGGGAGTTGTAGTTCGGCAACATCTGAAGGGCCAGATGTTGCTGAACTAAAACTCCCAGCATGCCTGGACAGTCAGTGCATGCTGGGAGTTGTAGTTTTGCAACAGCTGGAAGAGCACAGATTGGAGACCATTATACAATGGTCTCCAAACTGGGGCCCTCCAGATGTTGCAAAACTACAACTCCCAGCATGCCCAGACAGCCAAAGGCTGTCTAGGCATGCTGGGAGTTGTAGTTTTCAGACTCCTAGAAGCAGCAGTGAAGATCTTCACTGCTGCCTCTGAGGACTACATACTTACCCGTCGCTGCTCCTCCACGTGGCCGGTCCTGCCGCTGCTCCTCGGTCCCGCCGCTGCTCCAGGTAAGTCCGCCGGTCCCCACGTGTTCCCCCCGTGTACCGCAGGTCCCCGCGAGCCCCTGCAGCCTTCGTCCCCTGTTCTGCCCGACTTCCAGGGGCGGGCAGTGCGGGGGATCTGAACTTTCACCCCAGATCACTGTGATTGGTCCACAGGGACCAATCACAGTGATCGCTGACCAGGACCATCAATGGATGGTCCTGGGGGGTGAAGCAGAAGTTGTCCCCTGCTGGAAACAGCGGGACTTCTGCCAGTTAACCCGTGCGATGCTGCGCATCGCCGGGTTAACTGAATGTCATTTATAAACGCCGGGATGCGCGAACGCATTGCACAACCCGGCGTTTATATATGACATTCTGCGGGAAGGGGTTAATTTATATTTTTTACACTTTCTGGGGGTAAAATGGGAAAAGGGGACAATTTACATTTTTATTGGGGGAGGGGATTTTTAAATTGTTTTTTTACTTATTTTTACATTTTTTTTAATGTTTTTTTTTACACTTTAATCTTCCCCATAGGGCAGTGATGGCGAACCTTTTTGA
Source organism: Hyla sarda (assembly GCF_029499605.1). Classification (NCBI taxonomy): domain Eukaryota; kingdom Metazoa; phylum Chordata; class Amphibia; order Anura; family Hylidae; genus Hyla; species Hyla sarda. The sequence continues at coordinate 492,583,141 of NC_079189.1, read as the reverse complement.
GCCCAAGTGCCCAAACCGTAATGCACTCAAACTTTTTTTCCCTCAAAGTGCCAGCACAGCAATTAAATCAGAATACTGAGGCTTAAGTTTAGAAAAAACAACTTAGGTAGGCAGTATGTTCCCCCTCATTAGGTTGTAGTTCCCCCATATTAGGTAGGCAGTATGTTCCCCCACATTAGGTAGACAGTATAATTCCCCCACATTAGGTTGGCAGTATAGTTCCCCCACAATAGGTTGTAGTTTCCCCACATTAGGTTGCAGTTCCCCCCCATTAGTTTGCAGTTCCCCCACATTAGGTAGGTAGTATAGTTCCCCCACATTGGGTTGTAGTTCCCCCACATTAGGTTGGCAGTATGTTCACCCACATTAGGTTGACAGTATAGTTCCGCAACATTAGGTTGCAGTTCCCCCACATTAGGTTGCAGTTCCCCCACATTAGGTAGGCAGTATAGTTCCCCCACATTAGGTTGTAGTTCCCCGACATTAGGTAGGCAATGTAGTTCCCCCATATTAGGTTGCAGTATGTCCCCCCACATTAGGTAGGCAGTATGTTCACTCACATTAGATTGGCAGTATAGTTCTGCCACATTAGGTTGCAGTTCCCCCACATTAGGTTGGAGTTCCCCCACACTAGGTTGGCTGTATAGTACCCCCACATTAGGTTGTAGTTCCCCCACATTAGGTAGGCAGTATAGTTCCCCCACATTAGGTTGAAGTTCCCCCACATTAGGTTGGCAGTATGTTTCCCCACATTAGGTTGGTAGTATGTTCCCCCAAATTAGGTTGCAGTTCCCCCACATTAGGTAGCCAGTGTAGTTCCCCCACATTAGGTTGGCAGTATGTTCCCCCACATTAGGTAGGCAGTATGTTCACCCAAATTAGATTGGCAGTATAGTTCTGCCACATTAGGTTGCAGTTCCCCCACATTAGGTTTGAGTTCCCCCACATTAGGTTGGCTGTATAGTACCCCTACATTAGGTTGTAGTTCCCCCACATTAGGTAGGCAGTATAGTTCCCCCACATTAGATTGTAGTTCCCCCACGTTAGGTCGGCGGTATAGTTCCCCCACATTAGGTTGTAGTTCCCCCACATTAGGTTGGCAGCATGTTTCCCCACATTAGGTGGGTAGTATGTTCCCCAAATTAGGTTGCAGTTCCCCCACATTAGGTAGCCAGTATAGTTCCCCCACATTAGGTTGGCAGTATGTTTCCCCTCATTAGGTTGCAGTTCCCCCACATTAGGTAGGCAGTATAGTTCCCCCATATTAGGTTGTAGTTCCCACACATTAAATAGGCAGTATAGTTCCCCCACATTAGGTTGGCAGTATGTTCCCCCACATTAGGTGCAGTATAGTTCCCCCACAGACATACAGCCTTCAGCCATATGCAGTGTATGGCTGGAGGCTGTATGTCTGTGTACTGCCTCACAGTGCTCCATCCTCCACTCCTCCGGTCAGGGGTCACAATCTGCTGTGGCAGTAGGTCCCGGGACCGGAGGAGCGGTGGTCGGAGCACTGAAGAGGACGTGCAGGTAACTTACCATGCCTGCGCATTTTCCTCCTTGATGCTCCGATGCTCCACTCCTCCGTTCCTATGGGCGCACGCACAGAACGTCATTGACGCCCCTGTGTGCGCTACCTCCCAGCGGCCCCTGCGTTTTTAAAGTTAGAAAGGTTACTGGACATCCTTGGGTCCCCAAAAAGATCTTTCGGGACGCAGGGATGTCCAGGTTTCCCCCATCTGGCGAACTATTGCCACGTGCCCACAGAGAGTGCTCGGCGTGCCATAGGTTCGCCATCACTGCCATTGGAGATTATTTATAGCAATCATTTGATTGCTAATACTGTTCAGTGCTATGCATAGGGCATACTACTGATCAGTATTATTGGTCATCTTCTGCTCTAGTCTGCTCGATCTCAGACCAGAGCAGAAGACTCCTGGAAATGGCCGGAGGCAGGTGAGGGGACCTCCGGCCACCATTTTAGATGATGGGATCCCGGCGGCAGCGCCACAGCATCACAGCATCTGAGGGGTTAGTTTGTTGTCTGGGCATTCTGAAATTTTTGTAGTTTTGCAAGATTTAGAGGGGTACAGTTTGGAGATCACTGTGCTGTGGTCTCTAAACCGTGGCCCTCTACATCTTGCAAAACTACAACTCCCAGCATGCACAAATGGCTGTCTGGGCATGCTGGGAGTTGTAGTTGCATGCCTCAAGCTGTTACATAACTATGTCTCCCAGCATGCCCTTTGGCGATCAGAACATGCTGGGAATTGTAGTTTTGCAATAGCTGGAGGCACACTGTTTTGAAAATGCTGAGTTAGGTAACAGAACCTGACCCAAGTTTTTCCAGCTGTTGCAAAAGTATAAGTCCCAGCATTCATTGTCTGTGAGTGCATGCTGGGAGTTGTAGTTTTGCAGCTTGAGTTTAGCCCCCCTCATGTGAATATACAGTGTACAATCACACTGGCAGGTGTTTATTTACAGTAAGTTTCCTGCTTCAGGTTTGAGCTGCCGTAAACTCACCAAAAACCCCCACCCGTCTGAATGTACCCTAAAAAACTACACTACACTAACACAAAATAAAGGGTAAAACACTACAAATACACCCCTTTACACTGTCCCCCCCCCCCCCTCCTCCACAATAAAAATGAAAAACAACTCGTACGGCAGTATGTCCAAAACGGAGCCTCCAGCTGTTGCAAAACAACAACTTCCAGCATTTCCGGACAGCCACTGACTGTCCAGGCATGCTGGGAGTTTAGCAACCGCTGGAGGCACCCTGTTTGGGAATCACTGGCGTATAATTCTTTTAGGCCTCAAATGCGCATGACACTTCAGAGCCCTGTCGTGTTTCAAGGAAACAGTTTAGGGCCACATATGGGGTATTTTCGTGCTCGGAAGCAATTGTGTTACAAATTTTGGGTGGCCTTTTCTCCTTTTACCCCTTATGAAAAGGTAAAGTTGGGGTCTACACCAGCCTGTTAGTGTAAAAAAATTAAATTTTTTTACACTAACATGCTGGTATGGAAATACCCCACATGTGGACGTAAAATGCTCTGCGGACGCACAACAAGGCTCAGGAGTAAGAGCGCACTATGTACATTTGAGGCCTTAATTGGTGGTTTGCACAGGGGTGGCTGATTTTACAGCGGTTCTAACATAAACATAAAAAAATAAATACCCATGTGTGACCCCCATTATGGAAACTACACCCCTCACAGAACGTAACAAGGGGTATAATGAGCCTTAACACCCCACAGGTGTTTGACAAATTTTCATTAAAGTTGGATGGGAAAATGATTAAAATAAAAATCCTACAAAAATGCTGGTGTTACCCTACGTTTTTCATTTTAACATGGGAAAAAAAGGAAAACAGCCACCCCATAATTTGTAACCCCATTTTTTCTGAGTAAGAATATACCCCATATGTGCATGTAAAGTGCTCTGTGGGCGCACTAGAATGCTCAGAAGAGAAGAAGCACCATTGGGCTTTTGGAGAGAAAATTTGTCGGGAATTAAAGCCAAGTGTGTTTACAAAGCCCCTATGGTGCCAGAACAATGCACCCCCGACATGTGATCCAACCTGAACCAGGCTTCATATATCAACCGCAGAGCCCACAAATCAATGTAGTTCTATGATACTACATTGATCCGTATGAGGAAACTAATGATTCCTCCTAAAAGTTCCCTAAGGAGACTAATAATAAAGTGTAAAAAAAAAAAAAAGTTATTAAAAGTTTAAATCACCCCCCTTTTCCCAAATTCCATATAAAAAGTATACAAAAATAATAAAAATAAACATATGTGGTATCGCCGCATGTGTAAATGTCCAATGTTAATTAAACCGCATGGTTAATAATGTACACGTAAAAAAAAAATCCAAAGTCCAAAATTGCGAATTTTTGGTCACTTTGTATACCCTAAAAAATATAATAAAATGCAATCAAAAAGTCCCATCAAAACAAAACAGGAGCCCTCATACATCCCTGTATATAGAAAAATAAAAAAGTTATAACTAATTTTGGTGCATGTAGTTATAATAAGTAGTAAAATAAAACCTATATACATTAGGTATCCTTGTAACCGTATGGACCTACAGAATAAAGATATGGTGTAATGTTTACCATAAAGTGCACTGCGTAGAATCGGAAGCCCCCATAACTTCCAAAATGGTTTTTTTTTCCAGTTTTGCCCCACAAATATTTTTTTATGGTTTTGCCATAAATTTTTATGGTGAAATTATTGATGTCATTACAAAGTATAATTGGTGGTGTAAAAAACAAGCCATCTTATGGGTCTGTAGGTGCAAAGTGTTCTGATTTTTAGAAGGTGAGGTGGAAAATATGAAAGTACAAAAAAAATGTGTGGTCCTTAAGGGGTTAATATTGTTATTATTTTGTTAATATTGATTATTTAATGTTTTATTTCTTTTGTTGAAACTAGAAAGAATAAAGTTTAGTGTAATAACCATAATGTGCAGGTGTTTACCCAGGAAGACCTATTATACACAGACATACTTTTTGTATTGTTCTGTTTTATATTGTTTGTATCGTGTCAATGTTTATGTACAATGTGAAACTGTATTGTAGCCAACTTGCAGACCAAAATTTGGGGAAAAAGTTCTTTTAGGAGAGAATTTATCTGATAAACAGTGTGGCATAAAATGGAGCAAGCCATGATATCACAATAATTTCATGGTGGTGTGCACAGTTCCTGTTCCTCCTTAGAGCACAGAAAATCAGTATTATGGATCAATAATACCTTTGAAATATAAATAATGTGACATATCAGGAATCTGTATTCCGCATACACAGGCATAAACTTGTATAAAACAAGTCTACAGTAATGTTGGGAATAAAGAAAGGCTCTTGTATAAAGCCAGACAAACCTTTACAAAATCCTATCTCCTGACATTTAACCATATAATCTAAATGTTCATCATAATGTTTTATTACGTTATACATTACTTTATTATTATTCATATTTGTAATATAAGAATATGTTGTATAAGAATGTGAGCTGTTGAAATAAAGACTTTGGATAACTAAGGTAATTTGACAAACTGCACGTAATTATTCAAAATTAATTCAAAGTACAAAAAAAATGAAAATTTTTTCAATGTCCTAAGAGTTGCTCCTTTTATGTAAGGTTCTGGGAGCTCTGGTTTAGCTCATCCAAGTCAAAGATATATATTACTGATTTTAAAGTATGTAATTTATGTTACATCAAAAGATCTCATCCTCTGAAAATTCATTTCCCTGTTGTAAGAGTTGAGGGGAACATTTTTTATTGAATTAATTACTTTAAATCCAGTCTAAAGTCTTAGTTAAAGAAATGAGAAATCTGAGCTTTTTTCATTATGGACATTGCTTTATGATCAGCATTCTAAATATTTTACATTTCAGTTCTCATAAACATTCCATTACTAATAACAATTACACAAGCATAAAGACTATTATACAGCTAAACAGTTGAATTAACCTCTTCATGGCTATGGAAACTTTTGGTATTAAGAGCATAAACTTTTTTTTTTGTCTCGGTATATTTCAAAATCCAGAAATGTATTTTATTTTTGTATACTTTTCACTGCAGTTTAGGTAATTACCGTATTTATCGGGGTATACGACGCACCGGCCTATAACACCCACCCTCATTTTTCCAAGGATATTTTGGTAAAAAAAAGTTTTTTACCCAAATATCCTTGGTAAAATGAGTGTGTGTGTGCATGTGTATACCCTGATAGACTGTTTCTGACCCCGCAGAAGCGTAGCTTTTGCGGGGTCAGAGACCGCCATCGCTGCCCACTTCTCTCCCCTGCCTTTCCTGGGGTCTAGAGTCCTCCAGCCGCCGCTTCTCTCCCCCTGGCTATCCAGAGACTGCCGCCGCCGCTGCCTCATTACCTCCCCCATCCCCGGTTTTATAATTACCTGTTCCCGGGGTTCACGCTACTTCTGACTTCGGAGACGTCCTTAGCTGCCACTGTGCGCTGGGCCACTGACGGTGACATCGCGTTGAGGACGTCACTCGTCATTGCGCACAGCAACAATGCAGGAGACTGCCGGAGCCAGAAGCAGCGCAGACCCCAGGAACAGATAATTATAAAACAGGAGGCAATGAAGCAGTAGTGGTGGCGGGCTCTGGACCCCAGGACAGGCAGGGGCAGAGAATCGGGCAGCGACGGCAGGTCTCTGGACCTGCAAAAGCCACTTTAAATCATTGAACCTGCCTCTTTAAATCATTGAACTGCAGCGGCTTATCGGTGTATAATACGCAGACAGACTTTAGGCTAAAAATGTATACTCCAATAAATACGGTATATATACTGACCTACAATTCTTCAGACGAATGTACACCAAAATCAGGGATGTACCCAGAAAGTTTATTGGAGAAGGAAGAGGTTTGGGGTTGGAAATGTAATTTACTTATTGCTTTTGTGTCTATTTTCCCCTCAAAGCATCTTTGCCCCTTCACTTAGTAGTGTTGAGCCCAAATATTTGAAATGCAAATTTTTACTACGAATATTGGCACTTCATGATTTTGTGAATATTTAGAATATAGTGATATATATTTGTAATGACGAATATTCATAATTTTTTTAAATATGCGAATGTATGCAAATATGCAAATATTCGCAAATATTCACAAATATCGCCACTTTCAGAGGACACTGATCCCTCCCATGTTTTAGGTAAGATATATTTGTGCATGTGCACTATGCGAATTTCATTACAAATTTTCGCATAGAAAAAAAAGAGAATGACCATAGTGAATATGCAAATTTTGCGAATATAGGATGAATATTTGTCCATATATTCGCAAAATATTGCAAATTTGAATATGGCCTGTGACGCTCATCACTTGCACTTAGTCCTGAAGTTTGCCTTTGCATGATGTTGGGTGCATTAGTATACACTGCATCCACTTTTTGTCTTTTTGATTCAGTGTGGCAATGTGGCAGCAACCTGGCATGGCAAGCATACCTTATAGACTTTGGGGTTGAGGAGGGGCTGTGCAGCAAAAGAGGGTTGGCTAAATTGGTTTTTCAGTGATTTTTTTTTTATTTTGCCTGGGCTGTCCCAATAAAAATAACAAAACTTTAATTACTTTCCACTAATGAACCTGATGCACCGATATTGGTCTTCCGTAATACTTCTTCCTAATTTAAGTGCCCGACACGTTAAACTGCGCTGTGCTTATCGCCGGCTGCAGCAATGTCCCACTTTGGCCAGTTATAAGCTAAGCTGCATTGTGACGTGTTGGACCCGGACACTGGAAAGAAGGTCGGCCTGTAACAGCACACAGCTGCTCAGCCTATCAATGCTAGATGCGGGACTTCAAATATTAGTATGAGTACAGTGTAACAAAAGCTGATAGAAGACTGGGGCCAAAGGACTGGAGACCGATTCCAGCAGTACTAGGGGAGCGGTGCAGTTAAAATGTATCATTTCTATTACAACAGCCCAGGCAGAATTCTCCTTTAATCATAGTATATAACCAGAAACATTGGGGGAATGTGCTGCCATAAATGCAGAACTCAGAACCCAAAGGGGACCTGCATCCAGCCTTACATGTGAGCATCATGTGCTTTTTTTATTCTGCTATAGAATGATCAACCTAGAATACAGTTATCCCTCAACTTACAATGGCCTCTACATACAATAGTTTCAACATACAATGGTCTTTTCTGGACCATTGTAACTTGAAACCAGACTCAACATACAATGCTATGGAATCTGCAAAACATGTCAATGGCTGGAAGAACCAACCAATCAGAATGGGCATTTCACTGGTAAAACCCCTGTATTCCTAAAGTGCATGCACTGACTGACTGTCTGGTAGCGCCCCCTACAGTACAGGGAGGTATTACATGTTTTGTACTACTTTTAACCTATGCCACGCTTAGCTGCTCCTTTCGACACCAGGTAAGGACGGCTCCATTTTACTTTTTTTTAGGACATTGCGTGTTCTGTACAGGACCCTGAAGAAGCTCCTGTCCTCTACATAGACCAGTGTTTCCCAACGAGGGTGCCTCCAGCTGTTGCAAAACTACAACTCCCAGCATGCCCGGACAGCCAAAGGCTGTCCGGGCATGCTGGGAGTTGTAGTTTTGCAATAGCTGGAGGCACCCTGGTTGGAAAACACTGAAATAGACAGTGATTACAGCTCCCAGCAGATCTTTCTTACTTTTATATGTAAGGATCTGCTTTATCTATATTAGTTATCTACTTATTTTTCTTTAATCCTCACTTTTTCCTATTTTTGGATGACATTTAGGACCTTTAGAACCAATTACCAGGTTTCCATAGAGTTATGGCCTCAACATACAATGGTTTTAACATACAATGGTCATCCTGGAACCAATTAATATTGTAACTTGAGGGACTACTGTACCCATTTGCACACGTATTGTTAAGTTTCGAATGTGCTCCTAAAGTTGAGTTTTAGAATATAGCTTAATAACACGAAAAAGATTATGAGGTTATATAAATAAAGAAAATAAATTGGAATCATCACGTTTACTCTGGGCAGATATATACATACTAAAAACTAAAATAAACAATCAAGTCAACAAGCTACTACATGCATATCCGACCGCCCCATGAAAATCAGACCCCACAATAATTTTGGAATAGCAGTAAATTTTAACATATTTAAATACAATTATTCAATTGTGCTGCAATATAGACATGACAAATGTGCCACAAAAAGTATTTATTCCCCCATTTGAGGTACACTTTTGACAGCAGCAATGTAGACTGATATCAAGTTATAGGAAGAATATGTTTGCAATTATTGTTGGTAAATTTGATGTAACCAGTTATTAAGCACAGTGGAGTGATGTTACATTTCCATGGGTGATATGGGTATTTCTTAGAGTCCCTTTGTGTAATGTGATATTTTGTACAAAGTGCAAAAACCAAACAAATATTTCATAATGAAGAACATCTGGAAGGGATCAAACATTTTTCGAAGTTCTGTACTTTATCAGTGCTGTTTACCTATTTTAAAATTGATCAGATTTAATATATTGTGGGAAACGTTCCAAACAGTAAACTGAAATGTTGGAAGATTAATTTCCAAAATATTGTATCATCAGTCTTTTTAATGAACTATGTTTGAGATGAATTATATTTCTCAAGTTGCAGTACTGTGTAAAAGTCTCTTACAGTGACACTATGCCCATGAGGATGTATTACAGAGGCAAGAGGGCACAGCTTGGCAGTAGCAGTACTGTTTACTCTGTCCATAGGTGCTCTGCCGCAGCTTTATTGATCACTGTGTAGTTCTATACACTAATATTTGAGTAGGAGCCCACTCGAGGTATCCATAAAGTTGCAAGTGAACAAAGCTTGCTCCAAATGTGAATAAATCTGATGTTCTATTTTTTATTATTGTTACTAAAATGAGATGGTGCAGACCCTGGCCCATATTTATTAAAATTGTCTGATTCCAAGACAGTGTAAACTTAGGCTAGATAGTCTAAGACAGTTATGGGTGGCTGTCACACCCCCTCCCATAGACTTGCATTGAGGGTGCGGGCGTGGCTATGATGTCATGAGCTCCCGACACCGGCCCCAGCATTCGGAAAAGTTTGTTGCAAATGCTGAGCAGCGGATTAACCCTTTAAGCAATGCTCCCTATACCAAAGCCGTGCCCCCTCCCGATGTGCCAAGAAATGTGTCTAGAAAAAGCTATAAATGTGGTACACAGCATGTTAGGCAGTTAAATGTGGTACACAGCATGTTAGGCAGTTTAACTCCTGAGATGCCATGGTCAATGATGTGACTAGAAAGAGTAAGGTAGCTCCCCCTGTCACCCCAGTACTCTGAATGAGGAAAGTGGTGGGTGCTGATGAGTTAAGAATGCAGTAAGGGTCCCCCAATCTGTATTGTTAGTACAATTTTACTATTCGATCGTGCCAGAGTCTTAAAAGGGTGACTACCGGAGGGCTTCAAATAGGATGCCTGTCAGTAAAACCTTGGTAGGCATATTACTTTGCAATGCATGAGAATTCCAGTTCATTTCACCACTGATGAGGCCGTTGCATATTAAAGTCCCCTGGTCCATCCCCAAAGCCACTCTACAAGTCAATGAAAATGTTCTGCTAAAACTGCTACAAAATTTAAGACACCCCCATGGATTAATACCCTTAATACATCACACTATATGATGTTGCCTTACACATGTGATGTATATGTATATACACATGTGATGTATATTTTGGTCACAGGAAAATGAAGAAGGAGTCCAGCACTGCAGTGAAGGCAGCTTTATTCAGTGAGAAGCACACAGTAAAAACACACTAGTCAGACATGTTTCAAGCGCGAATGCTCTTCCTCGATGACCAAGGAAGAGCGTTCGCGCTTGAAACATGTCTGACTAGTGTGTTTTTACTGTGTGCTTCTCACTGAATAAAGCTGCCTTCACTGCAGTGCTGGACTCCTTCTTCATTTTCCAGTATCCGGGGTGCCTGGCCGGGCACCGGTCCGTGCACAGCATGATACAGGGGATGAGCTGGACTTTCTTCATTTCTTTGATATTTTGGTCACAGTCTGAATTGGTTGTGCCACTTTTACAAATAATTAATAGAAGATAAAAGCAGAAGAGATGTTCTAAGCTATTAAGTCATGTCTGATAAGCTTCTTAAGGTTTCACCTTTACAAGATGGTTAATCAGCCTGATAATCTTCCCTTGTTTGAATACTATAGGAACGCATTGTGTCTCATCAGCATGTTGCAGGGCACTTGTAATCATTGATTTATGTGATAGAAACCAGCACTTGTTCTCCGTATGCTGTAATATATACAGTCTTTCAGGTAGTGCTGTTCTGTGTTACAATAAATGTTGGGACAGATCTGAAAAAAGTATAGCTTTAAAAAAAAAAAATTGCTTCAAAGTGATTGTGACTTCAAAATGCAATGAGTACACAGGGTGTATACATGAAAAGCTAGTCTATAACTTTGGAGCCAATGCCTAGAAAGATAATACATCTCTGTGTGCCTGCAGATATTTTCCCATAGGGTTGATTGGGAAAAAAATATAATTACTTTTGTAATAACTTTCATTTTCACATCAAACATGTGAAGCACTATAGAAATCACAGCAGGGAAAGCAACAGAAACAGAGGCAATGAGGAAAGGATAATTAAATTAAAGAAAAAATGATAAAAGTCATTCACTCATTTATCAGTCTGATCATTATTATTAGTAATGTAAAGCGGCAGCCGCATTATTTTCATTACTCTTTGAGAAAACTTTCATGTAGTTCAGGCCAAAGCCATTGTGCTGTAATGAACAGTAATACTTGCAGGTTGAAGTTCGCATATAAGTTGGATTGAATGTTAATAAATATAACAAACTTCCTGAAGCATAGGATTATATAGAAAGAGATTAGGCACCATTGATAGTGTCACCAGGAAGAAGGGCATTTGAAAATGTTTTACTATAGGAGCAGGGAGTCCTGTCAGTATAATGACAGGATTCCTGGCTCCTGTATAGTATACACGGGTACACTATGCACCACTGTATACTATACTGCCAGGGAGGTGAGTAGTGATGCTGTACATCTCAGCATCCAACCCACAGAGTGGTACCTGAAGACAGTGAACAAACTGCCACAAGGGACAAAACTGGCTATTTCCACACTCCAGGGAAAACGCCAGAAAAAAACGCCAGAAAAACTTGTGGCAGTTTTCCTGGCAGTTTTTCCTGGCGTTTTTGCTGGTGGGAAAAAATCTCAGTGGAGTCCCAGCCTAATGTATATAGATGCGGGAAGGTGGCTGGCTACTCTTCTATAATCCCCTTCACTGCCATATATATACACCTATTCATATTTCCCGCAGAGAGCTGTGATTGGCCAGATTGTTCAAGCCAATCACAACTCTGTGGGAAATATGAATAATAGGTATATATACGTCAGTGCAGGGGACCATAGAAGAGCGGCCGTATAGATATGAACACTGTATAGAGCCGTTCCGCATCTCTGCTCTATTACGGACGATCACATCGAGTGTCAGGAGTGACACCCGGGGCGATCTATTAGTACAAGTACTACTTCTCCCATCATAAAACAGTGTGTTCCATGCTGAGAGTAGTAGTACTACCTAAAAAATGTAAAAAAAAAAAGTGAAAAACACGCACTTTATTAAACATATTATTAAAAGACTGCTAATAAAAATGTTAACTAAATTAATTATAAAATATGTATGATTTTCACATTTAAATGGCCCCTTTCTACATTTTTATTATTGTGGGCTACATGTTTAGTTCCCTGCCCACCCACAGAAATTGATCCCTGTATAAAAATGAATAAAAATTTTGTTCTAAAAATATAAATTTTGTTAAATATATTTTTTCCATCCCTACTGCATCTTTTTTTTTTGTTATCAAAAAGATTTTGACAGAAATACTCTTTTTATTTGAGGTGAAACATAAGCGGAGGTTTGTGACCACTTAACGGTTGGACTTGGCAACTCTCTCCAGTTCATCTTTCTTCTTGATGGCGTAGGAGTTAGAGGACCCAACAGATTTTGAAAAAACGTCAAAGGGGCCAAAAGTGCACTTTCCACTCAAAGGCAAAAAAATGCCAAACATAGGAAAATGCTGTGCAGTTTTTTCTGGCATTTATTTCTTGCATTTTTTTGGGCCATAAAAAAAACAAGTTGAAAATTAGCCTCACTGGACAGGTCCCAGAATGTGGAAGAAGACTACCGACAGAGGTCAACGGGACTAGGACAACAGTGGAAAATAAGTTAAGGTTTAATTTTATTGTTGTTGCAGGCCAGGCGGAATGAAAAAAATATCCTGGATAACACATTTAAAGGAGTTGAAACATAAAGATAACCCCTTTCCAAACCTCATATTAAGGAATAGGTATGAATTAGAGGCTTGAGGTCCACTCTTGTAATACCACTTAAATACTGCAGTGGCCATTACAGGGGAAATGTCTGTCCAGATGAGGCAGAGTCACATGCAAGGCAAGTTTGTAGTCTATGTATGTGCCATCATATGGTGCTCCGTGTTATTTGGAAGCTATAAGGAAACAAAAAATGTGTTTACAGGCTAGATGTGAATTCTTGAATTAAGGTCAGGTAAAAGAAGTACTAAAAATGCATAGGGATGGATAATATGCACCATAAATGACAAGAAAAAGCAAAGCCTAGGATGAGAATGCAGTTTTTATGATACAGTAGTGGGGGTACACTTTCCTCAACCCTGGGCTTGAATAAATAAATATTGTTCAGTATGTGAAGTAAAATAATGTAAATTTCCAGTATATTAAAAACTATTTATTTAAACAACAAATTTAAACAATGGTGTCCTTTGATCTGTTGATGTGATGTGTTAAATGGTATTATTAGTTTAGCTTGATGTGTATTGTCTTCTTGTTTTGTAGAAGTATTGTTAAAAAATTGTGTCCATTATTTTGATCAATATTTATTTACACACTCATTCATATCACTAAACTTTTTTATTACTGCACATTAAATATACATAATTTCAGTTCCATCTTTTCCTGTCCGCATCCACGTTTTGTAATGATATTCAGATACAATATATAAAAATTTTCATATACATAAGAAGTTGTATTCCAATATATTCCCCAAATCCATGTTTTGTTCTACAACATTAGACTTTCAGACCCACCTGTGTAAAGTGATCCAATCCACAATTTGAGCATAACAATAAAAATCAACCAATCACAAATTTGCTGCAGGTATAAAGTCTGCCTTTCCACAAGCAGCTGGCCATTGCTATTGAAAAAGAGATAGAGGAGTATCTCGAAATGCTTCTAGCCTATACCAGACACCTGCTTGTACCCCAACATTGGCA